>NC_069499.1:536547441-537147441 GCF_027579735.1 Bombina bombina
CACTTCTTTTAAGCTTAAGTACATAATATAGTAAGCTAATCAAATAGTCCTAGAAACATAAAGATTACCCCACCCTTTATGACGACCTGTAGATACAAACAATAGAAACTTGAAATTTAACTTCCCCTTCCTACCCCCCCTCCAGGTGTTTCCTTTTTCTCTGGGTGTCTTACCGCAATATAATAGAATCTAATGTCATAACTTTGCTGAAAGTGTCAGGTATGTCCAGGCACTATATGTCAGACCTTAATGGGTGTCCTCTAATCTCTCCCCACTTTCCAACCGTCCTAGTCTCTCCCTCTCCTCTGGGTGGTATATGGTCGAGTGTAGTCTTTTAAAATCCAATAAAACCATATTTTCTGAAACTGATCAATATTTCCTTGAGCCCATGCTGCCAATTCTAACATTGTATAGGTATCATTTATTTTATCCATTATTTCTGCCCACCCCGGTGCTCCCACTTTCCAGTGTCTGGCTATGCAAATACGTACACAGGTACAAAGAATCTTAATAAAGGTGTTGAGCGCAGAGTTTAACGGTCTTACCCTTTCATGCAGAAGTGCCTGAGTTATCGTTAGCTCGATTTCTTCATCTAAAGTGTCGCTAAGTAATCTCGAGAGACTCTGCCATAGCGGTTGTATCTGTGGGCAGTCCCACCACATGTGTCTATATGTCCCTCTCTCCCCGCAACCTCTATAACAAGCTGCACTATTCAAGGATGGGATATGGGCTGTCCGTTCTGGCGTAAGGTACCATCTAAAGGCCACCTTCAAACAGTTTTCCTTCATATCTGCACTGAGCATGCCCTTCCCACTTTCTGATAAAAGTTTGTTATTTTTAAACGGTACCGGCGTTGTACTGTTTTACTCTCAGGCAGAAATTGGAAGAAGAATCTGCCTGGAGGTTGATGATCTTAGCGGTTTGTAACTAAGGTCCATTGCTGTTCTCACACATAACTGAAGAGTATGGAAAGAAAACTTCAGTTGGGGGGACGGTTTGCAGATCACCTGCTTTGAGGTATGTTCAGTATATTTTTTTCTAGAGAGATAAGGTCTAGAAAATGCTGACAGTGCCTGGTATATTTGAGGTAAGCCTGATACAGTGATTTAACAATGACTACTGGGATCATGCTTACAAGATAAGGGTAATATTCATGTTAACTCTCATATTACTTAGTGTAAAAACGTTTGCATAACTTACAGAAAAAAACGTTTTTTCTCTGAGGGTGATAAATCTTTATTTGGGGCTAGTTTTCCACAGGCTTGTTAGATTACTCATAGGAGTACTTTTTTAAGGCCCTCTGACATTGAGTGCATGGTGGGAGGGGCCTATTTTCGCGCACTTTATGCGCAGTTGATATTCAGACTGAGATATCCAGCTTCCCTAAAGGAGTCCTCTGACATCTAGGACCACTATAGAGGGTCTTTTCCCTGCAAAAATCGTGTTTAAGGGCAGGTAGGAGCCACAGCAGAGCTGTGGCAGTGTGTTTGACTGTTTTTTAACGGTTTTACCGTTTTTCTAATCCGGTTTGGGGCCTAAGGGGTTAATCATCCATTTGCAAGTGGGTGCAATGCTGCTTTAGTCTCTTATACACTCTGTAAAAATTTCGTAGAGTTTACTACTTTCTCCAACATTGGTGTGTCCGGTCCACGGCGTCATCCATAACTTGTGGGAATATTCTCTTCCCCAACAGGAAATGGCAAAGAGCACAGCAAAAGCTGTCCATATAGCCCCTCCCAGGCTCCGCACCCCAGTCATTCTCTTTGCCGCTCTGAACAAGTAGCATCTCCACGGAGATGGTGAAGAGTATGTGGTGTTTAGTTTTTGCCCAGTTGACTCACTTATGGGGCATCCCAGACATGGATCTGATGGCGTCTCGTCAGAACTTCAAGGTTCCTTGCTACGGGTCCAGATCCAGGGATCCCAAGGCGACTCTAGTGGATGCATTAGTGGCGCCTTGGTCGTTCAACCTAGCTTATGCGTTTCCACCGTTCCCTCTTCTTCCCAGGCTTGTAGCCAGGATAAAACAGGAGAAGGCCTCGTTGATTCTGATAGCTCCTGCGTGGCCGCGCAGGACTTGGTATGCAGACCTGGTGAATATGTCATCGGCTCCACCATGGAAGCTACCTTTGAGACAGGATCTTCTAGTACAAGGTCCATTCGAACATCCAAATCTAGTTTCTCTGCAGCTGACTGCTTGGAAATTGAACGTTTGATTTTATCCAAACGTGGGTTTTCAGATTCAGTGATAGATACTCTGGTCCAAGCCAGAAAACCTGTGACTAGAAAGATTTACCATAAAATATGGAAAAGATATATCTGTTGGTGTGAATCCAAAGGATTCTCCTGGAGTAAGATTAAAATTCCTAAGATCCTCTCTTTTCTCCAAGAAGGTTTGGATAAGGGATTGTCAGCGAGTTCTTTAAAAGGACAGATTTCTGCTTTATCTGTCTTGTTACACAAACGACTGGCAGCTGTGCCAGATGTACAAGCTTTTGTACAGGCTTTGGTCAGAATCAAGCCTGTTTACAGACCCTTGACTCCTTCCTGGAGTCTAAATTTAGTTCTTTCAGTTCTTCAAGGGGTTCCGTTTGAACCTTTACATTCCATAAATATCAAGTTACTATCTTGGAAAGTTCTGTTTTTGGCTGCCATCTCTTCTGCTAGAAGAGTTTCTGAATTATCTGCTTTGCAGTGTGATCTACCCTATCTGGTGTTCCATTCAGATAAGGTTGTTTTGCGTACCAAACCTGGTTTTCTTCCAAAAGTTGTTTCCAACAAGAATATTAACCAGGAAATAGTTGTTCCTTCTTTGTGTCCGAATCCAGTTTCAAAGAAGGAACGTTTGTTACACAATTTAGATGTAGTCCGTGCTTTAAAGTTCTACTTAGAAGCAACAAAGGATTTCAGACAAACTTCTTCTTTGTTTGTCGTTTATTCTGGTAAGAGGAGAGGACAAAAAGCTACTGCTACCTCTCTTTCTTTCTGGCTGAAAAGCATCATCCGATTGGCTTATGAGACTGCCGGACGGCAGCCTCCTGAACGAATCACAGCTCACTCTACTAGGGCTGTGGCTTCCACATGGGCCTTCAAGAACGAGGCTTCTGTTGATCAGATATGTAAGGCAGCGACTTGGTCTTCTCTGCACACTTTTGCCAAATTCTACAAATTTGATACTTATGCTTCTTCGGAGGCTATTTTTGGGAGAGAGGTTTTGCAAGCCGTGGTGCCTTCTGTTTAGGTAACCTGATTTGCTCCCTCCCTTCATCCGTGTCCTAAAGCTGTGGTATTGGTTCCCACAAGTTATGGATGACGCCGTGGACCGGACACACCAATGTTGGAGAAAACAGAATTTATGCTTACCTGATAAATTACTTTCTCCAACGGTGTGTCCGGTCCACGGCCCGCCCTGGTTTTTTAATCAGGTTTGAAAAATTTCTTTCTCTATACACTACAGTCACCACGGCACCCGATAGTTTCTCCTAACCGTCGGTCGAATGACTGGGGGGGCGGAGCCTGGGAGGGGCTATATGGACAGCTTTTGCTGTGCTCTTTGCCATTTCCTGTTGGGGAGGTGAATATTCCCACAAGTTATGGATGACGCCGTGGACCGGACACACCGTTGGAGAAAGTAATTCTGTTTTTTAACACTGTTTTGCAGTTTATGTGGTAGTTTTTTTCTCTTAAAGGCACAGTACTGTTTTTGTTGCTTTTTCACATTTATTAAAGGGTTTTCCAAGCTTGCTGGTCTCATTACTAGTCTGTTAAACATGTCTGACATAGAGGAAACTCCTTGTTCATTATGTTTGGAAGCCATTGTGGAACCCCCTCTTAGAATGTGTACCAAATGCACTGACCTTTCTATAAGTTATAAAGACCATATTATGGGTTTTAAAGATTTATCACCAGAGGTTTCTCAGACTGACAAAGGGAGGTTAAACCACCTAGCTCTCCCAATGTGTCAGAACCTATATCTCCTGCGCAAGTGACGCCAAGTACATCTGGCGCGTCCAATGCGTTTACATTACAAGACATGGCGGCAGTTATGAATCATACCCTCACAGAGGTATTGTTCAATCTGCCAGGGTTACAAGGAAAACGAGACAGCTCTGGGGCTAGAACAAATACAGAGCTTTCTGACGCTTTAGTAGCTATGTCTGATATACCCTCACAATGTACAGAAGCCGAAGCAGGAGAGCTTCTATCTGTGGGTGACATTTCTGATTCAGGGAAGGCGTTACTTCAGTCTGATTCTGGAATGACAGCAAATTTAAGCTTGAACACCTCCGCTTGTTGCTCAGGGAGGTTTTAGCAACTCTGGATGACTGTGACACCATTGTAGTTCCAGAGAAATTGTGTAAAATGGACAAATACTTTGCAGTGCCTGTTTACACTGATGTTTTTCCAATCCCTAAGAGGTTTTCAGAAATTATTACGAAGGAATGGGATAGACCAGGTGTACCGTTCTCTCCCCCTCCTGTCTTTAAAAAGATGTTTTCCCATAGATGCCGCTACACGGGACTCGTGGCAGACGGTCCCTAAGGTGGAGAGAGCAGTCTCTACCCTAGCTAAGCGTACAACTATCCCCGTCGAGGACAGTTGTGCTTTCCTAGATCCAATGGATAAAAAATTAGAGGGTTTTCTTAAGAAAATCTTTATACAACAAGGTTTTATTCTCCAGCCTCTTGCATGCATTGCCCCAGTCACTGCTGCAGCAGCTTTCTGGTTCGAGTCTCTTGAAGAGGCTCTACAGGTGGAGACCCCGTTGGATGATATCCTAGACAGGCTTAAAGCTCTTAAGTTAGCCAATTCATTTATTTCTGACGCCGTTTTTCATTTAACAAAGCTAATGGCTAAGAATTCAGGTTTTGCCATTCAGGCGCGTAGGGCGCTAAGACTTAAATCCTGGTCAGCTAACGTTACTTCATAGTCTAAGCTTCTCAACATCCCCTTCAAAGGGCAGACCCTATTCGGGCCTGGACTGAAGGAGATCATTTCTGATATTACTGGAGGAAAAGGCCACGCCCTTCCCCAGGATAGGTCCAACAAATTAAGGACCAAACAGACTAATTTTTGTTCCTTTCGAAACTTCAAGAGTGGCACAGCTTCAACTTCTTCTACTGCAAAACAAGAAGGAAATTTTGCCCAGTCCAAGCCAGTCTGGAGACCTAACCAGGCTTGGAACAAGGGAAAGCAGGCCAAAAAACCTGCTGCTGCCTCTAAGACAGCATGAAGGAGTAGCCCCCGATCCGGGACCGGATCTAGTTGGGGGCAGACTTTCTCTCTTCGCCCAGGCTTGGGCAAGAGACGTCCAGGATCCCTGGGCTCTGGAGATTGTTTCCCAGGGATATCTTCTGGATTTCAAAGCCTCATCTCCAAAGGGGAGATTTCATCTCTCACAAATATCTGCAAACCAGATAAAGAGAGAGGCATTCTTACGTTGCGTTCAAGACCTTCTGGTTATGGGAGTGATCCACACAGTTCCAAGGGAGGAACAGGGGCAAGGATTTTATTCAAATCTGTTTATAGTTCCTAAAAAAGAGGGAACTTTCAGACCGATCTCAAGATCCTAAACAAATTTCTCAGGGTCCCATCCTTCAAGATGGAGACTATTCAAACCATCCTACCTATGATCCAGGAGGGTCAATATATGACTACCGTGGACTTAAAGGATGCTTATCTCCACATTCCGATACACAGAGATCATCATCGGTTTCTCAGGTTTGCCTTCCTAGGCAGGCATTACCAGTTTGTGGCTCTTCCCTTCGGGTTAGCCACGGCACCAAGAATCTTTACAAAGGTTCTAGGGTCCCTACTGGCGGCCACGAGGCATAGCGGTGGCTCCTTACCTAGACGTTATTCTGATACAGGCGTCAAATTTTAAAATCGCCAAGTCCCATACAGACATTGTTCTGGCATTCCTGAGGTCTCATGGGTGGAAGGTGAACGAAGAAAAGAGTTCTCTCTCCCCTCTCACAAGAGTTTCCTTCCTAGGAACTCTGATAGATTCAGTAGAAATTAAGATTTTTCTGACAGAGGTCAGGTTGTCAAAGCTTCTAACTTCCTGCTGTGCTCTTTATTCCACTTCTCAGCCGTCAGTGGCTCAGTGTATGGAAGTAATCGGCTTAATGGTAGCGGCAATGGACATAGTTCCATTTGCCCGCCTACATCTCAGACCACTGCAACTTTGCATGCTCAATCAGTGGAATGGGGATTACACAGATTTGTCCCCTCTGCTAAATCTGGATCAAGAGACCAGGGATTCTCTTCTCTGGTGGCTATCTCGGGTCCTTCTGTCCAGGGGAATGAGTTTCCGCAGGCCAGAATGGACTATAGTGACAACAGATGCCAGCCTTCTGGGCTGGGGCGCAGTCTGGAACTCCCTGAAAGCTCAGGGTTCATGGACTCAGGAGGAAGCCCTCCTTCCGATAAACATTCCTGAACTAAGAGCGATATTCAATGCTCTTCAGGCTTGGCCTCAGCTAGCTGCGGTCAGGTTCATCAGATTTCAGTCAGAAACATCACGACTGTAGCCTATATCAACCATCAGGGGGGTACAAGGAGCCCCCTGGCGATGTTGGAGGTTTTAAAGATAATTCTATGGGCAGAGGTTCACTCTTGCCATCTCTCAGCTATCCATATCGCAGGAATAGAGAACTGGGAGGTGGATTTCCTAAGTCGGCAGACTTTTCATCCGGGGGAGTGGGAGCTCCATCCAGAGGTATTTGCCCAGTTGATTCAACTATGGGGCAAACCAGAACTGGATCTCATGGCGTCTCGTCAGAACGCCAAGCTTCCTCGTTACGGGTCCAGGTCCAGGGATGCCAAGGCAGCGCTGATAGATGCTCTAGCAGCGCCCTGGTCCTTCAGCCTGGCTTATGTGTTTCCACCATTTCCTCTGCTCCCTTTTCTGATTGCCAAGATCAAGCAGGAGAGCGCTTCAGTGATTTTGATAGCTCCTGCGTGGCCACGCAGGACTTGGTATGCAGATCTGGTGGACATGTCATCCTTTCCACCATGGACTCTGCCGCTGAGGCAGGACCTTCTACTTCAAGGTCCTTTCAAACATCCAAATCTAATTTCTCTGCGTCTGACTGATTGGAGATTGAACGCTTGATTCTATCAAAGCGTGGTTTTCCCGAGTCGGTCATTGATACCTTAATTCAGGCTCGAAAGCCTGTCACCAGGAAAATCTATAATAAGATATGGTGTAAATATCTTCATTGGTGTGAATCCAAGGGTTACTCATGGAGTAAAGTCAGGATTCCTAGAATCTTATCCTTTCTCCAAGAGGGATTGGAGAAAGGATTGTCTGCTAGTTCCTTAAAGGGACAGATTTCTGCTCTGTCTATTCTTTTGCACAAACGTCTGGCTGAGGTTCCAGACATTCAGGCGTTTTGTCAGGCTTTAGTTAGAATTAAGCCTGTGTTTAAACCTGTTGCTCCGCCATGGAGTTTAAATTTAGTTCTTAAAGTTCTTCAAGGGGTTCCGTTTGAACCTTTGCATTCCATAGATATTAAACTTTTATCTTGGAAAGTTCTGTTTCTAGTAGCTATCTCCTCGGCTCGAAGAGTTTCGGAGTTTTCTGCTTTACAGTGTGATTCCCCTTATCTGATTTTACATGCAGATAAGGTAGTTTTGCGTACCAAACCTGGGTTTCTTCCTAAGCTACGAAGGATTTTCGTCAAACATCTGCTTTGTTTGTTGTATACTCTGGACAGAGGAGAGGCCAAAAGGCTTTGGCAACTTCTCTTTCTTTCTTTTTGGCTTAGAAGCATAATCCGCTTAGCTTATGAGACTGCTGGCCAGCAGCCTCCTGAAAGAATTACAGCTCATTCCACTAGAGTGGTGGCTTCCACATGGGTTTTTAAAAATGAGACATCTGTTGAACAGATTTGTAAGGCGGCGACTTGGTCTTCGCTTCACACTTTTTCTAAATTCTACAAATTCGATACTTTTGCTTCTTCGGAGGCTATTTTTGGGAGAAAGGTCTTACAGGCAGTGGTGCCTTCCGTTTAAGTTCCTGCCTTGTCTCTCCCTTCATCCGTGTCCTAAAGCTTTGGTATTGGTATCCCACAAGTAATGGATGAACCCGTGGACTGGATACACCTTTACAAGAGAAAACAAAATTTATGCTTACCTGATAAATTTCTTTCTCTTGTGGTGTATCCAGTCCACGGCCCGCCCTGTCATTTTAAGGCAGGTGTCACCACTGCACCCTATAGTTTCTCCTTTTTTCTTGCTTGTCTTCGGTCGAATGACTGGGAGTGGCAGTTAGGGGAGGAGCTATATAGACAGCTCTGCTGTGGGTGTCCTCTTGCAACTTCCTGTTGGGAAGGAGAATATCCCACAAGTAATGGATGAACCCGTGGACTGGATACACCACAAGAGAAATAAATTTATCAGGTAAGCATACATTTTGTTTTTTCATAGTGTAACACCTTCCACCCTCCATACATCATTAACAGCCAAATCTCTAAAGCAATGCTTGATTTTTTTGGGTTGACTCCCTCTCTTAAAATGAGTTTCCTTGAGTAATACCAGACCTCCTTGTCTTTCTCTAGTATCTCTTAAGAGCAATATTTATCTTATTTGCGCTATTCAGACACTTAGCGGTCAATATTCTTAAATGGACAGTCTAGTCAAAATTAAAATTTCATTATTCAGATAGCGCATGTCATTTTAAACAACTTTCCAATTTACTTTTATCATCAAATTTGCTTTGTTCTCTTGGTATTCTTAATTGAAAGCTAAACCTAGGAAGACTCAAATGCTAATTTCTAAGACCTTGAAGGCCACCTCTCATCTGAATGCACCTCTTTTCACAGCTAGAGAGCATTAGTTAATGTGTTCCATACAGATAACCTTGTGCTCACACCCGTGGCGGTACTTATGAGAGGGCACTGTTTGGCTAAAATGCAAGTCTGTCAAAAGAACTGAAATAAGGGCTGGGAATGGGTTATAAAGGGATCATCTATCTTTTTAAACAATAACAATTCTTGAGTAGACTGTCCCTTTTAATTGTTTTAGACTATCCTTCATTATACGGCTATACAAAAATAGTAGCTATTTTAGCCAACAATCAGCAAGTGCTGACCCAAAAATGAGCTGGCTCCTAAGCTTATATTCCTGCTTTTTTCAAATAAAGAGATCGAAGATAAATTGATAATAGAAGAAATTAGAACGTTGCCTGCCCTATCTGAATCACTAAAGAAAAAATCCTATTTTAAATAAAAAAATAATAATTCTGATTTATATAAAATTTAATTTTTTTTTTTTTAAATTTGATTTTTATCCTCGCTCTTCATTTGTTATCCTTTTTGTTGAGAAAGATTCCTAGGTAGGCTCAGGAGCTGTTGATTGGTGGCTGCGCATATATGCCTCAAGCAATGCATTCAGCTAGCATCCAGTAGTGCATTACTGCTTATTCAACAAAAGAATACTAAGAGAATTGTCAGGGTTTTTTCCCTGTTGTGTTTGCCATGTGCTGCTGGCAGGCAGCCATTTTACTCACCTCTCTTCCTGAATATAGTGCATTGTGGGGGATGCTGCTCATTCCCTGCACTTCCTATTATGGCCAGACTGCTGTGCATCATCCGTGTGAGACAGGATGCAGTCTCAGAATTGTGATGTCATCACTTATTATTTAAAGGGCCTCTGTTCAGTATGCTTTGCCTTTGCGTTGTCTCAGACCTGTTTGTGAGAGTTCCTGTGTTTTACCTGGCTGCCTGACGTCCTTCCTGGTTCCTGATCCCTGGCTTGTTCCTGTCTCTGCTGTTTTCCTTGTTCCTGATTCCGGCTCGTCTGACTATTCGCTTTGGCTCCTGACTCGGCTCATCTGACTACCAGCTCTGGTTTTGACTCCTGGCTTGTTATTGGACTTGTGGACTTTTTATTATTTTTTGCTATTATTAAAGGTGTGATTATTTTTGCACTTCTTGTTTCAGTCTGATTCCTGGCATCCTGACATTACGCAAAAGCCTTGAATCCTGATGCTGCTAATTATCCACCTTTACCTGTTATCATTTCCAGGATGGATGTACAGGATCACCGCTTGGATCAATTTGCACTAGCCCTGCAAACCCTGCTGACTCGCACTGCACATTTGGACCAAAGTGTCCCGCAAGTTATGGCTGCTCCTGTTTCCGCTGCTGCACCTATGCCTACCAGGAGCATGTCCGGTTCTGCACCTCTACATCAGCTATATGGAGGCGATCCTATTCAGTGCAGAGGGTTTTTGAACCAGGTGGGCATTTAGTTTGAGATGTTACCTCAGGCGTTTCCCTCTGACAGAGCTAAGGTGGGATTTCTCATCTCGTTACTCTCTGACACAGCTCTTGCCTGGGCTAATCCCTTGTGGGGGACTAATAAACCTGTGATTTCAAATTACCCTGAATTTGTGGCCTCCTTTCGAAGGGTATTTGATGTTCCGGCTCGCTCCTCCTCTGCTGCTAAACGTCTCATGCCCATTCAACAAGGTACAAGATCTGTTGGTCAGTATGCTATTGAGTTCCGTACGCTTGCCGCAGAGGTAGGTTGGAACAACAAAGCCCTTGTTGCCACCTTCTTTCATGGGCTCTCTGATGCGATTAAAGACGAAGTTGCTGCCAGAGATTTACCAGAGGATCTCGAGGCACTGGTGTCTTTTTTTTTTTTCATCCTAATTGACATCAGACTCGGAGAGAGGCCCTCTTTCAAGGAGCGCTTGCTGAAGCCTCCTGTTCCGTTGTCTCCTACGTGTTCGTTCCCACCCATGCCTCCCTCTCCTCCCATGCCTTCTGGTCCCGAGTCACCAGGTAATGCTGAGCTGATACAGTTGGGATTCACGCGTCTCTCCGCGGCGGAGAGGGCCTTTAGGAAGAGGGAGGGGCTCTGCCTCTATTGTGGTTTACAGGGCCACCTTTTGAAGTCTTGTCCTACACGGCAGGGAAACACTCACACCTAAGGTCCTGTCGGGGGCAGACCTTGGGTGGTTTATCCTTGTCCCCGGAACCGCTTAAGGAGAAACCTTTGGTCACGGTTGTCCTTTCCTGAGTGGACTCCTCCGTAGTCACTCAGGCTCTTGTTGACTCCGGTGCTGCAGGGTATTTCATTGACAGTGCTTTTGTATCAAAGCACTCCATTCCTGTTTTGCCTCGGTCCGTTTCGCTTGCTATTGAGGCCATTGATGGCAGGCCCCTTCAGCCCACACTTGTTACTCACGAAACTGTTCCGTTTTCCATGGCTGTTGGGGCTCTCCATTTTGAAACCCTCCAGTTCCAAGTGATAAACTCTCTGCATTTTCCGGTTGTTCTGGGTTATCCCTGGCTCCAAAAGCACAATCCCAGTCTTGACTGGCGCAGGTCCGAAATTTTGTCGTGGTCCGCGCAATGTATTTCCACTTGTCTTTGGAAACCAGTTAAAGTTTTGTGCACTTCTTCTGTATCTCAATTGCCAGAGGAGTACCGAGAGTTCCTAGACGTGTTTGACAAGGTGCGTGCCGGTACGTTGCCTCCTCAACGGTCTTACGATTGTGCCATAGTCCTGCAACCCGGTGCCATTCCTCCTCGGGGCCGGGTGTACTCTCTGTCTGTTGCAGAGAATTGTGCTATGGAGGAGTATGTTGCCGATGCTCTTTCACGGGGGATCATCCGCAAATCCTGCTCTCCTGCAGGGGCTGGCTTCTTCTTTGTGAAGAATAAGGGTGGCGAGTTAAAACCATGTATCGATTATAGGGGTCTTAATCGTCTTACCATTAAGAATGCTTACCCTATTCTGCTCATTACGGAACTCTTTGACCGCCTCAAGGGAGCTACGGTCTTTACTAAACTTGATTTGAGAGGAGCGTACAATCTCGTTAGGATTAAGGAGGGCCACGAATGGAAAACAGCATTTAACACCAGGAGCGGGCATTATGAGTATCTTGTAATGCCCTTTGGCCTATGTAATGCTCCCGCTGTTTCTCAGGAATTTATTAATGATGTCCTACGAGATATGTTGCAACAGTGTGTTGTGGTGTACTTAGACGACATCCTCATACACTCACCCACACTTGAGGCTCATCGTTCTGATGTTACACGGGTTCTTCAGAGACTACATGAGAATGGCCTGTTTTGTAAACTCGAGAAATGTGAGTTCCATCAGACTCAAGTAACCTTCCTAGGTTATGTTATCTCCGTTGCAGGGTTCTCCATGGATCCTGACAAGTTATCTGCAGTTCTGCAGTGGCCTCGCCCAGTTGTTCTTCGGTCTATTCAACGTTTTTTGGGGTTCGCCAATTACTATAGAAAGTTTATTAAAAACTTTTCTTCCTTGGTCAAACCTATCACAGACATGACCCGTAAAGAGAATGATCCACTCCATTGGTCACCTACTGCCATTAAGGCCTTTGATAGTCTTAACACTGCCTTTGCTGCCTCTCCAGTTCTGGCTTACCCTAACCCTGTCCTGCCTTTCGTTCTTGAGATCGATGCGTCTGAGACTGGAGTAAGTGCTCTCTTGTCTCAACGTCCTACGCCTGACGGTTCCTTGCATCCGTGTGGTTTCTTCTCTAAGAAATTGTCTCCAGCGGAGTGCAATTATGAAATTGGCGACAGGGAATTACTAGCCATAATTTTGGCACTTAAGGAATGGAGGCATCTTCTCGAAGGTACTGGCGTGCCAGTTCTCATTCTTATTGACCACAAGAATTTAACTTATCTATCTGAAGCAAAATGTTTGTCTCGGTTTAATTATGTGGTCTCCTACCTGCCTGGTAATAAGAATGTTAGGGCTGATGGCCTCTCTCGACAATTTTCGCCTCTGTCCAAGGAGGAGTCTGTACCTACTCCTGTTATACCTCCTGACCATATTTTGGCTACCATACGTGCTAATTTGACTTATTCTTTGGGGGAGGATATCCTGGCTGCACAAACCAATGCACCTCCTGAGAAACCTAGTGGTAAGTGTTTTGTTCCTGAGAATCTTCGAACTAAACTTTTTCACACTTACCACTATCCTAAAGCCGCAGGTCACCCAGGCAAGAACCAAATGATTTGGTCTGTCACTCGACAATTCTGGTGGCCAGGTCTTCGTCCTGATGTTGCTGCTCAGTTTGTGCACAGAATAAGACTCCTTGACGTCTTCCTGTGGGTTTTCTTCAACCTATTGCTAATGGTGAGCGTCCTTGGACACATCTTTCCATGGACTTAATTGTTGAGCTCCCTGTTTCCAATGGCAATACTGTTATCCTTATGGTGGTTGACCGTTTTTCTAAAATGTCACATTGCATTCCCTTGATGAAGCTGCCTACCGCTCAGGAGCTTGATTCAATTTTTGCCCGGGAGGTTTTCCGTTTACATGGGTTACCCAAGGAGATAGTGTCGGTCCGGGGTAGCCAGTTGATCTCCAGATTTTGGCGTTCCTTTTGTGCTCAAATGGGGATCCAGCTTTACTTCTCCTCGGCATATCACCCTTAATCCAATGGGGCTGTGGAACGGTCTAATCAAGCTTTGGAACAGTTCCTCCGTTGCTATGTCTCAGATCACCAAAATAATTGGTCTGAACTGTTACCTTGGGCAGAGTTTGCTCGTAATAGTGCTATTAAAGGACCAGTCAACACATTAGATTTGCATAATCAACAAATGCAAGATAACAAGACAATGCAATAGCACTTAGTCTGAACTTCAAATAAGTAGTAGATTTTTTTATAACAAATTTCAAAGTTATGTATATTTCCACTCCCCTTGTACCATGTGATGGCAATCAGCCAATCACAAATGCATATACGTGTAGTCAATTCTTGCACATGCTCAGTAGGATCTGGTTACTCAAAAATTGTAAATATAAAAGACTGCGCACATTTTTTTTTTAATGGAAGTAAATTGGAAAGTTGTTTAAAATTACATGCTGTATCTGAATCATGAAAATTTAATTTAACCTGAGTGTCCCTTTAATGCTTCCTCCAAGTTATCCCCATTCATGTCGAATTATGGGTTTCAACCATCCTTGTTGCCCGATTCGTTAATGTATCAGGGTATTCCGGCTTTGGAGGAGCATCTCCGGCAACTCCGTTCCAGGTGGGTGCAGATTCAGGATTGCCTTCATCGTTCTATGCAGCGCCAAAAGTTCCAGGCTGATCGTAGGCGTCTGCCCGCACCTTCCTACCAGGTTAGTGAGAGCGTTTGGCTGTCCTCCCGCAACTTGAACCTTTGTGTGCCTTCCAATAAATTGGCTCCCCGTTTTGTTGGTCCTTTTCAAATACTCTGACGGGTTAATCCTGTTGCCTACGCTCTTGACCTTCCTCCTGCTATGCGCATCTCTAATGTTTTTCATGTCTTCCCTCCTGAAACCATTGGTTTGTAATCGGTTTACCACTGTGTTACCTCGTCCCCGTCCTATCTTTGTTGACAACCATGAGGAGTATGAGGTCAGCAGCATTATTGACTCTCGTATGTCCAGGGGCCGTGTACAGTATTTGGTTCACTGGAGGGGTTACGGCCCGAAGGAGCGTTCTTGGGTTCCCTCCTCTAATGTTCATGCTCCCTCCCTCCTCCGTGCCTTCCATGCCCGTTTCCCCAATAAGCCTTTTGTCCTCCCGCTGGGGAAGGGTCGTTGAGGGGAGGGTACTGTCAGTGTTTTTTCCCTGTTGAGTTTGCCATGTGCTGCTGGCAGCCATTTTACTCACCTCTCTTCCTGAATATGGTGCATTGTGGGGGATGCTGCTCATTCCCTGCACTTCCTTTTATGGCCAGACTGTTGTGCATCATCCGTGTGAGACAGGATGCAGTCTCAGAATTGTGATGTCATCACTTATTATTTAAAGGGCCTCTGTTCAGTATGCATTGCCTTTGCGTTGTCTCAGACTTGTTTGTGAGAGTTCCTGTGTTTTACCTGGCTGCCTGACGTCCTTCCTGGTTCATGATCCCTGGCTTGTTCCTGACTTTGCTGTTTTACTTGTTCCTGATTCCGGCTCGTCTGACTATTCGCTTTGGCTCCTGACTCGGCTCGTCTGACTTCAAGCTCCGGTTTTGACTCCTGGCTTTTTTGATTTGTGGACTTTTTATAATTTTTTGCTATTATTAAAGGTGTGATTATTTTTGTACTTCTTGTCTCAGTCTGATTCCTGGCATCCTGACACGAATGAAGCAAATTTGATAATCAAAGTAAACTGAAAAGTTGTTTAAAATTGTATGCTCTATCTGAATCATGAAAGAGAAAAGTTTTGGGTTTCATGCACCTTTAAACTTTCATTCTCAAATCTATTTAAAGGGATAGTCAACACTAAAATTGTTATTGTTTTAAAAGATAGATAATGCTTTTACTACCCTTTCCCCAGTTTGCACAATCAACATTGTTAGATTAATATACTTTATAACATTTAAACCCCTAAATTTCTGCTCATTTGTAAGCCACTACAGTCTTATCTCATGCTTTTTTTTTTATAAGATTTTCACAACAGAAGACTGCCACAACCCACGGCCATATAGATTACATTGTGTTAACGCCCGTGGGTTGTGGCAGACACTGCACTAATTGGCTTAAATGCAAGTCAATAGATAATAAATAAGTCATGTGATCGGGGGGCTGTCAGAAGAGGCTTAGATACAAGGTAATTACAGAGGTTAAAAGTATATTATTATATCTATTTTCTGTGCAAAACTGGGGAATTGGTAATAAAGGGATTCTTTATCTTTTTACACAATAACAAGTTTTGAGTTCACTGTCCCTTTTAAGTCTGATTTTTTCTTTTCTTTACTAGGCCTTTGTGACAAGCCCATTTTTCTTTATTACTTTACTGAACTACTAAGTTTTTGTGTTGAAATTGATAGCTTTGATGTTATTGATTGTTTCTTTGGTAACCATTTTTTTAACAATACACTGACCCCATTCTGCTCCTAATGAATCAATACTGTGTGAGTGTAGCATACAGTAAGCTTCTGTGATCTTTTCTCATTGTTGTGGAAATATCAAAGGGACACTGAACCCAACTTTTTTCTTTTGTGATTCAGATAGAGCATGCAATTTTAAGCAACTTTCTAATTTACTCCTATTATCAAATTTTCTTCATTCTCTTGGTATCTTTATTTGAAAAGCAGGAATGTCAGTTGCCGGCCCATTTTTGGTGAACAATCTGGGTTGTCCTTGCTGTTTGGAAAGCACCAATAAACAAGTGCTGCCCAGGGTTCTGAACCAACAATTGGCTGACTCCTTAGCTTAGATGCCTTCTTTTTCAAATAAAGATAGCAAGAGAATGAAGAAAAATTGTTACTAGGAGTAAATTAGAAAGTTGCTTAAAATTGCATGCTTTATATGAATCACGAAAAAAAATTGGGTTCAGTGTCCCTTTAAGGAATTTCTCAAATGTATTATTTGTAAATGAGAGAAATATACATATATAGTCATAGTAGTCATAGTTTGCAAAATCTATCATTAGCTAACTGTGTTTCTCTGTTTACAGATTGATACAGATCATGTGCATCTTTAGTTGTGAAACCTCTCTGGTCTTTAGAGAGTAATTAATTGTTCTGTGAGCCAGAAATCACATGTGGCTTCATTGTAAGCTTATAATTTGCATTTGTACTGATATCAGCATCCCCCTACTAGGGGAACATCTGGTTGCCACATGTCATGCGGTCTAGGTGGAAGATCTTCATTGTCATCAAAAACAGCCAGTGCTGATTTGTTGCTTTCAGGAAGCTCACTTAAAGGGACAGTGTACACCAATTTCCATATAACTATGTAAAAGACACTACTATAAATAAGAATATGCACAGATCCTGATAAAAAATTCCAGTATAAAACCTTATAAAAAAATTTGCTTTGAAACTCCCAGTTTAGCACTGTTGATGTGGTTTGGCTAGGACATCCGGTGAAAGGGGCTGGGAGAACAAAAAGAGCAGACAATTCCCCCTCCAACTTCTCTGCATATGAAAAGACGGATAACATAAACAGGAGCCAGCAGTGTTATTAAAAAATAAGCACAACTATACATTGTTACAAAAACACTCCCATGTGGGCTATATAAATGATAATCTACAAAACATTTATGCAAAGAAAAATCTAGTGTACAATGTCCATTTTAAGGGACAATAAATGTACTGTAATCTGTAATTTCCCTAAGTTGTTCTATAATGCATAGTGAATACAAATAATGCAGTACACCTTTATTTATTGCTTCCTTTTCCCCTGTAGTTTTAATCTGAAAAATTGTAGCTATTCCACTCCTCCAGAGACTGGAGGGTACAGAACCCTTAGCCGCCTACATGCTGCACAGTGATTAATTGATCAATGCACAAGCTCATGTATCTATCCTTAATTGGCTACAGCAAAGGAGATGAGTAACAACTCCAAAGAGTCTTTTCAAGTAGGTGGTGACCCTCTGCTGTAAATCAATGCAAACCTTGCTTTCAAAATTAGTTTTAATTATTTTAAACATTTACTTATTCTATATACAGATCCTTTGCACCACAGTGGTTAAAGGGCCATTTACTTTTTGTACTATTGTGACCCTTTAATTTCTACAGCATTTAACAAAGCTTGATTTTTTTGTTAGATGCATGAGCGCCATTGGCTCTTTAGAAATTAAGCTTGGCTCCTTAATTAATCATTCTATTGGTTGTCTCCTCACTTCCTGATAAAATCCCCTGGCAATGTGCTAACAGTTGTGCGGACTGGAAGCAGACGATCTCTGTATCATCTATGTGACTCTGCTCACTGCCCTGTTAAATTCCTGCTTCCTGTCCGACCTTCAACCGCTAGTGTAACTGTATGGCGGGCAGGTAAATGTTGGGGACTCCACACATTGTCTTTTTAGTCCTTCACAAGCCTTCCATAATAACTACACCCCTGACACTACACTGGGCTGCTCTTAGTAGCTGCCTTACCATCATCCTCTGCTGCTAGCATTCTCTTTCTTCTTTATCAACATACCCATATCTATCTGTCTATCCTTTTTTATTTATTATATATATATATATCTCACACCCACACTCTCTGCCTGATTAATTCTCACGTCATAGATATTTGTTGGGCTGGCTCCCATATTTTGGAGATATTTGTCAAGCACATGGAACATGCTCTAATTCAAACTTTTCCTATAAGTAATAATGAATCCAAATATTTAGTGCCATTGATAAATTACGTTAAATGGACATTAAAGACTTTGCGATTGCCTATAAAGTTATGGTATTGTAACTTGGTTATTCTAGATTTCTGATATCCCTATGCTGAGGGCAGTTAGAAGAAGTTATATAGGAACTGATAATGTAACTCTCACAGGGTTTAAGGTGGACTTTTATGTCTGATTTTAACGGTCCTCAGCAGAAGGAAATGAATACTTTATAAAAATCCTTTTCTTTCGTACAAAAATTATGATGGTCCACAGTCCTCCATAACATATGGGATATATTTCCCGCCACTAGGACAAGGTCAAGAACCCATATCACATCTTAAAATCCCTCCCACCTCTCTCTTGGCCTTGTAGGAGTTGTTTGAAAATAGAGGTTGTTCTAGCTTCTTGCTTATGTATTGAATTCGGAGCTCAGACCTATGTAAGACCCATATTCCCTAGGGAGTATCATTTACAAAGAAGACAAAAGACTTTTCATAGCAGCTGAACGATACAGGGACATAGGGAAATACAGTGCACATAACAGGGTATTCCTAACGGAACTTAAGCCATAACTACCCTCAGGCATCACAAGGACTCATCCCTAGCCTGGGGGACACAGGTATTTCTCTTGTTAAGTGTATCCAGTCCACGGATCATCCATTACTTGTGGGATATTCTCCTTCCCAACAGGAAGTTGCAAGAGGATCACCCACAGCAGAGCTGCTATATATAGCTGCTATATAGCTCCTCCCCTAACTGTTATATCCAGTCATTCTCTTGCAAGCCTCAACCAAGATGGAGGTCGTAAGAGGAGTGTGGTGTTTTATACTTAGTTTATTCTTCAATCAAAAGTTTGTTATTTTTAAATGGTGCCGGAGTGTACTGTTTATCTCAGTCAGTATTTAGAAGAAGAATCTGCCTGCGTTTTCTATGATCTTAGCAGAAGTAACTAAGATCCATGGCTGTTCTCACATATTCTGAGGAGTGAGGTAACTTCAGAGAGGGAATGGCGTGCAGGTTTTCCTGCAATAAGGTATGTGCAGTTAATATTTTTCTAGGGATGGAATTTGCTAGAAAATGCTGCTGATACCGAACTAATGTAAGTAAAGCCTTAAATGCAGTTATAGCGACTGGTATCAGGCTTATTAATAGAGATACATACTCTTATAAAAATGTAATATAAAACGTTTGCTGGCATGTTTAATCGTTTTTATATGTATTTGGTGATAAAACTTATTAGTTTTTTTCCACATGGCTGGCTTGAATTTTGCCTAGTAAGTTTCCTTAGGCTTTCCACTGTTGTAATATGAGTGGGAGGGGCCTTTTTTAGTGCTTTTCTGTGCAGATAAAAATACTGACAGAGACATTCAGCTTCCCTCTGCATGATCCAGGACATCTCTGGAGGGCTCAAAAGGCTTCAAAGTCGTTTTTGAGGGAGGTAAAAAGCCACAGTAGAGCTGTGGCAGTTGTTGTGACTGTTTGAAAAAAACCCCAAAAAAAACAAAAAAAAAAACGTTTTTGTCTTTTATTATTCAGTTTTGGGTATTAAGGGGTTAATCATCCATTTGCAAGTGGGTGCAATGCTCTGCTAACTTGTTACATACACTGTAAAAATTTTGTTAGTGTAACTGCCTTTTTTCACTGTTATTTCAAATTTTGACAAAATTTGTGTTTCTTAAAGGTGCAGTAACGTTTTTTATATTGCTTGTAAACTTGTTTAAAGTGTTTTCCAAGCTTGCTAGTCTCATTGCTAGTCTGTTTAAACATGTCTGACACAGAGGAAACTACTTGTTCATTATGTTTGAAAGCCATGGTGGAGCCCCATTGGAGAATGTGTACTAAATGTATTGATTTCACCTTAAACAGTAAAGATCAGTCTTTATCTATAAAAGAATTATCACCAGAAGATTCTGACGAGGGGGAAGTTATGCCGACTAACTCTCCCCACGTGTCAGACCCTTCGCCTCCCGCTCAGGGGATGCACGCTAATATGGCGCCACAGGACTTATGGCAGACTGTCCCTAAGGTGGAGGGAGCAGTTTCTACTTTAGCAAAGCGTACTACTATCCCGGTTGAGGACAGTTGTGCTTTTTCAGATACAATGGATAAAAAATTGGAGGGTTACCTTAAGAAAATGTTTATTCAACAAGGTTTTATTTTACAGCCCCTTGCATGCATTGCGCCTGTCACGGCCGCAGCGGCATTCTGGTTTGAGGCCCTGGAAGAGGCCATCCATACAGCTCCATTGACTGAAATTATTGACAAGCTTAGAACACTTAAGCTAGCTAACTCATTTGTTTCTGATGCCATTGTTCATTTGACTAAACTAACGGCTAAGAATTTCGGATTCGCCATCCAAGCGCGTAGGGCGCTAAGGCTTAAATCCTGGTCAGCTGACGTGACTTCGAAGTCTAAATTACTCAAAATTCCTTTCAAGGGGCAGACCTTATTCGGGCCTGGTTTGAAGGAAATTATTGCTGACATTACTGGAGGTAAGGGTCACACCCTTCCTCAGGACAGGGCCAAAGCAAAGGCCAAACAGTCTAATTTTCATGCCTTTCGAAATTTCAAGGCAGGTGCAGCATCAACTTCCTCCGCTTCAAAACAAGAGGGAACTTTTGCTCAATCTAAGCAGGCCTGGAAACCTAACCAGTCCTGGAACAAAGGCAAGCAGGCCAGAAAGCCTGCTGCTGCCTCTAAGACGGCATGAAGAAACGGCCCCCTATCCGGCGACGGATCTAGTAGGGGGCAGACTTTCTCTCTTCGCCCAGGCGTGGGCAAGAGATGTTCAGGATCCCTGGGCGTTGGAGATCATATCTCAGGGATATCTTCTGGACTTCAAAGCTTCCCCTCCACAAGGGAGATTTCATCTTTCAAGGCTATCTGCAAATC
This sequence comes from Bombina bombina, assembly GCF_027579735.1. Lineage (NCBI taxonomy): Eukaryota > Metazoa > Chordata > Amphibia > Anura > Bombinatoridae > Bombina > Bombina bombina. The sequence goes on from NC_069499.1 coordinate 536,568,404, forward strand.
AGATAAAGAAAGAGGCATTCCTACGCTGTGTGCAAGACCTCCTGGTTATGGGAGTGATCCATCCAGTTCCGCGGATGGAACAAGGACAGGGTTTTTATTCAAATCTGTTTGTGGTTCCCAAAAAAGAGGGAACCTTCAGACCAATTTTGGATCTAAAGATCTTAAACAAATTCCTCAGAGTTCCATCTTTCAAAATGGAAACTATTCGGACCATCCTACCCATGATCCAAGAAGGTCAGTACATCACCACAGTGGACTTAAAAGGATGCCTACCTTCACATACCGATTCACAAAGATCATCATCGGTTTCTAAGGTTTGCCTTTCTAGACAGGCATTACCAATTTGTAGCTCTTCCCTTCGGGTTGGCTACAGCCCCGAGAATCTTTACAAAGGTTCTGGGCTCACTTCTGGCGGTTCTAAGACCGCGAGGCATAGCGGTGGCTCCGTATCTAGACGACATCCTGATACAGGCGTCAAGCTTTCAAGTTGCCAAGTCTCATACAGAGATAGTTCTGGCATTTCTGAGGTCGCACGGGTGGAAAGTGAACGAGGAAAAGAGTTCTCTATCCCCACTCACAAGAGTCTCCTTCTTAGGGACTCTTATAGATTCTGTAGAAATAAAAATTTACCTGACGGAGTCCAGGTTATCAAAACTTCTAAATGCTTGCCGTGTTCTTCACTCCATTCCGCGCCCTTCGGTAGCTCAGTGTATGGAGGTAATCGGGTTAATGGTAGCGGCAATGGACATAGTGCCATTTGCGCGCCTTCATCTCAGACCGCTGCAATTATGCATGCTGAGTCAGTGGAATGGGGATTACACAGATTTGTCCCCTCTGCTAAATCTGGATCAAGAGACCAGAGATTCTCTTCTCTGGTGGTTGTCTCGGGTACACCTGTCCAAGGGTATGACCTTTCGCAGGCCAGATTGGACAATTGTAACAACAGATGCCAGCCTTCTAGGTTGGGGTGCAGTCTGAAATTCCCTGAAGGTACAGGGATCGTGGACTCAGGAGGAGAAACTCCTTCCAATAAATATTCTGGAGTTAAGAGCGATATTCAATGCTCTTCTGGCTTGGCCTCAGTTAGCAACACTGAGGTTCATCAGATTTCAGTCGGACAACATCACGACTGTGGCTTACATCAACCATCAAGGGGGAACCAGGAGTTCCCTAGCGATGTTAGAAGTCTCAAAAATAATTCGCTGGGCAGAGTAACACTCTTGCCACCTGTCAGCAATCCATATCCCAGGAGTGGAGAACTGGGAGGCGGATTTTCTAAGTCGTCAGACTTTCAATCCGGGAGAGTGGGAACTCCATCCTGAGCTGTTTGCTCAGTTGATTCATCGTTGGGGCAAACCAGAGTTGGATCTCATGGCGTCTCGCCAAAACGCCAAGCTTCCTTGTTACGGATCCAGGTCCAGGGACCCAGAAGCGACGCTGATAGATGCGCTAGCAGCGCCTTGGTTTTTCAACCTGGCTTATGTGTTTCCACAGTTTCCTCTGCTCCCTCGACTGATTGCCAAAATCAAACAGGAGAGAGCATCGGTGATTCTGATAGCACCTGCGTGGCCATGCAGGACTTGGTATGCAGACCTAGTGGACATGTCATCCTTTCCACCATAGACTCTGCCTCTAAGACAGGACCTTCTGATACAAGGTCCTTTCAATCATCCAAATCTAATTTCTCTGAGACTGACTGCATGGAGATTGAACGCTTGATTCTATCAAAGCTTGGCTTCTTCGAGTCAGTCATTGATACTTTAATACAGGCACGAAAGCCTGTTACCAGGAAAATCTACCACAAGATATGGAGTAAATATCTTATTGGTGTGAATCCAAGACTTACTCATGGAGTAAAGTTAGGATTCCTAGAATATTGTCTTTTCTCCAAGAGGGCTTGGACAAAGGATTATCAGCTAGTTCCTTAAAGGGACAGATTTCTGCTCTGTCTATTCTTTTGCACAAGCGTCTGGCAGAGGTTCCAGACGTCCAGGCATTTTGCCAGGCTTTGGTTAGATTTAAGCCTGTGTTTAAACCTGTTGCTCCCCCGTGGAGCTTAAACTTGGTTCTTAAGGTTCTTCAAGGAGTTCCGTTTGAACCCCTTCATTCCATTGATATTAAACTTTTATCTTGGAAAGTTCTGTTTTTGATGGCTATTTCCTCGGCTCGGAGAGTCTCTGAGCTATCTGCCTTACAATGTGATTCTCCCTATCTGATTTTTCATGCAGATAAGGTAGTTCTGTGTACCAAACCTGGGTTTTTACCTAAGGTGGTTTCTAACAAGAATATCAATCAAGAGATTGTTGTTCCATCGTGCCCTAATCCTTCTTCAAAGAAAGAACGTCTTTTACATAATCTGGACGTAGTCCGTGCCTTGAAGTTTTACTTACAAGCTACTAAGGATTTTCGTCAAATATCTTTCCTGTTTGTCGTTTATTCTGGACAGAGGAGAGGTCAAAAAGCTTCGGCAACCTCTCTTTCCTTTTGGCTTCGGAGCGTAATAAGCCTAGCCTATGAGACTGCTGGACAGCAACCCCCTGAAAGGATTACAGCTCATTCTACTAGAGCTGTGGCTTCCACCTCGGCCTTCAAAAATGAGGCCTCTGTTGAACAGATTTGCAAGGCTGCGACTTGGTCTTTGCTTCACACTTTTTCCAAATTTTCCAAATTTGATACTTTTGCTTCTTCGGAGGCTATGTTTGGGAGACAGGTTCTTCAGGCAGTGGTTCCTTCCGCTTAATCCTGCCTTGTCCCTCCCATCATCCGTGTACTTTAGCTTTGGTATTGGTATCCCACAAGTAATGGATGATCCGTGGACTGGATACACTTAACAAGAGAAAACATAATTTATGCTTACCTGATAAATTTATTTCTCTTGTAGTGTATCCAGTCCACGGCCCGCCCTGTCCTTTTAAGGCAGGTCTAAATTTTAATTAAACTACAGTCACCACTGCACCCTATGGTTTCACCTTTCTCTGTTTGTTTTCGGTCGAATGACTGTATATGACAGTTAGGGGAGGAGCTATATAGCAGCTCTGCTGTGAGTGATCCTCTTGCAACTTCCTGTTGGGAAGGAGAATATCCCACAAGTAATGGATGATCCGTGGACTGGATACACTACAAGAGAAATACATTTATCAGGTAAGCATAAATTATGTTTTCCTACTGCAATCCTCTGTTACTCGCTGTCTACTGGATACTGCTGCAGCTGCATGGACATGGATTGACATGCCTGGTAAGCAAGTGGAGGGATGCTGCTTAAGGTAAGTGAATTTACACAGCTCCCACACAGTCCAAAGGCACTGTGTCAGAGTACTAGGTACTCTGACACAGGTATAGCATAGTCAGGGGACTTAACCTGCTCTCTTCATGACACATTGATGTTCTCCTTTACAGGTCCCTACCTGTCCTATCATGCTCAGGGAAGCCTGTCACACTTTACAGCCCTCTGGCAACTCTGGGGATTCTTTGTGCTTGGGTCTTTAAGAAAACTTCTGTCTGCTTAGTGCAGTGAGCGGTTCAGTAGAGGTTAGATGGGTAAACTGTTTTTTATTAATTTAATGTATGTTTTATGCTTGGTGCACACTTATTTTGCTTATGGAACTAAAAGTTATATTAATAGATTCCCTTCAGCACCGGCTTTTCTTTTGACGGTAGCTCCGCCCCCTAGTTTTTCCCAGGATTTTTCTCCTCATTATGGAGTCTCTACATCTAGAAATCGTGTGTTTGCAGTTTGGGCCACATTCCATATTTAATTTCAGTGCTTGCCAGTCCCAGGAATTGGTGTATGTGTATATGTATGTGTGCATGTGTGTATGTATATGTGTGTGTATATATACACATACATACATACATACATACATACATACATACATACATACATACATACATACATACATACATACACAAAGCACGGAAGGGGACTGCACTCTCCAACTGGACTGGGTATACACATCCCATGACCCTGCAACATGCTCAGCCCTGGGTTCTCAATGGTACATAGGGAAAATTACAAAACAAATTAAAACACACAGAGAAAGTCCAGCACTCACTCACATGCTCTCAGCTAAGATTAAAAGCAAAAATGGAAGGGTTAGTTACCGCATCTAGCCAAATGGGACAAGCCCAGGTAGCACGTCAAGGTCCCTTCCAAAACCCGGATCCCTTAACCAGCCAAACAATGCAAGCTCTCAATCAAATAAACTGGGAACAAGTGAAGGGTGCACAGGCTTATGTAATCACCCATGACATATACAAAACACGGAAGGGGACTGCACTCCCAGACTGGACTGGGTACACATCCCATGACCCTGCAACATGCTCAGCCCTGGGTGCTCACTGGCACTCACAAGAAGCTGTGCTGTCCCCAGAGTCACAGGCAGTTAATCCCAGACAGGTCTGGGTGCAAGGCCCATAGGGAAAATTACAAAATAAATTAATACAACACAGAGAAAAAACAACACTCACTAACAAACTCTCAGCTAAGATGAAAAGCAAAAATGGAAGGGTTAGTTACCGCATCTGGCCAAATAGGATAAGCCCAGGTACCACGTCAAGGTCCCTTCCTAAACCAGCCAAACAATGCAAGCTCTCAATCAAACAAACTGGGAACAAGTGAAGGGTGCACATGCTTATGTTCTCATCCTAGACCACCGGTTCCCAAACTGTGGGGCGTGCCTCCCCAGGGGGGCGCCAGAGATCTTAAGGGAAGGCGTGGGAAAAGGAGCGGGAATGTTATTTTTAATTTTTTTTATTTAAATTAATGTGCAAGTTATTCGGTGGCAGCCTCTCCAGCAAACCGTGCCGTGACCTGAAGACTGAACGCCTTCCAAGTGCAGTGAGGCTCAGTGACCGACCATAAGTACAAATGAAAGGACTCTGCCTTGCTGCATGTCTTCAGATGTGTGTGGTTGAAGAGGAGCGAGGACTGTGAGTCACACAGACAGGGCACATAAAGGAGCTTCACCTCAACCACAGGCAGCTGAAAATATGCAGCAAAACAAAGTAAGGGGACCCACTGATTTCAGGTCCTTGTGCTTTATATGTACAGTGCTGAAATACCCTCTTAGCACAGAGGCAAAAGTTAGAGAAGTTTAAAAGCAGAAAATTAACCCCATAATGCATGTATATCGTGTACTATGCAAATTAATGCATGCACATGCTGTGCCTTTATTACCTGTGTATTTGGAGATGTAATTGATGCAGGGTTTTGCTCCATCTGTATTATAAAGTGTTAATTTTTTTAAAACATTGTTTTGGGTGTATGGCTGCCTATGGGGGCTTATTTGTCTATGCATGTGGCTTCCTATGGGGGCTTGTGTGTGTGTGCGCATGTGGCTGCCTATGGGGACTTGTGTGTGTGCATGTGGCTTAGGGTTAGTTACCACATCTGACCAAATGGGACAACCCTAGGTACCACGTCAAGGTCCCTTCCAAAACCTGGGTCCCTAAACCAGCCAAACAATGCAAGCTCTCAATCAAACAAACTGGGGACAGCGTGCACAGGCTTATGTAATCGCCTTAGACCTAAACTGCTTATATTTGGAGATGCAATTGAGGCAGAGTTTTGCTCCATCTGTATTACAAAGTGTTATTTTTTTTTAAACATTTTTTTTTGGGTGTGTGGCTGCCTATGGGGGCTTATTTGTCTATGCATGTGGCTGCCTACGCGGGCTTGTGTGTGTGCATGTGGCTGCCTATGGGGGCTTGTGTGTGTGTGTGCATGTGGCTGCCTATGGGGGCTTGTGTGTGTGCGCATTTGGCTGCCTATGGGGGCGTGTGTGTGTGTGCATTTGGCTGCCTATGGGGGTGTGTGTGTGTGCATTTGGCTGCCTATGGGGGCGCATGTGTGTGTGTATTTGGCTGCCTATGGGGGCGCATGTGTGTGTGTATTTGGCTGCCTATGGGGGCGCATGTGTGTGTGTATTTGGCTGCCTATGGGGGCGCATGTGTGTGTGTATTTGGCTGCCTATGGGGGCGCATGTGTGTGTGTATTTGGCTGCCTATGGGGGCGCATGTGTGTGTGTATTTGGCTGCCTATGGGGGCGCATGTGTGTGTGTATTTGGCTGCCTATGGGGGCGCATGTGTGTGTGTATTTGGCTGCCTATGGGGGCGCATGTGTGTGTGTATTTGGCTGCCTATGGGGGGGCATGTGTGTGTGTATTTGGCTGCCTATGGGGGCGCATGTGTGTGTGCATTTGGCTGCCTATGGGGGGCTTGTGTGTGTGCATGTGGCTGCCTATGGGGGCTTGTGTGTGTGTGTGCATGTGGCTGCCTATGGAGGCTTGTGTGTGTGTGCATGCGGCTACCTATGGGGGCTTGTATAACTGGTTGAACCTCCTTTGGCAGCAATAACTTCAACCAAACGTTTCCTGTAGTTGCAGATCAGACGTGCACAACGGTCAGGAGTAATTCTTGACCATTCCTCTTTACAGAACTGTTTCAGTTCAGCAATATTCTTGGGATGTCTGGTGTGAATCACTTTCTTGAGGTCATGCCACAGCATCTCAATCGGGTTGAAGTCAGGACTCTGACTGGGCCACTTCAGAAGGCGTATTTTCTTCTGTTTAAGCCATTCTGTTGTTCATTTACTTCTATGCTTTGGGTCATTGTCCTGTTGCAACACCCATCTTCTGTTGAGCTTCAGCTGGTAGACATATGGCCTTAAGTTCTCCTGCAAATTGTCTTGATAAACTTGGGAATTCATTTTTCCTTCGATGATAGCAGTCCGTCCAGGCCCTGACACAGCAAAGCAGCCCCAAACCATGATGCCCCCACCAACATACTTCACAGTTGGGATGAGGTTTTGATGTTGGTGTGCTGTGCCTCTTTTTCGCCACACATAGTATTGTGTGTTTCTACCAAACAACTCAACTTTGGTTTCATCTGTCCACAGAATATTTTGCCAGTACTGCTGTGGAACAACCAGGTGCTCTTGTGCAAACTGTAAACTTGCAGCAATGTTTTGTTTGGACAGCAGTGGCTTCCTCTGTGGTATTTCTTGTTTAGTGTTTTACGTATTGTAGATTCGCTAACAGGGATGTTAGCGTTTGCCAGTGACTTTTGTAAGTCTTTAGCTGACACTCTAGAATTCTTCTTCACCTCATTGAGCAGTCTGTGCTGTGCTCTTGCAGTCATCTTTACAGGACGGCCACTTCTAGGGAGAGTAGCAGCAGTGCTGAACTTTCTCCATTTATAGACAATTTGTCTTACCGTGGACTGATGAACAGCAAGGCTTTTGGAGATACTTTTATAACCCTTTCCAGCTTTATGCAAGTCAACAATTCTTAATCGTAGGCCTTCTGAGAGCTCTTTAGTGTGAGGCATCATTCACATCAGGCAATGCTTCTTGTGAAAAGCAAAGCCAGAACTGGTGTGTGTTTTTTTTATAGGGCAGGGCAGCTGTAACCAACACCTCCAATCTCATCTCATTGATTGGACTCCAGTTGGCTGACATCTCACTCCAATTAGCTCTTGGAGATGTCATTAGTCTAGGGGTTCACATACCTTTTCCACCTGCACTGTGAATGTTTACATGGTGTGTTCAATAAAAACATGGCAACATTTAATTCTTTGTGTGTTATTAGTTTAAGCAGACTGTGATTGTCTATTGTTGTGACTTAGAAGATGATCAGATCACATTTTATGACCAATTTGTGCAGAAATCCATATCATTCCAAAGGGTTCACATACTTTTTCTTGCAACTGTATGTATGTGTATATGTATGTATGTATGTATATATGTATATGTATATATATATATATATATATATATATATATATATATATATATATATATATATATATATACTGAGAAATAATTGAGGTGTCTGAGGGAGTGTATACATAGTGTAGAGGGATCTACCAGTTATTGTCTGTACCAATCCTTTATATACAGTGTCATTGCATACTTTGTAAAACCTGGAACAAAATCTCTCTGTCCCCACTGATATCTCTATAGAGGAGTCAGTTTTTTGATATCAAATCCTGTGAGAATTGTATACCTCAGATTTTGCATACATATGAGCCGCAACCATCCACTTTCCCGAGGGAATTTGCCCTGTACTTGTCATTCAGGGGAAAATGCTGATTTTACTTATGAAGCGAACAATAACATGTACGAAACGGGGACAGCTTGTTTAGTGGCTGTCCCCAAACTAAGTAAGTGTAAATCTGGGGATTTAACTCGGTGTCCTAAAGGTAAATGTGCAAAATAATCTTGTGCTGATTACCTAAAGGTTCAGATCTAATAACATCCTCTAGACAGGTGTTTTTTGCAAGAACCTTTATGCAGCTGTACACCACAGCACATTCTTATGTGATCAACAGTGTACCCAATTTATTATAATATGTGCAATTATATATTGTACTGAACATAATGACATATTGTGCCATTACCATTTAATATAACTATCTGCGCTATTAATACTTATGTATAAGTCAATAAAGCATTGTACTCCCATCATTGCCAGGGGATGTAAATAGATATTTGTTTTATGTCAGTCTGCTTATTATATACTGTTGTACATTGTCTGCTATTTAGAATATTATTTGCAGTAATGTGCACTATTATGATATACAAATCGCTAAAGGCGGTGTATGTTCATTGCATATTCAGCAGCACACATAAATGTTACATAGGCAGCATTTCGGTCTCTGTGGATATAAAAGATATTGTATGTCCTATGCTTATTAGTGTATACAATTCTATAGTATATGCCTTTGATGCATTATACTCTACATGTTTAATTACAAATGCTGTCCTGCAGGTTTTATCTGTATTTTAATACAACAGTGGAGATCCTTTTTTTAAAAAAAAACAAAAAAAAACTCTATTGGTTTCTCTTTTATACCTATGTTCTGGGTAATTTATATCTATGCACAAAGGTTCTTTCATGCAAATACTAAACATTGATAATGAATATTTTCACTATCAGTTGAGATCCTTTTAGAGATAAGATCTATTGGTTTCTCTCTCTTATACCATTGTATGAGTGATTTATATGTATGCACATATGTTTATCATGCAAACACTGAGAATGATTCATGAACATTCTCATGAATTATGCACTTTGTGTATTTACTTTATAAGTATTCACAGTCTTTGCTTATTCTGGACATGGATTTACAAGTATTTTATGTGTACCTGTTGGTCTTTATGTGCTGCTCCTCTAGTCAGTAAGGCCACTTGACAGTCTAAATATGTGCATATGCTTAATTAGGTACATGTATACTACAGCTAATGATTATGTCATGTACAGATTTATTAAACTTTGTATAAACTTATGTATACATTTCTACATTTTAGGATCCATCTGGAAAAATAGGATATCCATACTGATTCTTTTTGCTTCAAATAGAACTAATGCACTTGATCTCTTGAAGGACTGAGTCCCATGATTGACCAGCGGCCCTATCTAAATGTTGACTATGTTCTTTAAGAGGTGGCAACATGTATAAATAGGATTTGTAGAATAGGGGAATAATTAATCCTTGTACCTGTGTAATCTCAGGTTCAAGAGTTTTTACCCTGATCTGTTAATTGCCCACAGTGATTTACAGTCCTGTCCTGGATTTAACATCCTTAAACATATTGGTCAGGATTCCCTTTATACAAAGGGTCAGTTTATGGCTATTATAGACCTCAAGGATTCGTATATGCACATTCCTATACACAGGGATTACTTTTGTTTGCTGAGATTTGTATATCTGCAAAACTCTGCCAGTTTGCCTCTCTGTGTTGGATACAATCTTGCCGTTGATCAGAATCGGTACATTTCAGTTGCTCTTTATCTCGATGACATACTAGTGCAAGCTTATTTCCTGTCAATAGCTATTGCTCATACTTACAATCTTCTTCTTTCAAGACAATGCTTGGAGTATCAATGTACTTAAATCTCCTTTATATCCTGCTATAAGGGTAGCATTTACAGGAGTCATAATAGACTTAATGCTGATGCATCTAGTTTTCCTGATGGAATTTAACATTATAAAGATTCAGAGGGTGTGTCTCTTCCTACAGTGAGCTACATTCCATCAGTAGTGCAGTGCATGGTGGCGGTGGGTCTTATGGTAGCTGCTTCATACACAGTTTATTTTGCCACCCTTTCACTTCAAACCCCTTTTAATGACTATGCTTCCTCAGTGGTCAAATAATTATTTGACACACAGATTGTTTGTTTTGGATTTCTCAGTCAATCTTTTTCTTGAGGACACAGTCTGTCTTTGACCCTTGTGACATCCTTCCTTCGCCAGTCTTGGTATATTGTGCCGACAGGCGCCAGTCTCTCAGGCTGGGGGGCGTTCTGGTTTCTTGAGGAATACAATGAGTTTGGTATCCTCTAGAGCAGTATTTCCCAAACTTAGTCCCCAGGACCCTTACTCAGCTCAGGCCAGATATTCATTATATCTTAACTAGAGCACAGGTGAAATCAGCTGATGGGTGAGCTAATTGTTTCACCTGTGCTCTAGTTAAGATATAATTAATATCTGACCTGAGTAAGGGTCCTGAGGACTGGGTTTGGGAAACACTGCTCTAGAGGCAAGTTTTCCAACTAACATTCTGGAACTTTGAGCAAACTCCAGGCTCTTCAGCCCTGGCCCCTATTGAAGGAGGAATAGTTTATCCGTTTCCGGTCAGCCAATATCTCGGCGGTGGCCTTCAAAAATCATCAAGGGGGGTATCTGCAATCCACTGGCCATGCAGGAAGTGTCTAATACTCTCTTAGTCAGAGAAGAATCATTGCTCCCTATTGGCTATTCACATAGCAGGTGTGAACAACTGGTAGGTGGATCATCTCAGCAGTCAATTGGTCCATTCAAGAGAGTGGTCTCTCCATTAGGACATTTTGATCGCTTAGTGATCAAACTGGGTTTACAGGACATAGATCTGATGGCCTTTCACTTAAATCTCACTCCTCCAAGCTGTTGTGCAAGGTCAAAAGATCCAAAAGCTCACATAATAGTCACCTTGATATGTCCAGGGAGTTTCATCTAGCATACCTGTTTCCTTTGTTTTTCTTTCAAGAGTCATTGCCTGATCAAACGGGCGTCAACGTCAGTAATATTAATTTGCTCCAGTCTGGCCCCGCAGGACTTGGTATGTGGATATAGTGCAGATGTGTTCTTGCTTTCCATGGCTTTTTCATCTGAGACAAAACCTGTTGTCTTAAGGTTCTCTTTTCTATAACAATCTCAAATCTTTAATTTAATGGCGTGTAGGATGAATGTCTAGTTTTGGATTCTAGAGATTTCTTAGACTTGGTTATTGACACTTTGATGCAGACCAGAAAACCTGTAAAACTAGAGATTTATCACAAGATTTGGAAGACATATTTTGAGAGGTGTTTTCTTGGTATTCTTTTAGGATTCCTAGAATCAGTCAGTTTTCTTAGGATGGCCTTGACAAGGGTTTGCCCGCTAATTTCTAAAAGGTAGCATTTTTGCTTTTATATCTCTCTTTCATAGGAAGTTAACTAAACTTCCTGAGATTCAGACTTTTGTTCAGACGTTAGTTAGAATTAGGCTAATTGGGAAACTATTTCTCCACCCTGGAATCTGAATTTACTTTTCTCTGTATTACAAGGTTCTTCTTTTGAACCATTGCATTCCATTGATATCAATTATTATCTTGGAAAGTACTCTATTAGCAATCTCTTCAGCAAAGAAATTTCTGAGTTGTCAACCTTGTCTTATGATTCTCCATTTCTAATTATTCACAAGGTGAAGGCTATACTTTGTACTAAATATGATGATCTTCCTAAGGAAAATACCAACCAAGAGGTGGTTGTTTCTTCATTGTGACTCAAAAAAAAGTGGGAGAGTCACCTCCTAAGCATATTACTGCTCTTTCTTCAAGAGCAATTGGGACATGGTGGGTTTTTGAAAAATTATGCATCTTTGGAACAGATTTGCAAAGATGCAATATGTCTTCTCTGCATACTTTTTTTCAGAGTTTTAAGCAAGCAACTTCTGGCAGGAAAGTCTTTCAGACCGCAGTGTCGGCTAAATAAGAACTGCCAGAAAAATTGTTCCACCCTTCAGCTTAGGTATAATTCCCATATGTTATAAAGGACTGTGAACCATGATCATTTTACAAAATATTTAGAAAACGTATGCTTACCTGATGATAAATTATTTTCTTTCGGAATGATGATGGTTCACAGGCCATGCCTGTTTAAATGACGATAGTTTTAATGACACCTCTTCTGACCCTGCTTTGTCTCTCCTACCTATATATTTTCTATTCTCGACTATATGTTAATCTAAGAGAGAGATGGTAGGGATTTTACGCTCTGATATGGGCTCTTGACATGCTCCTAGTGGCAGGTAATATATCAAATATGTTATGGAGGACTGTGGACCAGCTTCATTCCGAAAGAAAATAATTTATCAGGTAGGCATACATTTTTTTTGTTCAATATTTAAACAACTAATACAAAATGCTATGAAACACATTCTCTCTAGCATTTAGTGTTTATGTCCCTTTTTAAGTACCTTTTATGGATTTTGTTTTTTAAACCATGCATTTTTGACACATTAAAACTCTCTGTTTTAGAAACCTTTCTATCGTATTTGCTGCTGCCTTATTTACACTCATTTAAATGCTTTCATAGGGAGGCCCATGAAGGTGTGCACTGAAGATGTGTTCTTGAGGGATCTCCCATAACACTGAGATGTTGCTGGAGCTTTAAGATCAGGTAAAGAGAAGTTACAGGATATTGTAAAAGCAGTGAGCAGGATAATGATCTTCTTATAGTGAGATAACTGTTACCTTTTATCTATTGTTCTGCTTGTTTCCCTCAGCTGATGTTCACAAGGAATAGGGCCACGTGATGTATGAAGGCAAACACATACACTTCTCTGAGGTAGATAACAAACCCTTATGCTCCTACAGTCCCAAACTGTGCAAACAGCGAAGACTCAACGGTTACGCCTTCTGTATCAGACACGTTCTAGAGGACAAGACCGCCCCCTTTAAGCAATGTGAATATGTGGCCAAGTACAACAGCCAGCGCTGCACAAATCCCATCCCCAAATCTGAGGACCGTAGGTATGTATGCAGTGCAGTAAATGTGACAAAATTGTCAGGCTGCAAACATACAAGTCACTGTTGACTCTCTGAGAAACTGTAGTGTTTGAATACTGGTGCACGGGTACTGGGTGCATATGTGCGTATGCAGCTGAAACAGCAATACATTTTGCTAGAGGTATTTTACATTTTTTCTCCAATCATATTTTTATTGAAGTAAAAATAGACGTTACAGGCACAGCAAATCACATCAGAAATAACCAAACATTAATGTTGGCTTATACATGACTAATGTAATTACAGGAATGTTGAGAATTTTATGATCCAGTATAATGTGCATGTCAAAACTATAGCAAGCTTTACATGATACCAATAACATTGGCAAAATACCTATATGGTAAATAAAAAAAAAAGATAACCTATTCAACCTACATTTTTTAATACATAAAATATATGGAAAATAAAGTAGAAAATATTAACCTTCTTATTATTTAAGAATATAAAGCTAATTTATTTCCTAAGATATGGTGAGTCCACAACGTCATCAATTACTGAATATCACTCCTGGCCAGCAGGAGAAGGCACAGAGCACCACATCCAAGCTGTTAAGTATCACTCCCCTTCCCACAAACCCCAGTCATTCTCTTTGCCCTTTTTTAAAAGTGGATGTGAAGTTTTGGTGTCTGAAGGAAATTAATTTCTTTCGCTTCAAGCAAGATTTTTGGGTCTAGCCGTAGTCCATGTTAGTCTCTTCAGTAGGTCAGTGGTGGCTTTAAAGCAGTTAGTAACTTGTAAGGTGGGTCTTGTTGCGTTTTCCTAACATATTTGCTGTCCATAGTATAGAAAGCCAGAGTAGGTTTACTCTGTTCTTTCTTTTTCTTCAGGCCTCTGTGAGGAGCATGTGTCCTGTCATGCCTGGTGAGCTGTTTACATGCCGGACGGCGGTCTTTGCAGGTAAATGCTTTGTCTTCCAGGTGGGAAGACTTTGCACTTAAAGGATTCCCTACATCAAATAATATGGGACTTATATTATCCTTGGGTAAGGATTACTTTTGGGCATGGTGCAGGCACTTACTTTGAAGCATGTGGCAGAGACTGGATTAACCCCTTATGTACCTGCTTGTCAGGTTTGATGGGGTTAATTTATTTAGATGTTGGCTCTTTTTTATATGAGGGTGACAGCCGCTTGCTAAAGCTAGCTTAAAGTTTATTGGAAACTCATTGCAGTTTATTAGAATGAGGTGGCGTGTCTCCCTTATCTGTCGGTTTTCGCTGTGTGTGATCTGACTCACTGTTAGGCTGTGTTAAATATGCTATTGCGTCTTTCAGCGTACTTTGCAGTAGCCATTACTGGAGGAGTATCCAGGAAGTAGGCGGCTCTTTTTTTTTTGTGTGCCTTTTGTGTAGCACAGTAGTTTCTATCTGTTCACGTGTGCGCCTCTCAGACCGTAGTAGATACGGACCGATGTCAGCAACCTGCGCAGAGATTGTCCTGGCTTAGTTCAACTCGGTACACGCTAGTATTCAGGTAGGCACTTCAGTCGAGGCTGAGGTGTGGAGGTCTGCAGAGGTTGAGCATGTTTTTTTTTTTTTTTCTCTGTTTAGTACTTAATAAACATTGCAGTCTGAATTTTACAAATTCCTTCTTTCAGCGTACTTTGCAGTAGCCATTACTGGAGGAGTATCCAGGAAGTAGGCGGCTCTTTTTTGTGTGTGTGCCTTTTGTGTAGCACAGTAGTTTCTATCTGTTCACGTGTGCGCCTCTCAGACCGTAGTAGATACGGACCGATGTCAGCGACCTGCGCAGAGATTGTCCTGGCTTAGTTCAACTCAGTACACGCTAGTATTCAGGTAGGCACTTCAGTCGAGGCTGAGGTGTGGAGATCTGCAGAGGTTGAGCATGTTTTTTTTTCTCTGTTTAGTACTTAATAAACATTGCAGTCTGAATTTTCCTTCTTAATATGAGCAGAATTCACGGGAGGAGGCAAAGACACCACAGCCAAAGGCTTAAATACCTCCCCCACTCCACTCATCCCCCAGTCATTCTTTGCCTTTTGTCACAGGAGGATGTCAGAGAAATGTCGGAAGATTCAGAGTAGTCTCTTATGTAGTACCGTTCGGCATGGGACTGGAGCTTAAAGTAGTCTTGTCAGCCTCTCCGTGAGAGCATTGACGAATGTTAGGGTCTGGAGATGCAGGGAGAGTCTTTCTGTGAAACTATCCAGACTCGTATTAACAGCTCCAATCTGTGTTGAGGAGTTTCACTGCCTGCTTTTATCACTCAAGTTCATATCGGGTGCGATGCTACAAGACTGTCAAACTTGAGAGGCTGTGTGTCTGTTTCACTGTGGTGATTCCGGTAAGATTGTTTCATTTTATACTCATATGATAACGCAAGAAGACAGGGTCACAGGGTGAGTCCTTTTATCTGTATGGAATCAAAAGTTAATATTTCCGGAAGGTTACTATCTCTGGAGTATAAAGGGGCCATTTATCTTTTCTATAGTCCATCTTTTAAGCGCAAGCTATGGAGGACTCTGATACGTTATAGGGTACTCCCTCTTTACCAAAATCTAATACCTGCTTTTATTGTGAGGAGGCTACGATATACCCGCCTGCTCAATTATGTTCCACATGTCTTGATAAAGTACTTATATCTAAGAAACCCAAGATGTTTAGTACCACTGGCAGTCCACCTCTGAGGGGTCTCCGTCCCGTGAGGTGTGTTACCTGCTGTCATCTCCTAATACACATGCAGCTTCCCATTGCTTTGCTAATCTTCCTTCGGGGAGGGGCCCTCTTACCGCCAGACTTTACTGAGCAGCTACAAATGGAAGTGTCTGCAGCCTTCAGCGATTTACCTCGCCCTGCTAAGCGCAATCGAAAAGGTCAAATATTGCTATCCTTCCCAGGGGTCATCTACCAACTTGTTGGATTTATCTGATACAAGATTATCCGCTGAAGAGGACACCTCTGATACTTCAGAGGATGCTCTTTCTGGGTCAGAATCTGCTGCCTCTAAACCTCCGGCTGCGTAGGAACCAGACTTTAGATTTAGGATCGAGCATTTACGATTTCTGTTAAAAGAAGTGTTGGCTTCCAGAACCTAAATTACTAGAGGAACCTTTTATTCCTAAGCTTTGATATGGTTTATGAGGACAGGGTGGTGTCACAGATATTCCCGGTTCCCGTAAAGATGGCAAATATTATCAAGAATGAATGGGAGAGACTTAGATCTTCTTTTTCCCCTTCTTCCTTTAAAAAATTGTTCCCGATTCCGGACTCTCAATTAGAGTTGTGGAGTTCCGTTCCTAAGGTGGATGTAGCTATCTCCATGCTTGCTAAGCTCACTACCATCCCGCTTGAGGATAGATCGTCGTTTAAGGAGCCCATGTATAAGAAGCTAGAAACTCTGTTAAGAAAGATGTTTCAGCACACGGGATATTTATTTCAACCTGCAGCGGCGGTTGCTGCGGTGGCTGAATCCTCTACCTATTGGTGCGATTCTCTATCGGAGTAGATCGAGGTGGAAACTCCCCTTGACGAGATCCAGGAAAGAATTAAGGCCTTGAGGGTAGCTAATTCTTTTATCTGCGATGCCAATATGCAGATAATTCGCCTGAATGCCAAGACATCGGGCTTTTCTGTTCTAGCACATAGGACACTCTGGCAGAGGTCTTGGTCTACGGACATGACTTCAAAATTTAGATTACTTTCCCTTCCATTTAAGGGAAAGATTCTTTTCGGTCCAGGCCTGGACTCAATCATATCCACGGTCACTTAGGGCAAAGGATAAGAATAATAAACCTAAAGGACAGGGTCCTAATTTTCATCCCTTTCGTTCGGATAAATCCCAATGCCAGCAGCCCTCCGCGAAGCCTGAGCAGTCAAAGAGAAATTGGAAACAGTCTCAACCTTGGAATAAATCCAGGCAGAACAAGAAGCCCGCCGAAACAAAATCGGCATGAAGGGGCGGTTCCCGATCCTTTGATGGATCATGTTGGGGCAGACTATGTCACTTTTGTGGAGGCTTGGCTTGGGGACGTACAAGATCCTTGGGTTCTGGAGGTCATCGCACAAGGTTACAGGATAGGTTTCAAATCTAATCCACCCAGGGGCAGATTCCTCTTAACAAACCTGTGTTCAAGACCAGAAAACGAGAAGCTTTTCTAGGATGCATGAGGGATCTCTCCTCCCTGGGAGTAATTGTGCCGGTACCTCTATCAGAGAGAGGTCTGCGTTACTACTCAAACCTCTTTGTGGTCCCAAAGAAGGAGGGAACGTTTTTCCCGATTCTGGACCTAAAGTGCTTAAACATGTTCCTGTCAGTCCTATCGTTCAAGATGGAGACAATAAGGTCCATTCTGCCCTTGGTTCAAGAGGGACAGTTCATGACGACTACAATAGACTTGGAGGATTCTTACCTTCATGTGCCAATACACAAAGATCACTTCAAGTTCTTAAACTTTGCATTTCAGGACCAGCACTTCATTTGTTGCTCTTCCATTTGGCCTAGCTACTGCCCCAAGAGTCTTTACGAAGGTTCTGGGGACTCTGTTTGCGGTGGCGAGATCCCGAGGCATTGCAGTAGCACCATACTTGGACGACATCCTGGTTCATGCTCCGTCCTGTTAGCTGACAGAGGTCCATTCAAGAGCTTTTCTACTTCTTTGATCTCCTGGATGGAAGATAAACTTTGGAAAGAGTTCTCTGGTTCCCAGTACCAGGGTGGAATTCCTGGGTACGATAATAGATTCCATATCAATGAGGATATTTTTTACAGACCAGAGACGTTGCAAAATTACTTCCAATTGTCTTGCCCTCCAGACCTCCTTAAGGCCCTCTGTAGCCTGGTGTATGGAGGCAATTGGACTTATGGTGTCCAGCATAGATGTTATCCCATTCGCCAGATTCCATCTCAGACCTCTTCAGCTGTGCATGCTGAGGCAGTGGAACGGCGACCACTCGGATCTGTCTCAACAGATTTCTCTAGACAACCGGTCAAGGGAATCGCTCTCTTGGTGGCTCTCTCCAGATCACCTGTCCCAAGGGACATCCTGGGAGATTGTGACTACGGATGCAAGTCTCTTAGGATGGGGAGCTGTTTGGGGTGCCAGGAAGGCACAGGCCCTGTGGATTCGAGAGGGATCTCTCTTCCCGAACAACATTTTGGAACTTCGAGCGATCTTCAATGCTCTGAAGGCTTGGCCTCTTCTGGGTTCGTCCCAGTTTATCAGATTCCAATCAGATAACATATCCTTGGTGGCTTACATCAGGGGGGAACGAGGAGCTCCCTAGCAATGAGGAGGCCCACAACTGTTCGCTGTCAGCGATCCACATTCCGGGTGTGGACAACTGGTGAATCTGATTTTCTCAGCAGATAATCGTTTCATCCGGGGAAATGGTCTCTCCATCCCAAGGTGTTTGCAGAGATTTGCAACAGATGGGGGGGCGCCGGAGATGGATCTCATGGCGTCCCGACTCAATACCAAGCTACCCAGATATGGGTCGCAGTCCAGGGATCCTCAGGCAGAGCTGATAGAAGCATTAGCAGTGCCTTGGAGGTTCAGCCTATTTTACATTTTTCCACCATTACCACTTCTTCCTCGTGTAGTGGCCCATATCAAGCAGGAGCAAGCTTCGGCTATTCTAATTGCTCCATCGTGGCCGCGAAGGATGTGGTTCGCGGACCTGGTGGGGATGTCTTCATCTCCTCTATGGAGGTTACCTTGTCGCAGGATCTGCTGGAACAGGGACCTTTTGTTCATCAGAATCTAGATTCTAGAGGCTAACTGCATGGAGATTGACTACTTAGTCCTAGCCAAGAGAGGTTTTTCTGAGACTGTGATTGATATTCTCATTCAAGCTAGAAAGCCGGTCACACTTATCATAAGGTGTGGAGTACCTACTTATTCTGCTGTGAAGAGCTTGGATTCCCCTGGTATAAGGTCAAGGTGTCCAGGATTCTTTCCTTTCTCCAAGATGGTTTGGAGAAGGGACTTGCCGCTAGTTCCTTAAAGGGACCGATTTCTGCGTTTTCTGTGTTATTGCAAAAGAGGCTCACTGAGCTTCCTGATGTACAGTCTTTTGTTCAGGCTCTGTCTATAATCAGGCCTGTGTTAAGACCTACCTCTCCTCCCTGGAGCTTAAACCTAGTTCTTAAAGTTTTGCAGAGGGCTCCGTTTGAGTCTATGCATTTGGCTGACATTAAATTACTATCTTAGAAGGTTCCCTTTTCTACTGGCTATTGCTTTGGCACGTAGAGTATCTGAGATAGCTGCCTTGCAATGTGAGCCCCCTTACCTAGTATTCCATGCTGATAAGGCTGTTCTTCGTACTGGGTTAGGTTTTCTTCCTAAGGTTGTTTCAGATCGCAACATCAATCAGGAGATTGTTGTCCCTTCCTTGTGTCCTAACCCTTCGAAGGAGTGGTTACTTAATAATTTGGATGTGGTTCGGGCCTTGAAGTTCTATCTTCAAGCTACTAAGGAGTTTAGACAGACTTCTTCTTTGTTTGTTGTCTATTCTGGGTTGCGTAAGGGGCAGAAAGCCTCATCCACTTCCTTATCTTTTTGGTTGCGCATTATTCGCTTAGCATATGAAACAGCGGGGCATGAGCCTCCTCAGAGGATTAAGGCTCATTCAACTAGAGCAGTGGCTTCTTCTTGGGGCTACAAGAATGAGGCCTCTATGGAGCAGATTTGTAAGGCGGCTACCTGGTCCTCCTTGCATACCTTTTTAAAAATTTTACAAGTCTGACGTTTTTCCTTCGGCTGAAGCATCTTTTGGGAGAAAGGTTTTGCAGGCTGTGGTGCCCTAGGATCCGCTTCTCCTTTTTTACCCTACCGTTTCATTCAGTGTCCTCTAGAGCTTGGGTATATGTTTCCCACAAGTAAAGAATGAAGCCGTGGACTCTGCTCATATTAAGAATGAAAATATAAATTATGCCCCCGTCCTTTTTCTTCGTTGTGCGGACCTAAATTTGTTATTCTTCTGGCACCTTTTATACCCTGATATTTATCCTACTGTTCTTTGTTCCCTCTGCAGAATGGCTGGGGGATGAGGAGAGTGGGGGAGGTATTTAAGCCTTTGGCTGGAGTGTCTTTGCCTCATCCTGGTGGCCAGGTTCTGTATTTCCCACAAGTAAGGAATGAAGCTGTGGACTCTCCTCATACAGAAGTAAAGGAAGTTATCTGGTTAGCATAATTTTATGTTTTTTTTTTCATTCTGTGGGTATTAATACTCTAGGTGAAGGGTTCTTCATACAAATATATGATTTCTTATTTTTTGCGTTAATAGCAAACTTCCTTAAAGAGGTATCACAGTTGAATTTTTTTTTATATTTTTCTTATTATTTAAACTGTTTATTTTGCCATGTCTGATATGGAGCAGGAGTCTGCTCCCATTAATGCGTGCCTTTTGTGATTGGAAGCTCAAATTGCTGCTCCTATGCAATTTTGTTTCTCATGTGTTAAAAAAAAAAATTAAATATTTTTTTTGGTGTGCCAAATGTTTCTCAGGATGATGCTGTTCCGACAATGCGACAACTTGCTCCTGTAACGTCCAAAGCCTCAATGGCGTCACATGCAGGGCCCTGCGGTTCCTCTAAATCTCCTAGCTGCTCAGGTATCCTCAGCCGTATCTGCAGCATTAGCTGCTTTTCCTATGTTAAAAGGAAAACGCAAGAGGAAGATTAGAGATTCAGATTGTAAGGTTTCTGTTCCAGCTGCTGCTTCCCAGGTTGCTCGTTCTCATAAATCTGATGAGGAAGATACGTCAGGAGCCTCTGAGGGTGAAATCTCAGATTCGGACAGTATAATTCCTTCATCTGATACTGAAGTTGTAACCTTCAGATTTAACCTTAAACACCATTGTGTAATACAGTATTAAAGGAGGTTTTGGCTACTCTGGAAGACTCTGATACCCCTGTTGTGGCCAATCCTAAGAAATCAAGTAAACTTAATAGCTACTTTAATGTTCCTTCCTCGTTGGAAGTTTTTCCGGTTCTTGACCGTGCTACGGAGATTATTTCACAGGAATGGGAGAAGCCGGGGATTCCTTTCTCTCCGTCTCCTATTTTTTAGAAGATGTTTCCTGTCGCTGACTCCATTAAAGAGCCATGGCACACTCTGCCTAAAGTAGAAGGGACTATTTCTACCCTGGCCAAGAGAACTACTATTCCTATTGAGGATAGCTGCTCTTTTAAGGATCCTATGGACAAAAAGCTGGAGGCCTATTTGAAGAAGATATATGTTCATCAAGGTCTCCTATGGCAACCTGCAGTGTGTATTGCCTCTGTGACAAGTGCAGCGTCCTACTATTTTGATGCCTTGTCCGAGTCTCTTCAGGTAGAGACTTCCTTGGATGAAATCCGAGACAGGATTAAGGTTCTTAAGATAGCCAATTCCATTATTTCTGATGCTTTCATGCAGGGTATTAGACCGGGAGCTAAGACTTCTGGCTTTGCTGTGCTAAGCCGCAGAGAATTGTGGCTGAAGTCATGGTCAGCTGATTTTTCCTCTAAGGTCAAGCTTTTGGCGATTCCCTACAAGGGTAAGACCTTGTTTGGACCTGGTCTGGCAGAAATAATTTCTGATATCATGGGTGGAAAAGGGTCTTTTCTACCACAGGATAAGATGAATAGACCTAAAGGACGTCAGAGTTATTTTCGTTCCTTTCGTAACTTCAGAGGAAAGTCTTCCACTTCTTCCAAGCAGGAACAGTCCAAGTCTTCTTGGAGACCCAATCAGTCTTGGAACAAGGGGAAGCATGCAAAGAAACCCGCAGCTGAGTCTAAGTCAGCATGAAGGGTTTGCCCCCAATCCGGGATCGGATCAAGTGGGAGGCTGACTTTCTCATTTCTCTCGAGCATGGATACGAGATGTCCCAGATCCCTGGGCTGTGGACATAGTATCTCAGGGTTACAAATTGGAATTCAAGTCTTTTCCTCCCAAGGGCAGATTATCTACAGACCAGATAAAGAGGCGTTCTTGAAATGTGTACAAGATTTTTCCTTCCTGGGAGTGATAGTTCCATCACAGGAACAGGGTCTAGGTTTCTATTTCAATCTGTTTGTAGTTACCAAAAAAGAGGGAACTTTCCACCCTATTCTAGACTTGAAGTGTCTAAACAAGTTTCTCAGAGTACTGTCCTTCAAGATGGAAACTATCCGTTTCATTCTTCCTCTAGTGGGTATGTTCATGTTCCTATTCACCGGGATCATCACAGATTTTCTTTTCTGGACAAACACTTTCAGTTTGTGGCTCTTCCGTTTGGCCTTGCCACAGCTCCCAGAATTTTCTCAAATGTTCTGGGAGCTCTATTGGCAGTGATCCAGTCTCTGAAAATTGCAGTGGCGCCCTACCTGGACAACATATTGGTTCAGCCATCTTTTGAACAAGCAAACTCTTTTGTTGTCTTTTCTATGCTCCCACGGATGGAAAGTGATTTTGGAAAAGAGTTCCTTTTTTTCAGCTACAAGGGTAATTTTCTTAGGGACCATAATAGATTCCCTGGCGATGAAACTATTTCTGACAGAGGTCAGAAAATCCAAGATTCTTTCCTTTTGCCTCTCTCTGCAGTCTACTGCTCGGGCATCAGTGGCTCAGTGTATGGAGGTAATTGGTCTGATGGTTGCTTCCATGGACATTATTCCCTTTGCTCGATTACATTTGAGAGCTCTGCAGTTATGCATACTCAGTCAATGGAACAGGGATTATTCAGATCTGTCTAGATCAGTCGACAAGAGACTCTTCCATGGTGGCTTTCTCAGGAACATCTGTCTCAGGGCAAGTGCTTCCAGAGTCCTTAATGGGTGATTGTGACCACAGATGCCAGCCTGCTGGGCTGGGGAGCAGTCTGAGACTCCTTAAAGGCGCAAGGACTTTGGACGTAGGAGGAGTCGGCTCTCCCCATAAACATCTAGCAGTTGAGAGCGATTTACAATGCTCTAATGGCTTGGCCTCAGTTGTCCTTAACCCGGTTTATCCTGTTCCAGTCGGACAATATCACCTCAGTGGCTTACATCAACCACCAGGGAGGAACTCGGAGTTCCTTAGCCATGAAGGAGGTGACTCAGATTATTCAGTGGGCAGAGGCTCACACTTGTTGTCTATATGCCATCTACATTTCAGGAGTGGACAACTGGGAAGCGGATTTCCTGAGCAGACAGACTTTTCATCCCGGGGAGTGGGCTCTCCATCCGGATGTGTTCTCCTGGTTAACCCTCAAATGGGGGATGCCGGAGTTGGATCTGATAGCGTCTCGACGCAAAGCCGTGCTTCCAAGGTACGGTTCGAGGTCCAGAGATCCGCAGGCCGCTATGATAGATGCTTTGGTGGTTCCTTGGGATTTCAGCCTAGCATACCTTTTTCCTCCGTTTGCTCTCCTTCTGCAAGTAATTGCTTGTAATCAAACAGGAGAGAGCATCTGTAATTCTAATAGCTCCTGCGTGGCCTCGCAGGATCTGGTTTGCAGACCTAGTGAAGATGTCATCTCTTCCACCTTGGCGGTCGTCTCTACGGAAGGACCTTCTAACACAGAGTCCATTCCTTAATCCAAATCTCGTTTCTTTGAAGCTGACTGCTTGGAGATTGAACACTTAGTTCTTTCTAAGCGTGTTTTTCTGAATTGGTCATTGAGACCTTGATTCAGGCTTGTAAGTCGGTTACTAGAAAAATTTACCATAAGGTATGGCGTAAATACCTTTATTGGTGTGAATCCAAGGGCTACTCTTGGAGTAAGGTCAAGATTCCTCCATGGAGTCTTAATTTTGTTCTTAGAGTTTTACAACGGGCTCCGTTTGAGCCTTTGCATTCCATAGATATCAAGTTTTTATCTTGGAAGGTGTTGTTTCTTTTTGCTATCTCGTCTGCTCTGAGAGTTTCGGAACTCTCGGCTTTGCAGTGTGAGGCGCCTTACCTTATTTTTCATGCTGATAAGGCGGTTCTTCGTTCTAAGTTGGGTTTTCTTCCTAAGGTGGTTTCAGAAATATTAATCAGAAAATTGTTGTTCCTTCTCTATGCCCCAATCCTCCTCCTGATAAGGAACGTTTGTTGCTCAACTTGGATGTTGTGCGTGCTCTAAAATTCGACCTGCAGGCTGCTAAGGACTTTCGCCAGTCTTCGGCCCTGTTCGTTTGTTTCTCTGGGAAGCATAAGGGTCAGAAAGCGACTGCTACTTCTCTTTCTTAGTGAGCAGTAGGGAATAGACTCCCTGAAAAGAAATGCTTGTGTAGCACTCTTAGCCCAGACCAATGGTATAGGCTACTAGATTTTGTATAAAATATAACTTTTATTAAATATGTTTAAAAGATGTTACTAATTTATACTGCTTTATGAGCGTAACAATATAGACAGTACCATTCCAGTTTTACCCAGATGGCACTATAAGTCAAACAGACTATCCACCTAATCAGGATAGACCAATATTATTATCACGTACAGTTTATTGGGCATATACCCAATCTTTCCACCAATCCTTATTGGTGATGTAAACCTGTGAGCATAGATAATTTGTTGATGCAAAAAGGCCAAACCTATAATTAATAAGTCTCACAGTTTCATCTGTAGCAACATATGCAAAAGTCTCTTTAAATGTTTGTGTTTACCCAACATATTTAATAAAAGTTATATTTCTCTTGTAAGGTGTATCCAGTCCACGGGTTCATCCATTACTTGTGGGATATTCTCCTTCCCAACAGGAAGCTGCAAGAGGACACCCACAGCAGAGCTATCTATATAGCTTCTCCCCTAACTGCCACCCCCAGTCATTCTCTTGCAGCTCTTGACAAGATAGGAAGTATCAAGAGATATGTGGTGACTTAGTGTAGTTTTACCTTCAATCAAAAGTTTGTTATTTTTAAACGGTACCAGCGTTGTGCTGTTTTACTCTCAGGCAGAAATTAGAAGAAGAGTTCTGTCTGGAGGTTGATGATCTTAGCGGTTTGTAACTAAGGTCCATTGCTGTTCTCACACATAACTGAAGAGTATGGGACAACTTCAGTTGGGGGAACGGTCTGCAAATTACCTGCTTTGAGGTATGTTCAGTATATTTATTTCTAGAGAGATGAATGAGTTCTAGAAAATGCTGACAGAGCCTTGTGTATTTGAGGTAAGCCTGATGCAGTGATTTAACAGTGACTGGGATCATGCTTACAAAACAGGGTAATACTCATGTTAATACTCTTATTACTTAGTGACAAAACGTTTACATGAATTCAAAAATAGGACGTTTTTTTCTCTGAGGGAGATAACTCTTTATTTGGTGCCTAGTTTCCACATGGCTAATTAGATACTCCTAGGAGTATTTTCTTAAGGCCCCTCTGGCATCCAGTACATGGTGGGAGGGGCCTATTTTAGCGCTCTAAATGCGCAGTTTTAATTCAGACTGAGACATCCAGCTTCCCTAGAGGAGTCCTCTGGCACCTGAGGACCATTATAAGGGGTTTATTTCTGCACAAAATCGTACTTGAGGGCAGGTAGGAGCCTCAGCAGAGCTGTGGCATGGTGCTTAACTGTCTTTTAACGTTTTTTAACGTTTTTAAATCTATCATAAGATATGGTGTAAATATTTTCATTGGTGTGAATCCAAGGGTTACTCGTGGAGTAAGGTCAGGATTCCTAGGATACTATCTTTTCTCCAAGAAGGATTGGAAAAGGGATTATCGGCTAGTTCCAGATTTCTGCTCTGTCTATTCTTTTGCACAAGCGCCTGGCTGATGTTCCAGACGTTCAGGCATTTTGTCAGGCTTTGGTTAGAATCAGGCCTGTGTTTAAACCTGTTGCTCCGCCATGGAGTTTAAATTTAGTTCTTAAAGTTCTTCAAGGGGTTCCGTTTGAACCCTTGCATTCCATAGATATCAAGCTTTTATCTTGGAAAGTTCTGTTTTTAGTAGATATCTCTTCGGCTCGAAGAGTTTCAGAGTTATCTGCCTTGCAGTGTGATTCCCCTTATCTGATCTTCCATGCAGATAAGGTAGTTTTGCGTACCAAACCTGGGTTTCTTCCTAAGGTAGTATCTAATAGGAATATCAATCAGGAAATTGTTGTTCCGTCACTGTGTCCTAATCCTTCTTCAAAGAAGTAACGTCTGTTACACAATCTTGACGTGGTTCGTGCTTTAAAGTTTTATTTACAAGCTACTAAGGATTTTCGTCAAACATCTGCATTGTTTGTTGTCTACTCTGGAAAGAGAAAAGGCCAAAAGGCTTCGGCAACTTCTCTTTCTTTTTGGCTGAGAAGCATAATCCGTTTAGCTTATGAGACTGCTGGCCAGCAGCCTCCTCAAAGAATTACAGCTCATTCTACTAGAGCTGTAGCTTTCACATGGGCTTTTAAACATGAGGCCTCTATTGAACAGATTTGTAAGGCGGCGACTTGGTCTTAACTTCATACTTTTTCTAAATTCTACAAATTTGATACTTTTGCTTCCTCGGAGGCTATTTTTGGGAGAAAGGTCTTGCAGGCAGTGGTGCCTTCCGTTTAAGTGCCTGCCTTGTCCCTCCCTTCATCCGTGTCCTAAAGCTTTGGTATTGGTATCCCACAAGTAATGGATGAACCCGTGGACTGGATACACCTTACAAGAGAAAACAAAATTTATGCTTACCTGATAAATTTCTTTCTCTTGTGGTGTATCCAGTCCACGGCCCGCCCTGTCACTTTAAGGCAGGTGTTTTTTTTTTTTAAACTACAGTCACCACTGCACCCTATAGTTTCTCCTTTTTCTTGCTTGTCTTCGGTCAAATGACTGGGGGTGGCAGTTAGGGGAGGAGCTATATAGACAGCTCTGCAGTGGGTGTCCTCTTGCAGCTTCCTGTTGGGAAGGAGAATATCCCACAAGTAATGGATGAACCCATGGACTGGATACACCACAAGAGAGAGAAATTTATCAGGTAAGCATAAATTTTGTTTTTATACAAAATCTAGTAGCCTCTACCATTGGTCTGGGCTAAGAGTGCTATACAAGCATTTATTTTCAGGGAGTCTATTCCCTACTGCTCACTAAGTTTTGCATTAAATGCTAGCACCACGCCTCATAAATAAATAATATATTGATACCAATATACGTAGTATCCAAAGTAACAAATATAGTTGAGGAGTTTGCCTTGATAGTGCCCTTGCATCCAGTGTCTATAGTATACTTCTCTTTCTCTCTGGTTGAGAAGTATGATTCGTTTGGCTTATGAGACAGCTTGACAGCAGCCTCCTTAGAGAATTACAGCTCATTCTACGAGGGCTGTATCTTCTTATTGGGCTTTCATAATTGAAGCTTCTGTGGAATAGATTTGCAAGGCTGCAACATGGTCTTCTTTGCATACATTTTCCAAATTTGATACTTTTGCCTCGGCTGAGGCTTCTTTTGGGAGAAAGGTTCTTCAAACAGTCAAAAGACAGTTTGGAGCACCAAAAAGCGAGTGAAAAACAAAAATTTTTTTTATTTTATTTATAACAATAGGGTTACATAACCCCAGGGTAAGAGTGTAAAAAACAATATGATGAAAAACAGAGAACAAATAGGCTGACCGGTTTCGGCGTGTGCCTTAATCCTAGCCTGCTTAAAAGTATTAGTAAGATTCACAGCTTAAAAACCCACCTCTGTGTTTCAATTGGGTGTGAGAAATTCACACCTCTCTCATGGTTAACCAATGTTAAACTTCCTAATTTATCAGACACCTGTGTTACCTACTGACTTCACTAGTGTTATTAGGTGTGGCGAAGTCTGTGCAGCCCTCTTAAAGTTTTAACTGTAAACTTTCCTTTGCCTACACACAAACCGCACAAAAGTGCCCATCGTCACATCTAGATTACTGCTGAAATAAATTGTTGTTGCTTTTAATTAGAAACGTAGCTTATATAAGCTAAATTTGTTTTTATCTTTTCCCATTTTTATACCAACATATCTCCATGTATGTAATGCTGTCTAATATCTTACGTTTCTTGAACGTTACAGCATATAAAAATAAAAAAAAAGGAAAAGTTAAAGTTGTGGGACCTGAGACTGCCTGGGTCTGATAATACCCACTAGCCCTTTGTGTACACACTTTCATAGCAAGAAAGGGGGATGTGATTGCAACTGTTCGAGGATGCGTGTGTAATTGTTTACATGTGTGACGTATGAATCACACCTCCAGTTCCGCCCTATAGGCTTGCATGCCCCATCACTTCCACAGCCCTATTCCGCCTTCCACTTTAATAATATGTGTGGAGGGGGTGTGTTAGCGGCACCCCTGGCGTGTATATTTGTTTACATGTGTGACGTATGAATCACGCCTCCCGTTCCGCCCTATAGGCTTGCATATCCCATCGCTTCCACAGCACTAATCCACCTTCCACTTTAATACTATGTGTGGAGGTGGTGTGTTAGCGATACCCCTGACCTATAGTTAAATGGTTTCTCCAAAGTAACCTCACCAAGCGTAGAGCCCTCACTCTATAAATGTATGTTTAACCCTAATCGATGCGGCTGAAAAGCTCCATCTATTTAGTGTGCATCCGTTTCACTAAAGGGGAGGGGAGGGGGTGGATGCGGGGTTTGGTGGGGGGGGGGGGGGAGGGTGGTGGGTTATGTGCACTTGAGGTTGGCAGTAGTTTGAAATTTAAACAGATAATTTCTATCCCTAAGAAAACTATAATGGATCTGCTATGTGAACGGAACTCTGAAAAGCTTTTGCCCACTGTTACCTTTTCACAATCGTGTGGGCATTGATCTACAACTGGTTGAATATCAAGTACTGAGATTTATATTTAAATAAGGTTATCTTTTGTTGTGTACATTTATAATTAATGTGGTTTATATTTATAAACTTTTTAAATTGTTTTAAGTGCTGGTTGGAAATTATTTGTGTAGTATGAATTTGTAAGGGAATTGCTACAGCTACCAAAAATTAATTAAATCGAATTCTGAATTTAGGCCCTCTGGAGACCTGGTTCTCAACCTAAAAATCCAGAAGGCCTCCCTTTCTCCCAGTTTTCGTGTTCTATCCTGTCCTCTATTTTGTACCGGGACCTTCTCTATGATGGTCCACGAAAAGTACCTGGGATCTTTTTGGTGTATCACGGAAAAGTGATTGATCAGTGGCGTTGTTAATTCACCTGCTCTTATATCAGCCAGATGTTCCTTTATTCTAACTCGTGCCTCCCTGGTCGTTAGACCTACATATTGGAGGGCACAATGTGTGCATGATATTAGATATACCACGAAATTTGACCGGCAATTTAAGCACAGTCTCTTCTGGAAAGTTTCACCTGTGACTAGAGACCTAAAAGAATCTCCCACTATCACTCTTTCACATGCCTTACAGGAAAGATAATTGCATCTAAATGTACCATTAAGTCTCAGCCAGGTTGAGCCACTGGTCTCTTCCTGCTTCAGTCTAGTGGGGGCTATTAAGTTGCCAATCGTACGATTCCTTTTGTAAGCGAATCGTATGCCTTCATCCACTGTATCTTTTAATGCATCATCAGCCGAGAGTAGTTGATAGTTATTTTTGATTATCTGGCATATCTGATGGTACTGTCGTGAGTACTCAGTTATGAACATAATTTTGTTACCCTCTGTAAGTTGTTCCCACTCTCTCCTAGGCTGCTTCCTGTTCCCTTTGTTGTTTTTTGGCCTTCTTTTAGATTGTTCAAGTAACTTGGCCCTGTCCATTCTACTAACCAAATTTCTTTCCTTATTAACTATCGACTTTTGGTAACCTCTTTCTAACAACCTAGTTGTGAGCTCATCCGCTTGTTCTTCGTATATGCGCTGACTAGTACAATTTCTTCTTAAGCGGATAAACTGCCCTCTTGCTACCCCTTTAAAAACCTTCTTTGGATGGCAGCTGGTTGCATGTAAGAGGGAGTTGCCTGAAATCGGTTTTCGATATGTTTCAGTCCTAATTTTCTGACCTGTCTGGCCCCTCAGTGTGATGTCTAAAAAGTTAACTGTGTGTTCCTGAACCTCTGAAGTGAAACTAATCCCTGCCGTGTTTTGGTTGAGACCCTTGATAAACTCTTCCAGATCTTCTCTCGATCCCTTCCAGATGAACAACAGGTCGTCTATGAACCGTCTGTACCACACTATCTCCTGTCTGAAGGGGTTCCGCTCCCCAAAGACATGGGAGAGCTCCCACCAACCCATGAATAGGTTGGCGTACGAGGGGGCAAACTTGGCCCCCATAGCCGTCCCCCGCCTCTGGAGAAAGAACTCCCCCTCAAACAGGAAATAGTTGTGGGTGAGAAGGAACCTAGTAACTCTTAAAACATATGCAATAAATGCCCGGTTCCCCGTGTACCATCTGGAGAGGAAGAATTCCAAAGCCTCAAGTCCCTTCTCATGGGGTATAGTGGAATAGAGAGACTTGACATCAACAGTTAACCAATAATAATTGTTTTGCCAAGTTACGTCAGTGAGTAAATTCAGGACATGTTTTGTGTCAGCTAAAAAGCTCCAAAGGGTGTTTACCATTGGCTGTAGAATGTCATCCAGCCATTCTGAAAGATGTTCAGTAAGTGAGCCGATTCCGCTGACAATTGGTCTCCCCTGGACATTATCAGTAGACTTGTGTACTTTCGGAAGGTGATTAAACACCGGTATAGCCGGATCCTGTACCAATAGATACATTTTGGTTTCCTGATCAATAAAGCCCAGGTCTACCCCATCATCCACCAAGGAGACCAGTTGTCGCTGGAATGACCTAGTAGGATCCTGTTGTAGTGTTTCATAATCTGATTCTGTTCTCAGCTGCCTCCATGCTTCTTGGACAAATTTGGTTCTATCCTGAACCACAATGGCTCCGCCCTTATCAGCAGACCTTATCACCAAACCCTTGTTAATTTTCAAGCTATTTAAAGCTTCCTTCTGTCTGCGCGTTATGTTGGATTGCTGGCCCCTTTGTGTGGTGTATTGCAGCTTGACCAGATCACTTTCTACTCTCTTTTGGAATTTCTCCAAAAGGGGACCCCTACTTTGTAGGGGGTAAAATGAAGATTTGCTCTTTAATTTTGGAGTCCTTAGGCTCCTGGCCCCTTCCTCTTCTGACTCCCCTTGGAGAGATTCCAAAATTCTAACGTCACAGAGTTCTTGGAAATTCATACACACCCCACTCTCTATCTCATTGTCTATGGACCGTGGACTCTCATCTGACTCGTGGTACTCCCTACTTTCTGATTTAAAATGCTTCTTGAGGGTCATGTTACGTATCATTTTATTAACGTCCAGAAGGGTCTTAAATAGGTTAAAGTCCATAGTTGGTACAAAGGTTAAACCTAAGCTGAGTACCTCCAATTCAGATTTATTTAATGCATGACTTGACAAATTAATAACATTTAGTCCCTGTAGTTCCCCCTCTTTCGTCCTCTTCTTTGGGGGTATCTTCTTTGTTCCCTCGGTTGTTGATAGTGTTCTAGAGTATCTCTTCCCCCCCCTTCTGATGTTCTTGGGGGTAGCTGAAAAACCTGCTCAATCTGGGCTCTTTCCGTGTCCCCTGGGGGCCCTTGGCTTGTTCTAGGTTGTATTTGCTCTTCCCTGTAGTGTGAAGTAGTTGGTACTGGGCCCTGCCCTTTGTTTTTCAGGATTGGGGGGAGCCGATTCGAACCCTCCTTCGGTCTTGCCGTGGCTTCCGGTGCTGCTAAATCCTCTCCTGAGGAGGAGCCGTCATCCCATGATTCCCCCTCACTTTCCTGAAAATTCACTCGTCTGTCCCTATTGGCCCTTGATCTGTTGCCCCTTCTGCCCCTGTTATAAAAAGGGGTTTGTTTGTTTTGTTCCTTTCTTAGGGCAAAACGATCCCTTCTGTTCCAGACGTAGACTCTATTTAGATTGTAGTCTTGTAAATCACGTAAATATTTCGTGCGTTTAGCCTCTAATAATACAGATTTGGCTTCGGCCAACACCTTTTGCAGAGTGGCATCAAATTTCAAGAAGCTTGGTTCCTCACTTCTCTTGTTAAGTTCGTCCTGTAATTCCTTAATTTTGATGCCAAGATCCTCAATGGCCTTTACCTTAAATTCACAAATCAATTTCATTAGCTTATAAGAACACTCTGTTAAATGTTCATAAATATAAACCACATTAATTATAAATGTACACAACAAAAGATAACCTTATTTAAATATAAATCTCAGTACTTGATATTCAACCAGTTGTAGATCAATGCCCACACGATTGTGAAAAGGTAACAGTGGGCAAAAGCTTTTCAGAGTTCCGTTCACATAGCAGATCCATTATAGTTTTCTTAGGGATAGAAATTATCTGTTTAAATTTCAAACTACTGCCAACCTCAAGTGCACATAACCCACCACCCTCCCCCCCCCCCCCACCAAACCCCGCATCCACCCCCTCCCCTCCCCTTTAGTGAAACGGATGCACACTAAATAGATGGAGCTTTTCAGCCGCATCGATTAGGGTTAAACATACATTTATAGAGTGAGGGCTCTACGCTTGGTGAGGTTACTTTGGAGAAACCATTTAACTATAGGTCAGGGGTATCGCTAACACACCACCTCCACACATAGTATTAAAGTGGAAGGTGGATTAGTGCTGTGGAAGCGATGGGATATGCAAGCCTATAGGGCGGAACGGGAGGCGTGATTCATACGTCACACATGTAAACAAATATACACGCCAGGGGTGCCGCTAACACACCCCCTCCACACATATTATTAAAGTGGAAGGCGGAATAGGGCTGTGGAAGTGATGGGGCATGCAAGCCTATAGGGCGGAACTGGAGGTGTGATTCATACGTCACACATGTAAACAATTACACACGCATCCTCGAACAGTTGCAATCACATCCCCCTTTCTTGCTATGAAAGTGTGTACACAAAGGGCTAGTGGGTATTATCAGACCCAGGCAGTCTCAGGTCCCACAACTTTAACTTTTCCTTTTTTTTTATTTTTATATGCTGTAACGTTCAAGAAACGTAAGATATTAGACAGCATTACATACATGGAGATATGTTGGTATAAAAATGGGAAAAGATAAAAACAAATTTAGCTTATATAAGCTACGTTTCTAATTAAAAGCAACAACAATTTATTTCAGCAGTAATCTAGATGTGACGATGGGCACTTTTGTGCGGTTTGTGTGTAGGCAAAGGAAAGTTTACAGTTAAAACTTTAAGAGGGCTGCACAGACTTCGCCACACCTAATAACACTAGTGAAGTCAGTAGGTAACACAGGTGTCTGATAAATTAGGAAGTTTAACATTGGTTAACCATGAGAGAGGTGTGAATTTCTCACACCCAATTGAAACACAGAGGTGGGTTTTTAAGCTGTGAATCTTACTAATACTTTTAAGCAGGCTAGGATTAAGGCACACGCCGAAACCGGTCAGCCTATTTGTTCTCTGTTTTTCATCATATTGTTTTTTACACTCTTACCCTGGGGTTATGTAACCCTATTGTTATAAATAAAATAAAAAAAATTTTTGTTTTTCACTCGCTTTTTGGTGCTCCAAACTGTCTTTTGTTTGTGAGACTTGAATTGTTTGGCCATTGTGAGCACACACAGCGAGTTCAAACACCATTCAATTCCCTTATTGCGGAGGTTTAACTATTCCCAGCTTGGATACTCACCAGCACCACAAGAATATCAACAACACCACTTGGATACAAGAGAAAGATCAACCTAAACAGGACTGTGGTGAGTTTCTTTGCAATATAATCAAAAGTGATATTACTTGACTGCATTGGAGAGTTTCATATTCATATACACATGACATATTCATTTGAATTTGGCTATAGTCGGGGGAGATTGGGGTGACCCGCTGACATAGCAAGTTTGTGAACTTTGTTTGCTCTATCAAGCTGGCGGTGCAATTGTGATTTATTTTTGCATATGAAATAGCACACTCCGTACACACCCAACCAAGCATTCCCCACTTTTCACTGACTTCTTCAAACAGTGTTGCCTTCTGTTTAGGTCTACCTGTCTTGTTTTTTTCTCCCTAGTCATCTGTGTCCTCTAATTTGGGTATTGGTTCCCAACAGTAATTGATGACGTCGTGGACAAACCATATCTTAGGAAAGAAAACAAAATTTATGCTTACCTGATAAATTTATTTATTTCCAGATATGGTGAGTCCACGACCCCACCCGTTAATTTCAGACAGTTAATTTTGCCTAAAAACCTTTGTGTTATTCCTTTTTCCATTTTCCTTTGTCGAATGACTGGGGTTTGTGGGAAGGGGAGTGATACTTAATAGCTTGGCTGTGGTGCTCTTTGCCTCCTCCTGCTGGCCAGGTGTGATATTCACCAACAGTTATTGATGACATCGTGGACTCACCATATCCGGAAAGAAAATAATTTATCAGGTAAGCATAAATTTTGTTTTTCCTAGCTAGAAAGGGAAGGCCACTCTTAGGCCACCGTCATAATGTTAAAAAATAAATAGATAGGGAGAACAAAGGGTTAAAAAAAAACATAGCAGATCCCTCAATGAAGAATGTTAGTAGCTACCCTAATAATAAGTATAGGCCTCTCATGAACTCTAGAAATAAGTAATGTCTAGTAGGGGAACTTTAGGGGAAAAAAGAGCAAAAGAGTTCACTTTTGGACCTAAGTATAGTAGAGAATCATCAATGATAAGCTACAAAATAATATTTGAGTGTAGTCGTTTTCCAAGCCATGACATTTTTAAACTATTACATAAATACAGGTAATGCTCTCTGAAATAAAGGAAATAAAACACACAACCATAGGGAAAACCAACGCTATTAGCTAAAAAATAGTAAGGTAAATACCTTTGGTAGCCGTATCCCTGAGTACTAGTTCACCAAGCTTACTCTATACGTCTAGAGCTAAACTTAAATGTGATTGGAGATAGCGTAACATAGCTTATGGAATGAATCTCCTCCTAAAATGTGTAATGGAAAAATTCCAGGCTATCCCACCAGTTATCTCCTACCATTAATCATCTAAAAGGTGAAATTAAACCCCTAATTAAATACCAAACATATGAGTCCCTCTGTCTCGGCCGCTGACAGAGTGGCCAATTTTGCCACAAAGTTTAGGGAAAACCTTCACTAAGGTATGCTAAAAAAACAAAAAGGGTTATAAGTCTTGCCTCAAGCAGTAGATGGTAGAGCATATGTGAGCAAAGGGGTAAAAAGCAAATGTAAACAGCAGTGGTAATTACCTTATTGTCATATATTGCAGAACTCAAAATGCACTTTTTAGTCCTCCCAAATAGCTTGTAAGATAAAACTCTGAAACGATCTGTGATACATATCTATGAGTATATAAATCAACAAAAAACAAACTGTATTACTTAATCTCCACGGTGCCAGGCATTTAAAACATTTCTTTCTAATGACACGGTGAGTCCAAGGATGATCATCAATTACTGTTGGGAATATCACTCCTGGCCAGCAGAAGGAGGCAAAGAGCACCACAGCAAAGCTGTTAAGTATCACTTCCCTTCCCACAAACCCCAGTCATTATCTTTGCCTGCGTTGCAAGGAGTTCTGCAATTTAAGATTTTATTATTTTAAAGCATAGTAGGTTTGCTCTGATCTTTCCTGAGGTCTAGCCTTGGTCCACGTCAGTTTCTTCAGTAGGGCAGTGGTGGCTTTTAAGCAGTTGGGAACTTGTGGGGTACAATCCTCACTGCACTTTCTCAAACAATTTTGCTGCCCTATTCTGAAAGCCTGAGTAAGCTTACTCAGTTTTTTCCTTTTCCACAGGTCCATGTAAGGGACGTCACCCTCTCAAACCAGGTGAGCTGTCCTGCTGCCGGACAGATTGATTTTCAGGTAAGTGCCATGTTTAATTTTTCTTTAAGTGTAAGGAAAATCTGGCACTTGAGCAGCTAGCTCCAGTTACATATTTAGGGTCATTTTATTATTGATCCTATTTAAGGTTAATAGTTTGGCAGTTTGCAGGCACTGTGGGAGGTTTCTTTATTGTTATTTGTGGCTCAGTTTGTGTCCTTAGCTCCGGTTGAGATCCAGGCAGGAATTTTGTGAGACTTGTGGCCCGTTTTGTATAATCTTTTAGTACGGACATTCTTCCTTCAGAACTTGTATTCCGACTGCCAGGACGGCCCCAGATTAAAAGAGGGACGGGTCCTTTCAGAGGCGGCAGTTAGTTGGCGTGCTTTCCGTTTCCTCTCTGAAGTGAAAGTATCAGTGAATTCAGCTTCTGGAATA
This sequence comes from Bombina bombina, assembly GCF_027579735.1. NCBI lineage: Eukaryota > Metazoa > Chordata > Amphibia > Anura > Bombinatoridae > Bombina > Bombina bombina. The sequence goes on from NC_069499.1 coordinate 536,604,571, forward strand.
GTGACGCAGATGTCGGCCGCTCTGCTATAGACGTGCTCAGACAACAAATTCACAGGTCCTCAGTTCAGCCAGATCAATTGAGTGTTGGAATAGTTCTCAGGCAGCAGGACATATAGGCTTTACTGAGGTGTAGAGGGTTGCCTAGGGAATTTGCAATAGATCTGCTCTATTTTTTTCTAAACATAACACATATAATTTAAAGATACAGTAGTGTTTTTCTCAGTTATCTTATTAAGTGTAAAATAAAAGCAGCTTTTATTTTCTTGTTTAGGGCTTTTTTGTTATCAAAAGGCTTTGCAGATTGTTGTATGCAAACTATGTTTTGACTCCCAGGTTGAACCACCAGTGCCATTTCTCCAACATAGGTGTGTCCGGTCCACGGCGTCATCCTTACTTGTGGGATATTCTCTTCCCCAACAGGAAATGGCAAAGAGCCCAGCAAAGCTGGTCACATGATCCCTCCTAGGCTCCGCCTACCCCAGTCATTCTCTTTGCCGTTGCACAGGCAACATCTCCACGGAGATGGTTAAGAGTTTTTTGGTGTTTAAATGTAGTTTTTATTCTTCAATCAAGAGTTTGTTATTTTAAAATAGTGCTGGTATGTACTATTTACTCTGAAACAGAAAAGAGATGAAGATTTCTGTTTGTAAGAGGAAAATGATTTTAGCAACCGTTACTAAAATCGATGGCTGTTCCCACACAGGATTGTTGAGATGAATTAACTTCAGTTGGGGGAAACAGTGGGCAGACTTTGCTGCTTGAGGTATGACACATTTCTAACAAGACTTGGTAATGCTGGAAGCTGTCATTTTCCCTATGGGAACCGGTAAGCCATTTTCTTAGTTTAGTATAAGAATAAAGGGCTTCACAAGGGCTTTAAAGACTGGTAGACATTTTTCTGGGCTAAAACGATTACTTTACAAGTATATTTAGTGGATTATAACTATAAATAGTTCTTTTAATCTTGGGGATGTATTAAAAAAACGGCAGGCACTGTATTGGACACCTTTTTCACTGGGGGCCTTTTCTAGTCATAGGCAGAGCCTCATTTTCGCGCCACTAATGCGCAGTTGTTTTTGGAAAGCAAGGCATGCAGATGCATGTGTGAGGAGCTAAGAACCACTGAAAAAGCTTATTGAAGGCGTCATTTGGTATCGTATTCCCCTCTGGGCTTGGTTGGGTCTCAGCAAAGCAGATACCAGGGACTGTATAGGGGTTAAATGTAAAAACGGCTCCGGTTCCGTTATTTTAACGCGAGTTAACGCTTTCAAATTTGGCGTGCAATACTTTTAAGGCTTTAAGACACTGTGGTGAAATTTTGGTGAATTTTGAACAATTCCTTCATACTTTTTCACATATTCAGTAATAAAGTGTGTTCAGTTTAAAATTTAAAGTGACAGTAACGGTTTTATTTTAAAACGTTTTTTGTGCTTTGTTATCAAGTTTATGCCTGTTAACATGTCTGAACCATCAGATAGACGATGTTCTGTATGTTTGAAAGCCAAGGTTCCTCCCCATTTAAATATATGTGATGAATGTGACATAGTGTCCAAACAAAGTAGGGACAATGATGCCACTGATAATAATGTTGCCCAAGATGATTCCTCAAGCGAGGGGAGTAAGCATGGTACTGCATCATCCCCTTCTGTGTCTACACCAGTCTTGCCCACACAAGAGGCCCCTAGTACATCTAGTGCGCCAATCCTTCTTACTATGCAACAATTAACGGCTGTAATGGATAATTCTATTAAAAACATTTTGTCCAAAATGCCCACTTATCAGAGAAAGCGCGATTGCTCTGTTTTAGATACTGAAGAGCATGAGGACGCTGATGATAATGGTTCTGACATACCCTCACACCAATCTGAAGGGGCCAGGAGGGAGGTTTTGTCTGAGGGAGAAATTTCAGATTCAGGAAAAATTTCTCAACAAGCTGAACCTGATGTTATTACTTTTAAATTTAAATTAGAACATCTCCGCGCTCTGCTTAAGAAGGTGTTATCTACTCTGGATGATTGATTGTGACAATTTGGTCATTCCAGAGAAATTATGTAAGATGGACAAGTTCCTAGAGGTCCCGGTGCCCCCCGATGCTTTTCCTATACCCAAGCGGGTGGCGGACATTGTAAATAAGGAATGGGAAAGGCCCGGCATACCTTTTGTTCCTCCCCCTATATTTAAGAAATTATTTCCTATGGTCGACCCCAGAAAGGACTTATGGCAGACAGTCCCCAAGGTCGAGGGGGCGGTTTCTACTCTAAACAAACGCACTACTATTCCTATAGAAGATAGTTGTGCTTTCAAAGATCCTATGGATAAAAAATTAGAGGGTTTGCTTAAAAAGATGTTTGTTCAGCAAGGTTACCTTCTACAACCAATTTCATGCATTGTTCCTGTCACTACAGCAGCGTGTTTCTGGTTCGAAGAGCTAGAAAAGTCGCTCAATAAAGAATCTTTGTATGAGGAGGTTATGGACAGAGTTCAAGCACTTAAATTGGCTAACTCTTTTATCTTAGACGCCACTTTGCAATTAGCTAGATTAGCGGCGAAAAATTCAGGTTTTGCTATTGTGGCGCGCAGAGCGCTTTGGCTAAAGTCTTGGTCAGCGGATGTGTCCTCCAAGAACAAATTGCTTAACATCCCTTTCAAGGTTAAAACGCTGTTTGGCCCTGACTTGAAGGAGATTATTTCAGACATCACTGGGGGAAAGGGCCACGCCCTTCCTCAGGATAGGTCTTTTAAGGCTAAAAATAAGCCAAATTTTCGTCCCTTTCGCAGAAACGGACCAGCCTCAAATTCTACACCCTCTAAGCAAGAGGGTAATAGTTCTCAAACCAAACCAGCCTGGAGACCGATGCAAGGCTGGAACAAGGGTAAGCAGGCCAAGAAACCTGCCACTGCTACTAAAACAGCATGAAGTGTTGGCCCCCGATCCGGGACCGGATCTGGTGGGGGGCAGACTCTCTCTCTTTGCTCAGGCTTGGGCAAGAGATGTTCAGGATCCTTGGGCGCTAGGAATAGTTTCTCAAGGTTATCTCCTGGAATTCAAGGAACTACCCCCAAGGGGGAGGTTCCACAGGTCTCAATTGTCTTCAAACCAAATAAAAAGACAGGCATTCTTACATTGTGTAGAAGACCTGTTAAGAATGGGAGTGATTCATCCTGTTCCATTAGGAGAACAAGGGATGGGGATTTACTCCAATCTGTTCATAGTTCCCAAAAAAGAAGGAACATTCAGACCAATTTTAGATCTCAAGATTCTAAACAAATTTCTCAGGGTTCCATCGTTCAAAATGGAAACCATTCGAACAATTCTTCCTACCATCCAGGAAGGTCAATTCATGACCACGGTGGATTTAAAGGATGCGTATCTACATATTCCTATCCACAAGGAACATCATCGGTTCCTAAGGTTCGCCTTTCTGGACAAGCATTACCAGTTTGTGGCACTTCCATTCGGATTAGCCACTGCTCCAAGGATTTTCACAAAGGTACTAGGGTCCCTTCTAGCGGTGCTAAGACCAAGGGGCATTGCAGTAGTACCTTACTTGGACGACATACTGATTCAGGCGTCGTCTCTGTCAAAAGCAAAGGCTCATACGGACATTGTCCTAGCCTTTCTCAGATCTCACGGGTGGAAAGTGAACATAGAAAAAAGTTCTCTGTCACCGTCAACAAGAGTTCCCTTCTTGGGAACAATAATAGACTCCTTAGAAATGAAGATTTTTCTGACAGAGGCCAGAAAATCAAAACTTCTAAGCTCTTGTCAAGTACTTCATTCTGTTCTTCTTCCTTCCATAGCGCAGTGCATGGAAGTAATAGGTTTGATGGTTGCGGCAATGGACATAGTTCCTTTTGCACGAATTCATCTAAGACCATTACAACTGTGCATGCTCAGACAGTGGAATGGGGATTATACAGACTTGTCTCCGACGATCCAAGTAGATCAAAGAACCAGAGATTCACTCCGTTGGTGGCTGAACCTGGACAACCTGTCACAGGGAATGAGCTTCCGCAGACCAGAGTGGGTCATTGTCACGACCGACGCCAGTCTGGTGGGCTGGGGCGCGGTCTGGGAACCCCTGAAAGCTCAGGGTCTATGGTCTCGGGAAGAATCTCTTCTCCCGATAAACATTCTGGAACTGCGAGCGATATTCAATGCTCTCAAAGCTTGGCCTCAACTAGCAAAGGCCAAATTCATAAGGTTTCAATCAGACAACATGACGACTGTTGCATATATCAACCATCAGGGGGGAACAAGGAGTTCCCTGGCGATGGAGGAAGTGACCAAAATAATTCAATGGGCGGAGAATCACTCCTGCCACTTGTCTGCAATCCACATCCCAGGAGTGGAAAATTGGGAAGCGGATTTTCTGAGTCGTCAGACTTTCCATCCGGGGGAGTGGGAACTCCATCCGGAAATCTTTGCCCAAATAACTCAATTATGGGGCATTCCAGACATGGACCTGATGGCGTCTCGTCAGAACTTCAAGGTTCCTTGCTACGGGTCCAGATCCAGGGATCCCAAGGCGACTCTAGTAGATGCACTGATAGCGCCTTGGACCTTCAACCTAGCTTATGTATTCCCACCGTTTCCTCTCATTCCCAGGCTGGTAGCCAGGATCAATCAGGAGAGGGCTTCGGTGATCTTGATAGCTCCTGCGTGGCCACGCAGAACTTGGTATGCAGACCTGGTGAATATGTCATCGGCTCCACCATGGAAGCTACCTTTGAGACAGGACCTTCTTGTTCAAGGTCCATTCGAACATCCGAATCTGGCTTCACTCCAACTGACTGCTTGGAGATTGAACGCTTGATTTTATCAAAGCGTGGGTTTTCAGATTCTGTCACTGATACTCTTGTCCAGGCTAGAAAGCCTGTAACTAGGAAAATTTACCATAAAATATGGAAAAAATATATCTGTTGGTGTGAATCTAAAGGATTCCCATGGAACAAGATAAAAATTCCTAAGATTCTATCCTTTCTACAAGAGGGTTTGGAGAAATGATTATCTGCAAGTTCTTTGAAGGGACAGATTTCTGCTTTATCTGTTTTACTTCACAAAAAACTGGCGGCTGTGCCAGATGTTCAAGCTTTTGTTCAGGCTCTGGTTAGAATCAAGCCTGTTTACAAACCTTTGACTCCTCCTTGGAGTCTCAATTTAGTTCTTTCAGTTCTTCAAGGGGTTCCGTTTGAACCCTTACATTCCGTAGATATTAAGTTACTATCTTGGAAAGTTTTGTTTTTGGTTGCAATTTCTTCTGCTAGAAGAGTTTCAGAGTTATCTGCTCTGCAGTGTTCTCCTCCTTATCTGGTGTTCCATGCAGATAAGGTGGTTTTGCGTACTAAACCTGGTTTTCTTCCGAAAGTTGTTTCTAACAAAAACATTAATCAGGAGATAGTTGTGCCTTCTTTGTGTCCGAATCCAGTTTCAAAGAAGGAACGTTTGTTACACAATTTGGATGTAGTTCGTGCTCTAAAATTCTATTTAGAGGCTACAAAGGATTTCAGACAAACATCTTCTTTGTTTGTTGTTTATTCTGGTAAAAGGAGAGGTCAAAAAGCAACTTCTACCTCTCTCTCTTTTTGGCTTAAAAGCATCATCCGATTGGCTTATGAGACTGCCGGACGGCAGCCTCCTGAAAGAATCACAGCTCACTCCACTAGGGCTGTGGCTTCCACATGGGCCTTCAAGAACGAGGCTTCTGTTGATCAGATATGTAAGGCAGCGACTTGGTCTTCACTGCACACTTTTACCAAATTTTACAAATTTGATACTTTTGCTTCTTCTGAGGCTATTTTTGGGAGAAAGGTTTTGCAAGCCGTGGTGCCTTCCATCTAGGTGACCTGATTTGCTCCCTCCCATCATCCGTGTCCTAAAGCTTTGGTATTGGTTCCCACAAGTAAGGATGACGCCGTGGACCGGACACACCTATGTTGGAGAAAACAGAATTTATGCTTACCTGATAAATTACTTTCTCCAACGGTGTGTCCGGTCCACGGCCCGCCCTGGTTTTTTTAATCAGGTCTGATGAATTATTTTCTCTAACTACAGTCACCACGGTATCATATGATTTCTCCTATGCATATTCCTCCTTTACGTCGGCCGAATGACTGGGGTAGGCGGAGCCTAGGAGGGATCATGTGACCAGCTTTGCTGGGCTCTTTGCCATTTCCTGTTGGGGAAGAGAATATCCCACAAGTAAGGATGACGCCGTGGACCGGACACACCGTTGGAGAAAGTAATTTATCAGGTAAGCATAAATTCTGTTTTTGTTATTCATGTATTGAGAGAACTTTGTGTTACAGGGAAAAACTTTTTGATCATGAGCCACCATTAGCTAAGGCGGATCCTGTTCCGGTTTCTCCTGTACCAAATAAGCTTCCCAATCTTTGTCTACACATGCAGTCCCCTGCGCTTCCTCTCACAATCCGGTAGGATTTTCTTTGCAAGACATTGCTACCCAGGTATCCTCTGCAGTATCTGAGGCGCTGTCTGCTTTTCCCATACTCCAGGGAAAGCGCAAGAGGAAGTTTAAAGAATCAGAGTAAGGGTTCTGATCAGGTTGTGGCTAGCCAAGGTACCCTTTCTCAAAAGTCTGAGGAGGAAGACACTTTGTTAGCGTCTGAGGATGAAATCTCACTCTGACAGAATAATTCCTTCTTCTGATGCTGAAGTTGTACCCTTCAGGTTTAAGCTGGAACACCTCCACATATTACTTAAGAAAGTTGTAGCTACCTTGGACGACTCTGATACGACTGTCGTAGTCAATCCTAAGAAGTCTAGTAAACTAAACAAGTATTTCGATGTTCCCTCTGCGGTGGAGGTTTTCCCTATACCAGACTGTGCTGCAGAGATTATTGCACGGGAGTGGGAGAGACCTGGAATTCCCTTTTCTCTATCTGCCAATTTTTAAGAAAAGATTTCCAATAGCTGACTCTATTAAGGAGATTTCCACTTGTGCCAAAAGGACCACTATTCCCAAAGAGGATAGTTGCTCCTTCAAGGATCCTATGGATAACAAATTTGGAGGCCTTGCTAAAGAAGATATATGTTCACCAGGGTCTGCAACGGCAGCCCGCGGTGTGTATTGCCACTGTCGCCAGCGCAGCAGTCTACTGGTTTGATGCGTTTTCTGATTCTATTCAGACAGATACTCCTCTTGAGGAGATCCAGGATAGGATTAAGGCTCTTAAATTGGCTAATTCCTTTATCATGGATGCTTCCTTACAAGTCATTAAGTTGGGAGCAAAAATATCTGGTTTTGCTGTACTAGCTCGTAGAGCTTTATGGTTGAAATCTTGGTCTGCGGATGTTTCATCTAAGTCCAAGCTTTTGGCGATTCCCTACTGGGGTAAGACCTTGTTTGGGCCGGGCTTGGCTGAAATTATTTCAGACATTACAGGAGGAAATGACATTTCCTCCCACAGGATAAGAGAAATAAACCGAAAGGACGTCAGAGTAATTTTCGTTCCTTTTTTGAAGCTTTAGAGGCAAGCCTTCCCCCCCCTTCTTCCAAGCAGGAACAGTTTAAGCTTTCCTGGAAGCCCAATCAGTCTTGGAACAAGGGGAAACAATCTAAGAAGACCGCAAATGATTCCAAATCAGCATGAAGGACCTGCCTCCAATCTGGCAGTGGATCCAGTTGGGGCCAGACTTTCTCATTTCGCTCAAGCTTGGATACGAGATGTTTCGGGATTCTTGGGCGGTGGACATCGTATCTCAGGGGTACAAACTAGAATTCAAGACTTTTCCTCCCAGAGGCAGGTTCCTCCTCTCAAGATTATCTGTAGACCAGATAAAAAGAGAGGTGTTCTTACATTGTGTCCGGGATCTTTCTGCCCTGGGAGTAATAGTTCCTGTTCCATCTCAGGAACAGGCTCTGGGATTCTACTCCAATCTGTTTGTGGTTCCCAAGAAAGAGGGAAATTTCAGACCAATTTTAGACCAATCTTCCCTCTGTCCAAGAAGGTCAGTTCATGACAACCATAGACCTAAAGGATGCGTACCTTTTTATGTTCCTATTCACAAGGATCATCACAAGTTTCTGAGGTTCGCCTTCTTGGACAATTACTTTCAGTTTGTAGCTCTTCCGTTTGGACTGGCCACGGCTCCCAGAATCTTCTCAGAAGGGGGGCTCTTCTGGCAGTGGTCCGGTCTCGGGGCATTGCAGTAGCGCCATATCTGGATGAGATTCTGGTTCAGGCGCCGTCTTTTCAACAAGCAAACTCTCATACGGAGATCTTGTTGTCTTTTCTTCGCTCCCACGGATGGAAGTTGAATTTGGGAAAAAGTTCTGTTGTTCCATCTACAAGAGTAGTGTTCTTGGGGACCATAATCGATTTCCCTATCGATGAAAATTTTTCCGACAGAGGTCAGAAAGTCCAAGATTTTAGACTCTTGCCTTGCCCTTCAGTCCTCTCCTCGGCCGTCAGTGGCTCAATGTATGGAGGTAATTGGTCTGATGGTAGCTTCCATGGACATCATCCTGTTTGCTCGGTTCCATCTCAGAGCTCTGCAGTTATGCATGCTAAGACAATGGAACAGGGAGTATGCGGATCTGTCTCTGTGAATAGATCTGGATCAGGCGACAAGAGACTTTCTTCCATGGTGGTTGTCTCAGAAACACCTCTCCCAGGGAAATTGCTTCCGCAGACCTTCCTGGGTGATTGTGACCACGGATGCCATCATGCTTAGTTGGGGAGCAGTCTGGGACTCGTTGAAGGCTCAGGGTCTGTGGACTCGGGAGGAGTCAGATCTCTCCATAAACATCCTAGAGCTGAGAACGATCTTCAATGCTCTACTGGCTTGGCCTCAGTTAGCTTCAGCCCGGTTTATTAGGTTCCAGTCGGACAACATAACGTTGGTGGCGTACATCAACCATCAGGGAGGAACTCGGAATTCCTTGGCCATGACAGAGGTGGCCCGGATTATTCAGTGGGCGGAAACCCACAACTGCTGTCTATCTGCGATTCGCATTCCATGAGTGGACAATTGGGATTCAGATTTTCTGAGCCGACAGACTTTTCATCCCGGGGAGTGTGAACTTTCCAGCTTGACCCTCAAATGGAAGCGGCCGGAGCTGGATCTCATGGCATCTCGACAGAATGCCAAGCTTCCGAGGTACGGCTCGAGGTCAAGGAATAGATGCTCTGGCAGTCCCTTGGAATTTCAGTCTAGCATACCTGTTTCCCCCATTCGCTCTCCTTCCACGAGTCATTGCTCGGATCAAGCAGGGGAGGACGTCTGTGATTCTCATAGCACCGGCGTGGCCTCGCAGGATCTGTTATGCAGACCTAGTGGAAATGTCATTTCTTCCACCTTGGAGACTACTTCTGAGGAAGGACCTTCTACTTCAGAGTCCCTTCCTTCATCCAAATCTCGTTTCTCTGAAGCTGATTGCTTGGAGATTGAACGCCTAATTTTATCTAAGTGCGGGTTCTCAGAATTGGTCATTGAGAACTTGGTCCAGGCTCGTAAGCCTGTGACAAGAAAGATTTACCATAAGATATGGCGTAAATATATGTATTGGTTTGAATCCAGAGACTACTCTTGGAGTAGAGTCAGGATTCCTAGGAGTTTGTATTTTTTCCAGGAGGGTCTGGAGAAGGGTTTGTCAGCAAGTACGCTGAAGGGTCAGATTTCTGCCTTGTCTATTTTGTTGCATAAGCGTCTGGCAGTTGTGCCAGACGTGCAATCCTTTTGTCAGGCCTTGGTCAGAATCAGGCCTGTGTTTAAACCTGTTACTCCTTCCTGGAGTCTTACCCTTGTTCTTAAAGTTTTACAGCAGGCTCCATTTGAGCCTATGCATTCTTTAGATATTAAGATGTTATCTTAGAAAAGTTTTGCTTCTTGTTGCCATTTCTTCTGCTCAGAGAGTCTCTGAACTATCGGTGTTGCAGTGTGATTCCCCTTATCTTATTTTTCATTCTGATAAGGTGGTTCTGCGTACTAAGTTAGGTTTCCTTCCTAAAGTTGTTTCAGATAGGAATATTAATCAGGAAATCGTTGTTTCTTCTTTGTGTCCTAATCCTTCTTCTCATAAGGAGCGTTTGCTGCACAACCTAGATGTGGTGCGTGCGCTAAAATTCTACTTGCAGGCGACTAAGGACTTTCACCAGTCTTCTGCTTTGTCTGTTTCTCTGGGAAACGCAAGGGTCAGAAACCTACGGCTATTTTGCTTTCGTTCTGGCTGAAGAGAATAATTTGTTTGGCCTATGAAACTGCTGGACAGCAGCCTCCTGAGAGAATCACGGCTCATTCCACGAGGGCTGTTTCTTCTTCCTGGGCTTTCAAAAATGAAGCTTCTGTGGAACAAATTTGCAAGGCTGCAACTTGGTCCTCTTTGCATACTTTTTCTAAATTTTTTAAATTTGATACTTTTTCTTTGGCTGAGGCTTCTTTTGAGAGAGAGGTTCTTTAAGTAGTGGTACCTTCTGTTTAGGTTGCCTGTCTTGTCCCTCCCTTATCATCTGTGTCCTCTAGCTTGGGTATTGATTCCCAACACTAATTGATGATGATCTGTGGACTCTGTGTCATTAGAAAGAAAATTAAATTTATGTTTACCTGATACATTTATTTATTTCTCGACACAGTGAGTCCATGGCTCGCCCTGTTTTTCAGACAGTTTTTTGGTATATAAACCTCAGACACCTCTGCACCTTGTGTTTATTTCCTTTTTCTCCTTTCCCTTGGTCGAATGACTGGGGTTTGTGGGAAGGGAAGTGATACTTAACAGCTTTGCTGTGGTGCTCTTTGCCTCCTCCTGCTGGCAAGGAGTGATATTCCCAACAGTAATTGATGATGATCTGTGGACTCACCGTGTCGAGAGAGAAATAAATTTATCAGGCATAAATTTAGTTTTTTTGTACTGTGGGAGGTCAGACACATTTTCATAACATAGCTATTCAGTCATTTTGATTTCATTCTAGAGCATGGTTATAAATAAGACAAAACTTTTTTTTCCCCTTTGTATGATTCCATTTTAAATATTTTTTACTTTTTTATTGATGCAGTTTGTGTTTTTCCATATTATACAATATATTTTTAAAGCAACTGTAAACACTGAGATTGAAATATAAAATGTATTTATTTTGCCCCCTTTCCTGTAATTTTAAGTAAAAAATAAATAAATTCCAGTCTGAGAACTAAAACCACACATGGCAGGTTTCATAGGCTTAATCATGCCACATATCTGTGCCCAATTTGTAGTTTCAAGGTGAGAGGCCACGAGTCATTACTCCTGAGATTCAACTCCTGGCCACTAGGAGTAGGCAAAGCTTCCCAAAACTGCAAGACCACTTCATCCCTTCCATCTCTCTGGTATGTTAATCTTATCTTTGCCTCCCGGTATGAAGGTGAATAATTGAGGTGCATCATATTCTTCGTTGAATGGGGTTCTAAGACCTATGTTAAATTCGCTATCCCCCTTATGCAGCGGACATTGCACTGGGTCTATGGAGTTCTGTGTGGTGACACCTTTTCCCTTTGGGATTTAGTCACAAACCAGCCACAAGTGTCGCGGGAACCTGTCCCTCAGCTTCTTCCTGTTGGTTCATTGTCACACTCCTCACAGAAATTCTCTGCTGTTGCTTGCACAGTACTGGTTGGGCTCACTAATATAAATAGCCTTCTGAAGCCAATAGCACGGTAGAGTAAATACATTTCAGGTAAGTAAAACACTTATTCACTCACATAACCTAAAGACTATTAGTAGATACGATGGTTTAAGAACAGCATAGCCATGAGACACCTAATATGACATTTTTACCACTGTCATACCCAGATACATTTAATAAGTAGTTATGTTAAAAATAGCTAACCAATAGGAGGCGCTAAGGGGACACCAAATTATGTTATGTCCTCTAATGAGGGAGGAGGATAACAGGTTGATGGAGTCTCAAAAGTTTGTATATCAAATAAAGTTCCAAAAAAAGAAAAAAAGTGAGGGGTTAAATATGACTTAGATATGCAAATCCTCAGGAAGTCCAAGGAAATTTTCACAGTACTTAGAAATACTAGTAGGATAATCACAACAACAATGGCAGCACTCTTTGCACACAGACGTTGTAAGGTCTCTAAGAAAAGAAAAAAAGAGGCGCTGCATGTGTGTATCAACATATAGTCAGGATAAGAAGCAGATGAGTGCAGGGTACTCGCATATGCTGAAGGAACTCGATTGTGCCAATAGATGCAGGCTGGACCTTTAACAGCAGCCCAGCTCGCTGAACTCTGGCAATACAGGATCTGAATCTTCTTATGTTAGAGATGCATAAAAAGAAAAGTACAAACATAGGCACCACATGTGTGTATCAATAAGATAAAATGTACATATATGATACAGATAAATACAGAGTACTCACAATGGTGAAGGCACTCAGTTGCCTGATGAAACGTCTCTAAAGCCAAGAAACACGTCGCATATTTCCTCAAATCAGAGGTTTTTATACACAGATGATATCTCAAGTGCTTTCATTGTTTTATATTTGATGTTTTTATCATTCTTTTTTTTTTTTCAAGCAAACACAATGATGTACATTCAATTTTAGTAACATTATACAGAAGACATATATGCATTTGGTATTAGACTGTCCTCTTTTTGTTCCCTCATAAATATGTTGTGGATCACTCTTGGATCTTTAATCTTTATATGATAGGGAATTATAAAGAAAATAAAACAAAACAAAATACGCATAAACAAAAGTATTTCTAGTTAACTTAACTAGAGGCCACAGCCCGACCAACCAGCTGCCATCAAAAAAAATTAAAAATAGAATATGCATATAAAGTAAAAAGTTAGGGGTTGAAGTAACATCCCCTTTGAAAGAGATAAAAATAAGACCTGATAAATATAAATATAAACAGCAATGCCAACTTGCTATATTTGAGACAGCTGAGTTTGATTTGTGTGTATGTAGTAATTGTTTCACAAGAAGATTTTGTATTTAAATGCAGCTATTATCATGTTTAAAATACTTTTTCCCAGGCAGCATTTACCAATGTCTTTATTCCTTGTCAGGTACAAGGTATGTTCCATTTATGTCTCCCCTCTGACCTCGGCCGCAGGCCACAAGGGAGAAATTGGTGCTATGGCGGCTTACGGACTAGTATAATGACGTCAATTCCTAGAGTGCACTGATTCTATCTGAAATATCCCATCGGGGGCCCCACTTACCCCCAAAATGAACATCCAGGTGAAAAGGGTAGCATTGGTATATTGACAGTGCCTGTAATATTAATATTATCAGTGGGATAGCAATGTAAGCTGCGTGATCTATGCAATATCATAATGAAGAGCTTGTGAAAGTTAGAAGTATAATGCAGCTGTTAGGAATATAATGAAATGTTATACACAAATAATATAAACAAAACTATGCCAAACACCACCAAGAAGGCCAGAGAAAGAGATGTTATGCTGGTCATAAGTGCATTTGATTCACTGTCCTCTTTAAGTTAATTTCATAAGGGCCTCCACATACCCCCGTACTAAACATTCATACAGATGTGATGACAGCAAGTTTAGTGTATGATATAGTGTCTTGCTATTTTAAGTAATGCAGCAAATATATACTGTGTGGTTAGAGCAAGGTGACAATTGAATAATGTAAAAACCTATGCTTTAGTGCTAATATTAAAAGTGTAACATAAAAAAGGGCATGTGAAATATTAATATACTGAGCAACAGGCTATATATGCTGGGCTATAATTTTTATTATTAACTTATTTGAGAATATTTATTGAACTGATCAAACTTACTGCCTATTCCTTGCAAAATGTGAGGTTCTAAAAGAATCACCCAGCTAATAACTGCAGAGTGATAAAACACTAAACTGTTAAGCCATTTATAAACAAACCAACTATTCAAATAACTATTAAATGAACCATTCTAAATGTTCATGTCTTTATGGCAGAGTGGTTATCAGCTTTGGGTATCAAATGTGCCTTCAGCCCCATGCCTTAGTTTGTTGAAAAGGGTGACGGTCTATCTGTGCAGGTCTGTTACAGCACCTCGGTTCCCGACAGGGACGCAATGTAGATCCACATGTGGCCCTGGGGTGCGTGTCATTGATCTGCGTGTGAACAGCCCCAACCTCAAGTATGAGTCCTTTACCAGTGTCCAGCGTTGTGGTGATCACAGATGATGGATATGGTGGTTTCATACTCGCGGTCCCGCGAAAGCAAACTTCAGACTCCCGCAAGCCTGCAATCTCTGTCGGATGTTCCCTCATCCATGGCGGCTGGTTGTGAGTGCCCAAAAGTAAGCTGGTCTTCCTGGCCATGTCTAGCGCAAAAGGTGCCTTTGGGATTACTGCATAGCAACCTTCCGGATTGTCCAAAAGTTCCATGTTACCGGATGGCTCACACACTGAGGAGGTAGCCATCTCTATGTATTGAGGTTCTTTTTGTCTGCTGTCCGTTATAGGGCTATTGGCCTCTGATGGATCCTCTATCTGCACAGTTGTAGCCCTTATATCGAATAATTTATTCATCAGGAAATCCGATGGGGCTTTTTCAATTAGTCTCTGGCAAAGAGCCTCAAATCTGTACCAGTGAGTATTTAGGTAATCCTGAGGCTGCATGTCTCCTGTAGTGGCCATTTTCGCTGAGGTGTAGTGGCGTTGTGTTGTATTAAAAACCTATTTTTTGGTCTTAATCTGCTTCTTTTCACTTATGAATCCCCTTTGCTGTTGATAAGAGTGAGAAGATCCTAACGGGTTTGCCAGTGGTCTCGGCTGTGGACAAGTACCTTGGATTACCGAGGGGAGTAGCGCTACCTATAATGGGCCGCCGCCCTAGGCCTCAGATGTCTGTTTTGGGTTCCTATTTCATCAACACAGCTTTTTTGAAGGATTGTAAAAGCCCCTACGCAATGTGATGCCTTAGCAAAATGAAGGGATTATTCTTCACTGTTAGATTTCTCACCAAAACGGCGGTTTAGTGGAGTCTCAACAGGAGCTCTGAAGAGTGCAACCGCTCGGGATTGCTGTACAGACACGTCCCCCTTTATCATTCTTTTTTAAATAAATACTTTAGGAATTGTGTATATCCCTGAGCCTATGCTACCTGGCTTTTCCCCCCCTCATTTTGGACACACCATAGAAGATTCACTCCTGCTCTGCCTGAGTTAAGCGAACTGGGCTGCTGTTAAAGGTCCAGCCTGCACTATTTAGTACAACTGAGTACCTTCAGCATTGTGAGTACCCTGTACTTATCTGTATCATATATGTACCTTGTATCTTATTGATACACACATGTGGTGCCTATGTTGGTACTTTTCTTTTTATGCACCTCTAACCTAAGAAGATTCGGATCCTGTATTGTCAGAGTTCAGCGAGCTGGGCTGCTGTTAAAGGTCCAGTTAGTACCCTGCACTTATCTGCTTATCCTGATTATATGTTATTGATACACACATGCAGCGCCTATTTTTTTTCTTTTTTTAGAGCCAGATACATTTTAGTCTAGGAATTCAGGAGACATTATGGGATAATATCTGTCTGGTCAGCTCATTCCAAGGGATATTAGTCTCGTTTTAACCTCATATTTCCCATTTCTTTCTTAAGGGACAGTGAGTCCACGGATCAGCTATTACTGTTGGGAACATCACTCCTGGCCAGCAGGAGGAGACAAAGAGAACCACAGCAAAGCTGTTAAGTATCACTTCCCTTCCCACAACCCCCAGTCATTCTCTTTGCCTTAGGTGCAAGGAGGAGGTGAAATGTTTAGGCGTCTCTTAATGATTCTTCTATCAAGATTTTTTTTTTTTTGAAAGCCTGATCAAGTTTGCTCTGATCTTCCTTTTCAATCTGGGCTTAGCTGTACTCCATGTTAGTCTCTTCAGTAGGGCTGTGGTAGCTTTAAAGCAGTTAGGAATTTGTGGAGTGGGCCTCACTGCGATTTCCTGACATTTTTGCTGCCCTTCTATAGTATGCCAGAGTAGACTTACTCTGTTCATCCTTTCTTTCACAGGACTCTGAGGAGCGGCTTCCTCTCATTCCTGGTGCTGTCTCCCTGTCAGACAGGCAAAGGTGCAGGTAAGTGCCATTTTATATATATTATACAAGAGCCTGGCACTTATAAACTTAACCTGCTTCACACTGGGACAAAACATCTTCCTGTGGCAAGGAGGATTTAGACAGATTGTATGGGCATTGTGTGGGACAGGACTTAGTCCTAGAGAGTGTGTTAGGGTAAGGGTATTGCAAACAGTTGGTTTTAATTTTATTATTGGTGGCTCAGTTAGATATTTTGGATTTTCTTTTCCTGTCACTGGGTATCGACTGCGATCCTGTAGTGACGTCATAGGAGGCGGGCTTCTTCTCAGTCTCAGTGCGTGCTTTCCGTTGGCGCTCTTTTCTCCTGCATCCTGAGGAGAGAGACACTGTGCCGCTACTCGTTTGGCCTCTGCTTATCCAAGAGTCCCTGCAGCCTAAAAGAGGACGGGCAAGCACCTCAGCAAAGCGCTGTGGTGTAGGGATGCTTAAGAGGTTTAATGGGAAATTGAACAATATATTTTGCTTACAAATGGTTAGTCCTTCAGTCATAAAGGATTTTCTTATTTTTGACCACTGTTTTTGTTTAATATAAACAGGCTCTTAAATAGACAGTTCCGTTTTTTTTTGTTTTTTTTTAAATGTAAATTTTTTTTTTTGTGTGTACATTTAGTGTAAAATGGACTTAGTGCCTATGTCTGTTGAGGCTTGCAAACTTTGTCTAGATGCCCAAGTGGAACCACCCTTACCTTTTTGTAGATCTTGTGTAGAAAGAACTTTGTTATACAAGGATAGACTATTTGATTCTAAACCACCATTCTCTCAAGTGGATGCTGTTCAGGCTATGCCACAGCCTTCTCCACAAGTGTCACAAACTGTGCCATCTCACGCAATGCCCTGCACTTCCTTTATATCTTAGGATGGGGTATGTTTGAAGGCAGAAATTGCGGCCCAGGTTTCCTCAGCTGTATCTGAGGTGCAAGCGGCCATCCCTATGCTGCAAGGGAGGCATAAGAGGAAGATTGTTAAGTCAGACAGTAAGGTATCTGATCTGTCTTAGGCTAACTAAATTGCTCTTTCTTTCATGTAATTAGCAAGAGTCCATGAGCTAGTGACGTATGGGATATACATTCCTACCAGGAGGGGCAAAGTTTCCCAAACCTTAAAATGCCTATAAATACACCCCTCACCACACCCACAATTCAGTTTTACAAACTTTGCCTCCGATGGAGGTGGTGAAGTAAGTTTGTGCTAGATTCTACGTTGATATGCGCTCCGCAGCAAGTTGGAGCCCGGTTTTCCTCTCAGCGTGCAGTGAATGTCAGAGGGATGTGAGGAGAGTATTGCCTATTTGAATGCAGTGATCTCCTTCTAAGGGGTCTATTTCATAGGTTCTCTGTTATCGGTCGTAGAGATTCATCTCTTACCTCCCTTTTCAGATCGACGATATACTCTTATATATACCATTACCTCTGCTGATTCTCGTTTCAGTACTGGTTTGGCTATCTGCTATATGTAGATGAGTGTCCTGGGGTAAGTAAGTCTTATTTTCTGTGACACTCCTAGCTATGGTTGGGCACTTTGTTTATAAAGTTCTAAATATATGTATTCAAACATTTATTTGCCTTGACTCAGAATGTTCAACTTTCCTTATTTTTCAGACAGTCAGTTTCATATTTGGGATAATGCATTTTAATTTAACATTTTTTACCTTAAAATTTGACTTTTTCCCTGTGGACTGTTAGGCTCGTGGGGGCTGAAAATGCTTCATTTTATTGCGTCATTCTTGGCGCGGACTTTTTTGGCGCAAAAATTCTATTTCCGTTTCCGGCGTCATACGTGTCGCCGGAAGTTGCGTCATTCTTTGACGTTATTTTGCGCCAAAAATGTCGGCGTTCCGGATGTGGCGTCATTTTTGGCGCCAAAAAGCATTTAGGCGCCAAATAATGTGGGCGTCTTATTTGGCGCGAAAAAATATGGGCGTCACTTTTGTCTCCACATTATTTAAGTCTCATTTTTTATTGCTTCTGGTTGCTAGAAGCTTGTTCTTTGGCATTTTATCCCATTCCTGAAACTGTCATTTAAGGAATTTGATCAATTTTGCTTTATATGTTGTTTTTTTCTTTTACATATTGCAAGATGTTCCACGTTGCAACTGAGTCAGAAGATACTTCAGGAAAATCACTGCACAGTGCTGGAGCTACCAAGCTAAGTGTATCTGCTATAAACTTTTGGTATCTGTTTCTCCAGCTGTTATTTGTATTGCATGTCATGTCAAACTTATTAATGCAGATAAAATTTCCTTTAGTACTGTTACATTACCTGTTGCTGTTCCGTCAACATCTAATTTTCAGAGTGTTCCTGATAACATAAGAGATTTTATTTTTTAAATCCATTAAGAAGGCTATGTCTGTTATTTCTCCTTCTAGTATACATAAAAGTCTTTTAAAACTTCTCTTTTTTCAGATGAATTTTTAAATGAACATCATCATTCTGATACTGATAATGGTTCTTCTGGTTCAGAGGTTTCTGTCTCAGAGGTTGATGCTGATAAATCTTTGTATTTGTTCAAGATGGAATTTATTCGTTCTTTACTTAAAGAAGTGTTATTTGCATTAGAAATAGAGGATTCTGGTCCTCTTGATTCTAAATGTAAACGTTTAAATAAGGTTTTTAAATCTCCTGTAGTTATTCCAGAAGTGTTTTATCTCCCTGATGCTATTTCTGAAGTAATTTCCAGGGAATGGAATAATTTGGGTAATTTATTTACTCCTTCTAGACGTTTAAGCAAATTATATCCTGTGCCATCTGACAGATTAGAGTTTTTTGAGACAAAAATCCCTAAGGTTATGGGGCTGTCTCTACTCCTGCTAATGTACTACTATTCCTACGGCAGATAGTACTTCATTTAAGGATCCTTTAGATAGGAAAATTGAATCCTTTCTAAGAAAAGCTTACTTATGTTCAGGTAATCTTCTTAGACCTGCTATATTTTTAGCGGATGTTGCTGCAGCTTCAACTTTTTGATTAGAAGCTTTAGCGCAACAAGTAACAGATCATAATTTTATAGCATTATTATTATTCTATAACATGCTAATAATTTTATTGGTGATACCATCTTTTGATATCATTAGAGTTGATGTCAGGTATATGTCTCTAGCTATTTTAGCTAGAAAAGCTTTATGGATTAAACTTGGAATGCTGACATGTCTTCTAAGTCATCTTTGCTTTCCCTTTCTTTCCAGGGTAAATAATCATTTTAGTTCCTTTCCTCACAAGGAACAAAAGCCTGATCCTTCATCCTCAGGAGCGGTATCAGTTTGGAAACTATTTCCAGTTTGGAATATATCCAAGCCTTATAGAAACCTATAGCCAGCTCCTAAGTACCTATGAAGGTGCGGCCCTTATTCCAGCTCAGCTGGTATGGGGCAGATTACGTTTTCTTCAAAGAAATTTGGATCAATTCCGTTCTTAATCTCTGGTTTCAGAAACATTGTTTCAGAAAGGTACAGAATTGGCTTCAAGTTAAGGCCTCCTGCTAAGAGATTCTTTTCTTTCCCGTGTCCCAGTTAACACAGCAAAGGCTCAGCATTTCTGTAATGTGTTTCAGATCTAGAGTTGGCTGGAGTATTTATGCCAGTTCCAGTTCTGGAACAGGGGCTGGGGTTTTATTTTATCTCTTCATTTGTACCAAAGAAGGTCAATTCCTTCAGACCAGTTCCGGATCTGTCATTATTGAATCGTTATGTTAGGATACCAACATTCAAGATGGTTACTGTAGGACTATCCTGCCTTTTGTTTAGCAAGGGCATTATATGTCTACAATAGATTTACAGGATGTGTATCTGCATATTCCGATTCATCCAGATCACTTTTAGTGTCTGAGATTCTCTTTTTAGACAAGCATTACCAGTTTTGTGGCTCTACCGTTTGGCCTAGCCTCAGTTCCAAGAATTTTTTTCAAAAGTTCTCGTGCCCCTTTTTTCTGTAATCAGAGAATAGGGTTTTGGTATTTCCTTATTTGGACGATATCTTGGTACTTGCTCAGTCTTCTCATTTTCGAAGAATCTCATACGAATCGACTTGTGTTGTTTCTTCAAATTCATGGTTGGAGGATCAATTTACCATTCAGTTCATTGATTCCTCAGACAAGGGTAACCTTTTTAGGTTTCTAGATAAATTCAGTGTCTATGACTCTGTCCTTGTCAGACAAGAGAAGTTTAACATTGATATCAGCTTGTCAAAACCTTCAGTCACAATCATTCCCTTTGGTAGCCTTATGCATGGAAATGTTGGGTCTTAGGACTGCCGCATCAGATGCGATCTCCTTTGCTCGTTTTCACATGCGACCTCTTCAGCTCTGTATGCTGAACCAATGGTGCAGGGATTACTCAAAGATATCTCAATTAATATCTTTAAACCGATTTTACAACACTCTCTGACATGGTGGACAGATCACCATCGTTTAGTTCAGGGGGCTTCTTTGTTCTTCCGACCTGGACTATAATCTCAACAGATGCAAGTCTTACAGGTTGGGGAGCTGTGTGGGGGTATCTGACGGCACAAGGGGTTTGGGAATCTCAGGAGGTGAGATTTCCGATCAATATTTTGGAACTCCGTGCAATTTTCAGAGCTCTTCAGTCTTGGCCTCTTCTCAAGAGAGAGTTGTTCATTTGTTTTCAGATAGACAATGTCACAACTGTGGCATACATCAATCATCAAGGAGGGACTCACAGTCCTCTGGCTATGAAAGAAGTATCTCGAATTTTGGTTTGGGCGGAATCCAGCTCCTGTCTAATCTCTGCGGTTCATATCCCAGGTATGGACAATTGGAAAGCGGATTATCTCAGTCGCCAAACGTTGCATCCGGGCGAATGGTCTCTTCACCCAGAGGTATTTCTTCAGATTGTTTAAATGTGGGAACTTCCAGAAATAGATCTGATGGCTTCTCATCTAAACAAGAAACTTCCCAGGTATCTGTCCAGATCCCGGGATCCTCAGGCGGAGGCAGTGGATGCATTATCACTTCCTTGGAAGTATCATCCTGCCTATATCTTTCCGCCTCTAGTTCTTCTTCCAAGAGTAATCTCCAAGATTCTGAAGGAATGCTCGTTTGTTCTGCTGGTAGCTCCGGCATGGCCTCACAGGTTTTGGTATGCGGATCTTGTCCGGATGGCCTCTTGCCAACCGTGGACTCTTCCGTTAAGACCAGACCTTTTGTCTCAAGGTCCTTTTTTCCATCAGGATCTGAAATCCTTAAATTTAAAGGTATGGAGATTGAACGCTTGATTCTTGGTCAAAGAGGTTTCTCTGACTCTGTGATTAATACTATGTTACAGGCTCGTAAATCTGTATCCAGAGAGATATATTATAGAGTCTGGAAGACTTATATTTCTTGGTGTCTTTCTCATCATTTTTCTTGGCATTCTTTTAGAATACCGAGAATATTACAGTTTCTTCAGGATGGTTTAGATAAGGGTTTGTCCGCAAGTTCCTTGAAAGGTCAAATCTCTGCTCTTTCTGTTCTTTTTCACAGACAGATTGCTATTCTTCCTGATATTCATTGTTTTGTACAAGCTTTGGTTCGTATAAAGCCTGTCATTAAGTCAATTTCTCCTCCTTGGAGTTTGAATTTGGTTCTGGGGGCTCTTCAAGCTCCTCCATTTGAACCTATGCATTCATTGGATATTAAATTACTTTCTTGGAAAGTTTTGTTCCTTTTGGCCATCTCTTCTGCCAGAAGAGTTTCTGAATTATATGCTCTTTCTTGTGAGTCTCTTTTTCTGATTTTTCATCAGGATAAGGCGGTGTTGCAAACTTCTTTTGAATTTTTACCTAAGTTGTGAATTCCAACAACATTAGTAGAGACATTGTGGTTCCTTCATTATGTCTTAATCCTAAGAATTCTAAGGAGAAATCGTTGCATTCTTTGGATGTTATTAGAGCTTTGAAATATTATGTTGAAGCTACTAAGTCTTTCCGAAAGACTTCAAGTTTATTTGTTATCTTTTCCGGTTTTAGAAAGGCCAGAAAACTTCTGCCATTTCTTTGGCATCTTGGTTGAAATCTTTAATTCATCTTGCCTATGTTGAGTCGGGTAAGACTCCGCCTCATAGGATTACAGCTCATTCTACTAGGTCAGTTTCTACTTCCTGGGCGTTTAGGAATGAAGCTTCGGTTGATCACATTTGCAAAGCGGCAACTTGGTCCTCTTTGCATACTTTTACCAAATTCTACCATTTTGTTGTATTTTCTTCTTCTGAAGCAGTTTTTGGTAGAAAAGTACTTCAGGCAGCGTTTTCAGTTTGAATCTTCTGCTTATGTTTTTCATTAAACTTTATTTTGGGTGTGGATTATTTTCAGCAGGAATTGGCTGTCTTTATTTTATCCCTCCCTCTCTAGTGACTCTTGTGTGGAAAGATCCACATCTTGGGTAGTCATTATCCCATATGTCACTAGCTCATGGACTCTTGCTAATTACATGAAAGAAAACATAATTTATGTAAGAACTTACCTGATAAATTCATTTCTTTCATTTTAGCAAGAGTCCATGAGGCCCGCCCTTTTTTTGTGGTGGTTATGATTTTTTTGTATAAAGCACAATTATTCCAATTCCTTATTTTATATGCTTTCGCACTTTTTTCTTATCACCCCACTTCTTGGCTATTCGTTAAACTGAATTGTGGGTGTGGTGAGGGGTGTATTTATAGGCATTTTAAGGTTTGGGAAACTTTGCCCCTCCTGGTAGGAATGTATATCCCATACGTCACTAGCTCATGGACTCTTGCTAATATGAAAGAAATGAATTTATCAGGTAAGTTCTTACATAAATTATGTTTTCCCATAGGTTGGAAGAGGTGGATACTTTGGTAGACTCTGAGGGAGAACTCTCAGATTCGGATAGTGTAATTCCTTCTTCTGATTCAGAAGTGGTTTCCTTTAGGTTCAAGCTTGAGCACCTCTGTGTGTTACTAAAGGAGATTTTAGCTACCTTGGACGACTCTGATGCGCCTATCGTGGTCAACCCTAAAAAAATAGAGTAAATGAAATAGATACTTTGATGTCCCCTCCCCTGGGGAGGTATTTCCAGTTCCAGACCGTGCCACTGAGATTATTACCCGGGAATGGGAGAGACCAGGAATACCCTTTTCCCCCTCTCCTATCTTTAGGAAAATGTTCCCGTGGCCGACTCCATAAAGGAGTCGTGGTAAACAGTTCCTAAAGTGGATGAGGCGATTTCCACCTTGGCCAAGAGAACTACTATTCCTATTGAGGATAGTTGCTCTTTCAAAGATCCTATGGATAAAAAGCTGGAGGCTCTTTTAAAGAAAATGTATACTCATCGGGGGTTACAATGGCAACCGGCGGTGTGCATTGCTACAGTAACCAGTGCGGCAGCCTATTGGTTTGACTCCTTATCTGAATCCCTTCAAGCTGTGATTCCTTTGGAGGAGATTCAGGATAGTATAAAGGCTCTAAAGTTAGCTAATTCCTTTATCACTGATGCTTTCTTGCAGGTCATTAGGTTGGGGCCAAAATATCTGGCTTTGCAATCTTGACGCGTAGAGCGCTTTGACTTAAATCTTGGTCTGCTGATGTTTCTTCTAAGTCGAAGCTTTTGGCAATCCCTTACAAGGGAAAGACCTTGTTCGGACCGGCATTGGCAGAAATTATCTCCGATATCACAGGGGGTAAAGGATCCTTTCTGCCTCAAGATAAGAACAACACACTGAAGAGACGCCAGACTAATTTTCGTTCCTTTCTGAACTTCAAGGGGAAGCCTTCCCCTGCCTCTAACGAGCAGGAACAATCCAAGCCTTCTTGGAGGCCGGGTCAGTCCTGGAACAAGGTGAAGCAGTCCAAGAAACCTGCAGCTGACTCCAAGTCAGCATGAAGGGTTTGCCCCCGATCCGGGATCGGATCAAGTAGGGGGCAGACTCTCTCAGTTCGCACTAGCTTGGGAAAGAGATGTCCCAGATCCGTGGGCAGTAGACATAGTTTCCCAGGGGTACAAGTTAGAGTTCAAAACCTTTCCTCCCAGGGGCAGATTCCATCTCTCAAGATTATCTGTAGACCAGATAAAAAGAGAGCCGTTCTTCAAATGTGTTCAGGACCTTTACCTCTTGGGAGTGATAGTGCCTGTTCCAAGTCAGGAACAGGGTCTCGGGTTTTACTCAAACCTGTTTGTGGTTCCCAAAAAAAGAAGGGACTTTCAGACCCATTATAGATCTAAATCTTCTAAACAAGTTCCTCAGAGTTCCATCCTTCAAAATGGAGACTATCCACTCCATCCTGCCTCTGATTCAAGAGGGTCAATTCATGTCAACTATAGACCTGAAGGATGCGTTCCTGCATGTGCCCATTCACAGGGACCATCACAAATATCTGAGGTTTGCCTATCTAGACAAACACTTTCAATTTGTAGCGCTTCCATTTGACCTCGCCACAGCTTCCAGAGTATTCTCAAAGGTTCTGGAAGCTCTGTTGGCAGTAATTCGGGCCCGAGGAATTACAGTGGCACCTTATCTGGACGACATTCTGGTTCAGGCGCCATCCTTGCAAATAGCAGAATCTCATACAAAGATGTTGTTGACGTTTCTTCGTTGCCACGGTTGGAAGGTCAATTTGGAGAAAAAATTCTCTTGTTCCAGTGACCTTCTTAGGAACCATTATAGATTCTCTATCAATGAAAATTTTCTGACAGAGGCCAGAAGAGCCAAGATTCTGCCTGCTTGCCTGTTACTGCAGTCGGCGGCTCGACCATCAGTGGCCCAATTCATGGAGGTAATCGGGTTGATGGTGACTTCCATGGACAAAGTTCCGTTTTCTCGGTTCCACTTGAGACCTCTGCAGTTATGCATGCTCGCTCAGTGGAATGGGGATTATACAGATCTATCTCAGAAAATAGTTCTGTATCAATCAACAAGGGACTCCCTATCGTGGTGGCTGTTGCAAGAACATCTGTTTCCAGAGACCCTCTTGGATAATTGTGACCACAGATGCCAGCATGCTAGGTTGGGGAGCAGTCAGGGACTCATTGAAGGTGCAGGGACTTTGGTCTCAGGAGGAATCTGCTCTCCCCATAAACATTCTGGAGTTGAGAGCGGTCTTCAATGCCTTGATGGCTTGGCCTCAGCTGGCCCTAGCCCAGTCCATCAGGTTCCATATGGACAACATAACCCTAGTGGCGCCTACATCAACCACCAAGGAGGAACCCGGAGTTCCTTAGCCATGAAGGAGGTGGCACGAATCATCCTGTGTGGAGGCTTACAATTGTTATCTATCTGCAATCCACATTCCGGGAGTGGACAGTTATGAAGCGGACTTCCTGAGCAGAAAGACTTTTCATCCCGGGGAGTGGGAACTCCATCTAGAAGTGTTCTTCAGGTTAACAATTAAATGGGGATTGCCGGAATTGGATCTGATGGCGTCTCGTCGGAACAACAAGCTCCTAAAGTATGGCTCGAGGTTGAGAGATCCCCAAGCTTTTCTGATAGATGATCTGGCAGTTCCTTGGAACTTCAGGTTGGCAGTTCATTCAAAATGTTAACTAACAAGGCTGTTTGGTAAAATGTAAATTTCTTTCCTAAGATATGGTGAGTCCACGGAATCATCAATTACTAGCACCACAACAGAAACTGTTACATACCACCCCCCTTACCCACAATCCCCAGTCATTCTCTTTGCCTGTAGCAGTTGCAAGGAGGTAGTAAAGTTAGGTGTCTGTAAGATTCTTCAATCAAGAGTTTATTTTCAAAGCAGGACAAGATGTTCTGATCTTTGCTAAGGGTTTAGCCGTAGTCCATTTCTGTCTCTTCAGTAGAGCATTGGTGGCTTTTAAGCATTTGGGAACTTGGGGGTATAATACCCTCTGTGCCTCCCAATTGATTTATTGCTGCCCTTGTCAGAAAGCCTTTTTAAGTTTGCACAGTCTTTTCATTTTTCACAGGCCCATAGGAGGAGGGCGCCTCTTAAACTTTGTGAGCTGCCTGCTGCAGGGCAGTTACTTTTATGGTAAGTGCTATATTATATTATATTCTTATATTGGCACTTAAAAGGTTAATTCAGTTTTTCTGATGAGGGGTTATATTACAGGGCATTGACAAGGTTCTGGCTCATGTTTTTTTTTTTATTACTTTGTATGCGATTTTCAGTTTAATGTTTTATTTTTGCAACATTTTTTTCCCTTGGTAAGGTTATGAGTGTCCGGGTGTGTTGTGATGTTTTGGTGGGCGGAGCCTGCTGAAGAGGCAGTTTTGGCGCACTTTTTCAAACCAGGAAGTGTTTGTTTTATTCTAGTGCAGCTCTGGGCTGTGTACAAGTGGCTGTTTCTTTGCTGCAGAGTGGTTTCAGTCCGGAATGTTCCTATTTTTTCTCCGTTTGATCAGCAGGTTCTGGTAGGCACTTCAGCAATCTGGCTGAGGTGTAGGGGTGCCCATGTTTACTTTACTTTTATAAAGTTTGTTTGTTGGTATAAATGTCTGTGTTAACGCTACTTTCTTTAAAAGGGATTGTAACGTTTTTTAGGCTTCTTTTTTTTCTTTTGTATAAATTTATTATTTGAAGTTTATTTTTTGTGTTTTGATGGACTAAGTAGCCCTGCAAAATGTTATTTGTACTTTGTTGGGGGCTAATGTGGAACCTCCTATTTCTTTCTGTTCCTCATGTATTGAGGGAACATTGCATTACAAAGATAAACTTTTTGAATCTGAGCCGTTTTTTTCTAGGGAATATGCTGTTCAAGTGCAGTCTTGTTCTCAGGCATCCCTACCCTTGTCTGCCCGCATGTTATAACCTGTGCTTCCTCTCATGCTCCAGCTGGAGTTTTCTTTGCAGGATATGGCTTCTCATATATCTTCTGCAGGTTCTGAAGCGTTATCTGCTTTCCCTATGTTGCAGGGGAAGCTTAAGAGGAATTTTAAAAATTTGGAGACCCCTGTTACAGGGGTTGTTTTTTTTTCTAATGACTCTTCTCAGAAGTCTGAGGAAGAGGATTCTTCTTTATTGCCTGAGGATGAGATCTCTGACTCTAACAGTATATTTCATTCTTCTGATGCTGAAGTTGTGTCATTCAGGTTCAAATTAGAGCACCTCCATTTGTTACTTTAGGAGGTTTTGTCTACTTTGGATGATTCTGATTCCATGGTTGTAATGACTCCTAAGAAATCTAGCAAGCTTATTATATATTTTGTTCCTTCTTTGCTTCAGAGATTGTTGCACAAGAGTGGAAGAAGCCTGGGATTCCTTTTTCCCCTTCTCCAATTTAAAAAAATAAAATAAAAAATAAAATGTTTTCTATTACTTAAAGAGGTAGACAGTGCCTAAGGTTGAGGGTGCTATTTCTACTTTGGCTAAAAGAACTACTATTCCCATTGAGGATAGTTGTTCTTTTCAGGATCCTATGGATAAGAAGCTTGAAGCTTTTCTTAAGAGGATGTATGTTCATCAGGGGTTGGAATGGCAGCCTGCGGTGTGTATTGCTACTGTCACTAGTGCAGCAGCTTATTGGTTTGATGCGTTGTCGGATTCTTTTAGGTCAGACAGGATAGGATTAAGGCTCTTAAATTGGCTAATTCCTTTATTTCTGATGCTTCTCTTCAAATTATCAAATTGGCAAAGATTTCTAGCTTTGCTGTTTTAGCTCGCAGAATTTTATGGTTAAATTCCTGGTCTGCAGATGTTTCTTCTAAACTAAGCTTTTGTCTTTTCCTTACAAGGGTAAGACCTTGTTTGAACCAGGTCTGGCTGAGATTTTCGGCTGAGTAATTTTCGTTCCTTTCGGAACTTCTCAGCTAAACCTTCCCCTTACTCTTCCAAGCAGGAGCATTCTAAGTCTTCCTGGAAGTCCAATCATTCCCGGAATAAGGGGAAGCAATTTATAAAGCCTGTTACTGACTTAGTCAGCATAAAGGGTCAGCCCACGATCCGGGGGCAGATTTTCTTTTTCGCTCAGGCTTGGGTTTGAATGTTCCGGATCCCTGGGTGGTGAACATCGTATCCCAGGGTTACAAGCTAGAGTTCAGGACTTATCCCAGGGGCAGGTTTCTTCTCTCCAGGTTATCTGTAAACCAGATAAAAAAAGAGGTGTTCTTGTGTTGTGTCCAGGATCTTTCTGATATGGGAGTAATAGTTTCTGTTCCTTTTCAGGAGCAGGGTCTGGGTTTTTATTCCAATCTGTTCGTAGTTCCTAAAAGAGAGGGAACATTCCGTCTTACTCTAGATTTCAAGAGTGTGAACAAGTTTCTTAGAGTACCGTCTTTCAAGATGGAGACTGTTCGTTCCATTCTTCATTTAGTTCAGGAGGGTCAGTTCATGACCACAGTGGATTTAAAGGGTGCGTACCTGCATTTTCCTATCCACAAGGATTATCACAAGTTTTTAAGATTTGCGTTTCTAGACAAACTTTTTCAGTTTGTGGCCTTTCCATTTGGTCTTGCTACAGCTCCCAGGATTATTTCAAATGTTCTGGGAGCATTTTTGGCGGTTCTCTGGTTTCAGGGCGTTGCAGTGGCGCCTTATCTGGACGATTTTTCTGGTTCAGGCGCCATCTCTTCAACAAGCAAGCTCCCTCACTGAGATATTGTTGTCTTTTCTGTGCTGCCACGGTTGGAAGGTGAATTTAGGAAAAAGTTCCTTGATTCCGGCTACAGGAGTGGTTTTTTTGGGAACACTAATAGTTTCCCTAGAAATTAATTTTTTTTTTGACAGAGGCCAGAAAATCAAAGATCTTCAATCCTTGTCTTATTCTTCAGACCTTTCCTTGGCCATCAATAGCTCAGTGTATGGAGGTTATTGATCTGATCGTGTCAGTTATAGACATCATTCCGTTTGCTTGGTTCTATCTCAGGCCTCTGCAGTTGTGCATGCTCAGACAATGGAAAGGGGATTATGCGGATCTGTCTTCACGTATTGTTTTTGATCAGGAGATAAGAAACTCTTCTGTGGTGGTTGTCCCAGCTTCTCTGGGAACCTGCTTCCGCAGACCTACCTGGGTGATTGAGACCATGGATGCCAGTCTTGGGAAGGGGAGCTGTCTGAGGTTCATTAAAGGCTCAGGGTCTTTTGATTTGAGATGAGTCGGTTCTTCCTATAAATAGTCTAGAGCTGAGGGCAATCTTCATTGCTCTTCTGGCCTGGCCTCAGTTCGCTTCAGTCCAGTTTATCAGATTTCAGTCGGACAACATAACGTTTGTGGCTTACATCAATCATTAGGGGGGGACTCGGAGTTCCTTGGCCATGACAGAGGTAGCCAGGATTATTCAGTGGGCAGAGTCCCACAATTATCTGTCTGCAATCCACATTCCAGGGGTGGACAATTTGGAAGCAGATTTTCTAAGCCAACAGACTTTTCATCCAGGGGAGTGGGTACTCCATCCAGAGGTATTTTCTAACTTGATTCTCAAATGAAGGCAGCCGGAGCAGGATCTCATGGCATCTCGTCAGAATGCCAAGCTTCTTAGGTATGGGTCACAGTCTCGAGATCCTCAGGCTGTACTGTTAGATGCTCTGGCCGTTCCTTGGAACTTCAGTCTAGCGTATGTTTTTCCTCTGTTCACTCTCCTTCCACGGGTCATTGCTCGAATCAGACAGGAGAGGGCCTTTGGTGATTCTCATTTTCCCGGCATGGCCTCGCAGAATTTGGTATGCGGATCTGGTGGAGATGTCATCTCTTCCACCTTTGAGTCTTCCGTTACGGAAGGGCCTTCTACTTCAGGGGCCCTTCCTTCATCCAAATCTCGTTTCTCTGAAGCTGCCTGCTTGGAGATTGAATGCGTAATATTATCTAAGCGTGGTTTTTCTGAATCAGTTATTGAAGCTATGATTCAGGCTCGTAAGCCTGTGTCTAGAAGGATTTATTATACGATTTGACGTATATATTTGTATTGGTGTGATTCCAGAGGTTTTTCTTGGAATAGAGTTAAAATTCCTAGGATTTTGTCTTTTCTCCAAGAGGGTTTGGAGAAGGGTTTATCCGCTAGTACCTTGAGGGGTCAAATTTCTGCTTTATCTATTTTTTTGCATAAACATCTGGCAGATATGCCAGATGTTAAGTCTTTTTGCCAGGTTCTGATAAGAGTCAGGCCTAGGTTTAAATTTGCTACTCCTCCGTGGAGTCTCAGTTTGGTTCTTGGAGTTCTTCCACATGCTCCTTTTGAACCTATGCATTTTTGGGTTATTAAGTGTTTTTATCCTTGAAAGTTTTGTTTTTGGTTGCTATTTCTTCTGCTCGAAGAGTTTCGGAGCTTTCATCTTTGCAGTATGAATCTCTTTTCCTTATTTTTCATTCTGATTATGTAGTACTGCCTTAGTTTTTCTTCCTAAGGTGGTTTCGGATGGGAATATTAATCAAGAGATTGTTGTTCCTTCCTTGTGTCCTGATCCTTCTTCTCATAAGGAACGTTTGTTGCACAACCTAGATGTGGTATGTGCTTTAAAGTTTTATTTACAGGCAACTAAGGATTTTTGTCAGTCTTCTTCCTCATTTGTTGTTTATTCTGGGAAGAGAGAGGGTCAGAAAGCTATGGCTTCTTCTCTTTTTTGTTGAGGAGTATTTTTCGCTTGGCTTATGAGACTGCTGGACGGCAGCCTCCTGAGAGAATCACGGCTCTTTCTACCAGGGCTGTTTCTTCTTCTTGGGCTTTTAATAATGGAGCTTCTATGGAACAGATTTGCAGGGCTGCTACTTGGTCATCCTTACACACTTTTCTTTCATGTAATTGGCAAGAGTCCATGAGCTAGTGACGTATGGGATATACAATCCTACCAGGAGGGGCAAAGTTTCCCAAACCTTAAATGCCTATAAATACACCCCTCACCACACCCACAATTCAGTTTTCCA
The DNA here is from genome assembly GCF_027579735.1 of Bombina bombina. NCBI lineage: Eukaryota > Metazoa > Chordata > Amphibia > Anura > Bombinatoridae > Bombina > Bombina bombina. Next base: position 536,635,400 of record NC_069499.1, read on the forward strand.
AGCTTTGCCTCCTATGGAGGTGGTGAAGTTAGTTTGTGCTAAGATTTCTACGTTGACATGCACTTCTCAGCTTTTTTTTTTTTTAAATTATTTTTATTGAGGTAAAAAATAGGCATACAAACAAAAATATTGCAGCAGTATACAGTAGAAATCTAGAATGACTTATAACAGGATACAAAGCGTAAATTCTAGGTTGATAAACATTACATGCGGTCACAATCACGCTATGCAATACTCAAAACATCTTCATCTGCCACATGGATAAAAGACAAGTAATATGGTGGTTCACGGAAATGCCAATAAAAGTATAGAACCTTTAGATTTATCTAAGCGGCCACTCTTGGGCCTCATAACAAACAGTTTTAAACAGTGATAACGGAAGGTTACTCCAAGGATAAGAGGCCCCCTTTTGGACCCCAACATGAAAACCTCAGATTTTAGTGTAATTGCGCTTTAGGAATGATATAAAACGCGCTTAAGTAAGTAAATTTAATACTACAGGGTAGTATAGTGTTAGAAAGCTGTAAGTGAAACTCTGCAAGAGATAGTACTAAACAGTCCTGCACAGCTTAAAAGGAAAAGTAGTACCAATATGATTTTGTAGTGCAAGATATAATTGTAACAAGGGGGAAATAAGGTGTGGTATTAACAAGAAAAAATTACATAATTTGCTCTCCTAAAAATAGGAGATATATTAGGGGGGGGGGGGAGGTGAGAAGTTACATACGAGAGACAAATTGTAAAAATACGATAAATATGAAAACGGTCAACACACTCTATAAGAATTAGATAATTCAATATATGAGAAGGGAGGGGAAGAGGGCCTGTAGGTATAATAAGTAATATGGACTTATAGCTTGCATTATTACAATATTTGCAGGTAATCAGATAGAATAAAGGCATGGCTCTGTGTGTAATGGAACTAAGTCAGAGAGGGATCTTTACAGTAAAAAAAACAGTGGAATATGGAATTCAAGATGTGGAATTCAAGATATGGGGGGGAAGGAGGCGGTTATTTAGTTATGTTAAGTGGGAATTGTCAGAGAATCGTGCCTCTTCAACCTATATTCTGCTCAATGGATCCCAAGAATTCAGGATATTTTTAATACCAGGGATTATGTAGCTCTGTCTATAAAATATGGGAGCAAGGAGCTAAGTATCAAGGAGTTAGCGCAGGTCCAGCCTGCACTAGAAGACAAGTCATCCTGTAGTGTTTGAGGTTTGCTTATCACACAAATTTAAATAGGTATCATAATAACTGTGCTCCTACCTATAAAGTCACATAGAGTTAGCATTTAAATCGCTTGCATTTGCCATGGCTATATAGCAATAATAAATATAACGGTAGCAACATGCCTAAAGAGACTGTGGTTGAAACTTATCTGTGGAGCTATATTTTTGCAGATTGTAGACACCAACTGCCACGGCCGCTGGCAGCAATAAATTCCAAACACATGCGTAAGATGTAGAGATCTGCAATTATGAGAGCACCATGAAGGTTCAATGTAGAACATTATGAACACCCATAAACAGTAAGGAGCCTGCAAAGATAAGAAAGTGCCCATATGTAGCAGTTGTATCAAACACTAAAATATTTAAGACACGGCATGCCCACATTAAATAGCAACATGTTGAGAATGGGTCAATGAGCATTGGCAAGACAGTGTGTAATAACGAACCGTTTCTCAGACAGAGTAACATCAATAAGGGCCTGAATTATCAAAATGGTATGAGATGGCAAGAGCAGTAAAAAATAACAAAACACAAAAAGGCACAAATTTCTCTTAAGACTTTAAACATTATAAACAATCAATAACTATGGTGTTGTCCACAAAAATATGGTCAATAGACAGGAAAGTGTATGCATCCTGGTTCTAACTTCTGCTTTGTCATATTGAACTTGAAAAATAACTCTGAGGCAAAGGTAAATATGGCTAACATAGCAGAATACTGTGTCAAAAGCTCCATACTGCACTTCAACATAGGCTAGTAATTCTCAAGTTAGTCTGGATCATGGGTGCCTCAAAGTAAACAGATCCCAGAAGGCGATGATGCCATTCCTGCCATTAGTGCGATGGCTGTGCCCTGCTTAGCCGATGCCCCTTCTGTGTACATAGGACCCGTACCGCACATGTGAAGCTCAGGCAGATCATAGAAGCCATGTGGATAGGCAGTGTTCTTAAAGGTATAAGCAAGTGCATGTGGACACCGCAACAATAGGTCCGTTATAATTTAAACATGTGTAGATAGTGTTCTAAGGGTAGACCCAGTCTTTAGAAGGGAATCACTCTGTATCCATATCAAAATAAAGTATTGTATTGTTCAAGTCCATAGAGAAGCCCTTGTAACCGAGCTCTCTTGTTATGGGCGCTGAGATTGTGGGTAAACTAACCAATGCCTCTTCTAAGGCCGTTAGATGCGCGCTACATGGAGCTCAGCACTGGCCACCAACTTGCCACATTGGTCGGGTGGTGAAGGGCCCCCTGCAGTTGCGGCACACAGGTTTTAAGACCATCCAGCTCCAACTTATTATTGGGGAGTAAGCCATACGCTTGAGAGGAGATGTGAAGGAGAATCTTGCGAGTGAAAATCATGAGCGACTCTCGTGCCCAAATCCACCTATTAGTGCACTGCAGCGACTCTGCTGATATCGGATCTCCACTGAGGGGCACATTCAATGTAAGAACATGCGGCTCATCATTTCTGATCTCTTTGTCACCGACATCCTGCCACTCTGCCTCCTGCATAGCACAAGATGGCGACTGTCATAGATAGATTGCTCCTGCTGTGCGCTCCTCCTCATAGTTAGTTAGGGTAATCGAAGCATCAGTATGGGTGGTGCAGGGCTGAATAGGCTCGATCTTTGTGGCTAAAAAATCATTGCTGTAACGATCCAATAGTTCTTTCATTTGGCTGATAAGATGCGCGGCCATGTCTTCCCGCTTTCAATATTTTTGCAGCAAATAGTAGAGACCCCAAGAGTGCTTGACAACTAAGCTGCCTTAAAAGTGACCAAAAGATAGCTCGCCAGCTGAGTTTTCAACTTGGGGTAAAAAAATGGTAAATTAGGTAGTAAATCCTTGAAAAATAGTTATGAGTTAGGAGCTCTTGGGATGTGTGTCTTGTCTCGGCGGTAGTTGGCTCCGCCCCCCTTCTCAGCTTTTTTTAAGCCCGATTCATCTCAGAGTACAGCGAATGTCAGAGGGACGTGAAGAGAGTATCACCTATTGAATGCAATGATTTTCCTAACGGGGGTCTATTTCATAGGTTCTCTGTTATCGGTCGTAGAGATTCATATCCTACCTCCCTTTTCAGATCGACAATATACTCTCATATACCATTACCTCTACTGATAACTGTTTCAGTACTGGTTTGGCTATCTGCTATATGTGGATGGGTGTCTTTCGGTAAGTATGTTTTTTTATTACTTAAGACACCTCCGCTATGGTTTGGCACTTTATGCATTTATATAAAGTTCTAAATATATGTATTGTACTTATATTTGCCATGAGTCAGGTTCATGTATTTCCTTGTGCATACTGTGAGTTTCATATTTAGGGAAAATAAACATATTAAGAAATATTTTTCTTACCTGGGGTTTAGTCTTTTTTTCAAATTGACTACATTTTTTCTTGAAAATTGCAGGCAGTACTAGGCCCGCGGGTGCGCCAAATGCTAGACTTTATTGCGTTATTTTTGGCGCGAGAATTTTGTTGGTGTGAAAAGTACGTCCGTTGACGCAAGATCGTCATTTCCGGCGTCGTAGTTGACTCCGAAGCCTTACACACGGTTGCGTCGTTAGTGATGCAAGTGTGTCATATCCGGATATTGTTGGCGCCAAAAAATTTCAGTTATGTTGTGCGCCAAATTTTTTCATTAATTTAATACCCCATTGCTATTTGCCTCTTGCCTTTTTCTATGTCAGAGGGCTATGCTGTTTGCGTTTTTTCCCCATTCCTGAAACTGTCATATAAGGAAATTGACAAATTTTGCTTTATATGTTGTTTTTTATTTTACATTTTGCAAGATGTCTCAATCTGATCTTGCCTCAGAAGTATCTGTTAGAACTTTGCTGCCTAATGTCGGTTCTACTAAAGCTAAGTGCATTATATTTCCTAATGTCATTGTATTGGTTATCATGATAAACTTTTACATGCAGATATTGTGTCAATCAGTAAATAGTACATTTCCTGTTGTTGTTCCTTCAACTTTTAATGTACACGTTATACCTATGAAATTTAAAGAATGTGTTACTGATTCTGTTCAGACGGCTTTGTCTGCTATTTTGCCTTTCTAAATAATATAAAGGTCTTTTAAAACTTCTCATAAGGTTGATGAAATTTCAAATGACCGACAACATAATGCATTATCCTCTTCTGATGAGGATCTATCCGATTCAGAAGATCTTTCCTCAGATATTGACACTAACAAATCTACTTATTTATTTAAAATGAAGTATTTTCGTTCTTTGTTAAAGAAGTGTTAATTATTTTGGATATCGTGGAAACTAGTCCTCTTGATATTAGAACTAGTAAATTCTGTTTTTTAACCTCCTGTGGTTACTCCAGAGGTGTTTTCCTATTCCTGATGCTATTTCTGTTATGATTTCTAAGGAATGGAATTAGCCGGGTACTTCTTTTATTCCTTCTTCAAGGTTTAAAAAATTGTATCCTTTTACCAGCAATTTCTATAGAGTTTTGGGAAAAGATCCTCAAAGTTGATGGGGCTATTTCTACTCTTGCTGAACGTACCTCTATTCTTATGGAAGAAAATACTTAAGTTCCTTTCGATAGGAAACTTTTATCTTATTTAAGGAAAGCTTATTTATATTCAGGTCGTTTCAGGCCTGCAATTTTCTTTGGCTGATGTTGCAGCCACATCAACTTTTTTGTTGGAGATTTAGCGCAACAAGAATTGGATTCTGATTTATCTAGTATTGTTCGCTTACTGCTACATACTAATCAGTTCTGATGCCATTTTCTGATATCATCAAGATTGATGTTAGATCTATGTCTTTAGCTATTTTTAGCTACAAGAATTTTGAGGCTTAATCTTGGAATGCTAATATGACTTTTTAAGTCTAGATTGCTGTCTTTCTTTCCAAGGTAATAAGAGACCTAAGAGTAAATATAAGCTTCTAAATCGTTTTCGTTCTTTTTGTCAAATAAGGAACAAAAACCTAATCCTACCCTATGGAATCTGTTTCCAATTGGAACCCTTCATTAAATGGAATAAATCCAACCCATTTAAGAAACCAAAAGCCAGCCCCTAAGTCCGCATGAAGGTGCGACTCTCATTCCTGCTTAGCTGGGGGGGCAGATTAAGGTTTTTTCAAGAATGTTTTGGATAAATGCTGTCCAAAATCAATGGTTTCAGAGTATTTTCTCTCAGGGGTTTCGAATAGGATTCTGAGTAAATCCTCCTGTGAGAAGATTTTTTTTCTCTCATGCATCCCAGCAAATCCAGTTAAAGCTCAGGCTTTCCTGAAGTGTGTTTCAGACATGGAGTTTCAGGGGTAGTCATGCCAGTTCCTTTTCAGGGACAAGGTCTGGGGTTTTATTCAAATCTATTCATTGTCCCAAAGAAGGAAATTTCATTCAGACCAATTCTGGATCTGAAAATTTTGAATCGTTATGTAAGAGTACCAATTTTCAAATGGTGACTTTTAGGACTGTTCTGCCTTTTATTCAGCAAGGACATTTTAGGTCCACAATGGATTGCAGGATGTATACCTTCATATTACGATTCATTCAGATCATTATCAGTTCCTGAGATTCTCTTTTCTAGACAAGCGTTACCAATTTGTTGCTTTTCCATTTGATCTAGCAACCGCTCAAATAATGTTTTTTAAAGGTTCTTGGTGCCCTGCTTTATGGAAACCAGAGAACAGGGTATTGCAGTGTTTCCTTATTTGGATGATTTCTTGGTACTAGCTCAGTCTTTCCGTTCTGCAGAATCTCACACTAATCAACTAGTGTTGTTTCTTCGAAAACATGGTTGGAGGATCAATTTTCCAAAAAGTTTCTTGATTCCTCAGACAAGGGTCACCTTTTTTAGGTTTCCAGATAGATTCAGTGTCCATCACTCTGTCTCTAACAATCAAGAGACGTTTGAAAGTGGTTGCAGCCTGTCGGCACCTTCAGTCTCATTCATTCCCTTCAGTGGTTATGTGCATGGAAAATTTAGGTTTCATGACTGCAGCATTGGACGCGATTCCCTTTGCTCGTTCTCACATGAGACCTCTCCAGCTTTGTTTGCTGAATCCATGGTCCAGGGATTATACAAAGATATCACAATTAACATCTTTAAATCTCAATGTTTGACACTCTCTGACGTGCTGGTAAATCACCAGCGTTTAGTTCAAGGGGCTTCTTTGTTCAGCTAACCTGGACAATGATCTCTACAGATGCAAGTCTTTCAGGTTGGGGAGCTGTCTGGGAATCTCTGACAGCACAAGGGTTTTGGAAATATCAAGAGGCGAGATTACCAATCAATATTTCAGATCTCCGTGCAATTCTCAGAGCTCTTTAGTTTTGGCCTCTGTTGAAGAGAGAACCGTTCATTTATTTTCAAACATACAATATCACAAACAGTGGCATTTGTCAATCAGGGTGGGATTCACAGTCCACAAGCTATGAAGAAGTATCTTGGATACTTGCTTGGGCGGAATCCAGCTCCTGTCTAATTTCTGTGGTGCATATCCCAGGTATAGACATTGGGAGGCAGATTATCTCAGCCGTCAGACTTTACATCCTGGGGAGTGGTTTTTCTATCCAGATGTGTTTTCTCAGATTGTTCAGATATGGGGTCTTCTACAGATAGATCTGATGGCCTCTCATCTAAACAAGAGATTTCCCAGATGCCTGTCCAGGTTCAGGGATTTTCAGGCGGAAGCATTGGGTGCGCTGACACTTCCTTGGTGTTATCAACCTGCTTATATTTTCCCGCCTCTAGTTCTTCTTCCAAGAGTGATCTCCAGAATCATCATGGAACAATCGTTTGTGTTACTGGTGGCTCCAGCATGGCCTCACAGGTTTTGGTATGCGGGTCTTGTTCGGATGTTCAGCTGCCAACCTTGGCCACTTCTGTTAAGGCCAGATCTACTGTCTCAAGGTTTGTTTTTCCATCAGATTTTCAAATCATTAAATTTGAAGGTATGGAAATTTGATCGTTTGGTTTCTCTGACTCAGTGATTAATACTATGTGGCATCTCTTGGCATTCTTTTAGAGTTGCTAGAATGTTTCAGTTTTTTCAGGATGGTTTGGATAAGGTTTTGTCTGCAAGTTCCTTGAAGGGACAAATCTCTGCTCTTTCTGTTTTATTCACAGAAAGATTGCTAGATTTCCTGATATTCACTGATTTGTACTTGCTTTAGTTCGTATTTAAGCCTGTCATTAAATCAATCTCTCCTCCCTTGGAGTCTTAATTTGGTTTGGAGGGCTTTTCAGGCTCCTCCATATTGAGTCTATGCATTCTTTGGACTTTTAACTACTTTCTTCGAAAGTATTGTTCCTTTTGGCCATCTCTTCTGCTAGAAGAGTTTCTGATCTATCTGCTCTTTCTTGTGAATCTCCTTTTCTAATTTCTCATCAGGATAAGGCGGTTTTGCGGACTTCATTTACATTTTTTCCTAAGGTTGTGAATTCTAACAACATTAGTATAGAAATTGTTGTCCCTTCCTTGTGTCCTAATCCTAAGAATTCTTTGGAAAGATCCTTACATTCTTTGGATGTGGTGAGAGCTTTGAAATATTATATTGAAGCTTCTAAAGATTTCAGGAAGACTTCTAGACTATTTGTTATATTTTCTGGTCCTAGGAAAGGTCAGAAAACTTCTGCTATTTCCTTGGTTTCTTGGTTAAAGCTTTTGATTCTTCAATCTTATTGGAGTCGGGTCAGGCCCCACCTCAGAGAATTACAGCTCATTCTACTAGATCAGTCTCTACTTCGTGGGCTTTTAAGAATGAAGCTTCAGTTGATCAAATTTGAAAAGCGGCAACTTGGTCTTCTTTACATACATTTACTAAATTCTACCATTTGATGTTTTTGCTTCTTCAGAAGCAGTTTTTGGTAGAAAAGTTCTTCAGGCAGTTGTTTCAGTTTGATTCTTCTGCTGATGTTTTAAGTTTTTCTTGACATTTAAAGAATAAATTTATTTTTTGGGTTGTGGCTGTTTGTTTTTATGCCTCCCTCTCTAGTGACTCTTGCGTGGAGTTCCACATCTTGGGTATTAATATCCCATACTTCACTAGCTCATGGACTCTTGTCAATTACATGAAAGAAAACATAATTTATGTAAGAACTTACCTGATAAATTCATTTCTTTCATATTGGCAAGAGTCCATGAGGCCCACCCTTTTTATGGTGGTTATGATTTTTTGTATAAAGCACAATTATTTCCAAATTCCTTTGTTGATTCTTTTTACTCCTTCTTTATCACCCCACTACTTGGCTATTCGTTAAACTGAATTGTGGGTGTGGTGAGGGGTGTATTTATAGGCAATTGTTTGGGAAACTTTGCCCCTCCTGGTAGGATTGTATATCCCATACGTCACTAGCTCATGGACTCTTGCCAATATGAAAGAAATGAATTTATCAGGTAAGTTCTTACATAAATTATGTTTTTCAATATTTTATAAATTTGATACTTTTTCTTTGGCTGAGGCTTCTTTTGGGAGAAAGGTTCTTCAAGCAGTGGTGCCTTCTGTTTAGGTTACCTGTCTTGTCCCTCCCTTATTATCTGTGTCCTCTAGCTTGGGTATTGATTCCCACTAGTAATTGATGATTCCGTGGACTCACCATATCTTAGGAAAGAAAACATAATTTATGCTTACCTGATAAATTTCTTTCCGGATATGGTGAGTCCACGACCCACCCTTTATTTTAGAACGTTTTATTTTTCTATGAACATCAGGAACCTCTGCACATTTATATTTCTTCCTTTCTCCTTTCCTTTTTGTTGAATCACTGGCGATTGTGGGAAGGGGAGTGGTATTTAACAGTTTTGCTGTGGTGCTCTTTGCCTCCTCCTGCTGGTCAGGAGAGAGAATCCCACTAGTAATTGATGATTCCGTGGATTCACCATATCCGGAAATAAATAAATTTATCAGGTAAGCATAAATTATGTTTTATAACTTCAATGTGGTTTCTTCTGATTACATCAATTGGGAGATTGTAATTCCTTCTCTTTGTCCTAATCCAACAAAATTCTAACAGAAAGGAAAGCAAGGATTTTAGATGTTCATCTACATGTCCATGCAAAGGCCAGAATGGCCCAGCCATTCCTTTAGCTTCTTGGCTAAATGTCTTTATTAGTTAGGTTTTCATGGAGGTGAGAGAGTCTCCCTGAAGATGCATTACAGCCCTTTCTACTAAATCAGTTTCCACTTCTTTAGCTTTTTTATTTGCAAGGCAGTGATTTATGGTTATCTTTAAATACTTTTCTTTCATGTAATTGGCAAGAGTCCATGAGCTGGTGACATATGGGATATACAATCCTACCAGGAGGGGCAAAGTTTCCCAAACCTCAAAAAGCCTACAAATACACCCCTCACCACACCCACAATTCAGTTTTACAAACTTTGCCTCCTATGGAGGTGGTGAAGTAAGTTTGTGCTAGATTTCTATGTTGATATGCTCTTCTCAGCATGTTGAAGCCCGGTTCCTCTCAGAGTACAGTGAATGTCAGAGGGATGTGAAGGGAGTATCACCTATTGAATACAATAGTCTTCCTAACGGGAATCTATTTCATAGGTTCTCTGTTATCGATCGTAGAGATTCATCTCCTACCTCCCTTTTTAGATCGACGATATACTCTTATATACCATTACCTCTACTGATTTTCGTTTCAGTACTGGTTTTGCTATCTGCTATATGTGGATGGGTGTTCTTTTGGTAAGTATGTCTCATTTACTTAAGACACTCTCAGCTATGGTTTGGCACTTTATATATAAAGATCTAAATATATGTTTCTACTTATATTTGCCATGATTCATGTTTATCAGTATATTTCCTTTTTGCAGACTGTCAGTTTCATATCTGGGAAATGCTTTAAAAAAAAAAAATTAAAAAAAAATTCTTACCTGAGGTTTTCAAATTGACTCTTTCTATATTGCGGGCTGTATTAGGCTTGCGAGAGTGCAATATGCTATAATTTATTGCGTGATTCTTGGTGCGAGACCTTTTTTGGCTTGAAAATTACGTTTGTTGACGCAAATTCGTCATTTTCGGCGCCTTAGTTGGCGCCGAGTCTTTCACGAGGTTGCGTCATCTATGACGCTTTAGTTCGTTCCGGACGTTTTTGGCGCCAAAAAATGTTTTTCAATTTGTGGTGCGTCATACTTGGCGCCAAACATTTTTTCATTATTTTAGACCTCATTCCTTTTGCCTCTGGTCTTTTTTTCTATGTCAGAGGTCTATTCTGTTTGCATTTTTTCCCATTCCTGAAACTTTCATATAAGGAATTTGGTAATTTTGCTTTATATGTTTTTTCTTTTACATACTGCAAGATGTCTCAATCTGATCCTGTCTCAGAATCTACTACTGGAATCCTGCTGCCTGATATCAGTTCTACCAAAGCTAAGTGCATTTGCTGTAAACTTGTGGTAACTGTTCCTCCAGCTGTGGTTTGTAATAATTGTCATGATAAACTTTTACATGCAGAGAATGTTTCCATCAGTAGTAGTTCATTACCTGTTGCTGGTTCATCAACATCTAATGCTCAGGATATTCCTGTAAATTTAAGAGAATTTATTTCTGATTCCATTCAGAAGGCTTTGTCTGCCGTTCCGCCTTCTAAAAGGTCTTTTAAAACTTCTCATAGAGTTGATGAATTTTCTAATGACCGACGACATACTGATTTATCTATCTATGATGAGGATCTGTCTGATTCAGAGGATCCTGCCTCAGATATTGACACTGACAAATCCTCTTATTTATTTAAAATGGAGTATATTCATTCTTTATTAAAAGATGTGTTGATTGCATTAGATATGGAGGAGACTAGTCCTTTTGATACTAAAACTAGTAAATGTTTAAATTCGGTTTATAAACCTCATGTAGTTATTCCAGAGGTTTTTCCAGTTCCTGATGCTATTTCAGATATTACTTCAAAGGAATGGAATAGACTGGGTACTTCTTTTACTCCTTCTTCAATGTTTAAAAAATTGTATCCTTTGCCTACTGATAGATTGGAGTTTTGGGAAAAGATCTCCAAAGTTGATGGGGCCATCTCTACTCTTGCTAAACGTACTACTATTCCTACGGAAGATAGTACTTCTTTTAAAGATCCTTTAGATAGGCCTGCTATTTCTTTGGCTGATGTTGCAGCTGCCTCAACTTTTTGGTTGGAAACTTTAGCGCAACAAGTATCAGATCATAATGTGTATAGCATTGTTAAATTAATTCAACATGCTAATAATTTCATTTGTGATGCAATTTTTGATATCATCAGAATTGATGTTAAATATATGTCTTTAGCTATTTTAGCTAGAAGAGCTTTATGGCTTACATTTTGGAATGCTGATATGACTTCTAAATCGACATTGCTATCTCTTTCTTTCCAAGGTAATAAATGATTTGGTTCTCAGTTGGATTCTATCATTTCAACTGTCACTGGGGGGAAGGGAGCTTTTTTGCCTCGGGATAAAAAATCTAAGGGTAAATTTAAAGCTTCTAACCGTTTTCGTTCCTTTCGACAAAATAAGGAACAGAATCCTAATCCTTCCCCTAAGGAATCTGTCTCCAATTGGAAGCCTTCCTCAATCTGGAATAAATCCAAGCCATTTAAGAGATCTAAACCAGCCCCCAAGTCCGCATGAAGGTGCGGCCCTCATTCCAGCTTAGCTGGTAGGAGGCAGATTAAAATTTTTCAAGGATGTTTGGATAAATTCAGTCCAAAATCATTGGATTCAGAACATTGTCTCTCAGGGGTACAGAATAGGTTTCAGAGTAAGACCGCCTGTGAGAAGTTTCTTTCTCTCACGCATTCCAGTGAACCAAGAGAAAGCACAGGCTTTCCTGAAGTGTGTTTCAGACCTGGAGTTATCCGGGGTAATCGTACCAGTTCCTTTTCAGGAACAGGGTCTGGGGTTTTATTCAAATCTGTTCATTGTCCCAAAGAAAGAAAATTCATTCAGACCAGTTCTGGATCTAAAAGTCTTGAATTGTTATGTAAGAGTATCAACATTCAAAATGGTAACCATAAGGACTATTCTGCCTTTTGTTCAGCAAGGGCATTATATGTCCACAATAGACTTACAGGATGCATATCTTCATATTCTGATTCATGAAGATCACTATCAGTTCCTGAGATTCTCTTTTCTAGACAAGCATTACCAATTTGTTGCTCTTCCTTTTGGCCTAGCAACAGCTCCAAGGATCTTTTCAAAGGTTCTCGGTGCCCTACTCTCTATAATCAGAGAGTGGGGTATTGCAGTGTTTCCTTATTTGGACGATATCTTGGTACTTGCTCAGTCTTTACGTTCTGCAGAATCTCACACAAATCAACTAGTGTTGTTTCTTCAAAGACATGGTTGGAGGATCAATTTACCAAAAAGTTATTTGATTCCTCAGACAAGGGTAACCTTTTTAGGTTTCCAGATAGATTCAGTATCCATGACTTTGTCTCTAACAGACAAGAGACGTCTGAAATTGGTTGCAGCCTGTCATAACCTTCAGTCTCAGTCATTCCCTTCAGTAGCTATGTGCATGGAAGTTTTAGGTTTCATGACTGCAGCATCGGACGCGATCCCCTTTGCTCGTTTTCACATGAGACTTCTTCAGCTTTGCATGCTGAACCAATGGTGCTGGGATTATACAAGGATATCACAATTAATATCCTTAAATCCCAATGTTCGACTATCTCTGACTTGGTGGTTAGATCACCATCGTATAGTTCAAGGGGCCTATTTTGTTCGTCCTACCTGGACTGCGAGTCTTTCAGGTTGGGGAGCTGTCTGGGGATCTCTGACAGCACAAGGGGTTTGGAAATCTCAAGAGGCGAGATTACCAATCAATATTTTGGAACTCTGTGCGATTCTCAGAGCTCTTCAGTTTTGGCCTCTATTGAAGAGAGCCGTTTATTTGTTTTCAGACAGACAATGTCACATCTGTGGCGTATGTCAATCATCAGGGTGGGACTCACAGTCCTCAGGCTATGAAAGAAGTATGTCAGATACTTGTTTGGGCAGAATCCAGCTCCTATCTAATTTCTGCGTTCCATATCCCAGATATAGACAATTGGGAAGCGGATTATCTCAGTCCTCAAGCTTTACATCCGGGAGAGTGGTCTCTTCACCCAGATGTGTTTTTTCAAATTGTTCAGATGTGGGGGCTTCCAGAAATAGATCTGATGGCATCTCATCTAAACAAGAAACTTCCCAGGTACCTGTCCAGGTCCAGGAATCCTCAGGCGGAAGCAGTGGATGCATTGACACTTCCCTGGAGTTATCAACCTGCCTATATTTTTCTGCCTCTAGTTCTTCTTCCAAGAGTGATTTCCAATATCATCATGGAGCAATCGTTTGTGCTGCTGGTGGCTCCAGCATGGGCTCACAGGTTTTGGTATGCGGATCTTGTTCAGATGTCCAGTTGCCAACCATGACCACTTCCACTAAGGCCAGACCTTCTATCTCAAGGTCCATTTTTCCATCAGGATCTCAAATCATTAAATTTGAAGGTATGGAAATTGAACGCTTAGTCATAGAGGTTTCTCTGACTAAGTGATTAATACTATGTTGCAGGCTCGTAAATCTGTTTCTAGAAAGATTTATTATCGAGTTTAAAGACTTGCATCTCCCATCCTAAGAATTCTTAGGAAAGATCTTTACATTCTTTGGATGTGGTGAGAGCTTTGAAATATTATGTTGAAGCTACTAAAGTTTTTAGGAAGACTTCTAGTCTATTTGTTATCTTTTCTGGTTCTAGGAAAGGTCAGAAGGCTTCTGCCATTTCTTTGGCATCTTGGTCAAAGCTTTTGATTCATCACTCTTATTTGGTGTTGGGTAAATCCCCGCCTCAGAGGATTACAGCTCATTCTACTAGGTCAGTTTCCACTTCCTGGGCTTTTAAGAATGAAGCTTCAGTTGATCAGATTTGCAAAGCAGCAACCTGGTCTTCTTTGCATACATTTACTAAAGTCTACCATTTTGATGTTTTTTCTTCTTCAGAAGCAGTTTTTGGTAGAAAAGTTCTTCAGGCAGCTGTTTCAGTTTGATTTTTCTGCTTATAATTTGTTTTTTTTCTTTTCCATTATAAGATTAAAATTTATGATTTGGGTTATGGATTAATTTTTTCAGCGGAATTGGCTGTCTTTATTTTTTTATTCCTCCCTCTCTAGTGACTCTTACGTGGAGTTCCACATCTTGAGTATTGATATCCCATACGTCACTAGCTCATGGACTCTTGCCAATTACATGAAAGAAAACATCATTTATGTAAGAATTTACCCGATAAATTAATTTCTTTCATATTGGCAAGAGTCCATGAGGCCCACCCTTTTTATGGTGGTAAGGATTTTTTTTTCTTTTACAAAGATATGACGAGTCCACAGATTTCACCCTTACTTGTGGGATATTAACCTCCTGCTAACAGGAAGTGGCAAAGAGCACCACAGCAGAGCTGTATATATAGCCCCTTCCCCTCCACCCTCAGTCATTCTCTTTGCCTGTGCTATACTAGGAAGACATGGTAAAGTGAGGTGTTAGTTTTAGTTTCTTCAATCAAGAAGCTTTTTATTTTAAATGGTACCGGTGAGTACTATTTTCTTCAGGGGGATATGAAAGAAGATTTCTGCCCTGAGGTTGATTATCTTAGCAGTTGTAACTGAGATCCACACTGGTTCCCACAAGACTTCTGAAGTTAACCATGAGACATCTTCAGTGTGGAGACCGGTTTCATGCTACAAGCAGCATTAAAGGGACATAATACTCATATGCTAAATCACTTGAAACTAATGCAGTATAACTGTAAAAAGCTGACAGGAAAATATCACCTGAGCATCTCTCTGTAAAAAAGAAAGATATTTTACCTCACAATCTCCTCAGCTCAACAGAGTAATTTCTGTGTAAAAAGTTATACTCAACTGTTCCCAGCTGCAGGTAAAAAAAAATAAAAAATTAAGAAATGAACAGCAGCCAATCAGCATCAGCAGTGCTGAGGTCATGAACTCTTTTACTGTGATCTCATGAGATTTCACTTAACTCTCATGAGATTTCATAGTAAGCTGAATAGGGAAATAATATGAGAGTGCACGAGGCTCATCCCCTAAGATGTCCCAGGACAGACACACTAAAATGCTGCTTAGAAATCCTTTGCAATGGGAGGTGGCTACTGAGGAACTTTTGAGGTAAAATATCTTTCTTTTTTACATAGAGATGTTCAGGAGATATTTTCTAGTCAGCTTTTTACAGCTATACTGCATCACTTTCAAGTGTTTCAACATTTGGGTATTATGGCCCTTTAAGGAATGTGCAGCCTTTTTTATTCTGAGGAGACTTGATATATCAGAACTGGCTGTCATTTATTTCCCTGTATGGGAATGGGGTAAGCAGTATTCCTATTTTATATAAAGGGTATTACTGGAGTCCCTGGTTTTAATTAATAGTTGACTTATGGGCATTGTGTGACACTGTGGGCATTCAAAGAAAAACGATACATAACGTTTTTATTTTTGACATTCATATGTTTGTTTCCTGGTGCATTTGAGGGGTTATAGGACATTAGCTGTTTAAACTTAGGTGTGAAACCGCTTCCCCATGCGGTTGTGTTTGGGACTACTTCGGCATCGACCTTAAGGGGCGGGGCCTATTTTTGCGCGCTCAGATGCGCACTTCCTTTAGGCTAGGCAGCAGCAAGCAGTAACTCCGGTGGCTCCTGGACTGTGCAAGCTGGTCTGAAGTGTTGGAAAGTTATTTCGAAGTACCCTGGGGGCAGGTAGGCGCCACAGCAAAGCTGTGGTGAGGTGCAGAGGGTATTTCTCTTGTTAAGTGTATCCAGTCCACGGATCATCCATTACTTATGGAATATATTCTCCTTCCCAACAGGAAGCTGCAAGAGTCCACCCACAGCAAAGCTGCTATATAGCTCCTCCCCTAACTGCCATATTCAGTCATTCTCTTGCAAGCCTCAACATAGATAGGAGGTTGTGAGAGTCTGTGGTGCTTTCTACTTAGTTTATTCTTCAATCAAAAGTTTGTTATTTTTAAATGGCACCGGAGTGTGCTTTTTATCTCAGGCAGTATTTGGAAGAAGAATCTGCCTGCGTTTTTCTATGATCTTAGCAGACGTAACTAAGATCCATTTGCTGTTCTCACACATTCTGAGGAGTGAGGTACTTCAGAGGGGGAATGGCGTGCAGGTTTTCCTGCAGATAAGGTATGTGCAGTAAAATATTTTTCTAGGAATGGAATTGACTAAGAAAATACTGCTGATACCGAAGTAATGTAAGTAAAGCCTTAAATGCAGCGATAGCGACTGGTATCAGGCTTATTAATAGAGATACATACTCTTGTAAAAATGTGTTTTAAAACGTTTGCTGGCATGTTTAATCGTTTTTTTAACATATGTTTGGTGATAAAACTTTTTGGGGCCTAAGTTTTTTCCACATGGCTGGCTTAAATTTTGCATAGAAACAGTTTCCTGAGGCTTTCCACTGTTATAGTATAAAAGTTACAGTTGGTGCAGTTAAAATTACAAACAGTGACATTCAGCTTCCCTCAGCAGTCCCCTGCATGCTATAGGACATCTCTGAAGGGCTCAAAAGGGCTTCAAAAGTAGGAGCTGTTATGACTGTTTAAAACATATTTTTCGTTTTGTTAATCTGTTTTTTGTATTAAGGGGTTAATCATCCATTTGCAAGTGGGTGCAATGCTCTGCTAACTTGTTACATACACTGTAAAAATTTTGTTAGTTTAACTGCCTTTTTTCACTGTTATTTCAAATTTTGGCAAAATTTGTTTCTCTTAAAGGCACAGTAACGTTTTATATATTTGCTTGTTAACTTGATTTAAAGTGTTTTCCAAGCTTACTAGTCTCATTATTAGTCTGTTCTAACATGTCTGACATAGAGGAAGCTCTGTGTTCATTATGTTTTAAAGCCATGGTGGAACCCCATCTTAGAATGTGTACCAGATGTACTGATTTCATGTTAAACAATAAAGATCATTTTTTGTCTTTAAAAACATTATCACCAGAGGATTCTGTCGTGGGGGTAGTTATGCCGACTAACTCTCCCCACGTGTCAGACCTTTTGACTCCCGCTTTAGGGACTCACGCTCAAATGGCGCCAAGTACATCAAGGGCACCCATAGCGTTTCTTTACCAGGGGATTCTGTCGAGGGGAAAGTTATGCCGACTAACTCTCCCCACGTGTCAGACCCTTCGACTCCCGCTTCAGGGACTCACGCTCAAATGGCGCCAAGTACATCAAGGGCGCCCATAGCGTTTATTTTACAAGACATGGCAAAGGTGGTGAATAATATTCTGGCAGCAGTATTAGTCAGACTACCTGAAATTAAAGGAAAGCAGTTAGCTCTGGGGGTAGATACAGAGCATACAGACGCTTTAAGAACCATGTATGATACTACCTCACAATATGTTTAGTCTGTGGGTGATTTTTTTTTTTGACTCAGGGAAGATGATTTATCCTGATTCTGATATTTCTACATTTAAAATTTATGCTTGAGAACCTCCACTTGTTGCTCAGGGAGGCTTTGGCTGCTCTGAATGAATGTGTACAATCGCAGGGCCAGAGAAATTGTGTAGACTGGATAAATAATATGCAGTGCCGGTGTGTACTGATGTTTTTCCAATACCTAAAGAGGTTTACTAAAAAATTTTTTAATAAGGAATGGGATAGACCAGGTGTGCCGTTCTCTTCCCCTCCTATTTTTTAGAAGAATGTTTTCTAATGGTTACCACCACACGGGACTTCTGGCAGACAGTTCCTAAGGTGGAGAGAAGAGTTTCTACTCTAGCTAAGCGTACCACTACCTCTGACGAGGACAGTTGTGCTTTTTAGATCCAATGGATAAAAAATGTTTATTCAACAGGGTTTTATCCTGCAGCCCCTTGCATACATTGCTTCTGTCACTGCTGCTGCGGCTGAGTCTCTTGATGAGGCTTTACAGTTAAGCGACTCCATTGGATGAATATATTTGACAAGCTTATGCTAGCCTATTCCTTTGTTTTCTGATGCCTTGTTCATTTGACTAGACTAACGGCTAAGAATTCTGTTTTTTACTATACTGGCGCGCAGAGCGCTATGGCTTATATCATGGTCAGCTGTCGTGACTTTAATAAATAAGCTACTTAACTTCCCTTCAAGGGGCAGACCCTATTCGGGCCTGGTTTGAAGGAGATTATTGCTTATATCACTGGAGGAAAAGGTCATGCCCTTCCTCAGGATAGGTCTAAATCAAGGGCAAAAAAAAAAGTCTAATTTTCGTACCTTTTAAAAACTTCAGGGCAGGTGTGGCATCCTCTTTCTCTAAGGCAAAACAAGAGGGAATTTTTGCTCAGTCCAAGGCGGTCTGGAGACAATCGGACCTGGAACAAAGATAAGCAGGCCAAGGAGCCTGCTGCTGCCTCTAAGGCAGCATGAAGGAACGGACCCCTATCCGGTAACGGATCCTATAGGGGGCAGACTTTCATTCTTTGCCCAGGTGTGGGCAAGAGATGCCCAGGATCCCTAGGCATTGGAATTTATATCCCAGAGATATCTTCTGGATTTCAAAGATTCCCCCCCAAAAAAAGGGGAGATTTCGCCTTTCACAATTATCTGCAAACCAGATAAAGAAGGAGGCATTCTTACATTGTGTACGAGATCCATCCAGTTCCAAGAGAGGAACAGGGACAGAGTTTTTACTCAAATCTGTTTGTGGTTCCCAAGGAGAGGGAACCTTCAGACCTATTTTGGATCTAAAGATCTTAAACAAATTCCTCAGAATTCCGTCATTTAAGATGGAAACTATTCGTACCATCTTAACTATGATCCAGGAGAGTCAATAGAGGACTACAATGGATTTGAAGGATGCTTATCCTCACATTGTGATGCATAAAGATCACCATCGTTTTTTCAGGTTTGCCTTTCTAGACAGGCATTACCAGTTTGTAGCTCTTTCCTTTGGGATATCTACAGCCCCAAGAATCTTTATGGAGGTTCTGGGGTCGCTTTGGCGGTCCTTAGACCGCGGGGCATAGAAGTGGCCCCTTATTTAGACGACATCCTGATACAGGCGTCAAACATCCAAATTGCCCAGTCTCATACGGACGTAGTACTGGCATTTCTGAGATCACATGGGTGGAAAGTGAACAAGGAAAGAGTTCTCTATCCCCAATCTCAAGGGTTTCCCTCCTAGGGACTCTGATAGATTCTGTAGAAATGAAAATTTACCTGACGGAGTCCAGGTTGTCAAAGTTTCTAAATTTCTGCCGTGTTTTTTTTTGTTTTTTTTTCATCCCATCCGCGCCCTTCGGTGGCTCAGTACATGAATGAAATCGGCTTAATGGTAGCGGCAAGGGACATAGTACCGTTTGCACGTCTACATTTCAGACCGCTGCAACTATGCATGCTCAGTCAGAGGAACGGGGATTACACAGATTTGTCCCCCTGTTAAACCTGGATCAAGAGACCAGAGATTCTCTTCTCTGGTGACTATGTCGGGTCCATCTGTCCAAGTATGACCTTCCGCAGGTCAGATGGGACAATTGTTACAATAGATGCCAGCCTTTTAGGTTGGGATGCAGTCTGGAACTCCCTGAAGGCTCAGGGATAGTGGACTTAGGAGGAGACCCTCCTTCTAATAAATATTCTGGAACTGGGAGTGATATTCCATGCTCTTCAGACTTGGCCTCAGTTAGCAACTCTGAGGTACATCATACTCAGTCGGACAATATACACGACTGTGGCTTACATCAGCCATCAAGGGGGAACAGAAGTTCCCTAGCGATGTTAGAAGTCTTACAATAATTCACTGGACAGAGACTCACTCTTGTCTATCAGCTATCCATATCCCAGGTGTTGAGAACTGGGAGGTGGATTTTCTAAGTCGTCAGACTTTTCTTCCGGGGGAGTGGGATTTCCTCCGGTGGTCAAGACCAAGCAGGAGAGGGCTTTGGTGTTTTTGACAGCGCCTGCGTAGCCACGCAGGACCTGGTATGCAGATCTGGTGGACATGTCATCCTTTCCATCACGGTCTCTGCTTCAGAGACAGGTCCCTCTACCTCAGGGTCCTTTCAACCATCTAAATAGAATCAATCTGAGATGGACTGCCTGGAGACTGAACGCTTGATGTTATCAAAGCATGGCTTCTCCGAGTCAGTCATTGATACCTTAATACAGACATGAAAGCCTGTCTATAGGAAAATTGAACATAGATATGGTGTAAATATCTGATTGTTATGAATCCAAGGGTTACTCATGGAGTAAAGTCTGGATTCCCAGGATATTATCTTTTCTCCAAGATGTTTTTGAGAAAAGGGTTGTCAGCTAATTCCTTAAAAGGGGACAGATTTTTACTCTGTCTATTTTTTTGCACAAGCGTCTGGCAGGTATTCTAGACGTTCAGGCATTTGGTCAGGCTTTGGTTAGATCCAAGCCTGTGTTTAAAACTGTTGCTCCGCCATGGAGCTTAAACCTGATTCTTAAGGTTCTTCAAGAATTTCCGTTTGAACCTTTTTTGTTCCATAGATATCAATCTTTATCTTGGAAAGTTCCTTTTGGGTAGCTAATTCCTCGACTCGTAGAGTCTCCAAGTTATCTGTGTTACAATGTGATTCTCCTTATCTGGTCCTTCGTACGGATAAGGTAGTCCTGCGTACCAACCTGGGTTTTTTCCTAAGGTGGTATCTAACAAGTACATCACTCAAGAGATAGTTGTTCCATGCTTGTATCCTAATCCTTCCTCAAAGAAGGAACGTCTATTACACAATATTGGACGTGGTTTGTGCTTTAAAGTTTTACTTACAAGCTACTACAGTTTTCATCAAACGTTCACCTTGTTTGTTGTCTATTCTGGACAGAGGAGAGGTCAAAAGACTTCAGCAGCCTCTCTGTCTTTTTGGTTAAAAAGCATAATTCATTTAGCTTATGAGACTGCTGGACAGCAGCCTCCTGAAGGGATTACAGCTCATTCTACTAGAGCTGTGGTTTTCACTTGGGCCTTTTTTAAATGTGGCTTCTGTTGAACAGATTTACAAGACGGAGTCTTGGTCTGCGCTTCATACTTTTCAAATTTAACAAATTTGATACCTTGCTTCTTCGGAGGCTATTTTTGGGAGAAAGGGTTTTTTACAGGCAGTGGTAACTTCCGTTTAAGTACCTGCCTTGTCCCTCCCATCATCCGTGTACTTTAGCTTTGGTATTGGTATTCCATAAGTAATGGATGATCCGTGGACTGGATACACTTAACAAGAGAAAACATAATTTATGCTTACCTGATAAATTTATTTCTCTTGTAGTGTATCCAGTCCACGGCCCGCCCTGTCACTTTAAGGCAGGTAATTTTTTCATTTGAACTACAGTCACCACTGCACCCTATGGTTTTTCCTTTCTCTGCATGTTTTCGGTCGAATGACTGAATATGGCAGTTAGGGGAGGAGCTATATAGCAGCTTTGCTGTGGGTGGACTCTTGCAGCTTCCTGTTGGGAAGGAGAATATATTCCATAAGTAATGGATGATCCGTGGACTGGATACACTACAAGAGAAATAAATTTATCAGGTAAGCATAAATTATGTTTTTTGTCTATAAAATGACTAATTATTGATATAAATACTTTAGAGCCTTATTTCTGCCCTTGCTTCTGGGTGCAGTAATTTTTGGATAAACCAACGATCTTAAGTAAAATTTTGAGAAAATTTAACGTTATTTGAGCATTTTGGAAAAATTGTTCACTTTTTCTTTTCTTAAAGGCGCAGTACACGTTTTTTCTAAAGTTTATTTGTATGCAATAAATAAGTGTTTAAACAACTTTTGTGGTTATACTAGTCTGTTCAACATGTCTAACATTGAGGATTCTCATTGTTCTATGTGTTTAGAAGCTATTGTGCAACCCCCTCTAACATTGTGTAACTCTTGTACTGAAAGAGCCTTACGTTGTAAAGACCATATATTAGGTCAAGAAAGTGTGTCTAAGGATGATTCTCAGTCTGAAGAGAATCAGGATATGCCATCCAATTCTCCCCAAGTGTCACAACCTTTAACGCCCACACAAGCGACGCCAAGTACTTCTAGTGCGTCTAATTCTTTTACTCTGCAGGAGATGGCTGCAGTTATGTCAACTACCCTTACAGAGGTATTGTCTAAATTACCAGTGTTGCAGGGTAAACGCAGTAGGTCAGGTATTAATGTAAATACTGAATCCTCTGATGCTTTATTAGCTATTTCCGATGTTCCCTCACTGTGCTCTGAGTTGGGGATCAGGGAATTACTGTCTGAGGGTGAAATTTCAGATTCAGGGAATGTTTTACCTCAGACAGATTTGGACGCTATGTCATTTAAATTTAAGCTTGAACACCTCCGCCTGTTACTTAGGGAGGTTTTAGCGACTCTGGATGATTGTGACCCTATTGTGATTCCTCCAGAGAAATTGTGTAAAATGGATAAATATCTGGAAGTTCCTACTTACACTGATGTTTTTCCGGTTCCTAAGGGAATTTCAAAAATTATAAGAAAGCAATGGGATAGACCAGGTATACAGTTTTCTCCCCCTCCTAATTTTAAGAAAATGTTTCCCATATCTGATACCATTCGGGACTCATGGCACACGGTCCCTAAGGTAGAGGGAGCTATATCTACCCTAGCTAAGCGTACTACTATACCCATTGAGGATATTTGTGCTTTCAAAGACCCTATGGATACGAAATTAGAGGGTCTACTAAAGAAATTATTTGTTAATCAGGAGTTTCTTTTACAACCTATGGCTTGCATTGTTCCAGTAACTACTGCAGCAGCTTTTTGGTTTGAGGCTCTAGAAGAGTCTCTTAAGGTTGAGACTCCATTAGATGACATCTTTGATAGAACTAAGGCTCTCAAGCTAGCTAATTCTTTTATTACTGATGCCGCTTTTCAAATTGCTAAATTAGCGGCAAAGAATGCAGGATTTGCTATTTTAGCACGTAGAGCATTGTGGCTCAAATCTTGGTCTGCTGATGTGTCATCAAAACATAAGCTTTTAGCTATTCCCTTTAAAGGTAAGACCCTTTTTGGGCCAGAATTGGAGGAAATCATTTCTGATATTACAGGAGGTAAAGGCCATGCCCTACCTCAGGATAAGTCAGTTAAAATGAGGGGTAAACAGAATAATTTTCGTTCCTTTCGGAACTTTAAAGGAGGACCCCCCGCTTCTTCTTCTTCCACAATGCAGGAAGGGAATTTTACCCAATCTAAGTCAGTCTGGAGACCCAATCAGAACTGGAATAAGGGTAAACAATCCAAAATGCCCGCTGCTGCTCCTAAGACAGCATGAAGGGGCGGCCCCCGATCCGGGACCGGATCTAGTAAGGGGCAGACTCTCTTTCTTTGCTCAGGCTTGGGCAAGAGATGTTCAGGATCCCTGGGCACTTGAAATAGTGACCCATGGTAATCAATTGGAATTCAAGGACTTTCTCCCAAGAGGGAGATTTCATCTTTCAAAGTTATCTGCAAACCAAATAAAAAGAGAGGCGTTCTGACGCTGTGTAAAGACCTTTTTACTATGGGAGTAATTTGTCCAGTTCCAAAATTGGAACAGGGACAGGGGTTTTGCTCAAACCTATTTGTGGTTCCCAAAAAAGAGGGAACGTTCAGACCCATCTTAGACCTCAAGTGTCTAAACAAATTTCTAAGAGTTCCATCATTCAAGATGGAGACAATACAAACAATTTTACCATTGATCCAGGAGGGTCAATATATGACTACCGTGGACTTGAAGGATGCTTACCTTCATATTCCAATCCACAAGGATCATAATCAGTTTCTAAGGTTTGCCTTCTTGGACAAACATTATCAGTTCGTGGCTCTTCCCTTCGGGTTGGCCACAGCACCCAGATTCTTCACAAAGGTTCTAGGGTCTCTTTTGGCGGTTCTCAGACAGCGAGGCATAGCGGTGGCTCCTTATCTGGACGATATTCTGATTCAGGCGTCAACTTATCATCTGACAAAATCTTGTCTTTTCTGAGAACTCACGGCTGGAAGGTGAACATAGAGAAGAGTTCACTTGTCCCACAGACAAGGGTTCCTTTCTTGGGAACTCTGATAGACTCGGTAGCCATGAAAATATTTTCAAAGATTCTAAATACTTGCCTTGCACTTCAGTCCATTCCTCGGCCATCAGTGGCTCAGTGTATGGAGGTAATTGGATTAATGGTAGCGGCAATGGACATCGTTTTGCTCGCTTTCATCTCAGACCACTGCAACTGTGCATGCTCGGACAGTGGAATGGGGATTATGCAGACTTATCTCCTAAGATAAATCTGGATCAAGAGACCAGAAACTTTCTTCTTTGGTGGTTGTCGCCGGATCATCTGTCCCAAGGGACTTGTTTCCACAGACCCTCGTGGGTGATAGTGACAATGGATGCCAGCCTTTTGGGCTGGGGTGCAGTTTGGAACTCTCTGAAGGCTCAGGGTGTTTGGACTCAAGTGGAGTCTCTACTTCCAGTCAATATTCTGGAACTGAGAGCAATATTCAATGAGCTTCAGACGTGGCCTCAGTTGGCTTCGACCAAATTCATCAGGTTCCAGTCGGACAACATTACGACTGTTGCATATATCAATCATCAGGGGGGAACAAGGAGTTCCTTAGCGATGATAGAAGTATCCAAGATAATCCGTTGGGAGGAGGCCCACTCTTGTCATCTGTCAGCGATCTACATCCCAGGAGTAGAGAACTGGGAAGCGGATTTTCTAAGTCGACAGACTTTTCATCCGGGGGAGTGGGAACTTCACCCGGAGGTATTTGCCTCATTGATTCTCAGATGGGGCAGACCAGAATTGGATTTGATGGCATCTCAACAAAATGCCAAGCTTCCAAGATACGGATCCCGGTCAAGGGATCCTCAAGCCGAACTGATAGATGCCTTGGCAGTGCCTTGGTTGCTCAGCCTAGCTTATGTGTTTCCACCATTTCCTCTCCTCCCACGCGTGATTGCTCGAATCAAACGGGAGAGAGCACCAGTGATCCTGATAGCGCCTGCATGGCCACGCAGGACTTGGTATGCAGATCTAGTGGACATGTCCTCTCTGCCACCGTGAAAACTTCCATTGAGACAGGACCTTCTCATTCAAGGTCCTTTCCAACATCCAAATCTAATTTATCTGCAGTTGACTGCATGGAGATTGAACACTTGATTTTATCGAAGCGAGGATTCTCTGATTCGGTCATCAATACTTTGATACAGGCCAGAAAGCCTGTCACTAGAAAAATCTATCATAAGATATGGCGTAAATATCTTTTTTGGTGTGAATCCAAGGGTTACTCATGGAGTAAAGTTAGGATTCCTAGGATTCTGTCTTTTCTCCAAGAAGGATTGGAGAAAGGGTTATCAGCAAGTTCCTTAAAGGGACAAATTTCAGCTTTGTCAATTCTGTTTCACAAACGTTTGGCAAATGTGCCAGATGTTCAGTCTTTTTATCAGGCTCTATCTAGAATTAAGCCTGTATATAGACCCATTACTCCTCCCTGGAGTTTGAATTTAGTTCTTTGAGTTCTTCAAGGGGTTCCGTTTGAACCCATGCATTCCATGGATATCAAATTGTTATCTTGGAAAGTTCTATTTTTAGTTGCCATTTCTTCTGCTCGCAGAGTTTCTGAGCTTTCTGCACTGCAGTGTGATTCCCCTTATCTTATTTTTCATTCTGATAAGGTGGTGTTTCGTACCAAACCTGGATTCCTTCCTAAGGTTGTTTCAAATAAGAATATTAATAAGGAAATTGTTGTTCCTTCCTTGTGTCCTAACCCGTCTTCTAAGAAGGAGCGTATGTTGCATAATTTGGATGTGGTCTGTGCCTTAAAGTTTTACTTACAGACAACTAAGGATTTCCGTCAATCATCTTCATTATTCATTGTTTATTCTGGAAAGCATAGGGGTCAGAAAGCTACGGCTACCTCTCTTTCTTTTGGCTGAGGAGTATCATCCGCCTGGCATATGAGACTGCTGGACAGCAGCCTCCTAAAATTACGGCTCATTCTACTAGGGCTGTGGCTTCCACATGGACTTTTAGAAATGATGCTTCTGTTGAACAGATTTGTAAGGCTGCGACTTGGTCGTCCCTTCACACTTTTTCCAAATTTTCCAAATTTGATGCTTTTGCTTCTTCTGAGGCTATTTTTGGGAGAAAGGTTCTTCAAGCAGTGGTGCCTTCTGTTTAGGTTCCTGTCTTGTCCCTCCCTTTCATCCGTGTCCTATTGCTTTGGTATTGGTTTCCCACAAGTAAGGATGAAATCCGTGGACTCGTCATATCTTTGTAAAAGGAAAGTAAATTTATGCTTACCTGATAAATTACTTTCTTTTACTATATGACGAGTCCACGGCCCACCCTGTTCTTTTTAAGAAAGTTTTTCTTTATATTTTTTGTAAACTTCAGTCACCTCTGCACCTTTTAACCTTTCCTATTTCTCTTCCTATACCTTCGGCCGAATGACTGAGGGTGGAGGGGAAGGGGAGGGGCTATATATACAGCTCTGCTGTGGTGCTCTTTGCCACTTCCTGTTAGCAGGAGGTTAATATCCCACAAGATTGGATGAAATCCGTGGACTCGTCATATCGTAAAAGAAATTAATTTATCAGGTAAGCATATATTTACTTTTTTGTATAGAGCACAATTATTCCAATTCCTTTGTTGATGCTTTTTTACTCCTTTCTTTATCACCCCACTTCTTGGCTATTCGTTAAACTGAATTGTGGGTGTGGTGAGGGTGTGTTTGTAGGCATTTTGAGGTTTGGGAAACTTTGCCCCTCCTGGTAGGATTGTATATCCCATATGTCACTAGCTCATGGACTCTTGCCAATATGAAAGAAATGAATGTATCAGGTAAATTCTTACATAAATTATGTTTTTTTATATTCTACCACTTTGATGTATTTGCTTCTTCTAAAGCGACTTTTGGTAGGAAAGTCCTTCGGGCAACAAATGTTTGTACATTAGGTGCCTGCCTTTATAAAAAAAATAAAAAAAAAAATGTTATCCCACCAAAATTAGGAGTAATGACTCGTGGACTCTCATCACCTTATGAAGAAAAACATAATGTATGCTTACCTGATAAATTAAAGGGACAGTCTACTCTAGAATTTTTATTGCTTAAAAGAAAGATAGACACTTTATTTCCTATTCCACTGTTTTGCATAACAAACATGGTTGTATTAATATATTTTTTTACCTCTGTAATTACCTTGTATCTAAGCATCTGCAGACTGCTTCCTTATTTCAGTTATTTTGACAGACTTGCATTTTAGCCAATGAGTGCTAGTCCTAGGTAACTTCATGGTAGTGAGCACAATGTTATCTATATGGCACACACGAACTAGCACAGTCTAGTTGTAATCATGTCAAAATGCACTGAGATAAGAGTTGGCCTTCAATAACTTAGAAATAAGCATATGAGCCTACCTAGGTTTAGCTTTCAACAAAGAATACCAAGAGAACAAAGCGAATTTGATAATAAAAGTTTAAAGTTGTTTAAAATACAATACGATTCTTTGTTCACAAATTTTTCATAATAGTTTTTTTTTTTCTTGTGGCAGTTTCTAGTTTGCACTTAATTTTCCCTGCTTTGTCCTTTCCTACCTTTCTACTTCACCTTGCTTGGCTATAGGTAAGACTAGCAGAGAGGTGGGAGAGATTAAGTTAATTGATTTGCAGTTTTGGTAATCTTTGCCTCCTCCTAGAACAGGAGTTGAATCCCAGGAGTAATGTCTCATGGATTTTCACCACCATGAAATACATTTCATTTACCATGTAAGCATACATTTTAGTTTCTTTTTTTCTGCTGAAGCCAAATAATGGAAATTGTATTCACACAATCATAGTGGCAAGCCCTGTTTCTTTCATATAATTGGCAAGAGTCCATGAGCTAGTGACGTATGGGATATACAATCCTACCAGAAGTAAGTTTGTGCTTAGATTCTACGTTGATATGCACTTCTCAGCATTTTGAAGCCCGATTCCTCTCAGAGTACAGTGAATGTCAGAGGGATGTGAAGGGAGTATCACCTATTGAATGCAATGGTTTTCCTCACGGGAGATCTATTTCATAGGTTCTATGTTATCGGTCGTAGAGATTCATCTCCTACCTCCCTTATTCAGATCGACAATATACTCTCATATTCCATTACCTCTACTGATAACTGTTTCAGTACTGGTTTGGCTATCTGCTATATGTGGATGGGTGTCTTTTGGTAAGTATGTTTTCATTACTTAAGACACTCTCAGCTATGGTTTGGCACTTTATGTATTAATATAAAGTTCTAAATATATGTATTGTACTTATATTTGCCATGAGTCAGGTTTATGTATATTTCCTTTTGCAGTTTCATATTTGGGAAAAGCATTTTTTAGGGAAAAAAAATGTCTTACCTGGGGTATAGTCTTTTTTCAAATTGACTGTTTTTCATTAAATTTCGCGGGCAAAATTAGGCTCGCGAGGGCGCAAAATGCCAAAGTATATTGCGTCATTCTTGGAGCAAGATTTTTTGGCGCAAAGTTACGTTCGATGACGCAAAATTCATCATTTCCGGCGTCTTAGTTGACGCCGAGTTCCTTTCACAAGGTTGAGTCTTCAATGACGCGAGTATATCATTTCCGGATGTTGTTAGCGCCAAAAAATGTTCTGTTTGCATTGTGCGTCATACTTGGCACCAAATATTTTCATTATTTAAAACCCCATTCCTATATGCCTCTTGCCTTTTTCTCTATCAGAGGGGTATGCTGTTTGCATTTTTTTCTCATTCCTGAAAATGCCATATAAGGAAATTGATAATTTTACTTTATATGTTGTTTTTTTCTCTTACATTTGCAAGATGTGTCAATTTGATCCCGTCTCAGAAACCACTGTTGGAACCCTGCTGCCTGATAACAGTTCTACCAAAGCTAAGTGCATTTGTTGTAAATTTGTGGAGATTATATCTCCAGCTGTGGTATGTAATAGTTGTCATGATAATCTTTTACATGCAGAGAATGTGTCCATCAGTAATAGTACATTGCCTGTTGTTCCTTCAACATCTAATGTACAAGATATACCTGTGAATTAAAAAGATTTTATTGCTGATGTAATTCAGAAGGCTTTGTCTGTCATCCTGCCTTCTAATAAACGTAAAAAGCTCTTTTAAAACTTCTCCTAAAGTTGATGAAATTTCAAATGACCGTCAACATACTGAATTATCCTCCTCTGACGAGGATCTATCTGATTCAGAAGATCCTTCCTCAGATATTGACACTGACAAATCTACTTATTTATTTAAAATGGAGTATATTTGTTCTTTGTTAAAAGAAGCGTTGATTACATTGGATATTGAGGAAACTAGTCCTCCTGATGATAAAACTAGTAGACGTTTAAATTCTGTTTATAAACCTCCTGTGGTTACTCCAGAGGTTTTTCCAGTTCCTGATGCTATTTCTGATATGATTTCTAAGGAATGGAATAGGCCTGGTACTTCTTTTATTCCTTCTTCAAGGTTTAAAAAATTGTATCCTTTGCCAGCAGTTAGATTGGAGTTTTGGGAAAAGATCCCCAAAGTTGATGGGGCTATTTCTACTCTTGCTAAACATACTACTATTCCTATAAAATATAGTACTTCTTTTGAAGATCCTTTAGATAGGAAACTTGAACCCTATCTAAGGAAAGCCTATTTATATTCTGGTCGTCTGCTCAGACCTGCAATTTCTTTGGCTGATGTTGCAGCTGCATCAACTTTTTGGTTGGAAACCTTAGCGCAACAGGAAATGGATACTGATATGTCTAGCATTGTTAGCTTGCTTCAGCATGCTAATCATTTTATTTGTGATGCCATTTTTGATATCATCAAAATTGATGTTAAATCTATGTCTTTAGCTATTTTAGCCAGAAGAGCTTTGTGGCTTAAATCTTGGAATGCTGATATGGTATCTAAGTCTAGATTACTATATCCTTCTTTCCAAGGTAATAAGTTATTTGGTTCTCAGTTGGATTCAGTTAATTCAGCTGTCACTGGGGGGAAGGGAGTTTTTTGCCTCAGGATAAAAGACCTAATGGTAAATCTAAAGCTTCTAACCGTTTTCGTTCCTTTCGACAAAATAAGGAACAGAAACCTAATCCTTCCCCCAAAGAATCTGGTTCGAATTGGAAACCTTCAAGTTGGAGTAAATCCAAATTATTTAAGAAATCAAAGCCAGCCCCCAAGTCTGCATGAAGGTGCGGCCCTCATTCCAGCTCAGCTGGTAGGAGGCTGATTAAGATTCTTCCAAAATATTTGGGCAGATTCTGTCCAAAATCAATGGATTCAGAGTATTGTCTCTCACGGGTACCGAATAGGATTCAGAGTAAGACCTCCTGTGAGAAGATTTTTCCTCTCGCGCATCCCAGCAAATCCAGTAAAGGCTCAGGCTTTTCTGAAGTGTGTTTCAGACCTGGAGCTTTCAGGGGTAATCATACCAGTTCCGTTTCAGGAACAGAGTCTGGGGTTTTATTCAAATCTATTCATTGTCCCAAAGAAAGACAATTCATTCAGGCCAGTTCTCGATCTGAAAATTTTGAATCGTTATGTAAGAGTGCCAACTTTCAAAATGGTGACTATAAGGACTATTCTGCCTTTTGTTCAGCAAGGGCATTATATGTCCACAATAGACTTACAGGATGCATATCTTTATATTCCGATTCATCCAGATCATTATCAGTTTCTGAGATTCTCTTTTCTAGACAAGCATTTCCAATTTGTCGCTCTTCCATTTGGCCTAGCAACAGTTCTAAGAATCTTTTTAAAAGTTCTCGGTGCCCTAATTTTCTGTAATCAGGGAACGGGGTATTGCGGTGTTTCCTTATTTGGACAATATCTTGGTACTAGCTCAGTCTTTACATTCTGCAGAATTTCACACGAATCAACTAGTGTTGTTTCTTCAAAGACTTGGTTGGAGGATCAATTTACCAAAAAGTTATTTGATTGCTCAGACAAGGTTCACATTTTTAGGTTTCCAGATAGATTCAGTGTCCATGACTCTGTCTCTAACAGACAAGAGATTAAAATTGGTTTCAGTTTGTCGGAACCTTCAGTCTCAATCATTCCCTTCAGTAGCTATGTGCATGGAAGTTTTAGGTCTTATGACTGCAGCATCAGACGCGATCCCCTTTGCTTGTTTTCACATGAGACCTCTACAGCTTTGTATGCTGAACCAGTGGTGCAGGGATTATACAAAGATATCACAATTAATATCCTTAAATCCCAACGTTCGACTATCTCTGACTTGGTGGTTAGATCACCATCGTATAGTTCTAGGGGCTTCTTTTGTTCGTCCATCCTGGACTGTAATCACAACAGATGCAAGTCTTTCAGGTTGGGGAGCTGTCTGGGGATCTCTGACAGCACAAGGGGTTTGGAAATCTCAAGAGGCGAGATTACCAATCAATATTTTGGAACTCCGGGCAATTTTCAGGGCTCCTCAGGTTTTGGCCTCTGTTGAAGAGAGAATTGTTCATTTGTTTTCAGACAGACAATATCACATCTGTGGCATATGTCAATCATCAGGGTGGGACTCACAGTCCCCAAGTTATGAAATAAGTATCTCGGATACTTGCTTGGGCGGAATCCAGCTCCTGTCTAATTTCTGAGGTTCATATCCCAGGTATAGACAATTGGGAAGCAAATTATCTCAGCCGTCAGACTTTACATTCTTAGATGGTTTAGATGTGGGGTCTTCCTGAAATAGATCTGATGGCTTCTCATCTAAACAAGAAACTTTCCGGCTACCTGTCCAGGTCCAGGGATCCTCAGGCAGAAGCAGTGGATGTGTTGACAGTTCCTTGGTGTTACTAACCTGCTTATATTTTCCCGCCTCTAGTTCTTCCAAGAGTGTTCTCCAAAAACATCATGGAACAATCATTTGTGTTGCTGGTAGCTCCAGCATGGCCTCACAGATTTTGGTATGCGGATCTTGTTTGAATGTCCAGTTGCCAACATTGGCCACTTCCATTAAGGCTAGACCTTCTATCTCAAGGTCCGTTTTCCCATCAGGATCTCAAATCATTAAATTTGAAGGTATGGAAATTGAACGCCTAGTGCTTAGTCATAGAGGTTTCTCTGACCCAGTGATTAATACTATGTTACAGGCTCGTAAATCTGTTTCTAGGAAGATTTATTATCAAGTTTGGAAGTCTTATATTTCATGGTGTTCTTCTCATAAATTCTCTTGGCATTCTTTTAGAATTCCTAGAATTTTACAGTTTCTTCAGGATAGTTTGTATAAGGGTTTGTCTGCAAGTTCCTTGAAGGGACAAATCTCTGCTCTTTCTGTTTTATTTCACAGAAAGATTGCTAAGCTTTCTGATTTTCACTGTTTTGTACAGGCTTTGGTCCGTATCAAGCCTGTCATTAAATCAATCTCTCCTCCTTGGAGTCTTAATTTGGTTTTGAAGGCTTTACAGGCTCCTCCGTTGAGCCTATGCATTCTTTGGACATTAAACTACTTTCTTGGAAAGTGTTGTTGCTTTTGGCCATCTCTTCTGCTAGAAGAGTTTCTGAATTATCTGCTCGCTCTTGTGAATCTCCTTTTCTGATTTTTCATCAGGATAAATTCTTAGCTAAGGTTATGAATTCTAACAACCTTTAATAGAGAAATTGTTGTCCCTTCTTTGTGTCCTAATTCTAAGAATTCTTTGGAGAGATCCTTACATTCTTTGGATGTGGTAAGAGCTTTGAAATATTATGTTGAAGCTACTAAAGATTTCAGGAAGACTTCTAGTCTATTTCTTTCATGTAATTAGCAAGAGTCCATGAGCTAGTGACGTATGGGATATACATTCCTACCAGGAGGGGCAAAGTTTCCCAAACCTTAAAATGCCTATAAATACACCCCTCACCACACCCACAATTTAGTTTTTACAAACTTTGCCTCCCATGGAGGTGGTGAAGTAAGTTTGTGCTAGATTCTTCGTTGATATGCGCTTTGCAGCAGGCTGGAGCCCGGTTTTCCTCTCAGTGTGCAGTGAATGTCAGAGGGATGTGAAGAGAGTATTGCCTTTTTGAATTCAATGATCTCCTTTTACGGGGTCTATTTCATAGGTTCTCTGTTATCGGTCGTAGAGATTCATCTCTTACCTCCCTTTTCAGATCGACGATATACTCTTATATATACCATTTCCTCTACTGATTCTCGTTTCAGTACTGGTTTGGCTTTCTACTATATGTAGATGAGTGTCCTGGGGTAAGTAAGTCTTATTTTCTGTGACATTCTAAGCTATGGTTGGGCACTTTTATATAAAGTTCTAAATATATGTGTTTAAACATTTATTTGCCTTGATTCAGGATGTTCAATATTCCTTATTTCAGACAGTCAGTTTCATTATTTGGGATAATGCATTTGAATATTACAGTTTTCTTTCCTTTAAAATTTGACTTTTTTTCCTGTGGGCTGTTAGGCTCGCGGGGGCTGAAAATGCTTCATTTTATTGCATCATTCTTGGCGCGGACTTTCTTGGCGCAAAAATTTTCTTGTCATTTCCGCCGTCATACGTGTCGCCGGAAGTTGCGTCATTTTTTTGACTTTTTGCGCCAGAACATGTCAGCGTTACCGGATGTGGCGTCATTTTTGGCGCTAAAAGCATTTAGGCGCCAAATAATGTGGGCGGCTTTTTTGGCGCTAAAAAATTCGAGCGTCATTGTTGTCTCCACAATATTTAAGTCTCATTGTTTATTGCTTCTGGTTGCTAGAAGCTTGTTCATTGGCATTTTTTTCCCATTCCTGAAACTGTCATTTAAGGAATTTGATCAATTTTGCTTTATATGTTGTTTTTTCTCTTACATATTGCAAGATGTCTCAGATTGACCCTGAATCAGAAGCCACTTCTGGAAAAACGCTTAACTGAGTTTCAGTTCTACCAAAGCTAAGTTCATTTATTTTAATTGTTATAAATGTTTATCTTTAGCTATGGTTTGTAATAAGTTATTATGATATACTTTTACATGCAGAATCCATTAGTATTTATGCTTTATATATTGCCATTCTTACATCTTATGTACAAGAAATATTTAGAAGATTTATAAGAAATATTTTTCTGATTCTATTTTAAAGGCTTTGTCTGACTTCGTGCCTTCTAATAAAAAATTTTAGGTCTTTTTTTTACTTCTTTTTTAATTATTGAAGTTTCAAATGACCAACAACATACTGATTTATCCTTCTCTGATGATGTTTTTTCTCTTTCAGAATTTTCTTCATCAGATATTGACACTAACAAATCTACTTTTTTTATTATTTTTTTATTAAAGTACATTTGTTCTTTGTTGAAAAGGTGTTGATTATTTTGGATATTAAGGTAACTAGTTCTTTAAAACTAGCTGACACTATTTCTGCCTATTCTTCTGTGTTTTCAGAGGTTTTCTTTCCAATTCCCCATACTAGGGAATGGAATAGGCTGAGAATTTTCTTTTTTTCCTTTTTCAGAGGTTTTAAACTATATTCTTTGCCAGCAGTTAAATTCAATTTGGAGGGTTCTCCAATTTATTGGGGTTATCTCTACTCCTACTAATTATGCTATTGTTTCTATAGCAAAATAGTATTTATTTTCCTTTAGATGGTTGTATCTTATTTATGGAAAATTATTTAGTTTCAGGTACTTTTCTTGGTCCTGTGATTTATTTGGATATTGCAATTGCTTCATTTTTGTTCTGTTTACTTTAAGATCAAGTATCAGATTATGATTTATTTTAGCATTGTTAAGGGACAACATTTACTAGGTGCTGTTGCATTTTTCTTGTTGTTTTGCATTTATTGATTATGCAAGTCCACTGTATTGACTGTTCCTTTAAACTGGACTATCATGCTAATAATTTCATTTGTGTCTTCATTTTATTGAATATTTTCGCAAATGAGGGTTAATCTATGTCTTAAGCTTTTTTTAGCTAGAAGAATTTTGTGATTTTTTTTTAAAAAAATCAATAAAAAAAAATCCATATTTCTTTTGTTCTAAGATAAATCAATTATTTGTTTTATAATTGGATTAAATTCTTAACTGTTATTCAGGGCTTCAAGATTGAGTTCTAAGACTAAAACTTTAAGCTTATACAAGTTTGGTTGTTCTTATTAAGGAACAAATTCCTGAATTCTTTCCCAAGTAACATGTTTATAATTGGAAATTTTTCAGTTCGAAATCAGCTCCCTAATATTGCGATGTACGTGCCGTATTCCAGCTTGGCTGGCAAGGGGCAGGTTAAGACTTTTTTTAAATTTATTTGGTTCTATTCGGTCCAAATTTCTTTGATTTTATTCCAGTAAGGCTAACAGTTTTTTTAAGTGTGTTTCGGTCCTATATATTTTGGGTACTGTTGAAGCATGGCTGGGCACCCATGGGGTTCAAGCGCTGCTCAGACCTGGAATCTTCTGGGGTATTTCTTCCAGTTCCATTTTTAGGAACTGTGTTTTGGAGTTTTATTCAACCTATTCTGCCTTTTTGGTCAGTGATAGCATTATTTGTTTTCATTAGATACAATAAATGCATATTTTCATTTTTCTGTTTTCATTCAGATTATTTTCTGAGGATGCCGAATCTCATATGATTCACTTGCTCTTCAAGACATAGTTAGAGGATCTTTTTTCAAAAGCTCTTGATTCCTCACACAAGGGTCACCTTTTTTAGGTTTCCAGATATTTGTGTCTCTGTCTTTGTCTCTATCAGACAAGGGACAATTTTATTGTGTTCCGTTTGTCGGTACCTTTAGTCTCTATTTTTCCTTCAGTTGCTATATATGCATAGAAGTTTTAGGTCTTATGGCCACAGCATTGGATTTAATTCCCTTTGCTCATTTTCAATAGAAAGAGCCTTTTCAGTCTTTTATGCTGAATTATGGTGCAGAGATTCTAGGATTTTGGATTTTTAATTTTCGAATCCTAATATTTATCTCTCTTGATTTGGTGGTTAAGATCACCATCTTTTAGTCTACAGGTCTCTTCGTTTCTTTCAACCTGGACCATGATCTCTACAGATGTGAGTCTTTTTGGTTGGGAGGCTGTCTGAGGATCTCTGTCAGCACAAGGGGTTTGGAAATCTCAGGAGGCGAGATTACCATTTGATATTTTAGAACTCCGTGCTTTCTCAGAGTTTTTTCAGTTTGTTTCTTTTTGAAGAAGAGACGTTTAATGTTTTTTAAACAATATCACTATTATGGTGTATGTCAATCATCAGAGTAGGACTATCAGTCCTTAGGCTGTGACAGAAGTGTCTCGGATATTAGCTTGGGCTAAATCCAGCTCCTATCTAAATTCTGTGGTTTTTTTCCCAGGTATAGATATTTGGGAAGCGGATTATCTCTGTTAATCAAGCTTTTCTTCCGGGAGAATGGTCTCTCTTATCCAGATATGTTTTTCATTTCATCTGAATAAAGAACTTCCCAGGGGCCTATTAAGGTCCGGGAATCTTCAGGCGGAAGTAGTGTATGCATTGACATTTCTTTGGAATTATCTTTTTGCCTATTTCTTTCCGCCTCTAGTTCTTCTTTCAAAATTCTTATGGAGTATTTGTTTGTTATGCTGGTAGCTCCAGCATGGCCTCTCAGGTTTTGGTATACGAATCTCATTCAGATGGCCAGTTGCCAACGTTGGACACCTCCGTTTAAACCAGACCTTTTCTTTCTCAAGGCCTTTTTTTCCATCAGGATATCAAATCATTACATTTGAAGGGATGGAGATTGAACGCTTGGTTTTTAGTCATAGAGGTTTTTTTCTGACTCATTGATTAATACTATGTTTCAGGCTCATAAATCTGTCTCTAGAAAGATTTATATTGAGTCTGGAAGACCTACTTTTCTTGACATTCTTTTAAAATTCATAGAATTTTATTATTTTTTCAGGTTGGTTTGGATAAGGTTTTGTCTTCAATTCTTTGTTGGGACAAATCTTTACTCTTTCTGTTCTTTTTACACAGAAAGATTGCTAATCATCCTGATATTCATTGTGTTGTACAGGTTTTGGTCCATATCAAGCCTGTCATTAATTCAATCTCTCCTCTTTGGAGTCTCAATTTGGTGCTGAGGGCTTTACAGGCTCCTCCGTTTGAAACTATGCATTTTCTGAACGTTAAATTACTTTCTTGGAAAAGTATTGTTCCTTTTGGTTATTTCTTCTACTAGAAGAGTTTTTGAGTTATCTGCTCTTTTTTGTGAATATCCTTTTCTGATTTTTCATCAGGTTAAGGCAGTTTTACTTCCTGATATTCATCATTTTTTTCAGGTTTTGATTCGTATCAAACCTGTCATTAAGCCAATTTCTCCTCTTTGGAGTCTTAATTGGGCTCTGAAGGTTTTTCAGGCTCTTCTATTTTGAGCATATGCTTGCTCTGGACATTCATTTCTTTCATGGAAAGTATTGTTCTTTTTGGTCATCTCTTCAGCTAGAACAATTTTTGAATTATCTGTTCTTTCTTGTGAATCTCCTTGTTCTGATTTTCCATCAGGATAAGGTGTTTTTTTGCGGTCCTCATTTCAATTTTCACCTAAGTTGTGAATTCTAACAACTTTAGTGGAGGAATTATTGTCTTTTCCTTGTTTCCTAATCCTAAGAATTCTTTGGTAAGATTCTTACATTCTTTAGGATGTGGTAAGAGTTTTGAAATATTATGTTGAAGCTACTCAGATTTCAGACAGACTTCTAGTCTATTTGTTATCTTTTCTGGTTTTAGGAAGGTCAGAAGGCTTCTGCCTTTTCTTTGGCATCTTGGTTAAGCTTTTGATTCATTATGCTTATTTGGAGTTGGATTATTCCCCGTCTCAGAGGATTACGGCTCATTCTACTAGGTCAGTTTCTACTTCCTGAGCTTTTTAAGAATGAAGCTTCTGTTGGTCAAATTTGCAAAGCAATGACTTGGTCTTCTTTGCATACTTTCACTAAATTCTACCATTTTGATGTTTTTTCTTCTTTAGAAGCAGTTTTTGGTAGAATAGTACTTCAGGCAGCTGTTTCAGTTTGATTCTTCTGCTTATAATTTCAGTTTTTTTCATTTTTAAAATTGAAACTTTTGATTTGGGTAGTGGATTAATTTTTCAGCGGAATTGGCTGTCTTTATTTTATCCCTCCCTCTCTAGTGACTCTTGCGTGGAAGTTCCACATCTTGGGTATTTATATCCCATACGTCACTAGCTTATGGACTCTTGCTAATTACATGAAAGAAAACATAATTTATGTAAGAACTTACCTGATAAATTCATTTCTTTCATATTAGCAAGAGTCCATGAGGCCCACCCTTTTTTGTGGTGGTTATGATTTTTTTGTATAAAGCACAATTATTCCAATTCCTTATTTTTTTGATGCTTTCGCTTTTTTCTTATCACCCCACTTCTTGGCTATTCGTTAAACTAAATTGTGGGTGTGGTGAGGGGTGTATTTATAGGCATTTTAAGGTTTGGGAAACTTTGCCCCTCCTGGTAGGAATGTATATCCCATACGTCACTAGCTCATGGACTCTTGCTAATATGAAAGAAATGAATTTATCAGGTAAGTTCTTACATAAATTATGTTTTTTTATCTTTTCTGGTTCTAGGAAAGGTCAGAAGGCTTCTGCCGTTTCCTTGGCATCTTGGTTAAAGCTTTTGATTCTTCAAGCTTATTTGGAGTCAGGTCAAGCCCTGCCTCAGAGAGTTACAGCTCATTCTACTAGATCAGTCTCTACTTTGTGGGCTTTTAAGAATGAAGCTTTAGTTGATCAGATTTGCAAAGCAGCAACTTGGTCTTCCTTGCATACATTTACTAAATTCTACTGTTTTTATGTATTTGCTTCTTCGGAAGCAGTTTTTGGTAGAAAAGTTTTTCAGGCAGCTATTTCAGTTTGATTCTTCTGCTTATGTTTTAAGTTTTTCTCGTTCATTTATGAGAAAAAACTTATTTTTTTGGTTGTGGATTTAATTTTTTCAGCTGAAAATGGCTGTTTTTATTTTATCCCTCCCTCTCTAGTGACTCTTGTGTGGAGTTCCACATCTTGGGTATTGCTATCCCATACGTCACTAGCTCATGGACTCTTGCCAATTACATGAAAGAAAACATAATTTATGTAATAACTTACCTGATAAATTATTTTCTTTCATATTGGCAAGAGTCCATGAGGCCCACCCTTTTTTATGGTGGTTATGATTTTTTTTGTATAAAGGACAATTATTTCGAAATTCCTGTGTTGATGTTTTTTACTCCTTTCTTTATCACCCCACTACTTGGATATTCGTTAAACTGAATTGTGGGTGTGGTGAGGGGTGTATTTATAGGCATTTTGAGGTTTGGGAAACTTTGCCCCTCCTGGTAGGATTGTATATCCCATGCGTCACTAGCTCATGGAATCTTGCCAATATGAAAGAAATGAATTTATCAAGTAAGTTCTTACATAAATTTTTATTTTTTTCCATTCTGGAGTCTGTATTGGCTCTTCCAAATCAGGAGTGTGGTGGGTAAAAAATAATTGCAGCAGACAAAATTTTAATCTTTTCTATTAACTTTCAGACTCTGCTAATATGTTATCTATTGGAAGACTGCAGAAAAATGTTGTATTTAAAAGGTGTTTACTGCAGTAATTTCAGTTAAAAGCCATAGTTCCTGAATATTTAAATACCCATTAACAATAGGTATTCATAGTTTGAACAGCAATATTAAAATATAATTACCAAGATTGCAAAATTCTTTTCTTTACTTGCTAAACACAAGATCACCATAACCTAGTTTATGATGCCAAACTCTACTACATTAAGGTATAGGTTTTCTGAATGTATATGACTTGTTCAATCTTACCAGGAGTTAACAATGTCCGTAAAGGAGAATCATTTTCAGATTCACATTTGCCCAATACTGCTGGACACCCCTGTCCTATACTTAATGTCATGTCCTATACTTAATGTCATTTACTTTAACTTGTTTAATTTTCTGATGAAGTTGATGTTATGCGAGGAAACATTTCCATACTTACTTTCACTTACTGCATTTGTTCTATTTCCCAAGATATTGCAACAGTCATCTTCAGGTTCTTGGCTTCATCCCTAAAAAGGAAAGGAAGAAAAAGCATGATGGACTTGATGAAGTGAAGGTTAGACATCAAATGGAGACTGTGGCCTTTAGTTTGACTATGCCCACCTTTGCCTTGAAGATGCCCAATGGACTGGATGGGCTGACCCTCTCTCCTCCAGGTGCCAGGCTTCCCCTTCACTACCTGGAGACCGACCTGGAAGACTCTCTTACTTTTGAGGAAGAGGAGGAAGAGCTAAGGAAAGGGGCATCTGTGAAGAAAAAATTACAGAACAAACTTGTCCAGAATCGGCATCGTTTGAAAGAGACCGAAATTTTAAAAGATCAGCAAGAGCACTTTAGCCCCCCTCCTGCACCTTCTCCATTGCATTCTCCGTTACGACAGGAGCAGCACACCTTGGTACAACCAGAACCAACATTACTGAAACCCTCTGGGCTACCACCAAGCCTGGTCTGCAAGTCGCCTCAACCTCAGAACACCAGCCTACCAGTACAGGGAGCATCACCTGTCATGCACACTCTCGCACAAGCGAGGCATTTGTCCAACAAGAGACCTCTTCCTGTTCCATCGCCCATCACAGACCCACCAAGGGCAGACAGGATCCAAGTGACAGCCACGGCCTTACCAGCATACTCCTCCTGTGTTAGCCGGCTGCAGAGACTGGTGAAACTGTGCACAAGGAAACAGCAGCTAGACTCTGATCTGTTTCCACATTTAGGTAGGAAGCAAATGTGCATGTTTTCAAAATGAAGTGCTATTGTGTGTTTTTTGTTGTTGTTGTTTTTAAACAATATCAGTTATTATTGCCTCACATTTTTATATTATTTAATTCAAAGCCCATAATTACACTTTGTTAAAGGTGATTTTATATCTAGCTCACAATTAGATTTTATTTTAACTGTGATTTGGAATTCGTAGACACACTGCGCCAGATTACAAGTGGATCGCTAATTAACACTCTTGCTCGAACGTTAACTGCGCTAGATGTTCAGCTCGACGGGTTGCGCTCGAATTATGAGTTGAAAGTAAACTGTTTTCGCTTCTGTGCTAACCCAATAAGTGCAAAAAAACAAACTTAGAATATTGCATGGGCGTTCACATATTCCCTTTTTATAAGTCAATGGAGCAAAAAAAGTGGAAACAAAACCTAATATTTCGCATTCCAATGTTCTTTGCATTAACATATTATTTTCTATTTACTCATAAATATAAATATATATATATATATAAAATGTTTTTTTGGTACTTTATATCTATATATAGATGATTACATATAGGTATAGCTATATATATATATATATATATATATATATATATATATATATATATTTAAAGCAAACAAAAGTGGAAACAAAAACCTAATATTTCACATTCCAATGTTCTTCGCATTAACAGAATATTTTCTATTTACTCATATATATATATATATATATATATATATATATATATAAAGTTTTTTTGGTACTTTATATCTATATATAGATGATTACATATAGGTATAGCTATATATAAATACATTAAAAATATATATATATAGATATACCAATATCTATTTATAAATACTTAGAACATATTCTGCTATGTGCAGGACATTGGAATGTGAAATATTTACAGTACATACACAATTAAACACTTTATAAAATATGTTTATTCCATAAATAGGCCTTTACATCTTTTAATCTACTTAAAGTGATAGTAATGTTGCGCCTCTCCGATCATTCACTCAGGTAGCTTATCCTTCAATCCGTTAAATCGCTAAGTTTTAACAATAAAAAAAAAGTAAACTTTTTTTTTTAATCGTTTTTATTTTATTATGCACTGCACCTTGCTCTGCCCTCCGTTCGATGCTGTTTCTGATGTAGAGAGCGGTCCCACCTGCTCTCTACATAAGCAACCAGACTTGTTCCCGATACCATAACATGTGCAGCGCATGCGCTCTAGATAGAGGAGGAGGTTAGGTTAAACTCGTGGTCGCTTAACGGCCAGGATTTCGACTGGATGCCAAAAAATACGTCACACAAAAAAAAAAAAAACGCTGAGCCAGGAGGAATGTGGGACGATAGAATGTAAGGTTTAATTTGCTAGTAACTTTATTAATATTTTTTAAATGAAAATGATGAATTAAACTCATAGGCCTAGATTTAGAGTTTGGCGGTAGCCGTCAAATCCAGCGTTAGAGGCTCCTAACGCTGGTTTTTACCGCCCGCTGGTATTTGGAGTCAGTCAGGAAAGGGTCTAACGCTCACTTTGCAGCCGCGACTTTTCCATACCGCAGATCCCCCTACGCCATTTGCGTATCCTATCTTTTCAATGGGTTCTTTCTAACGCCGGTATTTAGAGTCGTGGCTGAAGTGAGCGTTAGAAATCTAACGACAAAACTCCAGCCGCAGAAAAAAGTCAGTAGTTAAGAGCTTTCTGGGCTAACGCCGGTTTATAAAGCTCTTAACTACTGTGCTCTAAAGTACACTAACACCCATAAACTACCTATGTAGCCCTAAACCGAGGTCCCCCCACATCGCCGCCACTCTATTAAAATTTTTTAACCCCTAATCTGCCGCTCCGTACACCGCCGCCACCTACATTATACCTATATACCCCTAATCTGCTGCCCCTAACACAGCCGACCCCTATATTATATTTATTAACCCCTAATCTGCCGCCCCCAACGTATCCTCCACCTACCTACAATTATTAACCCCTAATCTGCCGACCGGACCACACCGCTACTATAATAAATGTATTAACCCCTAAAGCTAGGTCTAACCCTAACACTAACACCCCCCTAAGTTAAATATAATTTAAATCTAACTAAATAAATTAACTCTTATTAAATAAATTATACCTATTTAAAGCTAAATACTTACCTGTAAAATAAACCCTAATATAGCTACAATATAACTAATAATTACATTGTAGCTATTTTAGCATTTATATTTATTTTACAGGCAACTTTGTATTTATTTTAACCAGGTACAATAGCTATTAAATAGTTATTAACTATTTAATAGCTAAAATAGTTAAAATAATTACAAAATTACCTGTAAAATAAATCCTAACCTAAGTTACAATTAAACCTAACACTACACTATCAATAAATTAATTAAATACAATACCTACAAATAACTACAATTAAATAAACTAACTAAAGTACAAAAAATAAAAAAGAACTAAGTTACAAAAAATAAAAAAATATTTACAAACATTAGAAAAATATTACAACAGTTTTAAACTAATTACACCTACTCTAAGCCCCCTAATAAAATAACAAAGACCCCCAAAATAAAAAAATGCCCTACCCTATTCTAAATTTAAAAAGTTCAAAGCTCTTTTACCTTACCAGCCCTGAAAAGGGCCATTTGCGGGGCATGCCCCAAATAATTCAGCTCTTTTTCCTGTAAAAAAAAAAACATACAATACCACCCCCCCAACATTACAACCCACCACCCACATACCCCTAATCTAACCCAAATCCCCCCTTAAATAAACCTAACACTAAGCCCCTGAAGATCTTCCTACCTTATCTTCACCATGCCAGGTTCACCGATCCGTCCTCCGATGTCTTGATCCAAGCCTCCGAAGTCTTCATCCAAGCCCAAGCGGGGGCTGGCGATCCATAATCCGGCTGAAGTCTTCTATCAAGCGGCTGCTGAAGAGGTCCAGAAGAGGCTCCAAAGTCTTCATCCTATCCGGGAAGAAGAGGAGATCCGGACCGGCAACCATCTTGATCCAAGCGGCATCTTCTATCTTCATCCGATGACGAACGGCTCCATCTTGAAGACCTCCAGCGCGGATCCATCCTCTTCTTCCGACGTCCAACTGAAGAATGAAGGTTCCTTTAAGGGACGTCATCCAAGATGACGTCCCTCGAATTCCGATTGGCTGATAGGATTCTATCAGCCAATCGGAATTAAGGTAGGAAAATTGTGATTGGCTGATGGAATCAGCCAATCAGATTCAAGTTCAATCCGATTGGCTGATTGGATCAGCCAATCAGATTGAGCTTGCATTCTATTGGCTGTTCCGATCAGCCAATAGAATGCGAGCTCATTCTTCTGTTGGACGTCGGAAGAAGAGGATGGATCCGCGCTGGAGGTCTTCAAGATGGAGCCGTTCGTCATCGGATGAAGATAGAAGATGCCGCTTGGTTCAAGATGGTTGCTGGTCCGGATCTCCTCTTCTTCCCGGATAGGATGAAGACTTTGGAGCCTCTTCTGGACCTCTTCAGCCGCCGCTTGATAGAAGACTTCAGCCGGATTATGGATCGCCAGCCCCCGCTTGGATGAAGA
Organism: Bombina bombina; assembly: GCF_027579735.1. Lineage (NCBI taxonomy): Eukaryota > Metazoa > Chordata > Amphibia > Anura > Bombinatoridae > Bombina > Bombina bombina. Next base: position 536,679,841 of record NC_069499.1, read on the forward strand.
CTTCGGAGGCTTGGATCAAGACTTCGGAGGACGGATCGGTGAACCTGGCATGGTGAAGATAAGGTAGGAAGATCTTCAGGGGCTTAGTGTTAGGTTTATTTAAGGGGGTATGTGTATGTGGGTGGTGGGTTGTAATGTTGGGGGGGGTATTGTATGTTTTTTTTTTACAGGCAAAAGAGCTGAATTATTTGGGGCATGCCCCGCAAATGGCCCTTTTCAGGGCTGGTAAGGTAAAAGAGCTTTGAACTTTTTAAATTTAGAATAGGGTAGGGCATTTTTTTATTTTGGGGGTCTTTGTTATTTTATTAGGGGGCTTAGAGTAGGTGTAATTAGTTTAAAATTGTTGTAATATTTTTCTAATGTTTGTAAATATTTTTTTATTTTTTGTAACTTAGTTCTTTTTTATTTTTTGTACTTTAGTTAGTTTATTTAATTGTAGTTTTTTGTAGGTATTGTATTTAATTAATTTATTGATAGTGTAGTGTTAGGTTTAATTGTAACTTAGGTTAGGATTTATTTTACAGGTAATTTTGTAATTATTTTAACTATTTTAGCTATTAAATAGTTAATAACTATTTAATAGCTATTGTACCTGGTTAAAATAAATACAAAGTTGCCTGTAAAATAAATATAAATGCTAAAATAGCTACAATGTAATTATTAGTTATATTGTAGCTATATTAGGGTTTATTTTACAGGTAAGTATTTAGCTTTAAATAGGAATAATTTATTTAATAAGAGTTAATTAATTTCGTTAGATTTAAATTATATTTAATTTAGGGGGGTGTTAGTGTTAGGGTTAGACTTAGCTTTAGGGGTTAATCCATTTATTAGAGTAGCGGTGAGATCCGGTCGGCAGATTAGGGGTTAATTATTGTAGGTAGCTGGCGGCGACGTTGTGGGGGGCAGATTAGGGGTTAATAAATATAATATAGGGGTCGGCGGTGTTAGAGGCAGCAGATTAGGGGTACATAGGTATAATGTAGGTTGCGGCGGTGTACGGAGTAGCAGATTAGGGGTTAATAATAATATGCAGGGGTCAGCGATAGCGGGGGTGGCAGATTAGGGGTTAATAAGTGTAAGGTTAGGGGTGTTTAGACTCGGGGTACATGTTAGGGTGTTAGGTGCAGACTTAGGAAGTGTTTCCCCATAGGAAACAATGGGGCTGCGTTAGGAGCTGAACGCTACTTTTTTGCAGGTGTTAGGTTTTTTTTCAGCTGAGAGTTGCAGTTGCGGTAAATATGCTATACGCTCCTTTTTTGGAGCCTAACGCAGCCCTTCTGTGAACTCTAAATACCAGCGGTATTTAAAGGTGCGGGGAAAAAAAAGCATGCGTAGCTAACGCACCCCTTTGGCCGCAGAACTCTAAATCTAGCCGATAGTTATTTATAACGATGTTGCCAATACAGCTTTTAATAAGGAACAACTTTACCATCACTTTAACAACAAGGGGCTCCAATGCACTTATTAATACGTGTGTGTGTGTATCTATATATATATATATATATAGATATATATCTATATATATATCTGTAAAAAAATTATATATATTCACATATAAGTACACACACACTTTTATATTTTTATATATATATATATATATATATTTATATATATATATATATCTATATACACATATATATATATATATATATATATATATATATATATATATATATATATATATATATATCTACACACACACACACACACACCTTTAGACATGTATATGTATGTATCTCTGTTAAAGCCCTTTTGAAGCCTTTTTTTTCTAACACCTGATATTTTTGTATGCAATATTTTTTTGGAATAATTTTATAATTGATGGTGTTGTTATGAGTGTGTAAGTGTAATGTATTTTTGATGTGTTTGACACTTTTTTCCACCCCACCAAACAGCTAAGACGACACAGTAATCATTCTAGTGTAAATCGCGATTGCGCTCAAGCGTTGCTTTCAACGCGTAATACCAGATAAATCCCTTATCGCTTGGGCACAAACATTAGCACTCCACATGTAATCTGGCCCTATATATATAAATAAATAACAATAATAATAATGTAGGGCTAGAAGTGGCATGCTAAAGTTAGCGCAGGTCTATAGGGAAGATTAGACTGGCAATTGACACAGTGATTAGTGAAATCCAGGTCATTGTAGTTACCTTCACAGTTGGTTAAGTATGTGGTCCAGAAAAGGAAGGCTAAAAGAGATGGTTAGAGAGGGAAATTAGAGGCTGCAGGTGTGTTAAGATTATCAATGTGGAAATTGTAATCTGTTAAATTACTAGCACAGTTCTACTGTTAGATTACTGCTGCCTCTTGCGAAGACGCTAAAAGCAGCTACTCTTTAACACCATTATTTGGATTTTGTTTCTATATATGTTTCTGCTATTCTTTTTATGCTGTTGCATGCAGCAGTGTTAAGGGAACATTAACAGCATCTTGCTTTTCTGTAAAAATTGCAAGTTATAAACTAGAAACCTTAGTGCAAGGGGCATAGAATGAGAGCAACATAAAACCACACCGAATGCATTAGCTATACTCTTCCTTCTCTAGGCCATTATGGACCCATCTAAGGGGAGGGAAATTGTTGCAGATATAACAGCTGGGCCCACCCCCGTCAACATGATTTAGAGTCCTCCAGCATCCTTCAATACAAGCGTGTGTTATTACTGGCATCTAGTGGATAAAAAGCACACTGTTTGTGGATCATTTTCATCCTGTGTTAAATGCTGTTTGTAAAGTGATGCTGTTTTGCATTGCGAAATAAATTATTTATGCATGTTTATTTTTTTTTTAATAACCACATTTTAAAGAGAAAATTTTTAAGGAGCAGCTTGCTGTTATAAAGCATGACACAGCCTATTTATGGACAAATATCTTTATGATCAGTTATCTTTAAAAAAAAAAATCTATATTTGTTTTATGCAAAATCTGATAGTTTGCAGATAAGATAATACAGGGTTATTTTTACTTTATGTAACAAATATCTAGAATCTCATGTATAGATTTGTGTTTGTAAATTGTACATTTCTTTCATACAGGCGGTGAGAGCCCACAATCCATTACTTCTGGGAATTTGTCTTCCTGGCTACTAGGAGGAGGCAAAGATTTCCAAACCCTAAAACCTCTATAAAACCCCTCCCACCTTACTGATAACTAGTCTTGTCTTTGCCTCCGCAGGAGGAATTTGAAGAATGAAGGTGCTCCTGATGTTCCTCTGTGAGAGGGTTCCCAGATTGATTTGAGGCCCATTTCCCCTCTGAGTGCTGCTGTAAGATGGAGGAATGTATTTGGAGCATGTGGTAGTGGCACAATTACACCCTATGGGAGTTAGCCACAAGTCTTCTACAGGTGTCAAGGGCACCTGTCCTTAGCCTCCTGTTGGGTCATCAGTATACTCCTATTCCATATCCTCTGCTGTTATGTTTGAGCTCTGGTTTGGCTATCTACTAGATCCTAGTTAGATGTCCAGTAGTTGGGTGCAGATGGGTAAATACATTTTTATTTATTAATTTAGCCAGCTGGGCTAAATAGTTTGTACACTATTGTATTCTGTAGCCTGAGGAAAAGTATTTAATATGTATTTGTTTAATATGGCTCCATTTCTCTTGTAAGATGTATCGAGTCCACGGATTCATCCTTTACTTGTGGGATATTCTCCTTCCCAACAGGAAGTGGCAAAGAGAGCACACAGCAGAGCTGTCCATATAGCTCCCCCTCTAGCTCCACCCCCCAGTCATTCTCTTTGCCGGCTCTAAGCAATCGGAAGGGTAAAGTGAATGTGGTGTTAGAAATGTAGTTTTTATTTTCTACAAGCAAAAGTTTGTTATTTTAAATAGTGCCGGTGTGTACTATTTACTCTCTAGCAGAAAGGAGATGAAGATTTCTGCAGGGAGGAAGATGATTTTAGCATATTGTAACTAAAATCCACTGCTGTTCCCACAAAGGACTGAGGAGTACAAGAAAACTTCAGTTGGGGGGAACGGTTTCCAGGTTAGGCTGCAAAAAGGTATGTTCAGTCATTTCTTTCTAGACAAGACTGTGATAATGCTAAAAAGTACTAATAATATCCCCATGAGGGAAGGGTAAGCTGTATTCAGAAACTAAGTATGGAATTTTAAGCTTACATAACAGGGCTAGTTTATGCTGGTTGACTACTTTCATGGCAAACAGTGTTCTCTTGTTAAGTGTATCCAGTCCACGGATCATCCATTACTTGTGGGATATTCTCCTTCCCAACAGGAAGTTGCAAGAGGATCACCCACAGCAGAGCTGCTATATAGCTCCTCCCCTCACTGCCATATCCAGTCATTCTCTTGCAACTCTCAACTAAGATGGAGGTCGTAAGAGGACTGTGGTGTTTTATACTTAGTTTATTTCTTCAATCAAAAGTTTGTTATTTTTAAATGGTACCGGAGTGTACTGTTTATCTCAGGCAGTATTTAAGAATCTGCCTGCGTTTTCTATGATCTTAGCAGAAGTAACTAAGATCCTTTGCTGTTCTCACATATTCTGAGGAGTGAGGTAACTTCAGAGGGGGAATAACGTGCAGGTTTTCCTGCAATAAGGTATGTGCAATAAGGTATGTGCAGTTAAAATATTTTTCTAGGGATGGAATTTGCTAGAAAATGCTGCTGATACCGAAGTAATGTAAGTAAAGCCTTAAATGCAGTGATAGCGACTAGTATCAGGCTTATTAATAGAGATACATACTCTTATAAAAGTGTATTTTATAACGTTTGCTGGCATGTTTAATCGTTTTTTACATATGTTTGGTGATAAAACTTATTGGGGCCTAGTTTTTTCCACATGGCTGGCTTGAATTTTGCCTAGAAACAGTTCCCTGAGGCTTCCTACTGTTGTAATATGAGTGGGAGGGGCCTATTTTGGCGTTTTTTTGCACAGCAAAAATTACAGACACAGACATCCATCTTCTTCCTGCATGATCCAGGACTTCTCTGGAGGGCTCAAAAGGCTTCAAAAGTCGTATTGAGGGAGGTAAAAAGCCACAGTAGAGCTGTGGCAGTTGTTGTGACTGTTTAAAAAACGTTTTTGTCATTTGTTATTCCGTTTTTGGTATTAAGGGGTTAATCATCCATTTGCAAGTGGGTGCAATGCTCTGCTAACTTATTACATACACTGTAAAAATTTCGTTAGTGTAACTGCATTTTTTCACTGTTATTTCAAAATTTGGGAAAATGTGTGTTTCTTAAAGGCGCAGTAAAGTTTTTTATATTGGTTGTAAACTTGTTTTAAAGTGTTTTCCAAGCTTGCTAGTCTCATTGCTAGTCTGTTTAAACATGTCTGACACAGAGGAACCTACTTGTTCATTATGTTTGAAAGCCATGGTGGAGCCCCATAGGAGAATGTGTACTAAATGTATTGATTTCACCTTAAACAGTAAAGATCAGTCTTTAGCTATAAAAGAATTATCACCAGAGGGTTCTGTCGAGGGGGGAAGTTATGCCGACTAACTCTCCCCACGTGTCAGACCCTTCGCCTCCCGCTCAGGGGACGCACGCTAATATGGCGCCAATTACATCAGGGACGCCCATAGCGATTACCTTGCAGGACATGGCTGCAATCATGAATAATACCCTGTCAGAGGTATTATCTAGATTGCCTGAATTAAGAGGCAAGCGCGATAGCTCTGGGGTTAGGAGAGATACAGAGCGCGCAAATGCTGTTAGAGCCATGTCTGATACTGCGTCACAGTATGCAGAACATGAGGACGGAGAGCTTCAGTCTGTGGGTGACATCTCTGACTCGGGGAAACCTGATTCAGAGATTTCTCATTTTAAATTTAAGCTTGAGAACCTCCGTGTATTGCTTGGGGAGGTATTAGCTGCTCTGAATGACTGTAACACAGTTGCAATTCCAGAGAAATTGTGTAGGCTGGATAGATACTATGCGGTGCCGGTGTGTACTGACGTTTTTCCTATACCTAAAAGGCTTACAGAAATTATTAGCAAGGAGTGGGATAGACCCTGTGTGCCCTTTTCCCCACCTCCTATATTTAGAAAAATGTTTCCAATAGACGCCACTACACAGGACTTATGGCAGACGGTCCCTAAGGTGGAGGGAGCAGTTTCTACTTTAGCAAAGCGTACCACTATCCCGGTTGAGGACAGTTGTCGCTATGGCTTAAATCCTGGTCAGCTGACGTGACTTCAAAGTCTAAATTACTCAACATTCCTTTCAAGGGGCAGACCTCATTCGGGCCTGGCTTGAAGGAATTTATTGCTGACATTACTGGAGGCAAGAGTCATAACCCTTCCACAGGACAGGGCCAAATCAAAGGCCAAACAGTCTAATTTTCGTGCCTTTCGAAATTTCAAGGCAGGAGCAGCATCAACTTCCTCCGCTTCAAAACAAGAGGGAACTGTTGCTCATTCCAGACAGGCCTGGAAACCTAACCAGTCCTGGAACAAGGGCAAGCAGGCCAGGAAGCCTGCTGCTGCCCCCAAGACAGCATGAAGGAACGGCCCCCTATCCGGAAACGGATCTAGTGGGGGGCAGACTTTCTCTCTTCGCCCAGGCGTGGGCAAGAGATGTTCAGGATCCCTGGGCGTTGGAGATCATATCTCAGGGATATCTTCTGGACTTCAAAGCTTCTCCTCCACAAGGGAGATTTCATCTTTCAAGGTTATCATCAAACCAGATAAAGAAAGAGGCATTCCTAAGCTGTGTGCAAGGACAGGGATTTTATTCAAATCTGTTTGTGGTTCCCAAGAAAGAGGGAACCTTCCGACCAATCTTGGATCTAAAGATCTTAAACAAATTCCTCAGAGTTCCATCATTCAAAATGGAAACTATTCGGACCATCCTACCCATGATCCAAGAGGGTCAGTACATGACCACAGTGGACTTAAAGGATGCCCACCTTCACATACCGATTCACAAAGATCATCATCGGTTCCTAAGGTTTGCCTTTCTAGACAGGCATTACCAATTTGTAGCTCTTCCCTTCGGGTTGGCCACCGCCCCGAGAATTTTTACAAAGGTTCTGGGCTCACTTCTGGCGGTTCTAAGACCGCGAGGCATATCAGTGGCTCCGTATCTAGACGACATCCTGATACAGGCGTCAAGCTTTCAAATTGCCAAGTCTCATACAGAGATAGTTCTGGCATTTCTGAGGTCGCATGGGTGGAAAGTGAACGTGCCTGCATCTCAGACCGCTGCAATTATGCATGCTAAGTCAGTGGAATGGGGATTACTCAGATTTGTCCCCTCTACTAAATCCGGATCAAGAGACCAGAGATTCTCTTCTCTGGTGGCTTTCTTGGGTCCATCTTTCCAAGGGTATGATCTTTCGCAGGCCAGATTGGACGATTGTAACAACAGATGCCAGCCTTCTAGGTTGGGGCGCAGTCTGGAACTCCCTGAAGGCTCAGGGATCGTGGACTCAGGAGGAGAAACTCCTCCCAATAAATATTCTGGAGTTAAGAGCAATATTCAAGTCTCTTCTAGCTTGGCCTCAGTTAGCAACACTGAGGTTCATCAGATTTCAGTCGGACAACATCACGACTGTGGCTTACATCAACCATCAAGGGGGAACCAGGAGTTCCTTAGCGATGTTAGACGTCTCAAAGATAATTCGCTGGGCAGAGTCTCACTCTTGCCACCTGTCAACGACCCACATCCCAGGCGTAGAGAACTGGGAGACGGATTTTCTAAGTTGTCAGACTTTTCATCCGGGGGAGTGGGAACTCCATCCGGAGGTATTTGCTCAACTGGTCCATCGTTGAGGCAAACCAGAACTGGATCTCATGGCGTCTCGCCAGAACGCCAAGCTTCCTTGTTACAGATCCAGGTCCAGGGACCCGGGAGCAACATTGATAGATGCTCTAGCAGCTCCTTGGTTCTTCAACCTGGCCTATGTGTTTCCACCGTTTCCTCTGCTCCCTCGACTGATTGCCAAAATCAAACAGGAGAGAGCATCGGTGATTCTGATAGCGCCTGCGTGGCCACGCAGGACCTGGTATGCAGACCTAGTGGACATGTCATCTCTTCCACCATGGACTCTGCCTCTGAGGCAGGACCTTCTAATACAAGGTCCTTTCAATCATCCAAATCTAATTTCTCTGAGACTGACTGCATGGAGATTGAACGCTTGATTCTATCAAGGCGTGGCTTCTCCGAGTCAGTCATTGATACCTTAATACAGGCTCGGAAGCCTGTCACCAGGAAAATCTACCATAAGATATGGCGTAAATATCTTTATTGGTGTGAATCCAAGAGTTACTCATGGAGTAAGGTTAGGATTCCTAGGATATTGTCCTTTCTCCAAGAGGGTTTGGACAAAGGCTTATCAGCTAGTTCTTTAAAAGGACAGATCTCTGCTCTATCTATTCTTTTGCACAAGGGTCTGGCAGAAGTTCCAGACGTCCAGGCATTTTGTCAGGCTTTGGTTAGGATTAAGCCTGTGTTTAAAACTGTTGCTCCCCCGTGGAGCTTAAACTTGGTTCTTAAAGTTCTTCAGGGAGTTCCGTTTGAACCCCTTCATTCCATTGATATTAAACTTTTATCTTGGAAAGTTCTGTTTTTGATGGCTATTTCCTCGGCTCGAAGAGTCTCTGAGTTATCTGCCTTACATTGTGATTCTCCTTATCTGATTTTTCATTCAGACAAGGTAGTTCTGCGTACCAAACCTGGGATTTTACCTAAGGTGGTTTCTAACAGGAATAACAATCAAGAGATTGTTGTTCCATCATTGTGTCCTAATCCTTCTTCAAAGAAGGAACGTCTTTTGCATAATCTGGACGTAGTCCGTGCCTTGAAGTTTTACTTACAGGCTACTAAAGATTTTCGTCAAACATCTGCCCTGTTTGTCGTTTACTCTGGACAGAGGAGAGGTCAAAAAGCTTCAGCAACCTCTCTCTCCTTTTGGCTTCGGAGCATAATACGCTTAGCCTATGAGACTGCTGGACAGCAGCCCCCTGAAAGGATTACAGCTCATTCTACTAGAGCTGTGGCTTCCACCTGGGCCTTTAAAAATGAGGCCTCTGTTGAACAGATTTGCAAGGCTGCGACTTGGTCTTCGCTTCACACCTTTTCAAAATTTTACAAATTTGACACTTTTGCTTCTTCGGAGGCTGTTTTTGGGAGAAAGGTTCTACAGGCAGTGGTTCCTTCCGTTTAAGTTCCTGCCTTGTCCCTCCCATCATCCGTGTACTTTAGCTTTGGTATTGTTATCCCACAAGTAATGGATGATCCGTGGACTGGATACACTTAACAAGAGAAAACATAATTTATGCTTTCCTGATAAATTTATTTCTCTTGTAGTGTATCCAGTACACGGCCCGCCCTGTCCTTTTAAGGCAGGTCTAAATTTTAATTAAACTACAGTCACCACTGCGCCCTATGGTTTCTCCTTTCTCGTCTTGTTTCGGTCGAATGACTGGATATGGCAGTGAGGGGAGGAGCTATATAGCAGCTCTGCTGTGGGTGATCCTCTTGCAACTTCCTGTTGGGAAGGAGAATATCCCACAAGTAATGGATGATCCGTGGACTGGATACACTACAAGAGAAATAAGTTTATCAGGTAAGCATAAATTATGTTTTTATTGAAAATTTCGTTTGTTTGAGACTCTTTGAGGGTTACTTTGGGTTTCTTTCAGGGGTTGTTACCCACATGGCTATTATTCAAACAGTTGGCATTGTTTCTTTAGGCCTCACAAGCACCGTAGTGAGGCAGGAGGAGCCTAATTTCGCTCCTCAGATGTGCAGTTATATTTGACTAGAAGTTCAGGCTGCTTCACATGGAGGATCCGGCTGCAGTTTGAGGGCCTATAAGAAGTTTTTCCCCCACAAATCTGGTTCCTAAGGGCAGGTAGGGTCACAGCAGAGCTGTGGCAGGGTGCTGAACGTTTTTAACCGTTTTTTTGGCTTACTGTCAATCCGGTTTTGGCATTAAGGGGTTAATCGTTTTTATTGCTAGTGGTGCAATCTTACTAATGCTTTAGGTACATACTGTAAAAATTTCGAAAAGGTTGCTGCATTTTTTCACTGTTTTTATCTCTTAAAGGCACAGTAAAGTTTTTTTCAAAGTGCGTTTTTACTTGATTAAAGTGATTTCCAAGCCTGTTTGTTTTAATACTAGTCTGTTAAACATGTCTGACACCAAGGAAAATCCTTGTTCAATGTGTTTAGAAGCCCCCCTCAGAATGTGTCCCACTTGTACTGATATGTCTATACACTTTAAAGAACATATTGTTGAACTTAAAAATGTGGCCCAAGATGATTCTCAGACAGAAGGTAACAAGGTCAACCCGTCAACCTCTCCCCAAGGGTCACAACCAGTTACGCCTGCTCAAGCGACGCCTAGCACCTCTTGTGCGTCTAACTCTTTTACCTTGCAAGACTTGGCGGCAATTATGAATAATACTCTCTCAGTGGTTTTATCTAAACTGCCCGCGCTACCTGCAAAGCGTGATAGCTCTGTTTTAAGAACAGATTCTGAGCATTCTGACGCTTTAGTAGCCGTATCAGATATACCCTCACAACGCTCTGAAGTGGGGGCGAGGGATGTGCTGTCTGAGGGAGAAATTTCCGATTCAGGAAAGGTTTCTCCTCAGACAGATTCAGATACGTTGGCTTTTAAATTTAAACTAGAACACATCCGCTTATTGCACAGGGAGGTATTAGTTACTCTGGATGACTGCGACCCTATGGTGGTTCCAGAGAAATTGTGTAAGATGGACAAGTATCTAGAAGTTCCTGTTTACACTGATGTGTTCCCGGTCCCTAAGAGGATTGCGGATATCGTTACTAGGGAGTGGGATAGACCAGGTATTCCCTTTGTTCCCCCTCCTGTTTTTAAGAAAATGTTCCCCATATCTGACCCCATGCGGGACTCGGGACAGACGGTCCCTAAGGTGGAGGGGGCTATTTCTTCACTTGCTAAACGCACAACCATACCAATTGAAGACAGTTGTGCTTTTAAAGACCCTATGGATAAAAATTAGAGGGTTTACTTAAGAAAATTTTTGTTCAACAAGGTTTTCTTCTCCAACCTATTGCGTGCATTGTTCCTGTAACTACTGCAGCTGCTTTCTGGTTCAAGGCGCTGGAAGATGCGCTCCAGACGGAGACCTCATATGAGGACATTATGGACAGAATTAAGGCTCTTAAGCTGGCTAATTCTTTTATCACAGATGCCGCTTTCCAACTAGCTAAGTTAGCTGCAAAGAATTCAGGTTTCGCCATTTTAGCGCACAGGGCGCTATGGCTAAAGTCCTGGTCGGCCGATGTGTCGTCAAAATCCAAACTCTTGAACATCCCTTTCAAAGGAAAGACCCTCTTCGGGCCTGAATTGAAAGAGATTATTTCAGAAATCACTGGGGGAAAAGGCAATGCTCTCCCTCAGGACAAGTCCTTTAAGATAAAGAACAAACAAAATAATTTTCGTTCCTTTCGGAATTTCAGGAGCGGTCTCTCTTCATCCTCCCCTGTTACAAAGCAAGAGGGTAACGCTTCGCAACCCAGGTTAGCCTGGAAACCTTACCAGGGCTGGAACAAGGGTAAACAGGCCAAGAAGCCTGCAGCTGCTTCCAAGACAGCATGATGGGGTAGCCCCAGATCCGGGACCGGATGTAGTAGGGGGCAGACACTCTCTCTTTGCTCAGGCTTGGGCAAGAGACGTACACGATCCCTGGGCCTTAGAGATTGTATCCCAGGGATATCTTCTAGAATTCAAGGACTCCTCTCCAAGGGGAAGGTTCCACATTTCTTGTCTGTCTACAGACCAGACAAAGAAAGAGGCATTCTTACGCTGTCTAGAAGACCTACATACAATGGGTGTGATCCACCCAGTTCCAATTGCGGGACAAGGGCTGGGTTTTTACTCAAACCTGTTTGTGGTTCCCAAGAAAGAAGGAATTTTCAGACCAATCCTGGATCTCAAAATTCTAAACAAATTTCTCAGAGTCCCATCATTCAAGATGGAGACCATTCGGACAATCTTGCCAATGATCCAGGAGGGTCAATATATGACTACCGTGGATCTAAAGGATGCGTATCTGCACATTCCTATCCACAAAGATTATCACCAGTTTCTCAGGTTCGCCTTTCTGGACAAGCATTACCAATTTGTGGCTCTTCCTTTCGGGTTGGCCACTGCTCCCAGAATTATCACAAAGGTGCTAGGGTCCCTCCTGGCGGTTCTAAAACCGCGGGGCATAGCAGTGGCGCCTTATCTAGACGACATCTTTATTCAAGCGTCGACTTTCCAAAGAGCCAAGTCTCACACGGAAATTGTATTGGCCTTTCTGAGGTCTCACGGGTGGAAGGTGAACATCAAAAAGAGTTCTCTCTCCCCCCTCACAAGAGTTTCCTTCCTAGGAACTCTAATAGACTCGGTAGAAATGAAAATATTTCTGACAGAGGTCAGAAAGTTAAAACTCTTAACCACTTGCCGAGCCCTTCATGCCATTCCTCGGCCATCTGTAGCTCAGTGCATGGAGACAATAGGTCTAATGGTAGCGGCAATGGACATAGTCCCTTTTGCACGGATACACCTCAGACCACTGCAACTATGCATGCTCAAACAGTGGAATGGGGATTATGCAGATTTGTCTCCTCAAATACAGCTGGACCAGGGGACCAGAGATTCTCTTCTCTGGTGGTGGTCTCAGGATCACCTGTCTCAGGGAATGTGTTTCCGCAGACCAGAGTGTATCATCGTAACGACCAACGCCAGTCTGTTGGGCTGGGGTGCAGTCTGGGACTCCCTGAAAGCTCAGGGCTTATGGTCTCGGGAAGAAGCACTTCTACCGATAAACATTCTGGAACTGAGGGCGATATTCAACGCGCTCCAGGCATGGCCTCAGCTAGCTGCGGCCAAATTCATCAAATTTCAGTCGGACAACATCACGACTGTAGCTTACGTCAATCATCAAGGGGGAACAAGGAGTTCCCGAGCAATGATGGAAGTAACAAAAATAATCAGGTGGGCGGAGGATCACTCTTGCCATCTCTCAGCAATTCACATCCCAGGAGTAGACAACTGGGAGGCGGATTTTCTAAGTCGTCAGACTTTTCACCCGGGGAAGTGGAAACTTCACCCGGGGAAGTGGAAACTCCACCCGGAGGTATTTGCCCAGCTGACTCAGCTATGGGGCACTCCAGAATTGGATCTGATGGCGTCCCGTCAGAACACCAAGCTTCCTCTTTACGGGTCCAGATCCCGGGATCCCCAGGCGGTGCTGATAGATGCTCTAGCAGCGCCTTGGTCCTTCAATCTGGCCTATGTTTTTCCACCGTTTCCTCTCCTCCCTTGTCTGGTTGCCAGAATCAAGCAGGAGAGGGCTTCAGTGATTCTAATAGCGCCTGCGTGGCCACGCAGGACCTGGTATGCAGACCTAGTGGACATGTCATCTGTTCCACCATGGACACTACCAATGAGGCAGGACCTTCTAATACAAGGTCCTTTCAAACATCCAAATCTAATTTCTCTGCGTCTGACTGCTTGGAGATTGAACGCCTAATTCTATCAAAGCATGGTTTCTCTGAGTCGGTTATTGATACTCTGATTCAGGCTAGAAAGCTTGTCACCAGGAAAATCTACCTTAAGATTTGGCGCAAATATCTTTTTTGGTGCAAATCCAAGGGTTACTCATGGAGTAAGATTAGGATTCCCAGGATATTGTCCTTTTCTCCAAGAAGGATTGGAGAAAGGATTATCAGCTAGTTCCTTAAAAGGACAGATATCTGCTTTGTCTATTCTTTTACACAAACGTCTGGCAGAGGTACCAGACGTTCAAGCGTTTAGTCAGGCTTTAGTCAGAATCAAGCCTGTTTATAGACCTGTGGCTCCGCCATGGAGTCTGAATCTAGTTCTTTCAGTTCTGCAAGGGGTTCCGTTTTAACCTTTACATTCCATAGATATTAAGCTTTTATCTTGGAAAGTTTTGTTTTTGGTAGCTTTCTCTTCTGCTCGAAGAGTTTCAGAGTTATTTGCTTTACAGTGTGATTCACCTTACCTGGTTTTCCATGCAGATAAGGTAGTTTTGCGTATCAAACCCGGTTCTCTTCCTAAGGTTGTGTCTAATAAGAATATTAACCAGGAAATTGTTGTTCCTTCTCTGTGTCCTAATCCTTCTTCGAAGAAGGAACGCCTGTTACACAATCTTGATGTGGTTCGTGCTTTAAAGTTCTATTTACAAGCAACTAAGGATTTCAGACAAACAACTTCATTGTTTATCTATTCTGGTAAGAGGAGAGGTCAGAAGGCGACTGCTACCTCTCTTTCCTTTTGGCTGAAAAGCATCATCCATTTGGCCTATGAGACTGCTGGCCAGCAGCCTCCCGAAACAATTACTGCTCATTCTACCAGAGCAGTGGCTTCCACATGGGCTTTTAAAAATGAGGCTTCTGTTGAACAGATTTGTAAGGCAGCGACTTGGTCTTCGCTGCATACTTTTTCCAAATTTTACAAATTCGATACTTTTGCTTCTTTGGAGGCTATTTTTGGGAGAAAGGTTTTACAAGCAGTGGTGCCTTCCGTTTAAGGTACCTGTCTTATTCCCTCCCTTCATCCGTGTCCTAAAGCTTTGGTATTGGTATCCCATAAGTAAAGGATGAATCCGTGGACTCGATACATCTTACAAGAGAAAACAGAATTGATGCTTACCTGATAAATTACTTTCTCTTGTGATGTATCGAGTCCACGGCCCGCCCTGGCTATTAAGTCAGGTAGTTTGTTTTTTTTGTTTAAACTACAGTCACCACTGCACCCTATGGTTTCTCCTTTTTCTTCCTAAACTTCGGTCGAATGACTGGGGGGTGGAGCTAGAGGGGGAGCTATATGGACAGCTCTGCTGTGTGCTCTCTTTGCCACTTCCTGTTGGGAAGGAGAATATCCCACAAGTAAAGGACGAATGTACGCGTTATTTGTGTTTGCCGGGTTTGTGCATGCCTGCTGTCAAGTTATTGCATGTCAGGCAATCGGGATAGTGCACGTTTTTTTTTTTTCCTTTCTGTTTTTGAGCGCACTATTTGGACGTTGTCTTTTTTTACGCGCTCTGTTTTTCCACCCAATAGTATTTGTGATGTCAGGTTTGCGATTTTAGAGCCTTTTGTTTCTGTCCCTAAAACTGCTTTAGGAGCTAGTCTCTCTGTACACTTTTATATTGATTGTTGTGTGTGTGTATTGCACGTAATTGGCCTTGTTAAAATGTTATTATGCATTTTGATCAATCTAATGCTGTTGTTGCTTCTAAAGGTATCTGCTCTCCTTCTGTACCATACAGGGGATTTCATAGGCATTTCATAGGCTCTAATGTGTCTGATATGCTGACAGCTATGCCTCCTTTATGTAAGGTCAGTTTCTATTTTCTCTTGTTAAGTGTATTCAGTCCACGGGTCATCCATTACTTATGGGATTATATCTCCTTCCCAACAGGAAGTTGCAAGAGGATCACCCAAGCAGAGCTGCTATATAGCTCCTCCCCTCACATGTCATATCCAGTCATTCTCTTGCAACTCAACTAGATAGGTCGTTGTGAGAGGTCTGTGGTGTTTTTATACTTAGTTTATTTCTTCAATAAAAAGTTTGTTATTTTAAATGGCACCGGAGTGTGCTGTTTGTTCTCAGGCAGTATTTAGAAGAAGAATCTGCCTGCGTTTTCTATGATCTTAGCAGAAGTAACTAAGATCCACTGGCTGTTCTCGCACATTCTGAGGAGTGGGGTAACTTTCAGAAAGGGAATAGCATGCGGGGAATCCTGCAAACGAGGTATGTGCAGTAAATTATTTTTCTAAGGAATGGAATTGACTAAGAAAATACTGCTGATACCGATGTAATGTAAGTACAGCCTTAAATGCAGCGGCGACTGGTATCAGGCTGATGAATGTATGTACAATAAGTAATTTTCTAAGGAATGGAATTTGACTAAGAAAATACTGTTAATACCGAAGTATTGTATAAGCCTTAACTGCAGTAGAAGCGACTAGTAGCAGGCTTATTAATAACACTATCTAACTTTTAAAGTGTATGTTTAAAACGTTTACTGGCATGTTATTCGTTTTTTGTGAGGTACTTTGGTGATAAATCTTTTGGGGCATGAAATTTTCCACATGGCTGTTGTTTATTTCTATATAGAAACGATTAACTGAGGTTTCCCACTGTTGTAATAGGAGTGGGAGGAGCCTATTTTAGCGCTTTTTTGCACAGTAAAAATTCAGTTTCAGTCTTCCTGCTTCTTCCTCCTTGATCCAGGACGTCTCTAGAGAGCTCAGGGGTCTTCAAAAGTCATTTTGAGGGAGGTAATCAGTCACAGCAGACCTGTGACAGTGTGTTTGACTGTGATAAAAAACGTTAATTGTTAAATTGATTATCCGTTTTTGGGTATTAAGGGGTTAATCATCCATTTGCTAGTGGGTGCAATACTTTTCTAACTTAATACATTTTCTGTGAAGATTTGGTTGCTATAACTGATTTGGTTCTTTGTTATTTCAACTGTGACGTTTTTTTGTGCTTCTTAAAGGCGCAGTAGCGTTTTTTTATATTGCTTGTAAATTTACTTGAAAGGTTTTTCCAAGCTTGCTAGTTTCATTGCGAGTCTGTTTAAACATGTCTGACACAGATGAATCTGCTTGTTCACTATGTTTGAAGGCCAATGTGGAGCCCCACAGAAATATGTGTACTAAATGTATTGATGTCACTTTGAATAAAAGTCAATCTATATCTGTAAAGAAATTATCACCAGACAACGAGGGGGAAGTTATGCCGACTAACTCTCCTCACGTGTCAGTACCTTCGCCTCCCGCTCAGGGGGCGCGTGATATTGTGGCGCCAAGTGCATCAGAGAGGCCCATACAAATCACTTTGCAAGACATGGCTGCTGTTATGACAGAGGTATTATCTAAATTGCCTGAATTAAGAGGCAAGCGCGATAGCTCTGGGTTAAGGACAGAGCGCGCTGATGATGTGAGAGCCATGTCTGATACTGCGTCACAATTTGCAGAACATGAGGACGGAGAGCTTCATTCTGTGGGTGACGGATCTGATCCAGGGAGACCGGATTCATAGATTTCTAATTTTAAATTTAAGCTTGAGAACCTCCGCGTATTGCTAGGGGAGGTATTAGCGGCTCTGAATGATTGTAACACGGTTGCAATTCCAGAGAAAGTATGTAGGTTGGATAGATACTTTGCGGTACCGGTGTGTACTGACGTTTTTCCTATACCTAAAAGGCTTACAGAAATTATTAGCAAGGAGTGGGATAGACCCGGTGTGCCCTTTTCCCCACCTCCGATGTTTAGAAAAATGTTCCCGATAGACGCCACCACACGAGACTTATGGCAGACGGTCCCTAAGGTGGAGGGAGCAGTTTCTACTTTAGCTAAGCATACCACTATCCCGGTGGAGGATAGTTGTGCTTTTTCGGATCCAATGGATAAAAAATTAGGTTACCTTAAGAAAATGTTTGTTCAACAAGGTTTTATCTTACAGCCCCTTGCATGCATTGCGCCTGTCACTGCGGCTGCGGCATTCTGGTTTGAGTCTCTGGAAGAGGCCATTCGCACAGCTCCATTGGATGAGATTATGGCCAAGCTTAAAGCACTTAAGCTAGCTAATGCATTTGTTTCTGATGCCGTTGTACATTTAACCAAACTAACGGCTAAGAACTCCGGATTCGTCATCCAGGCGCGCAGAGCGCTATGGCTTAAATCCTGGTCAGCTGACGTGACTTCTAAGTCTAAATTGCTTAATATTCCTTTCAAAGGGCAGACCTTATTCGGGCCCGGCTTGAAAGAAATTATTGCTGACATTACTGGGGGTAAGGGTCATACTCTTCCTCAGGACAGGGCCAAGTCAAAGGCCAAACAGTCTAATTTTCGTGCCTTTCGTAATTTCAAGGCAGGAGCAGCATCAACTTCCTCCGCTCCAAAACAGGAAGGACCTGTTGCTCGTTACAGACAGGGCTGGAAAACTAACCAGTCCTGGAACAAGGGCAAGCAGGCCAGAAAGCCTTCTTCTGCCCCTAAGACAGCATGAATTGAGGGCCCCCTATCCGGAAACGGATCTAGTGGGGGGCAGACTATATCTCTTCGCCCAGGCTTGGGCAAGAGATGTCCAGGATCCCTGGGCGTTGGAGATCATATCTCAGGGATATCTTCTGGACTTCAAAGCATCTCCTTCACAAGTCAGATTTCATCTTTCAAGGTTATCAGCAAACCAAATAAAGAAAGAGGCATTTCTACGCTGTGTGCAAGACCTCTTAGTATTGGGGGTGATCCACCCAGTTCCGCGGACGGAACAAGGGCAAGGGTTTTACTCGAATCTGTTTGTGGTTCCCAAGAAAGAGGGAACCTTCAGACTAATCTTGGACCTAAAAATCTTAAACAAATTCCTAAGAGTTCCATCATTCAAAATGGAAACTATTCGAACCATCCTACCCATGATCCAAGAGGGTCAATACATGACCACGGTAGACTTAAAGGATGCCTACCTTCATATACCGATTCACAAAGATCATTATCGGTACCTAAGATTTGCCTTTCTAGACAGGCATTACCAGTTTGTAGCTCTTCCCTTCGGGTTGGCTACGGCCCCGAGAATCTTTACAAAGGTTCTGGGCTCACTTCTGGCGGTTCTAAGACCGCGAGGCATAGCAGTGGCTCCGTATCTAGACGACATCCTGATACAGGCGTCAAGCTTTCAAATGGCCAAGTCTCATACAGAGATAGTTCTGGCATTTCTGAGGTCGCATGGGTGGAAGGTGAACGTGGAAAAGAGTTCTCTATCACCACTCACAAGAGTCTCCTTCCTAGGGACTCTTATAGATTCTGTAGAGATGAAAATTTACCTGACGGAGTCCAGGTTATCAAAACTTCTAAATGCTTGCAGTGTCCTTCATTCCATTCCACGCCCTTCAGTGGCTCAGTGCATGGAAGTAATCGGCTTAATGGTAGCGGCAATGGACATAGTGCCATTTGCGCGCCTGCATCTCAGACCGCTGCAATTATGCATGCTAAGTCAGTGGAATGGGGATTACTCAGATTTGTCCCCTCTACTAAATCTGGATCAAGAAACCAGAGATTCTCTTCTCTGGTGGCTTTCTCGTGTCCATCTGTCCAAGGGTATGACCTTTCGCAGGCCAGATTGGACGATTGTAACAACAGATGCCAGCCTTCTAGGTTGGGGCGCAGTCTGGAACTCCCTGAAGGCTCAGGGATCGTGGACTTAGGAGGAGAGACTCCTCCCAATAAATATTCTAGAGTTAAGAGCAATATTCAAGGCTCTTCTAGCTTGGCCTCAGTTAGCAACACTGAGGTTCATCAGATTTCAGTCGGACAACATCACGACTGTGGCTTACATCAACCATCAAGGGGGAACCAGGAGTTCCCTAGCGATGTTAGAAGTCTCAAAGATAATTCGCTGGGCAGAGTCTCACTCTTGCCACCTGTCAGCGATCCACATCCCAGGCGTAGAGAACTGGGAGGCGGATTTTCTAAGTCGTCAGACTTCTCATCCGGGGGAGTGGGAACTCCATCCGGAGGTGTTTACTCAACTGGTCCATCGTTGGGGCAAACCAGAACTGGATCTCATGGCGTCTCGCCAGAACGACAAGCTTCCTTGTTACGGATCCAGGTCCAGAGACCCGGGAGCGGTGCTGATAGATGCTCTGACAGCCCCTTGGGTCTTCAACATGGCTTATGTGTTTCCACCATTCCCGATGCTTCCTCGACTGATTTCCAGGATCAAACAGGAAAGAGCATCGGTGATTCTGATAGCGCCTGCGTGGCCACGCAGGACCTGGTATGCAGACCTAGTGGACATGTCGTCCTGTCCACCATGGTCTCTGCCTCTGAGGCAGGACCTTCTAATTCAGGGTCCTTTCAATCATCCAAATCTAATTTCTCTGAGACTGACTGCATGGAGATTGAACGCTTGATTCTATCAAAGCGTGGCTTCTCGGAGTCAGTTATTGATACCTTAATACAGGCTCGGAAACCTGTTACCAGAAAAATTTACCATAAGATATGGCGTAAATATTTATACTGGTGCGAATCCAAGAGTTACTCATGGAGTAAGGTTAGGATTACTAGGATATTGTCTTTTCTACAAGAGGGTTTAGAAAAGGGCTTATCTGCTAGTTCGTTAAAGGGACAGATTTCTGCTCTGTCTATTCTTCTACACAAACGTCTGGCAGAAGTTCCAGACGTTCAGGCCTTTTGTCAGGCTTTGGCTAGGATTAGGCCTGTGTTTAAGACTGTTGCTCCGCCGTGGAGTTTAAACTTAGTTCTTAAAGTTCTTCAAGGTGTTCCGTTTGAACCCCTTCATTCCATTGATATTAAGCTGTTATCTTGGAAAGTTCTGTTTTTGATGGCTATTTCCTCGGCTCGAAGAGTCTCTGAGTTATCTGCCTTACATTGTGATTCTCCTTATCTGATTTTCCATTCAGACAAGGTAGTTCTGCGTACTAAACCTGGGTTCTTACCTAAGGTAGTTTCTAACAGGAATATCAATCAAGAGATTGTTGTTCCATCACTGTGTCCTAACCCTTCTTCAAAGAAGGAACGACTCTTGCATAATCTGGACGTAGTCCGTGCCCTGAAGTTCTATTTGCAGGCAACTAAAGATTTTCGTCAAACTTCTTCCCTGTTTGTCGTTTACTCTGGGCAGAGGAGAGGTCAAAAAGCTTCGGCTACCTCTCTCTCCTTTTGGCTTCGTAGCATAATACGCTTAGCCTATGAGACTGCTGGACAGCAGCCTCCTGAAAGAGTTACAGCTCATTCCACTAGAGCTGTGGCTTCCACCTGTGCCTTTAAGAATGAGGCCTCTGTTGAACAGATTTGCAAGGCTGCAACTTGGTCTTCACTTCACACTTTTTAAAAATTTTACAAATTTGACACTTTTGCTTCTTCGGAGGCTGTTTTTGGGAGAAAGGTTCTACAGGCAGTGGTTCCTTCCGTTTAAAGTTCCTGCCTTGTCCCTCCCATCATCCGTGTACTTTAGCTTTGGTATTGGTATCCCATAAGTAATGGATGACCCGTGGACTGAATACACTTAACAAGAGAAAACATAATTTATGCTTACCTGATAAATTTATTTCTCTTGTAGTGTATTCAGTCCACGGCCCGCCCTGTCTTTTAAGGCAGATCTAAATTTTTAATTCAAACTACAGTCACCACTGCACCCTATGGTTTCTCCTTTCTTGTCTTGTTTCGGTCGAATGACTGGATATGACATGTGAGGGGAGGAGCTATATAGCAGCTCTTCTTGGGTGATCCTCTTGCAACTTCCTGTTGGGAAGGAGATATAATCCCATAAGTAATGGATGACCCGTGGACTGAATACACTACAAGAGAAATAAATTTATCAGGTAAGCATAAATTATGTTTTCTCTTTCTACCGATTCTAAATCTGTATTAGACAATGATGCTGATCCTGGTTCAGCTGATTTGTCCTCTGAGGGTGAGATTTTATTTGGTGATCTAGAGTTTGTCTCTGGTCAGGATATAGAATTATCCTTTTTTTTTTTTTTTTTTATTTGAATATATGTGTTCTCTTTTTATTTAAGAGGTGTTATGTATTTTGGGTTTTAAGATCCTAAGGTATCTGAGGGTAAATCTGTTTAGCTTTTAGATTTTATTTTTTAACCTGCTAAGTTTCCAGAGTTTTTTTTTGTTTTTTCCTGTTGCTGTCTCTGAGATAGTTTCTAGGAGTGGTCTAAGCCAGGTTGTCCTTTTTTATTCTTTGGCAAGGTTTTCAAAGATGTTTTATTTGCCAGCCCTTGTTATTAAACTTTGTGAGTCTATTCCTAAGGTGGACGGGGCTATTTCTACTTTGGCTGTGTGAACTATAATTCCTTTGGTGGTAGCTAGAATTCTTTAATTGGAGTACCTATCCGCAAGTAGATTTCATTTTTTTGGCTAGTAAATATCTTTTTAATCTATTTATGCATTTTTTGTAATGCTAAGAATATGATGTTAGTATGGATGTCCACAAGGGAGGGTTTATATATGTAAATAAAATCTGTGTGTTATCTATTGTCTGGGCAGATTTCCTTTTGTTTGCACCCCCTCTAGAAAAATGTCTGCAGATGACACATGGATGTTAGCAGTTATTTCCAGAAGAGCTTTATGGTTAAAGTCCTGGTTGGCTGATATAGTTTCTAAACCCAAACGTTTGTTTGTTTTCTTTCTAGGAAAGATGTTGTTTGGTTCCGGTTTTGTTTTTTTCTTTGTCTGGAGGTAAGGAGTTTTTCTTTTCGATATGGTGAGTCCACAGCGGCGTCCTTTACTGTTGGGAATATCACTCCTGGGCAGCAGGAGGAGGCAAAAATCACCACAGCCAATCAGTTAAGCATCACTCCCCTTCCCACAACCCTCAGTTATTCTCTTTGCCTTTGGTGCATGGAGGAAGTGAAGTTTTGGTGTCTGAAGAAAATTGGATTTCCTTCACTTCAATCAAGATTTTATTATTTTGAAAGCCAGAGTAGGTTTAATCTATTATTTCCTCTCAAGATTGGGTCTAGCCGTACTCCACATTAGTCTCTTCAGTAGGGCAGTGGTGGCTTTTAAGCAGTTAGGAACTTGTGAAGTGTGCTTTGCTGCATTTTCCTAACATGTTGCTGCCCTGGTATAGAAAGCAAGAGTAGGTTCACTCTGTTCTTTCTTTTTCCACAGGTCCCTGTAAGGAGTGGCGTCCTTCCATACTGTGAGAGCTGTCTTCCTGCCTGACAACTAGAGATGCAGGTAAGTGCCTCATGTCTTCTGGGGCTGGATAGGAGACTGGCACTGAAGAGTTAACCCACAACATTGAAAACACTGAAGGGGTTAACCAGTCATTTAAAATCTGCACATTATGGGACTAGTATCCTGAGTTCAGGATCATTTTAGGCAGAGGCAGGCACTATGCATTGTGGCAGAGACTGGGGTTAACTCTCTTAAAGACAGGAAGGGGTTAACCCCATATCGTTTGCGGTTTTCAGGAACTTTGTCAGGCAAACTCCTTTATTGACTTAGGTTTATGTTTTATAGTGGTGGCTGATGTGTTTTCACAATATTGGGGGCACTTCAGTATCGCACCTTGCGATTTTGTTCTAACTGCGCTGTTACCGCGCCACAGGATGCGGCTCCATTTCTCTTGGCTCTTCTTCCAGTCTGAAGCACGCGTTTTTAATACTAACAGAAGCAGCTTTAGACCGGTGACGTGTGCATCTTGCTCCGCTTGCAGTGAAGGATTTGCAGAGCGGCTTTTTGGTGGACCCAGCAGGGAAACAACTCATTGCTCCGATATTCTAGCGTAGGAGCAGGTAGGCACCTCAGTCTTAGAGCTGAGGTGTAGAGGGGCAGCAAATTGATAAATTCGATATTTAAAGTATATCAAAATCTCACACAGATTCCATCATTTACTGTTACTGGGTAAATCTTATTTGCAGAACACAGTTTTACACTTAGTGTTTTGTCTCTTAAAGGGACAGTATACAAAAATAAGATTTATTTCCATCTTAATGTGAGGAGAGTCCACTACTTCATTCCTTACTTGTGGGAATACAGAACCTGGCCACCAAGAGGAGGCAAAGACACCCCAGCCAAAGGCTTAAAGGGACACTTAACCCAATTTTTTTCTTATGTGATTCAGATAGAGCATGCAATTTTAAGCAACTTTCTAATTGACTCCTATTATCAAATTGTCTTCATTCTCTTGGTATCTTTATTTGAAATGCAAGAATATAAGTTTAGATGCCGGCCCATTTTTGGTGAACAAACTGGGTTGTTCTAGCCGATTAGTGGATAAATTCACCCACCAATAAACAAGTGCTTTCCATGGTTCTAAACCAAAAAAATATCTTAGATGCTATCTTTTTCAAATAAAGAAAGCAAGAGAACAAAGAAAAATTGATAATAGGTGTAAGTTAGAAAGTATCTTAAAATTGCATGCTCTATCTGAATCGCAAAAGAAAAAATTTGGGTTCAATGTCCCTTTAAATACCTTTCCCACTCCCCTTATCCCCCAGTCATTCTTTGCCTTTCTTCACAGGAGGATGGCAGAGAAGTGTCGGAAGATTCGAAGTAGTCTCTTATGGAAGATAGTACTCTTAGATATGGGACTGAAGTTTTAAGTAGTGTTGTCAGCCTCTCAGTGAGATCATTGATGAATGTTAGGGTCTGGAGATGCAGGGAGAGTTTTTCTGCGAAACCATCCAGACTCTTATTAACAGCTCCTAAGCAATCAGTGTTGATTAGTTTCACTGTCTGCCCTCAAGTCCATGTCAGGTGCTATGCTACAAGACTGTCATACTTGAGAGACTGTGTGTCTGTTCCACGGTGGTGATTCCGGTAAGATTGTTTCATTTTATACTCATATGATAACGCAAGAAGACAGGGTCACAGTGTGACTCCTTTTATCTATATGGAATCAAAGGTTAATATCTACGGAAGGGGATTATTGAAAAGGGGGGGTTTACGCATAATTTGCTTTATTATGTTTTATGCTGCGACATGTGTGAGATGAGGGTCAGGCAATTGTTGGAACATCTAATGAAATATATTTGCACTCTCATACCAAATCAGAAGAGCGATTCTTAAACCAATGGCTCTGGAACAGTAAAAGAAATAACGTGATACTCCCCTATATGTGTATATAAATAATCACATCTATTGTATAACATTCAGATCCTCATAACACTAAGCAGTTCACAAAGAGACTCACTTGTATCAATCTGTATATTAGCCTCAGCTTTAGCATTCGATCTGCGTTATTAAAATCCCCAATGCCAAGCGGCTTCAATCCGGAAACCACATATGAGTAAAAAACAGGTATTTACCTTTAGTCCTCCTGTACTCAAGCGTTACCTCCTTAGTATAAGGATGTCCCCTTCACCGATCGATAGAGCAGGTAAGACCGGCCCCACAACATGCAGTACCAAATAGGAAAGTTAAAAATAAAACAAACTTATTTCAGACATTGTTAAAACATTGGAAATTTCAAAAGCACACAAACAAACTTGTGAACAACCTCAGCACACAGGAGCTGCCTCCTGACGCATTTCCTGCTAAAACGAGCACTTCATCAGGAATAAACTGTAACGCTCATGGGATACTCCTCTATCAGACCAAACTCGGCCAATAGTCTTGTTATCCCGGCGTTGAGCCGGAATGATAGGGAATATCCCAGAGAAGAGAAAGTTAATGAGATGAGGAAGGCGGCACTCACCACAGGCAAGACAGTACCCAGCGGCAACAGCAGAGCAGTCCAAGGATGAACCACTAGAATGTGTATAGTAGGCCGAGCGCTAGTGTTTACAGCCTTATGCTCACTGACAGAAGTCCCCTAGTGGACTTGGGAGGTAGCTAAAAATGTGTGATAGAGTGAGCGCTAAAGAGCTTAAAAGGGCTGTGGGGGGGTGGGTGTATTAAAATAGAAATTTATTACAGATATTAAATCTGCATCACAATTGTTTTTATTCATTTGATGTTTTTATTCATTTGATGTTGTATTTACAATTTTATTCACAAGCTGTATCCATTTGATGTTGTATTTACGATTTCATTCACATTTGTATCGTACATTATCACAATAATACCTGTTTTTCATACTTCGAATATTGTATACAAATATTCGTGCTCAATCGTATTTCTTAGATCACACATACCAATGATCTAAGATAATATTTTGCTGTTTAGGGCAATTTGGATATATCGATATAGGTAACACTGTATCTCTCATTTTAGATTTTTATTGTTACTTTATTTTTTTACATTTGTTCTCATGGATCCATGGTGAATATAGGTAGACTGTAATAACTTTTTAATGTGCATGTAATATATTGTATTATATTTCCAATTTTAATATCTGTAATAAATTTCTATTTTAATACACCCACCCCCCCACAGCCCTTTTAAGCTCTTTAGCGCTCACTCTATCACACATTTTGAACCACTAGAATGGTCAGGCAGGCAGGGTCTGGCAACAGCAAAGCAGTCCAAGGATAAACCACTAGAATGGTCAGGCAGGCAGGGTTTGGCAACAGTAAAGCAGTCCAAGGGCACACCACTAGAATGGTCAGGCAGGCAGGGTTTGGCAACAGTAAAGCAGTTCAAGGGCACACCACTAGAATGGTCAGACAGGCAGGGTTTGGCAACAGTAGAGCAGTCCAGCAGATTAAGGGTTAAGGCAGGTAGAGTAGTCAGGCAGGCAGGTTCAGTAACAATATGAGGCACAAGAAAGAACGATCTGTCACACCCAGGAGCACACAAAGTAACACCTATACTTGGGCAGTGACAGATCGTTCTACAAAGATTTAAACAGGCGCAGATTCGCGCCACTGAGGTCCAACCGGCATCTAGAGCATGCGGCAATCATGACACTGCCCCTGACAACCAGCAGGGAAAGAGACGCCGCGCCCCTAGAAGCAGCTAGAGTGGTGCAGTGTGGCGTGACATAAACAGCTGCAATACCTGTGAAGATTTAAACCTCTCCAGGATTAACCCTTTACTGTATACATACAAAAAATCCTATTGATTCCTTATAATGAAAGGTTTGCAAAACACAAGTGTACAAAATGTTAAAAATCTTCAAATCATCATTATATACTTACTAGAATATATTGTTTCCATACTAAACGCAAAACAAAGAAAATAAATATCATTATACATTACAATTAATCATAGCATCAATAAAGGTTTGGGACATGATATTGCAGGACAAATATCATACATATTCTATATAGCCTTAAATATAATAAAATAATAATGTTAGTTAATAAACATAGGCATAAATATACACTCCTATGTCCCCCATTATTAAGGTGCCACATGTATTTATATGTTTGAATAAACCTATAAATTAAACATAGTGTATATGGAAGGGCTTAGAGTTTGAATAATAGGAGTCTACTATAGGATTATTATTGTCAATGTGATGAAGAATTAGGCATCTATGAATAATTTAAGGTCCCACATCTCATTAATACCTTTTTGTAATTTGTGTATCCATAGCACTTCCTTTTTATTCAATTTTGCTAGTCTATCTCCCCCTGTAATGTGTTTAGGTACCCAATCAATGGCTTGGAATTCAAGAAGAGATAAAATGTATTTTTTTCGCTGGCTCATCATAATCTAGTCCTGTTCTATGTTTGACAAAATGTTTAGCTACTAGGGTTTTAGGTTCATCTGCCTCTAATGAGTAGATGTTCTCATATACGGTCCTTAAGGGGTCTGGTGGTACGCCCAGTATATTGACATCCACATAACTTGCAGGAGATAAGATAAACTGCAAAACTAGAAATACAAGTTAAATGGTAGTGGATCCTGAATTCACACTGTGTTAGGTGGGAGATAAAAATGTCCCCCACTTTTACATGATGACAACATTTACAGGGTCTAACACTACACTTATATGTACCATTTTTCTTACTCAACCAGTTTCTACAACTAGTTCGGGTATTAGAAAAACTTTTGTTTATATAATTCCCAATAGTTTTAGCCCTCCTTGATACAAATTTTACTCCTTGAGTAGTAATATCTTTCAATGATGGTTCCCTGCTTAGTAGGGGCAAATATCTTCCCACAATATTACATACCTTACGATATTGATTACTGTATTGTGTGGAAAATACAAGATTATTACTCCCTTTGTCAATCTTAGGTTTGTCAATTATTAGGGACTCTCTATCCATGGTCCTTACTTCTAAGAATGATTTAGTTAGAGATTGTTGTCCTTATATCCTCTTTTATTCTGTTTTTTAGATCGTCGGCAAGTCTATCATAATCATTCAAATTTGTACAGTTTCTACGAAGTCTCATAAATTGACCCTTAGATTGACCCTTTAGATGATTAGGGTGGTGTGAATCGGATCTGAGGATAGTATTTCCAGCAATTTCTTTCCTATATGCTTCTGTAATCAACATCTTCTTGTTCAATTGGTCAGTCTTAATGTTGAGATCTAAAAACTTAATTTTATCTTTGGCCCAGGTGTAGGTGAATTTTAAATTCATACTGTTATTATTCAATTCCTTAATAAAATGTTCAAGTTGTTTAATGTAGCCCTCCCAAACAATCAATACATCGTCAATATGGCAGCTCCTGTGTGCTAAGGTTGTTCACAAGATTGTGTGTGTGCTTTTGGAATTTCCAATGTATTAACGATGTCTGAAATTAATTTGTTTTGTTTATAACTTTCCTATTTGGTAGTGCCTGTAACTTCTCTGTTCTTGGAACTTTTATGCAATTGTTGGAACATTCAGGTTTTACTTTAGTTTCTGGATAACTGCGAGGCCGGTTTGGCGTGCTTATTCCAGGAGTGGTCCTGTATGGCACTCCACGTGAACGGGTGCGATCTCATTGATTTCCTCTTTCCTGACCGTGTGGTTTACAGGAGACTAAGCGGTTTGTCGGGCCCGGGTCATAGAAGGTGGTGAGTGCCCGGCCATTGGGGGTATAAAGGTGCCATTTGTCTATAGTCTTGAAAGTGCTAGCTATGGAGGACTCTGATACTTTAGAGGGTACTCTCTCTTTACCTAAATCTAATACCTGTTTTTATTGTGAGGAGGCTACGATATACCCGCCTGCTCAAATTATGTTTCACATGCCTTGATAAAGTACTTATATCTAAGAAACCCAAGAAAGATATTTAGTACCACTGAGCCGTCCACCTCTGAGGGGTCTCTGTCCCGTGAGGTGCGTTCCCTGCAGTCATCTCCTATAACACATGCAGCTTTCCATTTCACTACTAATCCTCCTTCGGGAGGGGCCCTCTTACCGCCAGACTTTACTGAACAGCTACAAACGGCAGTGTCTGCAGCCTTCAGTGCTTTACCTCACCCTACTAAGTGCAAGCAAAAGGTTAAATATTGCTATCCTTCCCAGGGGTCATCTACTAATTTTGTTGGATTTATCTGATACTAGATTATCCGCTGATGACGCCTCTGATACTTCAGAGGATGCTATTTCTGGGTCGAAATCTGCTGCCTCTAAACCTCCGGCTGCGGAGGAACCAGGCTTTAGATTTAGTATCGAGCATTTATGCTTTTTTATTAAGGGAAGTGTTAGCTACTTTAGAGGTTCCAGAACCTAAATTACCAGAGCAACCTTCTATTCCTAAACTTGACAAGGTTTATGAGGACAGGATGGTGCCACAGACTTTCCCGGTTCCAGTAAAGATGGCAAATATTATTAAGAATGAATGGGAGAGACTTGGATCTTCTTTTTCCTTGTCTTCTTCCTTTATGAAATTGTTCCCAGTTCCGGACTCTCAATTAGAGTTGTGGGGTTCCGTCCCTAAGGTGGATGGAGCTATCTCCATGCTCGCTAAGCGCACTACTATCCCGCTTGAGGATATTTCATCATTTAAGGAGCCCATGGATAAGAAGCTAAAAACTCTGTTAAGAAAAATGTTTCAGCACACAGGGTATTTGTTTCAACCTGCAGTTGCGGAGGTGGCTGGAGCCACTACATATTGGTGCGACTTTCTATCGGAGATGATCGAGGTGGAAACTCCCCTTGAGGAGATCTAGGAAAGAATTAAGGCCTTGAGGGTAGCTAATTCTTTTATCTGTGATGCAAATATGCAAATCATTCACCTGAATGCCATTACATAAGGTTTTTCTGTTCTAGCCCGTAAGGTACTCTGGCTGAAGTCTTAGTCTCTGGACATGACTTCAAAATCTAGACTACTTTCCCTTCCTTTTAAGGGGAAGATTCTTTTTGGTCCAGGCCTTGACTCAATCATATCCATGGTCACTGGGGGCAAAGTGTCAGGGTTTTTTCCGTGCTTTGTTTGCCATGTGCTGCTGGCAGCCATTTTACTCACCTCTCTTGCTGACTCTGGTGCATAGTGTGTGATGCTGCTCATTTCCTGCATGCCCTTTTATGGCCAGACTGGTGTACATCATTCATGTGAGACAGGATGCAGTCTCAAAATTGTGATGTCATCACTTATTATTTAAAAGGCCTCTGTTCAGTATGCTTTGACCTTGCGTTGTCTCAGACCTGTTTGTGAGTTCCAGTTCCTGTGTATTACTTGGCTGTCTGATGTCCCTCTTGGTTGCTGATCCCTGGCATGTTCCTGACTCTGCTATTCTCCTTGTTCCTGATTCCGGCTCGTCTGACTTCTCGCTTTGGCTCCTGACTCGGGTCGTCTGACTACCAGCTCTGGTTTTGACTCCTTGCTTGTTATTTGACTTGTGGACTTTTTATTATTTTTTGCTATGAATAATGGTGTGATTTTTTTTGCACTTCTCGTCTCAGTCTGATTCCTGGCACCCTGGCACAAAGGTGCCTTTCTACTGCAGGATAAGAGGAATAAACCTAAAGGACAGGGTCCTAATTTTCATCCCTTTCGATCGGATAAATCCCAACGACAGCAGCCCTCCGCAAAGCCTGAACTTTCCAAGGGAACATGGAAACCGTCTTAATCTTGGAATAAATCCAAGCAGAACAAGAAGCCCGCTGAAACAAAATCGGCATGAAGGGGCGGCCCCCGATCCGTCGCTGGATCATGTTGGGGGCAGACTATCTCTCTTTGTGAAGGCTTGGCTTGGGGACGTGCAAGACCCTTGGGTTCTGGAGGTCATCGCCCAGGGTTACAGGATACGTTTCAAAACTCATCCACCCAGGAGCAGATTCCTTTTATCAAAACTGTCTTCAAGACCAGAAAAGAAGCATTTCTCGAGTGCGTGAGGGATCTTCACTCCCTGGGAGTAATTGTGCCAGTACCTCTAGCAGAGAGAGGTCTGGGGTACTACTCAAATCTTTTTGTGGTCCCAAAGGAGGAGGGTACGTTTCACCTGATTCTGGACCTAAAGTGCTTAAACAAGTTGATGTGATCCCATTGTTCAAGATGGAGACGATAAGGTCCATTCTGCCTTTAGTTCAAGAGGGACAGTTCATGACTACGATAGACTTGAAGGATGCTTACCTTCATGTTCCAATACACAAGGATCACTTCAAGTTCTTTAGATTCACCTTTCTGGACCAGCACGTCCAGTTTGTTGCTCTTTCATTTGGTCAAGCTACTGCTCCTAGAGTCTTTACGAAGGTTCTGGGGGCTCTTCTTATAGTGGTATTGCAGTAGCACCATATTTGGACGACATCCTGGTTCAGGCTCTGTCCTGTCTGCTGGCAGAGGACCATTCAAGAGATTTTCTACTTCTTCTTCGATCTCATGAATGGAAGATGAACTCAGAAAAGAGTTTACTGGTTCCCAGTATCAGGGTGGAATTCCTGGGTACAATAATAGATTCCATATCCATGAGAATATTTCTTACAGACCAGAGACGTCACAATATTACTTCCAATTGTCTTGTTCCCCAGACCTCATTAAGGCCCTCTGTGGCTTGGTGTATGGCGGTAATTGGACTCATGGTGTCCAGCATAGATATCCCATTCGCCAGAATCCATCTTAGACCTTTTCAGATGTGCATGCTGAGGCAGTGAAACGGTGACCACTCGGATCTGTCACAACATATTTCTCTGGACAACCGGTCAAGATAATCGCTCTCTTGGTGGCTCTGTCCAGATCACCTGTCCCTAGGGACATCCTTCTTGAGACCATCCTGGGAGATTGTGACTGCGGACTCAAGTCTATCAGGATGGGGAGCTGTTTGGGGGGCCAAGAAGGCACAGGGCCTGTGGACTCGAGAGGAATCTCTCCTCCCGATCAACATTTTGGAACTTTGAGCGATCTTCAGTGCTCTGAAGGCTTTGGCCTCTTCTGGGTTCGTCCCAGTTTATCAGATTCCAATCAGACAACATAACCTTGGTGGCTTACATCAACCATCGGGGGAAAGGAGAAGCTCCCTAGCAATGAGGGAAGTATATTCGATTCTGGAATGGGCGGAAGCCCACAACTGTTCGCTGTCAACGATCCACATTCCGGGCGTGGACAACTGGGAAGCGGATTTTCTCAGCAGACGATCGGTTCATCCAGGGGAATGGTCTCTTCATCCCGAGTTGGTTTGTGGAGATTTGCTGCAGATGGGGGACGCCAGATCTTATGGCGTCCAGACTCTATACCAAGCTACCCAGATACGGGTCGTGGTCCAGGGATCCTCAGGCAGAGCTGATAGATGCATTAGCAGTGCCTTGGAGGTTCAACCTAGTTTACAGCTTTCCTCCGTTACCACTTCTCCCTCGTGTAGTGGCACGCATCAAGCAGGAGCAAGCTTCGGCTATTCTGATTGCTCCATCATGGCCGCGAATTATGTGGTTCACGGACCTGGTGGGGATGTCTTAATCTCCATTGAGGTTACCTTGTCGCAGAGATCTGCTGGAACAGGGTCCTTTTGTTCTTCAGAATCTAGATTCTCTGAGGCTGACTGCGTGGAGATTGAACGCTTAGTCCTAGCCAAGAGAGGTTTTTCAGAGAGTGATACTCTCGTTCAAGCTAGAAAGCCGATCACCCGTTGCATCTATCATAAGGTGTGGAGGACCTACTTATTCTGGTGTGAAGAGCGTGGATTCCCCTGGCATAAGGTCAAGGTGTCCAAGATTATTTCCTTTCTCAAAGACGGTTTGGAGAAGGGACTTGCCGCTAGTTCCTTAAAAGGACAGATTTCGGCTCTATCTGTGCTATTGCACAAGAGGCTCCCTGAGCTTCCTGATGTACAGTCCTTTGTTCAGGCTCTATTTAGAATCAGGCCTGTGTTTAGACATTCCGCTCCTTCTTGGAGCTTAAAGTGAATGTAAATTTTGATGCTAAAGTGCCCGGTTTTAAAAAATTTGATTAAAAACAGGGGCACTTTAATTCATCAAAATTTACATTTCACTCCTGTTGTGAAAAAAAAACTTACCTTTTAAACTTGACAGCAGCTCCAGCTTCCTCCTGTCATCGCAAGCCATTTCTGATGTCAGAAATGATGGATAGGTCATCCTCCAATCATGGCTTCCCCCCGGGGGAATCAGTGTCTGATTCTACGCCGTAATTGGAGGATTCCTCGTTTTAGACCCAGGAAGAGGCTTTGTGACGGGTGGAGGAAGCTGGAGCTGCTGTCAAGATTAAAAGGTACTTTTTTTTTTTCACAACACGAGTGAAATGTAAATTTTGATGAATTAAAGTGCCCCTGTTTTTAATCAAATTTTTAAAAACCGGGCACTTAAGCATCAAAATTTACATTCACTTTAAATTTGATTCTTAAAGGGACACTGAACCCCAAAATTTTTCTTTCGTGATTCAGATAGAGCATGCAATTTTAAGCAACTTTCTAATGTACTCTTATTATCAATGTTTATTTGTTCTCTTGCTATCTTTATATAAAAAAGAAGATATCTAAGCTTTTTTCTTGGTTCAGTACTCTGGACAGCAGTTTCTGATTGGTGGATGAATTTATCCACCGATCAGCAAGGACAACCTAGGTTGTTCACCAAAAATGGCCTGGCATCTAAACTTACATTCTTGTATTTCAAATAAAGATACCAAGAGAATAAAGAACATTTGATAATAGGAGTAAATTAGAAAGTTGCTTAAAATTTCATGCTCTATTTGAATCACAAAAGAAAAAAAATTGGGTTCATTGTCCCAGGTTTTGCAGAGGGCCCTGTTTGAGCCCATGCATTCGGTTGACATTAAATTACTGTTATTTTTCTACTGGCTATTGCTTCAGCATGCCGAGTCTCTGAGATAGCGGCCTTGCAATATCAGCCTCCTTACCTAGTTTTTCATGGTGATAAGGCTGTTCTTTGCACTGGGTTGGGTTTTCTTCCTAAGGTTGTGTCTGATCGCAACATCTATCAGGAGATTGTGGTTTCTTCCTTGTGTCCTAATCCTCCTCCTTCGAAGGAACAATTACTTCATAATCTGGATGTGGTTCTGGCTTTGAAATTCTATCTTCAAGCCACAAAGGATTTTACACAGACTTCGGCATTGTTTGTCGTCTATTCCGGGAAGCGCAGAGGGAGGAAGGCTTCTTCCACTTCCTTATCTTTTTGGTTGAGGAGCATTATTCACTTTGCATATGAAACAGCGGGACATAAGCCAGGATTACGGCTCATTAAACTAGGGCTGTGGCTTCATCTTGGGCCTTCAAGAATGAGTCCTCTATGGAGCGGATTTGTAGGGCGGCTACCTGGTCCTCCTTGCGTGCTTTTTTTCAGAATAGGGTCCGCCTCTCTTTTACCCTCCCGTTTTCATTCAGTGTCCTCTAGAGTTTGGGTGTATGTTTCCCACAAGTAAGGAATGAAGCCGTGGACTCTCCTCATATTAAGATGGGAAACTTAAATTATTCTTACCTGATAATTTCCTTTCCATCTGTATGAGGAGAGTCCACGGCCCCCGCCCGTTTTCTCCGCTGGGCAGACCTCAATTTTTTGTTCTTCTGGCACCTTTTATACCCTGATACTTCTCCTACTGTTCCTTGTTCCCTCTGCAGAATGACTGGGTGCTGAGGGGAGTGGGGGAGGTATTTAAGCCTTTGGCTTTGAAGTCTTTGCCTCCTCTAGTGGCCAGATTCTGTATTCCCTCAAGTAAGGAATGAAGCCGTGGACTCTCCTTATACAAGTGGAAAGGAAATTATCAGGTAAGCATAATTTATGTTTTTTGAAAGATTTTTTGTTTGTCTCCTACATCTTGGAACAGGTTGCCGTTCCCATGGATAGCTGTCCAATCTGCATGGATAATCAAATTGTGCCACCCTTGCCTTTTTGTTCCTCATGTATAGACATAACCTTAAAGAATAAAGATACACTTTTTGTTTCTGAGCCAACAGTCTCTCAGGATGATGCTGGTCAGGCAATGCCGCAGTTCTCTCCTCAGGCGTCCCAAGCCTTAATGGTGTCACATGCAGTGCCCTGTGGTTCCTCTCATTTTCCTGGAGGAGTTCATTTGCAAGCAGAGATTGCTGCCCAGGTATTCTCTGCGGTATCTGCAGAGTTAGCTGCCGTTCACATGCTACAGGTTAAACACAAGAGAAAAATTAGAGATTCAGATAGTAGGGTTTCTGTTCTAACTTCTGCTACCCAAGTTGCCCTTTCTCATAAGTCTTATGAGGAAGATACGTCGGTAGCTTCTGAGGGTGAAATCTCAGATTCGGACAGTATAATTCCTTCATCAGATTCGGAAGTTTTATCCTTCAGATTTTGGCTTAAACACCTCTGTGTACTGTTAGAGGTTTTGGCTACTCTTGATGACTCAGATACTCCTACCGCTGTCATCCCTAGGAAATCTGACACGCTTAATAAATACTTTGATGTTCCTTCCTCTGTGGAGGTCTTTCCTGTGCCCAGACTGTGCTGTCTTTAAGAAGATGTTTCCTGTTGCTGACTCCATTAAGGAGTCGTGGCAAACGGTTCCTATAGTAGAAGGGGCCATTTCTACTCTGGCTAAGAGAACTACTATTCCTATTGAGAATAGCTGCTCCTTTAAGGATCCAATAGACAAAAAACTGGAGGCTTATTTGAAAAAATGTATGTTCATCAAGGTCTACAATGGCAACCTTCTGTGTGTATTGCCACTGTGACAAGTGCTGCAGCCTATTGGTTCAACACCTTGTCTGAGTCTCTAGGTTGAGACTCCTTTAGAGGAAATCCAAGATAGGATTAAGGCTCTTAAGTTGGCCAATTCCTTTATTACTGACGCTTCCTTGCAGGTCATTAAATTGTGAGCCAAAATATCTGGCTTGGCTGTGCTTGCGTGCAGAGCATTGTGGCTGAAATCTTGGTCAGCCGATGTTTCCTCTAAATCCAAGCTTCTGATGATCCCTTACAAGGGTAAGACCTTGTTTGGACCTGGTCTGACAGAAATTATATCTGATATTACGGGGAAAAAGGGTCTTTTCTCCCAGAAGACAAGAAGAATAGACCAAAAGGACATCAGAGTAATTTTTGTTCCTTTCGTAACTCCAGAGAAAAGTCTTCCTCTTCCTAGCAGGAACAGTCCAAGTCTTCTTGGAAGCCCAGCCAGTCTTGGAACAAGGGGAAGCAATCAAAGAAACCCGCAGCTGACTCTGAATCAGCACGAAGGGTTTGTCCCCGATCCGGGATCAGATCAAGTGGGGTGGCAGACTTGCTCAGTTTTCTCAAGCATGGATACGAGATGTCCCAGATCCCTGGGCTGTGGACATAGTATCTCAGGGTTACAAATTGGAATTCAAGATTTTTCCTCCAGGGGCAGGTTTCATCTCTCAAGATTATCTGCAGACCAGATAAAAAGAGAGATGTTCTGGAAATGCATTCAGGATCTTTCCTCCCTGGGAATGATTTTTCCAGTTCAGGCACAGGGTCTAGGTTTCTATTCCAATCTGTTTGTTGTTCCCAAAAAGGTGGGAACTTTCCGTCCTATTCTAGACCTGAAGTGTCTAAACAAGTTTCTCATCTTCAAGTACCGTCCTTCAAGATGGAGACTATCCGCTCCATTCTTCCTTTCGTGCAAGAGGGTCAGTTCATGATGACCAAAGACCTAAAGGATGCGTACCTTTTAAGTTCACATTCACAGGGATCATCACAAATTTCTGAGATTTGCCTTTCTAGACAAACACTTTCAGTTTGTGGCTCTTCCATTTGGCCTTGCCACAGCTCCCAGAATTTTCTGGGGGCTCTGTTAGCAGTGATCCGGTCCCGGGGAATTGCAGTAGCGCCCTACCTGGAAGACATATTGGTTCAGGCGCCATCTTTTCAACAAGTAAAATCTCTTGTTGTCTTTTCTATGTTCCCATGGATTTAAAGTGAGTCTGGAAAAGTGCTCCCTTGTTCCAGCTACAGGAGTGGTCTTCTTAGGGACTATAATAGATTCCCTATCTATGAAACATTTTCTGACTGAGGTCAGAAGAGCCCAAACCTTTTTCCTCTTGCCTCTCTCTTCAGCCTTCTGTTCGACCATCAGTGGCTCAATGTATGGAGGTAATAGGTCTGATGGTGGCTTCCATGGACATAATTCCCTTTGCTCAATTTCATTTGAGAGCTCTGCAATTGTGCATGCTCAGTCAATGGAACGGGGATCATGCGGATCTGTCTGAGGATAGATCTAGATCTGTCGACAAGAGACTCTCTCCCGTGGTGGATTTCTCAGGAACACCTGTCTCAAGGCACATGCTTTCGGAGACCTTCCTGGGTGAACTTGACCACGGACGTCAGCCTGCTGGGCTGGGGAGCAGTCTGGGACTCGTTAAAGGCTCAGGGACTTTGGACTCGGGAGGAGTCTGCTCTCCCTATCAACATCTTGGAGTTGAGATCAATTTACAATGATCTGATGGCTTGACCTCGGTTGTCTTTAGCCCAGTTTATCAGGTTCCAGTCAGAAAACATAACCTCAGTGGCTTACATCAACCACCAGGGAGGAACTCAGAGTTCCTTAGCCATGAAGGAGGTGACTCAGATTATTCTGTGGGCGGAAGCTCACAATTGTTGTATATCTGCAATCCACATTCCAGGAGTGAACAACTGGGAAGCGGATTTCCTGAGCAGACAGATTTTTCATCCCTGGAAGTGGGGACTCCATCAGGAGGTGTTCTCCAACTTAACCCTCAAATGGGGGGTGCCGGAGTTGGATCTGATGGCATCTCAGCAAAATGCCAAGCTTCCAAGGTACGGTTCAAGATCAAGAGATCCACAGGCCGCTCTAATAGTTGCACTGACAGTTCCTTGGGATTTCAGGCTGGCATACCTGTTTCCTCCATTTGCTCTCGTTTCATTGCTCGTATCAAACAGGAGAGCACATCAGTGATTCTAATAGCCCCTGCGTGGCCCTGCAGGATCTGATATGCAGACCTAGTAGAGATGTCGTCTTGGGGACTGCCTCTGAGGAAGGATCTTCTATTTCAGGGTCCTTTCTTTCATCCAAATCTCGTTTCTCTGAAGCTGACTGCTTGGAGATTGAATGTTTAATTCTGTCTAAGCTGAGTCGGTCATTGAGACCATGATTCAGGCTCGCAAGCCTGTTACTAGAAAGATCTACCATAAAGTATGGCGTAAATACCTTTATTGGTGTGAATCCAACGGCTACTCTTGGATTAGGGTCAGGATTCCTAGGTTTTTGTCCTTTCTCCAGGAAGTTCTGGAGAAGGTCTTGTCAGTCAGTACCCTGAAGGGTCAGATTTCTGCATTATCTATTTTGCTACATAAGCGCCTGGCGGGCGTGCTAGATGTGCAATCTTTTTGTCAGGCCCTGGTCAGAATCAGGCCTGTGTTTGTTGCTCCTCCCTGAAGCCTTAACCTTGTTCTTAAAGTTCTGCAGCAGGCTCCGTTTGAGCCATTGCATTCCATAGATATTATGTTGTTATCTTGGAAGGTTTTGTTTCTTATGGCTATGTCTTCTGCTCAGAAAGTCTTGGAACTCTCAGGTTTGCAGTATGATTCGTTTTATCTTTCATGCCGATAAGGCGGTACTTCGTACTAAGTTAGGTTTCCTTCCTAAAGTTGTTTCGGATAGGAATATTAATCAGAAAATTGTTGTTCCTTTCTTATGTCCTAATCTTGTTCTCATAAGGAATGTTTGTTGCACAACTTAGATGTTGTGCGTGCTCTTAAATTCTATCTACAGGCAACTAAGGATTTTCCCCAGTCTCTTGCCTTGTTTGTTTGATTTTCCGGGAAACGTAAAGGTTAGAAACCTACTGATACTTCTCTTTCTCTCTGGTTTAGAAGTATAATTTGTTTGGCTTATGAGACTGCTGGATTGGAGGTAGAAAATAGTAGTGTTGCTAAGGAATCCCTAATGGCCTGGTACAGTTCAGTCCCTCATACACGGACCCAAATACACAAGTGGGGAAAAAAAAGGACAGGGGGTGTACTGGCGCTCAAAGCTTAGGGAATAGTGTGTTTTTTAGACCTAATCTTTTAGGAATTGGTTATCAACTTTTCAGAGTAAGGTATAAGAAATATGGCAAATAAATTAATATTTAAAAGGATCCAGTTTAACCCTTAATGTTAATGTGGTAATGTAATATCTAAGCACTCTGGCTTTATATTAAAAATGTCCCAATTACTAGGGACTAGCTCGTTGTAAAGCAGGTTACCATAGTATTGACAATGTGTTTATGGCCAGTGTGTTGATTATCAATTTCTAAGTGAAAGATGTGTTATCTGATGCAAGAAAGACGAATAATGTATAAATATATCAGTCAAATCAGGACATAAATAACAATAAGTCTTTAATATACAAATAAGTCTATAAGATACAGTGTATATACAAATTATAGCTCAAATTAAAATCCCCAATATTTTGTAAAAATCTGGACGTCCAGTTTATGTAAAAGAAAAAATGGTTTAACTGCAGGAAGTAAAATCAGTCAAAAATCAAGTAAAAAAATAATAAGAAATAGGCCAAAAATAATTTTTTGAAATACTTTTCATAAAAAATGTTCAGTACCTTTAAAACATAACCTCTCTCTCTGTCTAGAGTGTGAATGGATCCGCTCTCATTAAAAGGCACTCCCGGTCCCGCTGTTGTTCTGTTTCCTGGGCCCAGGCGATGTTGGTACGTTAGTCGTGGCGGTGATGTCTTCGGCGTGGAGAGAGCTCCGCTTGCATATCGGATGCCTGCTTTCTGGATGTGACGTAAGGCTTGACGTCACTCGTTGAACAGTGTTGCAGTTAGTAGCGATATGTATTCGCCAACTGTATCTAAACTTGATGCGGTTGAGTATCCTGTATCGATACCTATTATCCAACGTATATGCAGAGAATAATAAAGTCCAGGATTCAGTAGATATGTTGCCTAGTTTAGCCAATGGGTACATGGCTCTTTAATACTAGGATGCAAATAAAAATAAGGTGCATTTCAATTCGACGCGTTTCACCCCTAACCTGGGGCTTTTTCAAGAATGAATTGCTGAACTCATTGTTTAGGTTTAAATAATGGTATGCTATGATCCCATAGGTTAATTCAATGATGGGCGTGGATCTTTAAGCAGCACAAATCTTTTAAGGTGGTATGGATCCCAGTGTAGATCCTTTAAGGTGGTACGTAATGTCTTTTTGGGTTATTGAGATAACAACTCCGTCCTCATCTCTATTAATGGGGAATTTAGCAGAATGTTTGTAGAGTATTATGAATTTCGGCTTGTGATGTATTATGATGGGTATAGATCTTTAAAAAGCACAGATCCTTTAGAGTGGTCTGGGTCGCAGCATCGATCCTTTACCATGTTTTGTAGTGTCTTTTCAGAATAATAGGGTGTAGAATACCCCAGTTTTCATCTCTATAAGTGAGTTTTTTTACGTTTTGACATAGATTTAAACTTAGCTATTCGTATTTGCCATATTAAAATCATATCCTCATAGCAGCAGATATAACACATATACATATATACCAAAACCGTTTGTTTATCAAGGATTTAAGCAGTTATCAGTTGATGTGAGAGTGTCTATCGGGGTAAATTATAACACATGAACGGATCAATCGTACATATAAGGAGTGACATCTATTTCCGAGTTAAGGCCCGTTGGGTGGAGGGTTTTTAACCTATAAATCAGTTCTGCTTCTTTCTTTCTTTAATATTTTATTTTCGAAGTTACCCCCCTCCAATCTGGTTTTACCTTCACTATACCCCAGAAAGTAAAGTCTTTCAGTCTATTGTTGTGTATCTCTTTGAAATGTTGGTATAGGTGAGTATCTTTATTACCCTTCTCAATGAGCCACATATGCTCTCTTATCCTCTCTCTGAGGGTCCTTGACATTTCCCCTAGGTACTGTTTGTTACAGTTACACTGGATGAGATAAATTATCCCTTTGTCTTTACATCTTATAGTATCCCTAATTAGAAATTTTTCTTTTGTGTTACTGCATACAAATTCTTTAATTTTTGAACTGTAGTGGCAGGATTTACAACAGTTACATGAGAAGAAACCATTTACTCTATTTCCCATTAAGTCTTTCTGTATAGTTTGTGTGTTTCTACTTTTGAATTCACTGGGGGCTAGGATGGTTTTTAAGTTGTCGGAGCGCCTATAGATGAATTTAGGTTTGATAGTTTGTCGCATATAATGGGGTCTTCCCTGACTATGTTCCAGTGTTTATGATTTTTTCTACTTTTTTATATTGCCCATTGTAATTTATGATAAAAGGAACTGTGAGGTCACTATCTTGTGTATCTTGTAGATTATCAGATAGTGGTTTTTCTTTATATTTTAGGAGGCTTTCCCTTTCTATTAATCTGACCGCTTCTCTATCTTTAATGATGGTCTTCTCATTATATCCTCTATCTGAAAACTTTTTGCTAAGTAATGCGGCTTGTTCCTCATAGTCAATTAGTTTTGAGCAATTTTTTCTTACTCTAAGAAACTGTGATTTTGGCATATTGTCCTTCCATTTGGGTAAATGGCAACTTTTAGCTTGAATATAGTTGTTTGAGTCAACCTTTTTAAAGAAAGTTTTGGTGTTGACATTATTTGATTCAATGTTTATATCCAAGTCAAGGAATGATATATTGGTTTTACTTAGTTCATGAGTGAATTTAAGCCCATTGTTATTCTGATTCATGTCTTTGAAAAATTCTACTAAGTCATCTTCACTCCCTTTCCAGATGATCAGGATATCATCTATATATCTCTTGTAGGTCACCAGATGTTGCACCAAGCTACTTCCACCTAGGAATTCTGTCTCCCAGTGTCCCATAAAAAGGTTGGCGTAGCTTGGTGCAAATTTGTTGCCCATCGCAGTTCCTTTGATCTGTACGTACATTTTACCGTTAAAGGAGAATGTGTTATCAAGAATAAATCTAATACTATCCAGGATAAAGTCTTTCTGCTCTGTACTCATATCCTTATCTTGTCTGAGGTATCTGGATATCGCTTCCAGTCCTAATGTGTGTTCAATAGTAGTGTACAAAGAGTATTATGTCGACTTCAATCTTAATGTCTTTGAGAATCTGAAGGACCTGTGTTGAATCCCTAAGGTATGAAGGGAGAGTCTTCACATATTTCTGCAGATATTTGTCTATGTATTTAGATAAATTTGATGTCACTGAGTTAATTCCTGATATAATTGGTCTACCTGGTGGGTTATTGAGGTTCTTGTGTATTTTCGGGAGAAAATAGAAAATCAGTATTTTTGGAAACTGAGGGTTTAAATAATTGAATTCTTTAGCATTTAGAATTACTAATTCCTGTGCTTTCTCTAGAAGATTGCGTAGTAAGATTAAATCGGCTCTAGTTGGATCCCTTGCAAGTTCTTTGTAGGTCGTATTATCAATCAAAAGTCTGTCTGCTTCGGAAAGATAATAAGATCTATCCATTACTACTACCCCAGCCCCCTTGTCAGCTGGTTTTATAATAATCTGATTGTTATCTCTAAGCTGTTTCAGAGCGTAGTTTTCTGATTTATTCAGGTTAGTGTGTAGTCGTTTACTGATTTCACATCTTTCTAGATCTTTTAATACTAGTTTCTCGAAAGTTCCAATATTCTTACCTTTGTCGGGTAAAATTTTGATTTAGTTTTCAAATCTGTATGTACAAAGTTATCTGTTTTTGGTGGATTTCTATCAAATTCTATGGGATTTTTTAGAAAATATCTCTAATTTCGGTTTTCTTACAAACGGTTGTATATGTATGTGAGTATCAAATTTATTTAGGCGGGAGGT
This sequence comes from Bombina bombina, assembly GCF_027579735.1. NCBI lineage: Eukaryota > Metazoa > Chordata > Amphibia > Anura > Bombinatoridae > Bombina > Bombina bombina. The sequence goes on from NC_069499.1 coordinate 536,722,307, forward strand.
TGGTGCAAACGATAATCCTAGACTCAATACCCTTTTTTCTTAGTCTTTGAGTGTGTAATTAGTGATGTTAAAGATACCATTAGTATTTGTGGCTACCTCTACCTTTTGTCCCTCCTTTCCCTTGGTCTTTTGGTGATTTTCTATTTCTTCCTCTCCTCTGTCCTCTGTTCACTTTCTTAGATTCATTAAGGGTGCTAGATGTACCCTTTCTACTATTTCCCCTCTTTCTTTTTCTGCTAGGGGAGTGTCGCCTAAAAAATGAACGTGTGTAGACAATTGGCTATTTGTTCTGGTATTTCTTTCATGTAATTGGCAAGAGTCCATGAGCTAGTGACGTATGGGATATACACTACAAACTACAAACTTTGCCTCCTATGGAGGTGGGGGACTCACAGTCCCCAAGCTATGAAAGAAGTATCTCGGATACTTGCTTGGGCGGAATCCAGCTCCTGTCTAATCTCTGCGGTGCATATCCCAGGTGTAGACAATTGGGAGGCGGATTATCTCAGCCATCAGACTTTACATCCAGGGGAGTGGTCTCTCCATCCAGATGTGTTTTCTCAGATTGTTCAGATGTGGGGTCTTCCAGAGATAGATCTCATGACCTCTCATCTAAACAAGAAACTTCCCAGACACCTGTCCAGGTCCAGGGATGTTCAGGCGGAAGCAGTGGATGTGCTGACACTTGGTGATTTTCTATTTCTTCCTCCCCTCTGTCCTCTGTCCTCTGTTCACTTTCTTAGATTCATTAAGGGTGCTAGATGTACCCTTTCTACTATTTCCCCTCTTTCTTTTTCTGCTAGGGGAGTGTCGCCTAAAAAATGAACGCGTGTAGACAATTGGCTATTTGTTCTGGTATTTCTTTCATGTATTTGGCAAGAGTCTATGAGCTAGTGACGTATGGGATATACATTCCTACCAGGAGGGGCAAAGTTCCCCAAAGCTCAAAATGCCTATAAATACACCCCTCACCACACCCACAGTTCAGATGTGGGGTCTTCCAGAGATAGATCTCATGACCTCTCATCTAAACAAGAAACTTCCCAGATACCTGTCCAGGTCCAGGGATGTTCAGGCGGAAGCAGTGGATGTGCTGACACTTCCTTGGTGTTATCACCCTGCTTATATTTCTTTCATGTAATTGGCAAGAGTCCATGAGCTAGTGACGTATGGGATATACAAATGCCTATAAATACACCCCTCACCACACCCACAATTCAGTTTTACAAACTTTGCCTCCTATGGAGGTGGTGAAGAAAGTTTGTGCTAAGATTTCTACGTTGACATGCGCTTCTCAGCATTTTGAAACCCGATTCCTCTCAGAGTACAGCGAATGTCAATGTCAGAGGGACGTGGAGAGTATCACCTATTGAATGCAATGATTTTCCTAATGGGGGTATTTTTCATAGGTTCTTTGTTATCGGTCGTAGAAATTCATCTCCTACCTCCCTTTTCAGATCGACGATATACTCTCATATACCATTACCTCTACTGATAACTGTTTCAGTACTGGTTTGGCTATCTGCTATATGTGGATGGGTGTCTTTTGGTAAGTATGTTTTTATTTCTTAAGACACCTCAGCTATGGTTTGGCACTTTATGCATTTATATAAAGTTCTAAATATATGTATTGTACTTATATTTGCCATGAGTCAGGTTCATGTATTTCCTTTTGCAGATTGTCAGTTTCATATTTAGGGAAAGTTAATATTAAGAAATATTTTTATTACCTGGGGTTTAGTCCTTTTTTTTCAATTGACTACTTTGTTTCAAATTGCAGGCTGACTTAGACTCGCGGGTGCGCAAAATGCTACACTTTATTGCGTCATTCTTGGCACAAGACTTTTTTTGGCGCGAAAGGCACGTCCGTTGACGCAAGTTTGTCATTTCCGGCGTCGTAATTGACACAGAGGTTTCACACATGGTTGCGTCGTTAGTGACGCGAGTGTGTCATTTCCGAACATGGTTGGCGCCAAAAAAGTTTGTTATGTTGTGCGTCATACTTGGCGCCAAACTTTTTTTCATTATTTATTGCCCCATTGCTTTTGCCTCTTGCCTTTTTCTATGTCAGAGAGCCATGCTATTTGCATTTTTTCCCATTCCTGAAACTGTCATATAAGGAAATTGATAATTTTGTTTTTTCTTTTACATTTTGCTAGATGTCTCAATCTGATCCTGCTCAGAAGTATCTGTTGGAACTTTGCTGCCTGACATCAGTTCTACCAAAGCTAAGTGCATTTGTTGTAAAATTTGTGGAGATTATATCTCCTAATGTCATTTGTATTAGTTGTCATGATAAACTTTTACATGTAGATAGAGTGTCCATCAGTAATAGTACATTGCCGGTTGCAGTTCCTTCAACTTCTAATGTACATGATATACCTATGAATTTTAAAGAATTTGTTACCGATTCTATTCAGAAGGCTTTGTCTGCATTTCCACCTTCTAATAAGCATAAGAGGTCTTTTAAAACTTTTCATAAAGTAGCTGAAATTTCAAATGACCGACAACCTAATGAATTATCCACCTCTGATGAGGATCTATCTGATTCAGAAGATCCTTCCTCAGAGATTGACACTGACAAATCTACTTATTTATTTAAAATGGAGTATATGCATTTTTTGTTAAAAGAAGTGTTAATTGCTTTTGATATTGAGGAAGCTAGTCCTCTTGATATTAAAACCAGTAAACGTTTAAATTCTGTTTTTAAAACCTCCTGTGGTTACTCCAGAGGTTTTTCCTATTCCTGATGCTATTTCTGATATGATTTCTAAGGAATGGAATAAGCCGGGTACTCCTTTTAATCCTTCTGCAAGGTTTAAAAAATTGTATCCTTTACCAGCAATTTCAATAGAGTTTTGGGAAAAGATCCCCAAAGTTTATAGGGCTATTTCTACTCTTGCTAAACGAACCACTATTCCTATGGAAGATAGTACTTCCTTTAAAGATCCTTTAGATAGGAAGCTTGAATCTTATCTAAGGAAAGCCTATTTATATTCAGGTCATCTTCTTAGGCCTGCAATTACTTTGGCTGATGTTGCAGCTGCTTCAACTTTTTGGTTGGAGAATTTAGCGCAACAAGAATTGGATTCTGACTTATATAGCATTGTTCGTTTACTACAACATGCTAATCATTTTATTTGTGATGCTATTTTTGATGTTATCAAAATTGATTTTAGATCCATGTCTTTAGCTATTTTAGCTAGAAGAGCTTATCTAAGTCTAGATTACTATCTCTTTCTTTTCCAAGGTAATAATTTATTTGGTTCTCAGTTGGATTCTATTATTTCAACTGTTACTGGGGGGGAAGGGAGTTTTTTTGCCTCAGGATAAAAAACCTAAGGGTAAATCTAAGGCTTCTAATTGTTTTCGTTCCTTTCGTCAAAATAAGGAACAAAAACCTAATCCTTCCCCCAAGGAATCTGTTTCCAATTGGAAGCCTTCCTCAAATTGGAATAAATCCAAGCCTTTTAAAAAACCAAAGTCAGCCCCTAAGTCCGCATGAAGGTGCGGACCTCATTCCAGCTCAGCTGGTAGGGGGCAGATTAAGGTTTTTCAAGGATGTTTGGGCAAATTCTCTCCAAAATCAATGGATTCAGAGCATTGTCTCTCAGGGGTACCGAATAGGAGTAAGACCTCCTGTGAGAAGATTTTTTTCTCTCACGCATCCCAGTGAATCCAGTAAAAGCCCAGGCTTTCCTGAAGTGTGTTTCAGACCTGGAGGTTTCAGGGGTAATCATGCCGGTTCCTTTTCAGGAACAAGGTCTGGGGTTTTATTCAAATCTATTCATTTTCCCAAAGAAAGAAAATTCATTCAGACCAGTTCTGGATCTGAAAATTTTGAATCGTTATGTAAGAGTACCAACTTTCAAGATGGTGACTATAAGGACTATTCTGCCTTTTGTTCAGCAAGGACATTATATGTCTACAATAGACTTGCAGGATGCTTACCTTCATATTCCGATTCATCCAGAACATTATCAGTTCCTGAGATTCTCTTTTCTAGACAAGCATTACCAATGTGTTGCTCTTCCATTTGGCCTAGCAACAGCTCCAATAATCTTTTCAAAGGTTCTAGGTGCCCTACTCTCTGTAATCAGAGAACAGGGTATTGCGGTGTTTCCTTATTTGGACGATATCTTGGTACTAGCTCAGTCTTTACGTTCTGCAGAATCTCACACGAATCAACTAGTCTTATTTCTTCGGAAACATGGTTGGAGGATCAATTTACCAAAAAGTTTTTTGATTCCTCAGACAAGGGTCACCTTTTTAGGTTTCCAGATAGATTCAGTGTCCATGACTCTGTCTCTAACAGACAAGAGACGTTTGAAATTGGTTGCAGCATGACGGCACCTTCAGTCTCAGTCATTCCCTTCAGTGGCTATGTGCATGGAAGTTTTAGGCCTCATGACTGCAGCATCGGACGCGATTCCTATTGCTCGTTTTCACATGAGACCTCTCCAGCTTTGCATGCTGAATCAATGGTGCCAGGATTATACAAAGATATCACAATTAATATCCTTAAATCCCAATGTTCGACACTCTCTGACGTGGTGGTTAAATCACCAGCGTTTAGTTCAAGGGGCCTCTTTTGTTCGGCCAACCTGGACTGTGACCACAACAGATGCAAGTCTTTCAGGTTGGGGAGCTGTCTGAGGATCTCTAACAGCACAAGGGGTTTGGCGAGATTACCAGTCAATATTTTAGAACTCCGTTCAATTCTCAGAGCTCTTCAGTTTTGGCCTCTGTTGAAGAGAGAACCGTTCATTTGTTTTCAGACAGACAATATCACAACGGTGGCATGTGTCAATCATCAGGGTGGGAGTCACAGTCCCCAAGCTATGAAAGAAGTATCTCAGATACTTATTTGGGCGGAATCCAGCTCCTGTTTAATTTCTGCAGTTCATGTCCCAGGTGTAGACAATTGGGAGGCGGATTATCTCAGCCGTCAGACTTTACATCCAGGGGAGTGGTCTCTCCATCTGGATGTGTTTTCTCAGATTCTTCAGATGTGGGGTCTTCCAGAAATAGATCTGATGGCTTCTCATCTAAACAAGAAACTTCCCAGATACCTGTCCAGGTCCAGGGATGTTCAGGCGGCAGCAGTGGATGCGCTGACACTTGGTGTTATCATCCTGCTTACATTTTCCCGCCTGTAGTTCTTCTTCCAAGAGTGATCTCCAAAATCATCATGGAACAATCGTTTGTGTTGCTGGTGGCTCCAGCATGGCCACACAGGTTTTAGTATGTGAATCTTGTTCGGATGTCCAGTTGCCAACCTTGGCCACTTCCATTAAAGCCGGACCTACTGTCTCAAGGTCTGTTTTTCCATCATTATCTCAAATCCTTAAATTTGAAGGTATGGAAATTGAACGCTTAGTACAAAGTCATAGAGGTTTCTCTGACTCAGTAATTAATACTATGTTACAAGCTCGTAAATCTGTCTCTAGGAAGATTTATTATCGAGTTTGGAAAACTTACATTTCATGGTGTTCTTCTCATAAATTCTCTTGGCATTCTTTTAGAATTCCTAGAATTTTACAGTTTCTCCAGGATGGTTTGGATAGGGGTTTTGTCTGCAAGTTCCTTGAAGGGACAAATCTCTGCTCTTTCTGTTTTATTTCACAGAAAGATTGCTAATCTTCCTGATATTCACTGTTTTGTACAGGCGTTAGTTCGTATTAAGCATGTCATTAAATCAATTTCTCCTCCTTGGAGTCTTAATTTGGTTTTGAAGGCGTTACATGCTCCTCCTTTTAGAGCCTATGCATTCTTTGGATATTAAACTACTTTCTTGGAAAGTGTTGTTCCTTTTGGCTATCTCTTCTTCTAGAAGAGTTTCTGAGCTATCTGCTCTTTCTTGTGAATCTCCTTTTCTGATTTTTCATCAGGATAAGGCAGTTTTGCAGACTTCATTTGAATTTTTGCCTAAGTTTGTGAATTCTAACAACATTAGTAGAGTTGTTGTCCCTTCCTTGTGTCCTAATCCTAAGAATCCTTTGGAAAGATCCTTACATTCCTTGGATGTGGTGAGAGCTTTGAAATATTATGTTGAAGCTACTAAAGATTTCAGGAAGACTACTAGTCTATTTGTTATATTTTCTGGTCCTAGGAAATGTCAGAAAGCCTCTGCTATTTCCTTGGCCTCTTGGTTAAAGCTTTTGATTCATCAAGCTTATTTGGAGTCGGGTCGAGCCCCGCCTCAGAAAATTACAGCTCATTCTACTAGATCAGTCTGCATTTCGTGGGCTTTTAAGAATGAAGCTTCAGTTGATCAGATTTGCAAAGCAGCAACTTGGTCCTCTTTGCATACATTTACTAACTTCTACCGTTTTTATGTATTTGCTTCATCAGAAGCAGTTTTTGGTAGAAAAGTTCTTCAGGCAGCTGTTTCAGTTTGATTCTTCTGCTGATGTTTTAAGTTTTTCTTTTCATTATGAGAATAACTTTTATTTTGGGTTCTGGATTATTTTTTCAGCGGAAAATGGCTGTTATTTATTTTTATCCCTCCCTCTCTAGTGACTCTTGAGTGGAGTTCCACCTCTTGGGTATTGATATCCCATACGTCACTAGCTCATGGACTCTTGCCAATTACATGAAAGAAAACATAATTTATGTAAGAATTTACCTGATAAATTCATTTCTTTCATATTGGCAAGAGTCCATGAGGCCCACCCTTTTTATGGTGGTTATGATTTTTTTGTATAAAGCACAATTATTTCCAAATTCCTTTGTTGATGCTTTTTACTCCTTTCTTTATCACCCCACTTCTTGGCTATTCGTTAAACTGAATTGTGGGTGTGGTGAGGGGTGTATTTATAGGCATTTTGAGGTTTGGGAAACTTTGCCCCTCCTGGTAGGGTTGTATATCCCATACGTCACTAGCTCATGGACTCTTGCCAATATGAAAGAAATTAATTTATCAGGTAAATTCTTACATAAATTATGTTTTTTGTTGGCTTTTTCCTCTGCACGCAGAGTTTCTGAGATTTCTACTTTGCAATGTGATCCCCCTTATCTGGTTTTTCATGCTGATAAGGCGTCTTTACGCACTAAACTAGGGTTCCTCCCTAAGGTGATATCGAATCGTAACATTAATCAATAAATTGTTGTTTCTTCCTTGTGCCCTAATCCTCCTCCAGTGAAGGAATGTTTGCTTCATAATCTAGATATAGTTTGTGCCTTGAAGTTCTATCTTCAGACTATTAAGGAATTCCGACAATCTTCCTCTTTGTCATCTATATGGGGAAGTGTAAGGGGCAGAAGGCTACTATGACTTCTCTATCTTTCTGGTTGAGGAGTGTCATCCGCTTAGCATATGAGACAGTGGGACGACAGCCTCCTGAGAAGATAACGACTCATTCCACTAGAGCAGTGGCTTCCTTTTGGGCTTTTAAGAACGAAGCCTCAATGGATCAGATTTGTAAAGGGGCTACCTGGTCCTCCAAGTTTTATGTGTTTGTTTCGGCTGAAGCAGTTTTCGGGAGAAAAGTTTTGCAGGCTGTGGTGCCCTCAGAATAGGGTCCGCCTCTTTTTTCTGTTCCCTCCCGTTATTCATTCAGTGTCCTCTGGGGCTTGGGTATAGTTTTCCCAACAGGAATGAAGTTGTGGACTCTCCCTGCCTTATGGATGGAAAACATAATTTATGCTTACCAGATAAATTCCTTTCCTTCCTGGCAGGGAAGGTCCACGACCCCGCCCGTAATTTATTTTTTGATGGGTGGCTCCCTTTTTTATATTATTTCACCTTTTTATACCCTGATGTTTCTCCTTCTTTTCCTTGTTCCCTCTGCAGAATGACTGGGAGATAGCTGAAGTGGGAGGGATACTTAAGCCTTTGTCCTGGGTGTCTTTGCCTCATCCTGGTGGCCAAGTGTTGTATTTCCCAACAGTAAGGAATGAAGTTGTGGACTCTCCCTGCTGGTAAGCATACATTGTATTTTTGTATGGAAGGCAAATTCAAATTTGAACAGAGCTAGCAATTTACGTATCCTTCTCCCTCATCCAAGTCAGCATGAAGATGAGAAGGCTATTGTGGTTTAGTGCGTTAGAAAGCAGCCTTGTAAAGAATTGGACCCCTCTATGGGTGCATAGGTCCATAGAAGTATTTGTTCCAATTTTGAAACAAAGGTTGGGATTTTATTCAAATCTCTTCTTTGGCCTAAAAGTCAAAATTAAACTTTCTCCTGTTAAGTGTGGTCAGTCCACGGGTCATCATTACTTCTGGGATATTATCTCCTCCCCTACAGGAAGTGCAAGAGGATTCACCCAGCAGAGCTGCTACATAGCTCCTCCCCTCTACGTCACCTCCAGTCATTCTCTTGCACCCAACGAATAGATAGGATGTGTGAGAGGACTGTGGTGATTTTAATTAGTTTATTACCTTCAATCAAAAGTTTGTTATTTTATTATAGCACCGGAGTGTGTTATTTATTCTCTGGTAGAATTTGAAGAAGAATCTACCTGAGTTTTTCTATGATTTTAGCCGGAGTAGTTAAGATCATATTGCTGTTTCTCGGCCATCTGAGGAGAGGTAAACTTCAGATCAGGGGACAGCGGGCAGATTAATCTGCAAAGAGGTATGTAGCAGTTTATTATTTTCTGACATGGAATTGATGAGAAAATCCTGCCATACCGTTATAATGTAAACTCAGCCTTAAATGCAGTAGATGTAGCTGGTATCAGGCTGTCATGTATGTATATTTCACACTTCAGTATTCTGGGGAATGGTACTTCACTGGATTTTACTGTATGCATAGACTTAACCTAATTTGCAGGGACTTGCAATAGGTTTTAAATAACAATTAATTTATTGAGGTTAAACGTTTTTTTGCTGGCATGTAAAATCGTTTATTTCTCTGAGGTACTGGGTGAAAAAATGTTTTGGGCACTATTTTTTCCACTTGGCAATAGTTTTGTTTAAATTAAAGCAGTTTTCTGATCTCTCTCACTGTTATGTGTGAGGGGGAGGGGCCATTTTTGGCGCTTTTACTACGCATCAAAAAACTCAGTCAGAAGTTCATTTTCTTCATGCATGATCCGGTTCATCTCTACAGAACTCAGGGATCTCCAAAGCTTGTTTTGAGGGAGGTAATCATTCACAGCAGAGCTGTGAAGATTGTAGTTGACTGTGATAAAAAACGTTTATTTGTGTATTTTTTCTGCTGTCAGGGTTAGTTATCCTTTGCTAATGGGAACAATCCTTTGCTAAAATTGTGTATTTTTTACAAAGATTTGATGCTATAACTTATTTGTTTTCAACTGTCATAATTTTTTCTGTGCTTCTTATAGGCACAGTTCGTTTTCATATTATTGTAAATTACTTGAAAAGCATTTCCAAGTTGCTAGTTTATTGCTAGTGTGTTAAACATGTCTGATTCAGAGGAAGATACATGTGCTATATGTGCTAATGCCAAAGTGGAGCCCAATAGAAATTTATGTACTAATTGTATTGATGTTACTTTAAATAAAAGTCAATCTGTACAAACGGAACATATTTCACCTAACAACGAGGGGAGAGTTATGCCGACTAACTCGCCTCACGTGTCAGTACCTGCATCTCCCGCTCGGGAGGTGCGTGATATTGTAGCGCCGAGTACATCTGGGCGGCCATTTCAAATCACATTACAGGATATGGCTACTGTTATGACTGAAGTTTTGGCTAAATTACCAGAACTTAGAGGCAAGCGTGATCACTCTGGGGTGAGAACAGAGTGCGCTGATAATATTAGGGCCATGTCAGACACTGCGTCACAGGTGGCAGAACATGAGGACGGAGAACTTCATTCTGTGGATGACGGTTCTGATCCAAACAGACTGGATTCAGATATTTCAAATTTTAAATTTAAGCTGGAAAACCTCCGTGTATTACTAGGGGAGGTGTTAGCGGCTCTGAATGATTGTAACACAGTTGCAATACCAGAGAAAATGTGTAGGTTGGATAAATATTTTGCGGTACCGGCGAGTACTGATGTTTTTCCTATACCTAAGAGACTTACTGAAATTGTTACTAAGGAGTGGGATAGGCCCGGTGTGCCGTTCTCACCTCCTCCGATATTTAGAAAAATGTTTCCAATAGACGCCACCACACGGGACTTATGGCAAACGGTCCCTAAGGTGGAGGGAGCAGTTTCTACTTTAGCTAAGCGTACCACTATCCCGGTGGAGGATAGCTGTGCTTTTTCAGATCCAATGGATAAAAAGTTAGAGGGTTACCTTAAGAAAATGTTTGTTCAACAAGGTTTTATATTGCAACCTCTTGCATGTATTGCGCCTGTCACGGCTGCAGCAGCATTTTGGTTTGAGTCTCTGGAAGAGACACTTCAATCATCTACACTAGATGAGATTACACACAAACTTAAAGCCCTTAAGTTAGCTAACTCATTTATTTCAGATGCCGTAGTACATTTAACTAAACTTACGGCTAAGAATTCCGGATTTGCCATTCAGGCACGCAGAGCACTGTGGCTAAAATCCTGGTCAGCTGATGTTACTTCTAAATCTAAATTGCTTAATATACCTTTCAAAGGGCAAACCTTATTCGGGCCCGGGTTGAAAGAGATTATCGCTGACATTACAGGAGGTAAAGGCCATGCCCTGCCTCAGGACAAAGCCAAACCTAGGGCTAGACAGTCTAATTTTCGTTCCTTTCGTAATTTCAAAGCAGGAACAGCATCAACTTCCTCTGCACCAAAACAGGAAGGAGCTGTTGCTCGCTACAGACAAGGCTGGAAACCTAACCAGTCCTGGAACAAGGGCAAGCAGGCCAGGAAACCTGCTGCTGCCCCTAAGACAGCATGAATCGAGGGCCCCCGATCCGGGACCGGATCTAGTAGGGGGCAGACTTTCTCTCTTCGCCCAGGCTTGGGAAAGAGATGTTCAGGATCCCTGGGCGTTAGAGATCATATCTCAGGGATACCTTCTGGACTTCAAATCCTCTCCCCCAAGAGGGAGATTTCATCTGTCAAGGTTGTCAACAAACCAAATAAAGAAAGAAGCGTTCCTACGCTGCGTACAAGATCTTTTATTAATGGGAGTGATCCATCCAGTTCCGCGGTCGGAACAAGGACAAGGGTTTTACTCAAATCTGTTTGTAGTTCCCAAAAAAGAGGGAACTTTCAGGCCAATCTTGGATTTAAAGATCCTAAACAAATTCCTAAGAGTTCCATCGTTCAAGATGGAAACTATTCGAACAATTTTGCCCATGATCCAAGAGGGTCAGTACATGACCACAGTGGATTTAAAGGATGCTTACCTTCACATACCGATTCACAGAAATCATTACCGGTATCTAAGGTTTGCCTTTCTAGACAGGCATTACCAGTTTGTAGCTCTTCCATTCGGATTGGCTACGGCTCCAAGAATCTTCACAAAGGTTCTGGGTACTCTTCTGGCGGTACTAAGACCGCGAGGAATTTCGGTAGCTCCGTACCTAGACGACATTCTGATACAAGCTTCAAGCTTTCAAACTGCCAAGTCTCATACAGAGTTAGTACTGGCATTTCTAAGGTCGCATGGATGGAAGGTGAACGAAAAGAAGAGTTCTCTCTTTCCACTCACAAGAGTTCCCTTCTTGGGGACTCTGATAGATTCTGTAGAAATGAAGATTTACCTGACAGAAGACAGGTTAACAAAGCTTCAAAATGCATGCCGTGTCCTTCATTCCATTCAACACCCGTCAGTAGCTCAATGCATGGAGGTGATCGGCTTAATGGTAGCGGCAATGGACATAGTACCTTTTGCACGCCTACATCTCAGACCGCTGCAATTGTGCATGCTAAGTCAGTGGAATGGGGATTACTCAGATTTGTCCCCCACTCTGAATCTGAATCAAGAGACCAGAAATTCTCTTCTATGGTGGCTTTATCGGCCACACCTGTCCAGGGGGATGCCATTCAGCAGGCCGGACTGGACAATTGTAACAACAGACGCCAGCCTACTAGGTTGGGGCGCTGTCTGGAATTCTCTGAAGGCTCAGGGACTATGGAATCAGGAGGAGAGTCTCCTTCCAATAAACATCCTGGAATTGAGAGCAGTTCTCAATGCCCTTCTGGCTTGGCCCCAGTTAACAACTCGGGGGTTCATCAGGTTTCAGTCGGACAACATCACGACTGTAGCTTACATCAACCATCAGGGAGGGACAAGAAGCTCCCTAGCAATGATGGAAGTATCAAAGATAATTCGCTGGGCAGAGTCTCACTCTTGCCACCTGTCTGCAATCCACATCCCGGGAGTGGAGAACTGGGAGGCGGATTTCTTAAGTCGTCAGACTTTTCATCCGGGGGAGTGGGAACTTCATCCGGAGGTCTTTGCCCAGATACTTCGACGTTGGGGCAAACCAGAGATAGATCTCATGGCGTCTCGTCAGAACGCCAAGCTTCCTCGCTACGGGTCCAGATCCAGGGATCCGGGAGCGGTTTTGATAGATTCTTTGACAGCACCTTGGACCTTCGGGATGGCTTATGTGTTTCCACCCTTCCCGATGCTTCCTCGATTGATTGCCAGAATCAAACAGGAGAGAGCATTAGTGATTCTAATAGCACCTGCATGGCCACGCAGGACTTGGTATGCAGATCTAGTGGACATGTCATCCTGTCCGCCTTGGTCTCTACCTCTGAAACAGGACCTTCTGATCCAGGGTCCATTCAAACATCAAAATCTAACTTCTCTGAAGCTGACTCCTTGGAAATTGAACGCTTGATTTTATCAAAACGTGGGTTTTCTGAGCCAGTTATTGATACCTTAATACAGGCTAGGAAGCCTGTTATCAGAAGGATTTACCATAAAATATGGCGTAAATACTTATATTGGTGCGAATCCAAGAGTTACTCATGGAGTAAGGTTAGGATTCCAAGGATATTGTCTTTTCTACAAGAAGGTTTAGAAAAGGGGTTATCCGCTAGTTCTTTAAAGGGACAGATTTCAGCTCTGTCCATTCTTTTACACAAACGTCTGTCAGAAGTTCCGGACGTTCAAGCTTTTTGTCAGGCTTTAGCTAGGATCAAGCCTGTGTTTAAAACTGTTGCTCCGCCATGGAGTTTGAACTTAGTTCTTAATGTTTTACAGGGTGTTTCGTTTGAACCCCTTCATTCCATTGATATCAAGTTGTTATCTTGGAAAGTTCTGTTTTTAATGGCTATTTCCTCGGCTCGAAGAGTCTCTGAGTTATCTGCCTTACATTGTGATTCTCCTTATCTGATTTTTCATTCTGACAAGGTAGTTCTGCGTACTAAACCTGGGTTCCTACCTAAGGTGGTCACTAACAGGAATATCAATCAAGAGATTGTTGTTCCATCTTTGTGTCCTAATCCTTCCTCGAAGAAGGAACGTCTGCTACACAATCTAGATGTAGTCCGTGCCCTGAAATTTTATCTACAGGCAACTAAGGATTTTCGTCAAACGTCTTCCCTGTTTGTCGTTTATTCTGGTCAGAGGAGAGGTCAAAAAGCTTCGGCTACCTCTCTCTCTTTTTGGCTTCGTAGCATAATACGATTAGCCTATGAGACTGCTGGACAGCAGCCTCCTGAAAGAATTACAGCTCATTCTACTAGAGCTGTGGCTTCCACTTGGGCCTTTAAGAATGAGGCTTCTGTTGAACAGATTTGCAAGGCTGCAACTTGGTCTTCTCTTCATACTTTTTCCAAATTTTACAAATTTGACACTTTTGCTTCTTCGGAGGCTGTTTTTGGGAGAAAGGTTCTTCAGGCAGTGGTTCCCTCCGTATAAAGAGCCTGCCTGTCCCTCCCGTCATCCGTGTACTTTTGCTTTGGTATTGGTATCCCAGAAGTAATGATGACCCGTGGACTGACCACACTTAACAGGAGAAAACAAAATTTATGCTTACCTGATAAATTCATTTCTCCTGTAGTGTGGTCAGTCCACGGCCCGCCCTGTTTTCTTATGGCAGGCTAAAAAAAATTTTGGGATTATACTCCAGTCACCACTACACCCTTGGGCTTCTCCTTTCTCGTTGGTCCTTTGGTCGAATGACTGGAGGTGACGTAGAGGGGATGAGCTATGTAGCAGCTCTGCTGGGTGAATCCTCTTGCACTTCCTGTAGGGGAGGAGATAATATCCCAGAAGTAATGATGACCCGTGGACTGACCACACTACAGGAGAAATGAATTTATCAGGTAAGCATAAATTTTGTTTTTATGTTTCAGATAGGGCATGTCATTTAAAGCAACTTTCCAATTTACCTTTATCATTACATTTGCTTTTATTCCCTTGTATTCATTGATGAAAGCTAAACTTAGGTCGGCTGATATGCTTTTTTCTAAGTCATTGAAGGCTGCCTCTTAACTCAGTGCATTTTGGCAGTTTTCACAGCTAGGTAGTGCTAGTTAATGTGTGCCATATAGATAACCTTGTGCTCACTCCAGTGGAGTTACATGAGTCAGCACTGATTGTCTAAATTACATGTCTGTCAAAAGAACTGAAATAAGGGGGACAGTCTGCAGAGGCTTAGATTCAAGGTTATCACAGAGGTAAAAAGTATATTAATAAAACTGTTGGTTATGCAAAACCGAGGAATGGGCAATAAAGGCATTATCAATCGTTTAAACAAAGATTCTGGAGTAGACTGTTCCTTTAATTTATCAGCTAAGCATAAAAAAAATTCTTCATAAGGTGATGAGAGTCCACAAGCCATTACTCCTATTTTGGTGGGATACATTTTTTTATTTTTTTTAAAGGCAGGCACCTAGTTTACAAACATTTGTTGCCTGAAGGACTTTCTTACCAAAAGCCGCTTCAGAAGAAGCAAAGGTATCAAAGTGGTAGAATATAGCCAAGCAAGGCAAAGTAGACAGGTAGGAAGGACATAACAGGGAAAATGAGGTGCAAACTAGAAAGTGCTGCAAGAAAAAAAAATCTGAAACATTTGTGAACTATGGGCTGGTATCGTAGACTTTCACCACCATGAAAGAAATTAAGGGACAGTCTAGTAAAAATTAACTTTCCAATTTTACCTTTATTATCAAATTTGCTTTGTTCACTTGGCTTTCTTTGTTGAAAGCTATACCTAGGTAGGCTTATATGCTAATTCCTAAGCCCTTGAAGGCTACCACTTATCTCAGTGCATTTTGACAGTTTTCACAGCTAGACAGTGCTTGTTCATATGTGCCATATAGATAACCTTGTGCTCACTCCAGTGGAGTTACATGAGTTAGCACTGATTGTCAAAATAACTGAAATAAGGGAGCAGTCTGCAGAGGCTTAGATACAAGTTAATCACAGAGGTAAGACATATATTAATATAACTGTGTTAGATATACAAAACTGATGAATGAGTAGTAAAGGAATTATCTATCTTTTTAAATCATAAACATTCTGGAGTAGACTGTACCTTTAATTTATCAGTTAATCATAAATTTTGTTTTTCTTTATAAGGTGATGAGTTATTTTCTCAGGGCTCTCAGGGTTTCTTTGTTATGTATTCTGCAAGGTCAGTTTATGTCCGCAATAGATTAATAGGATATCTTCCTTCATATTCCTATTCACAAAGATCTTCATCAGTTTATAGGTTTATTGTCCTCAGCAAACATGTTCTAGTTTTTTGTTCTTCCATTTGATCTGTTTGTCTGCTCCCTGGATATTTTCTGATGAGTTCTCTTGTTTCCCAATCCAGATTCTCTTTTCTGGGTGTTGTAATTAAATTCAGTCTCCATGAGAATTTGTTTTACAGATCAGAGAAGGTTGTAGTTGTAGCTGATTTTAGCTTGACTTTTATCTTTAGTGTGTAGCTTTGTTGCATGGAAGTTTTAGGCCTAATAGTAACTGTTTCAGATGTTATTTAGTTTGCTCGGTGTCATGAGGCCTCTTCGGCTTTGTATCCTTCAACTATGGTGCAGGCATCTTTTTTAGAAATGTTATTTGGTCCCCATGACAAGGGAGTCCCTGTGTTGATGGCTGGATTATCAGCCTATCTTTCTGGTAGCTTCTATATTTCATCCCATCTGGTTTGTGATATTTACAGATGCATGTCTTTCAGGCTGTGGTAGTTTTGGGGGTCTCTGAAAGCACATGGGGTTTGGTCTCCTTGAGTGAAGTATTTTCTTTCATGTAATTGGCAAGAGTCCAAGAGCTAGTGACATATGGGATATACATTCCTACCAGGAGGGGCAAAGTTTCCCAAACCTCAAAATGCCTATAAATACACCCCCCACCACACCCACAATTCAGTTTTACAAACTTTGCCTCCTATGGAGGTGGTGAAGTAAGTTTGTGCTAGATTTCTACTCTACTAGGTCAGTTTCTACTTCCTGGGCTTTTAAGAATGAAGCTTCTGTTGATCAGATTTGCAAAGCAGCAACTTGGTCTTCTTTGCATACTTTTACTAAATTCTACCATTTTGATGTTTTCTCTTCTTCAGAAGCAGTTTTTCGTAGAAAAGTACTTTGCCCCTCCTGGTAGGAATGTATATCCCATACGTCACTAGCTCATGGACTCTTGCCAATATGAAAGAAATTAATTTATCAGGTAAATTCTTACATAAATTATGTTTCTTCTATAAGGTACGACGAGTCCACGGATTCATCCTTTACTTGTGGGATATTATCCTCCTGCTAACAGGAAGTTGCAAAGAGCACCACAGCAGAGCTGTCTATATAGCTCCTCCCTTAGCTCCACCCCCAGTCATTCTCTTTGCCTACTCTAAGTACTAGGAAGGGTAAAGTGAAAGAGTTGATAAAATATTAGTTTTTAATTTCTTCAAGCAAGAGCTTTTTGTTTTAAATGGTACCGGTGTGTACTATTTACTCTCAGGAAGCAGATGGATGAAGACTTCTGCCTGGAGGATGATGATCTTAGCATTTGTAACTAAGATCCAGTGCTGTTCCCACAGAGGCTGAGGGGTACAAGAAACTTCAGTGTGAGGAATGTTTTCATGCTATACAGCAGTGAGGTATGTTCATTCATTTTTTCTGGAGAGACTGTGTATTTCAGAAAGGCTGACAGTATCCCCATGAGGGTAAGGGTAAGCAGTAATCCTAAGAGCTATAGAAAGGCATGACTAAGCTTGCATAAGGGGCTAATTAAAAAATGGTTGACACTGAGTTTTGAATGTTTGTGGGCATCGACATCGAGTGACAGGCTCAGATGCGCAGTTGTTTTCACTCTGTAAGCAGCAAGCTCCAACTCCTGAGGGCCCTTGTGGATGTTTTGGGCCAAATCGAAGCTTTAACCCCATATTTACAATCCCTGAGGGCAGGCAGGCGCCACAGCAGGGCTGTGGCAAGGTGCTGGGGGTGTTTTTTTCCGGATTTAGGCCTTATTTCAATCCGGTTTTCACAAAAAAGTTTTAAATGTTAAATTTTCTTGTGGGGCAAACTTAACTACACATATTGAGTCTGCTGTAAAAAATTTGGTGCATTTTATAGCAGTTTTGCAGAACTTTAAAGGCGCAGTACCGTTTTTTAAGATTGTTATTTTTTCACTAAATAAAGTGTTTTCATGCTTGTTTGTAGTCATTACTAGCCCGTTCAACATGTCTGACATTGAGGAAAGTCATTGTTCAATATGTTTAGAAGCCATTGTGGAACCCCCACTTAGAATGTGTCCCTCATGCACTGAAAGGTCAATAAATTGCAAAGAACATATTTTAGCTACTAAAAGTATGTCACAGGATGATTCTCAGTCAGAATGGAATCAGGTTATGTCATCTAATTCTCCCCAAGTGTCACAACCATTAACGCCCGCACAAGCAACGCCAAGTGCTTCTAGTGCGTCTAATTCTTTCACTTTGCAAGATATGGCCGCAGTTATGAATACTACCCTCACAGAGGTTTTATCTAAGCTGCCTGGGTTGCAGGGGAAGCGCAGTAGGTCTGGTTTGAGAACAAATGCTGAGCCCTCTGACGCTTTATTAGCCATATCCGATGTACTCTCACAATGTTCTGAGTTGAGGGTGAGGTATTTGCTGTCTGAGGGAGAGATTTCTGATTCAGGAAAGATGTTCCCTCAGACAGACTCTGATATGACGGCTTTTAAATTTAAACTAGAACACCTCCGCTTATTGCTCAGGGAGGTTTTAGCGACTCTGGATGATTGTGACCCTATTGTAGTTCCAGAGAAATTGTGTAAAATGGACAGATTTCTAGAGGTTCCTGCCTACACTGATGTTTTTCCGGTCCCTAAGAGGATTTCGGACATTGTTACTAAGGAGTGGGATAGACCAGGTATTCCGTTCGCTTCCCCTCCTACTTTTAAGAAAATGTTTCCCATATCAGACACCATGCGGGACTCGTGGCAGACGGTCCCTAAGGTGGAGGGAGCTATTTGTACCCTGGCTAAGCGCACAACTATACCTATTGAGGACAGTTGTGCTTTCAAAGATCCTATGGATAAAAAAATTAGAGGGTCTCCTACAGAAAATATTTGTTCGTCAGGGTTTTCTTCTCCAACCTATAGCGTGCATTGTTCCTGTAACTACTGCAGCTGCTTTTTGGTTCGTGGCTCTGGAGGAGGCTCTTCAGGTTGAGACCCCTTTAGATGATATTCTGGAGAGAATTAGGGCTCTCAAGCTAGCTAATTCTTTCATTACAAATGCCGCTTTTCAACTGACTAAATTAGCGGCAAAGAATTCAGGTTTTGCCATTTTAGCGCGTAGAGCGTTATGGCTTAAGTCCTGGTCTGCTGATGTGTCATCAAAATCTAAGCTTTTAGCCATCCCTTTCAAGGGTAAGACCCTATTTGGGCCTGAACTGAAAGAGATCATTTCAGACATCACTGGAGGAAAAGGCCATGCCCTTCTTCAGGATAAGACAAATAAGATGAGGACCAAACAAAATAATTTTCGTTCCTTTCGAAACTTCAAAGGTGGTCCCTCTACCTCTCCCCCTGCTGCAAAGCAAGAGGAGAATTTTGCTCAATCCAAGTCAGTCTGGAGACCCAACCAGACTTGGAACAAAGGTAAATAGGCCAAGAAGCCCGCTGCTGCCACCAAGACAGCATGAAGGGGTAGCCCCCGATCCGGGACCGGATCTAGTAGGGGGCAGACTTTCTCTCTTTGCTCAGGCTTGGGCAAGAGATCAGGACTCCTGGGCTTTAGAAATCGTAACCCTGGGGTATCTTCTAGATTTCAAAGATTCTCCTCCAAGGGGGAGATTCCATCTTTCTCAATTGTTTGTAAACCAGACAAAAAGAGAGGCATTCTTACGCTGTGTAGAAGACCTATTTACCATGGGAGTGATCTGCCCAGTTCCGAAAACAGAACAGTGGCAGGGGTTCTACTCCAATCTGTTTGTGGTTCCCAAGAAAGAGGGAACCTTCAGACCAATTTTAGATCTCAAGATCCTAAACAAATTCCTCAGAGTCCCATCCTTCAAGATGGACACCATTCAGACTATTTTACCAATAATCCAGGAGGGTCAATATATGACCACCGTGGACTTAAAGGATGCGTATCTACACATCCCTATCCACAAAGATCATCACCAGTTCCTCAGGTTCGCCTTTTTGGACAAGCATTACCAGTTTGTGACTCTTTCCTTTGGGTTGCCAACAGCTCCCAGAATTTTCACAAAGGTGCTAGGGTCCCTTCTGGTGGTTCTAAGGCCGGGGGGCATAGCAGTGGCGCCTTATCTGGACGATATCTTAATTCAGGCGTCGACTTACCAACTAGCCAAATCTCACACGGACATCGTGTTGGCTTTTCTAAGATCTCACGGGTGGAAGGTGAACGTAAAAAAGAGTTCACCTATCCCTCTCACAAGAGTTCCATTCCTGGGAACTCTGATAGATTCGGTGGACATGAAAATTTTTCTGACGGAGGTCAGGAAATCAAAGATTTTAACCACCTGCCGAGCTCTTCATTCCATTCCTCGGCCGTCAGTGGCTCAGTGTATGGAGGTGATCGGGCTAATGGTAGCGGCAATGGACATAGTTCCGTTTGCTCGCTTGCATCTCAGACCACTGCAACTATGCATGCTCAATCAGTGGAATGGGGATTATGCAGATTTATCTCCTCAGATAAATCTGGATCAAGAGACAAGAGACTCTCTTCTTTGGTGGTTGTCACAGGATCATCTGTCCCAGGGAATGTGTTTCCGCAGGCCAGCATGGGTCATAGTGACGACGGACGCCAGCCTATTGGGCTGGGGTGCAGTCTGGAATTCCCTGAAAGCACAGGGTTTGTGGACTCAGGAGGAGGCTCTCCTCCCGATAAATATTCTAGAACTGAGAGCGATATTCAACATGCTTCAGGCGTGGCCTCAGCTGGCTTCGGCCAGATTCATAAGATTCCAGTCGGACAATATCATGACTGTAGCTTATATCAATCATCAGGGGGGAACAAAGAGTTCTCTAGCGATGATAGAGGTTACCAAAATAATTTGATGGCCAGAGACTCACTCTTAACATCTATCAGCAATCTATATCCCAGGAGTGGAGAACTGGGAAGCGGATTTTCTAAGTCGTCAGACTTTTCATCCGGGGTAGTGGGAACTCCATCCGGAGGTGTTTGCACAATTGATTCAGCAATGGGGCACACCAGAATTGGATCTGATGGCGTCTCGTCAGAACGCCAAACTTCCTTGTTACGGGTCCAGGTCAAGGGATCCTCAGGCAGTACTGATAGATGCTCTAGCAGTACCCTGGTCGTTCAACCTGGCTTATGTGTTTCCATCGTTTCCTCTCCTTCCTTGATTTTGATAGCACCTGCATGGCCACGCAGGACTTGGTATGCAGACCTGGTGGACATGTCTTCTCTTCCACCATTGACTCTGCCACTGAGACAAGAACTTCTGATTCAAGGTCCGTTCCAGCATCCAAATCTAGTTTCTCTGCGGCTGACTGCTTGGAGATTGAACGCTTGATTTTATCCAAGCGGGGTTTCTCTGAGTCGGTCATAGATACCTTGATTCAGACTCGAAAGCCTGTCACTAGGAAAATTTATCATAAGATATGGTGTAAATATCTTTATTGGTGCGAATCCAAAGGCTACTCATGGAGTAAGATCAGGATTCCTAGGATTTTGTCCTTTCTCCAAGAAGGATTGGAGAAGGGGCTATCAGCTAGTTCCTTAAAGGGACAGATATCTGCTTTATCAATTCTACTGCACAAGCGTCTGGCAGATGTTCCAGACGTTCAGTCGTTCTGTCAGGCTTTAGTTAGAATTAAGCCTGTGTTTAAACCTGTTGCTCCACCATGGTGTTTGAATTTAGTTCTTAAAGTTCTACAAGGGGTTCCGTTTGAATCTATGCATTCCATAGATATTAAAGGGACAGTTTACTCAAAAAATTTCTCCCCTTTAATTTGTTCCTAATGATCCACTTTACCTGCAGGAGTGTATTATATTGTTTACAAGTAGCTCCATTACCCTTAAATTGGCATTTGAAATAGTTGATTTAGCATGTGGTATCCCCACCTATTCTGAAAGTTTGTGGCCGCAGGTCCAAGCTATAGATAAGTTTTGTAAACACAACCAGCAGAAGAAATTACACTCCCAGTGAGATATAGCAGAGATAAGGTAATAACATGTTGATTTTCCATTGTTCTCTCCAAGTATTGATGATTGGTTTACGGACAGATATAAGATAAAGAAGCAGGTATATGTACACAATGTGATACAGTAATGAGGTCTGATTATACCTACAAGCTCAACCAATTTTATTAGGTTGTGGCTTCAAAACACAAAATCAGAGCATTAATATACACAAATAAACCTTAAAAAGCTAATTTTCATACATTTTTACTCTGCAGTTGGTAAAAAAAAGCAATTGTAAACACATTAAGGGAAAAACTATTTTACAGTATACTGTTCCTTTAAGCTTCTATCTTGGAAAGTTCTGTTTTTAGTTGCTATCTCTTCGGCTCGAAGAGTTTCTGAACTATCTGCATTGCAATGCGACTCGCCTTATCTTGTTTTCCATGCTGATAAGGTGGTTTTGCGTACCAAACCTGGATTCCTTCCTAAGGTTGTTACTAATAGGAATATCAATCAGGAAATTGTTGTTCCTTCTCTGTGTCCTAATCCTTCCTCTATGAAAGAGCGTCTGTTGCACAACTTGGACGTGGTTCGTGCTTTGAAGTTTTACTTGCAAGCAACCAAACATTTCCGTCAATCATCTTCTTTGTTTGTTGTCTATTCTGGAAAACGTAGACGGCTACCTCTCTTTCTTTTTGGCTGAAAAGCATCATTCGTTTGGCATACGAGCTTGCTGGAAAGCAACCTCCTGAAAGGATTACAGCTCACTCTACTAGAGCGGTGGCTTCCACATGGGCTTTTAAAAATTATGCTTCTGTTGAACAGATTTGTAAGGCTGCGACTTGGTCTTCGCTTCATACCTTTTACAAATTTGATACTTTTGCTTCTTCGGAGGCTATTTTTGGGAGAAAGGTTCTTCAAGCAGTGGTGCCTTCTGTTTAACCATCTGTCTTGTCCCTCCCGTTCATCCATGTCCTGTAGCTTTGGTATTGTATCCCACAAGTAAAGGATGAATCTGCGGACTCGTCGTACCTTATAGAAGAAAAGTAAATGTATGCTTACCTGATAAATTAATTTCTTCTATGGTACGACGAGTCCACAGCCTGCCCTGTCATTTTAAGACAGATTATATTTTTTGATTTTAAACTTCAGTCACCTCTGCACCTTTTTAGCTTCTCCTTTTTCTTCCTGTACCTTCGGTCGAATGACTGGGGGGTGGAGCTAAAGGAGGAGCTATATAGACAGCTCTGCTGTGGTGCTCTTTGCCACTTCCTGTTAGCAGGAGGATAATATCCCACAAGTAAAGGATGAATCCGTGGACTCGTCGTACCTTAGAAGAAATTAATTTATCTGGTAAGCATAAATTTACTTTTTCTAATATATGTTTTTGAAGCTTTGTGTATTTTAAAGGCTCTCAGAGTCCTCCCCTGCTGAGGAGTCGTCTCATTTGTGTTTTTTATTCATGTCAGTGGCATATGTCAATCATCAAGGTAGGACTCTCATCTATGGGGGTAGTATCTCAGATTCTTACCTGGACAGAGGACATTTGTTGTCTGCATAATTTCTGCATTTTATATTTTTGGGGTGAGTAACTGGGAAGCAGATTTTCTCATTCGTCAGTTCCTGCATTCGGGTGAATGTTTTCTTAATCTGGATGTTTTCTATTAGATTGTGATTCTTTGGGGATTCCCAGAGATAGATCTCATGGCTTCTTAATCTTTCCTTTTTCATTGTTTTTTCGCTTATTCCAAAGCAGCCATTGGTAGGTAGTCCTTCAGGTAGTAATCTTTTTGTTTTAGTTTTGTTTTATGTTCATGTCTTTTTTTTTTTTTTTTTTTACAAAAAAATATACAGAATCTATATGTCATGCTCGTCCCGCCCTCATTACTCATGGACTTCACTGCTTGGGTATTCGTTTTGCAGGAGTAATAGATCAGGGACTCTCATCACCTGTATGAAAGAGAAAACCTAATATATGCTTACCAGATAAATTAATTTCTTTCATGGTGATGAGTCCACGAGATCCCACCCTGTAATTATTTCTGATACTTTTAGGGGGCTTTTTTTTTGTTTCCCCTGTTCCTTTTTTGCTCTTGTTTTCTATCCTATCTTTCTTGTTCGGCTATACATCAGACTAGTTACCAGTAAGGTAGGAGGGGTTTTATAGAGCTCTTGGGGTTTGGGAATCCTTGCCTCCTCCTAGTGGCCAGGAAGACGAATTACCGAAGAGTAATGGATCATGGACTCTCACCACCATAAAAGAAATTAATTTATCAGATAAGCATAAATAGTTTTTTTAAAAGCTCAATCGTTTACATGTTTACCGTTGAGATGAAATAGTACATAAAATATAAGAAGTTGTCTCTTTTTCTGGTAGATCTCTATACTGTCTCAAAACAAGAATCAAACTGTAAAGCAGGTCTAAAGTCATGATTACAGTGCTTCTTCCCTCTCTTACAGGGCTGGACTGGTCAGAAGACAGCGCAGAGGAGCAGGAAGACTCTGACCAGTCATCTCCATATCAGGCTGCTTGGTCATACCGGGAGACTCTCCAGCATGACTGCAAAAAGTAGGACTTCAGATGAAGTGCATTTTGTTTACAATATTAAAACTAACCATTTCTGTTGCACCAGGACTCAAAGCTTTAAAGGGACAGTCTACACCATGGTCATCTTAAAGTCCTACCTTAGATTAAGCTACAGCACCTTTTCTATATCATGCAGCAAGGACAGTAAAAAAGTTATTTTAAAATGAATTTTGTTTCTGGCCACTTTGAGATGGCTGACAACGCTCAGCCCACTAATGACATCATGATATGGGCTGCATATGGCATCCAATCACAAAAGGCTCACTAGTTGGAAAAAACAGACTGCCAATGCTATTCAGCAGAGGGCCTAGATGCAGTACAGATTGTGATGTCATCCATTGACGTGCAGTGAGGTCAGAGGCTGGTGAGGCACTGGCTAAGATACGCTGGAGAAACACAAATATGAACCCAATAGAGGTAGCTTAAATTAAACTAAAGCATTGTTTCTTAACCACGGTCCTCAAGTACTCCCAACAAGACAGGTTTTCATTATAGCTGAACCAGTGCGCATAATAATCAGCTGATGGGTAAGAGCATGTTAGTAACCAACATGGTACTGATCAGCTGATTACTTCACCTGTGCACTGGTTCAGCTATGATGAAAACCTGGCCTGTTGGGGGTACTTGAAGACCATGGTTGAAAAACATTGCACTAAATCACCAGGTCATGTGCAATGTGTTGATTACCTGGAGAATAAAGCGCACACACTCTGCTCTCCGACACACACACCATGCACACACTGCTCACTGACACACACACACATGCGCACACACACTTTGCTCACATACCCACTCCTACAATTCTGTGGCATAGTGCCAGTTACCTAGCAAGTAGAATGATACACAATCTCTTCTCTATTCGCTACTGTGTTGTAAATAGAAAAATAATTTACCATAATAAGAAGTACCACAAATCCACTCCTAGTTTCCTATTATGAGTGTGAGAAGTTGGAAAAGACATTGCATGCAGCCCTGCTCAATGGAGCACACAGCAGATAAAAACATGTAGTAAAGTAATGTGTATCTCAAATACAGCTCCAATACCAGCAGATTGTTTTGTTAAAGTTTTTCTGAATGTTTTTTATTTTTTAATGTGAAACCTGAAACTGTATATATTTGCTTGAACATTAACTAAGAATCCATGAAAATCTCATCCAAAGCGAAACGCACAAGAAAAGCCTAGATGCACTTTTGCCATTTAAAATAATTGTGCACAAATGATGTACATAATCATCTAAAGCAGGGTTCTTAAAACTTTTTTTCCCTAAGACCCAGTGCATTGATACTACACACCTTTGAGACCCTTTTTTATGCTTGGGTACAACAAGATAGCTGTAATTGGAAAAGTGATTAAAATATGGGATTTTTCCCCCCACTAATTGTAGTCAAACTTGAAAGTGTTGTAAAAGATAATAACACAGTTTGTGTATATGTCCATGTGTGTATATGTATGTGTGCAAATGTATGTTTATGTGTATATGTGCTTTTGTTTGTGTGTGTGTGTGTATGTGCATGTATGTGTGTATAAGTTTGTGTATGTGTGTGTGTTTGTGTATGTACAATATGTGTGTGTATAAATAAGTGTATGTGCGTGTGTTTATGTATATTTGTTTTTTTATTATAATTTTTTTTTAAATTGGTTGGATTGTCATGCAATAATCTGGCACATTGCCCCTTATTATTTTTGTAGCCATATTGAGCTGTTGTGTATATTATATAGCTGCCCATAGACACCTTTAGACATAGTTATTATGCAAATGCAAAAATACTCTGCCAGATTACGAGTTTTGTGTTAGGAGCTATGCGGTGCTAACGAGCAGTTTTCTCTCACCGCTCACTTACCTACAGCGCTGGTATTACAGGTTTTTACAAAGCCGGCGTTAAAAGGCAAGAAGTGAGCGTAGAGCAAAATTGAGCTCCATACCGCACTTCAATACCAGCGCTGCTTAAGTCAGCGGTGAACTGGTTGTACATGCTCGATTTCCCCCTAGACATCAATGGGGAGAGCCGGCTGAAAAAAAGTCTAACACCTGCAAAAAAGCAGCGTAAATCTCAGTAACGCAGCCCTATTGATTCCTATGGGGAAACTAAAGTTATGTTTACATCTAACACCCTAACATGAACCCGAGTCTAAACACCCCTAATCTTACACTTTTTAACCCCTAATCTGCCACCCCCGATATCGCTGACACCTTCATTATTCTTAATAACCCCTAATCTGCCGCTACAGACACCGCCACCACCTACATTATACTTATTAACCCCTAATCTGCTGTCCCAAACATCGCCGCCATCTACATTATATTTATTAACCCCTAATCTGCTGCCCCCAATGTCGCCGCCACTATATTAAATTTATTAACCCCTAATCTGCTGCCCCCAATGTCTCCGCCGCTATATTACATTTATTAACCCCTAAACCTAAGTCTAAGCCTAACCCTAACACCCCCTAACTTAAATATAATTTAAATAAATCTAAATAACATTACTACAATTAACTAAATAATTCCTATTTAAAACTAAATACTTACCTATAAAATAAACCCTAAAATAGCTACAATATAACTGATAGTTACATTGTATCTAGCTTAGGGTTTATTTTTATTTTACAGGCAAGTTTGTATTTATTTTAACTAGGTAACAGCCAATAGAATGCAAGCTCAATCCTATTGGCCGATTGGATCAGTCAATAGGATTGATCTTCAATCCTATTGGCTGATTGCATCAGCCAATAGTATTTTTTCTACCTTAATTCCGATTGGCTGATAGAATTCTATCAGCCAATCGGAATCTAATGGACGCCATCTTGGATGACGTCATTTAAAGGAACCATCATTCAGTAAGAAGACTCCGGATGAAGAGGATACTCCGCGTCGGATGTCTTGAAGATGGACCCGCTCCGCGTCAGATGGATGAAGATAGAAGATGTCGTCTGGATGAAGACTTCTGCCCGTCTGGAGGACCACTTTTCCCGGCTTCATTGAGGACTTCGGCCCAGTTGGATAAAGACTTCTGCCGCTTCCTTGAGGTTGGATGTCCGGTCTTCAGTACAATAAGTCGATCTTCAGGGGGTTAGTATTAGGTTTTTTTAAGGGTGTATTGGGTGGTTTTATTTTGTAGGTTAGGGCTTTGGGCTGCTATAGAGCTAAATGCCCTTTTAAGGGCAATGCCCATCCAAATGCCCTTTTCAGGGCAATGGGGAGCTTAGGTTTTTTTAGTTAGTATTTTATTTGGAGGATTGGTTGTGTGGGTGGTGAGTTTTACTGTTAGGGGGTTGTTTGTATTTTGTTTACAGGTAAAAGAGCTGATTACTTTGGGGCAATGCCCCACAAAAGGCCCTTTTAAGGGATATTGATAGTTTAGTTTAGGCTAGGGTTTTTTTTTATTTTGATAGGGCTATTAGATTAGGTGTAATTAGTTTAAAGATCTGTAATTTGTTTTTTTTTTCTGTAATTTAGTGTTGTTGTTTTTTTTAGTAATTTTAGCTAATTTTAATTTATTTAATTGTTTTTAATTTAGTTAATTTATTTAATTTTAGTGTTAGGTGTTAGTGTAGGTTAGGTTTTATTTTACAGGTCAATGTGTATTTATTTTAGCTAGGTAGTTATTAAATAGTTAATAACTATTTAATAACTATTCTGTTAAAATAAATAGAAACTTGCCTGTAAATTAAAAATAAACCCTAAGCTAGCTACAATGTAACTATTAGTTATATTGTAGCTATCTTAGGGTTTATTTTATAGGTATTTAGTTTTAAATAGGAATAATTTAGTTAATTATAGTAATTTTCTTTACATTTATTTAAATAATATTTGTTAGGGGGGGTTAGGCTTAGACTTAGGGGTTAATACATTTTAATATAGTGTCGGCGACGTTAGGGACAGCAGATTATGGGTTAATAACTGTAATGTAGGTGGCGGCGAGGTTAGGGACAGCAGATTAGGGGTTAATAATATTTAACTAGTGTTTGCGAGGCAGGAGTGCGGCGGTTTAGGGGTTAATATGTTTATTATAGTGGTGGCGATGTCTGTAGCGGCAGATTAGGGGTTAAAAACAAAATTTATCCTTACCTGATAAATTTCTTTCTTTTGCGATGTACCGAGTCCACGGATTCATCCTAACTTGTGGGATATTGTCCTTCCTGACAGGAAGTAGCAAAGAGAGCACCACAGCAGAGCTGTCTATATAGCTCCCCCCTTAACTCCACCCCCCAGTCATTTGACCGAAGGCCAAGGAAGAAAAGGAGATACTATAAGGTGCAGAGGTGACTGAAGTTTACATAAAAAAATACTATCTGTCTTGAAATAGACAGGGCGGGCCGTGAACTCGGTACATCGCAAAATAAATAAATTTATCAGGTAAGCATAAATTTTGTTTTCTTTTGCATGATGTACTGAGTCCAGGGATTCATCCTAACTTGTGGGATACCGATACCAAAGCTTTAGGACACGGATGAAGGGAGGGACAAGACAGGAACCTAAACGGAAGGAACCACTGCTTGCAAAGCCTTTCTCCCAAAAATAGCCTCCAGAAGAAGCAAAAGTATCAAATTTATAAAAAAAAAGCCCATGTGGAAGCTACAGCTCTAGTAGAATGAGCTGTAATCCTTTCAGGAGGCTGCTGTCCAGCAGTCTCATAAGCCAAATGGATGATGCTTTTCAGCCAAAAGGAAAGAGAAGTCGCCGTAGCCTTTTGACCCCTACGCTTTCCAGAATAGACAACAAACAAAGAAGATGTTTGACGAAAATCTTTGGTTGCCTGCAAATAAAATTTCAAAGCACGAACCACGTCCAAGTTGTGCAATAGACGTTCCAGAAGGATTAGGACACAGAGAAGGAACAACAATTTCTTGATTGATATTCCTGTTAATAACAACCTTAGTTAGGAACCCAGGCTTGGTACGCAAAACCACCTTATCAGCATGGAACACAAGATAAGGAGAGTCACATTGTAATGCAGATAGTTCAGAAACTCTTCGAGCTGAAGAGATAGCAAATAGGAACAAAACTTTCCAAGATAAAAGCTTAATATCTATGGAATGCATGGGTTCAAACGGAACCCCCTGAAGAACTCTAAGAACTAAATTTAGACTCCATGGCGGAGCAATAGGTTTAAACACAGGCTTAATTCTAACTAAAGCCTGACAAAAAGCCTGAACGTCTGGAACATCTGCCAGACGCTTGTGCAACAAAATAGACAGAGCAGATATCTGTCCCTTTAGGGAACTAGCTGATAATCCTTTCTCCAATCCCTATTGGAGAAAAGACAAAATCCTAGGAATCCTGACTTTACTCCAGGAGAAGCCTTTGGATTCGCACCAAAAAAGATATTTACGCCATATCTTCTGATAAATTTTCCTGGTAACAGGCTTTCGAGCCTGAATCAAGGTATTTATGACTGACTCAGAGAAACCCCGCTTTGATAGAATCAAGCGTTCAATCTCCAAGCAGTCAGTTGCAGAGAAATTAGATTTGGATGCTTGAATGGACATTGAATCAGAAGGTCCTGTCTCAATGGCAGAGACCATGGTGGAAGGGATGACATGTCCACCAGGTCTGCATACCAAGTCCTGCATGGCCACGCAGGCGCTATCAAAATCACCAATGCTCTCTCCTTTTTGATTCTGGCAATCAGACGTGGAAGGAGAGGGAAAGGTGGAAACACATAAGCCAGGTTGAACGACCAGGGTATTGCTAGAGCATTGATCAGTACAGCCTGAGGATCCCTTGACCTGGAGCCGTAACGAGGTAGTTTGGGGTTCTGACGAGACACCATCAGATCCAACTCTGGTGTGCCCTATAGCCGAACCAGCTGAGCAAACACCTCCGGATGGAGTTCCCACTCCCCCGGATGAAAAGTCTGACAACTTAGAAAATCTGCCTTCCAGTTCTCTACACCTGGGATATAGATCGCTGACAGATGGCAAGAGTGAGCCTCTGCCCATTGGATTATCCTTGAGACCTCTATCATCGCTAAGGAACTCTTTGTTCCGCCCCTTTTGATTGATATAAGCCACAGTCGTGATGTTGTCTGACTGAAACCTGATGAATCTGGCCGAAGCCAGCTGAGGCCATGCCTGGAGAGCATTGAATATCGCTCTTAATTCCAGAATATTTATCGGTAGGAGAGCCTCCTCCCGAGTCCACAAACCCTGAGCTTTCAGGGAATTCCAGACTGCACCCCAGCCCAGAAGACTGGCGTCTGTCGTCACTATAACCCATTCTGGCCTGCAGAATCACATTCCCTGGGACAGATGATCCTGTGACAACCACCAAAGAAGAGAGTCTCTGGTCTCTTGATCAAGATTTATCTGAGGAGATAAATCCACATAATCCCCATTCCACTGATTGAGCAGGCATAGTTGCAGTGGTCTGAGATGCAAGCGAGCAAATGGAACTATGTCCATTGCCGCTACCATTAGTCCAATTACCTCCATACACTGAGCCACTGACGGCCGAGGAATGGAATGAAGAGCTCGGCAGGTGGACAAAATCTTTGATTTCCTGACCTCCCTCCGAAATATTTTCATGTCCACCGAGTCTATCAGAGTCCCTAGAAATGAAACTCTTGTGAGGGGGGAAAGAGAACTCTTTTTTTACGTTCACTTTCCACCCGTGAGACCTTAGAAAGGCCAACACTAAGTCCGTGTGAGACTTGGCTAGTTGGAAGGATGACGCTTGAATTAGAATGTCGTCTAGATAAGGCGCCACTGCTATGCCCCGTGGCCTTAGAACCACCAGAAGGGACCCTAGCACCTTCGTGAAGATTTGCGGCGCATTTGCCAACCCGAAAGGAAGAGCCACAAACTTATAATGCTTGTCCAGAAAGGCGAACCTGAGGAACTGGTGATGATCTTTGTGGATAGGAATGTGCAGATATATCATATATTGACCCTCCTGGATCAATGGTAAAATAGTCCGAATGGTCTCCATCTTGTAAAGATGGAACTCTTAGGAATTGGTTTAGGATCTTGAGATATATGCTTAGATACAAGTTAGTCACAGAAGTAAAAAGTGTATTAATATAACAGTGTTGGTTTTGCAAAACTAGGGAATGGGTAATAAATGGATTATCTATCTTTTTAAACAACACAAATTCTGGTGTTGACTGTCCCTTTAAGAAGCCAGTTAGGTGTCATATGTGATTGTGATATACTGTTTCATAGCAAGCCACTATCCTGACACCCAGAGACAAACAGAATACACGTTTTAATAATGCTTAATACACACGTTGTCTCACACTAAAGTAGCCAACCATCTCTAGGAGTAAAAGAGTTTAAATGGGCTGTATCCAGCTGTGCACTGCATGAGCACACAAAAAAATAATCTGTTAACAATGGGAGAGAAAGTGCACAGACAGATGGAAAGTAAGCAGCGTGCTGTGCTTTACGATAGCACTAGTCTTGCTTTCCCTGATATCTGAGCTTTGCTTAACTGTAACTTACCGTTTGCTGCTGCTGCCCCCTCACTGACTTGTCTCCCCCTTCTCCAGGCCCGGGCGTGACAAATGCCTCTCTCCTCAGTAGTTCATCCCTTAGCTCAATAGAATGGAAGGTAGTAGTGACAGACACTCAGGTGCCAGAGGTAACAAATGTGACATTAGTCACGCAAGCCGTGGCAAACATGAGTGTAAGAGACTAAGAGCTTGTGTTAGATGATAAATTAAATACGGTCACTTACTGTTGGTAATAAGTTGCCAGCCACTGACTCTGAGCTCAGTCTCACTTACGACTGCCACTAACACGGTAACACACAGTCGTGACTCGTTTCACTCTGCTCTCTCTTCCCGTCCAGTCACCTGGCTCCTAGATATGAGAGAGGAGAGAGCGGGCTGCTGATTGGCTCCCGAGGCTGCTTAGAGAGCAGCCTCGTTGGGAGCAGTACGGGCCGCAAAGAGACTTAAGCGCCATTGGGTGGCGCAGCCTCTAGCGGCTCATAAAAAATTTTGCTAAAATATCCATATTGCGTAATGGAGGGGAGCTGAACAGCTCACAGCTTCTCCTTATTTGCGCAGTATGGATGGATATGGGATGCAGCACTGCCTTAGTTTTTTGGTATGGTGGCGGAGTCGGCGGCGGGGGGGGGTACTTCCTTGAGTACAATTTTTTTTTTATAAATTAACATTAATCAGTGGGTTGAGCTTGTCAGAAACAATATTAATTTTAAAATAACTTTTTTACTGTTCTTGCTGCATGATATCAAAAGGGTGCAGGAGACTATTTGCAGCTTAATCTAAGGTAAGACTTTATGATGACTAAGGTGTAGACGGTCCCTTTAATATTAACCGCTATTTTACATATTTAAGTGCTGCTTTTTCATATTTTTAGGGGTGAGGGTCTCGCAATGCCTTGCTGAATTTTATATAGATCTATTCTGAAGATGCTGTATGACTTGAACCATATAATGTTTTTACAGAACCAGGGATATAAACCCCTTTATAAATGGGGCTATTTAGCCCTAGCATAACGTTTTATGTATGTTTCCCATATATTACTATTATACATTTTTTGTTGAAAATATTTTTATTGCTTTTGTCTGAAAACAAAATACAAACCACAAGCAAATAGACAAAAAAAACAATATATAGCAGTGCTAATTACAAAATGTCATTAAAAGAAAACTAATGAAAGGATATATATTGCCAACACAACATATTCAAAAATGACTCTGATTTCCATCTGCAACTTGAAGTCAGTGCTCCTGTACTGAAGAAGATCTTGCAAAACTGGTGTCAAGTTAAGGTAAAAGACATAAACAAACAGGAGCACAGTGCAGTATGGATTACACCTGCATGTTAATAAAACAAGAAGAATCATACAGCGTATACCCTCATAAATAATAGAAGAATAGCAAAATAAAAAGTTACAAACTAGTATATCACTTCAGTACCAGTTATAAACTTGCATGCTCCCATGATCTTATTGTTCTTTTAAGCAAGGTTCTCAATACAGAAAATAAGGTTATTAGAGGAGACTACATCCCAAAAAGATTACAGCAAATAAATAAGCTTGGGTTCGATTCCTGCAAAACATATAATTAAAGGAATACTTTAATGATTCAGATAGAGCATGCAATTTAAAGAAACTTTCTAATTTACTCCTATTATCAATTTTCTTCGTTCTCTTGGTATCTTTATTTGAAAAATCAAGAATGTAAGCATAGGAGCCGGCCCATTTTTGGTTCAGCACCTGGGTAGCGCTTGCATATTGGTGTCTAAATGTAGCCACCAATCAGCAAGCACTACCCAGATGCTTAACCAAAAATGGTCCGGCTCCTACGACTACATTCAAATAAAGATACCAAGAGAACAAAGTCAAAAAGTTTAATTTTGACTAGACTATTCCTTTAGAGTAAAGAGGTATTCAATCAGACTGCTAATAGTGTTTTAAATATATAGAAATAAACAGGACTAGAAAGTAACATTATTAACCTTTTCAATGGCAGTTGGATGAAGAAGCATTACTATTTCTTTCTGATGACACGGTGAGTCCACGGATCATCTTAATTACTGTTGGGAATATCACTCCTGACCAGCAGGAGGAGGCAAAGAGCACCACAGCAAAAGCTGTTAAATACCACTACCCTACCCACAATCCCCAGTCATTCTCTTTGCTTGTATCAGTTGCAAGGAGGGGTAAAGATAGGTGTCTGATTCTTCAATCAAGAGTTTATTTTTTTAGCAGAGCAAGTTTGCTCTGGTTTTCTTTGGGGTTTAGCCGTAGTCCATGTCAGTCTCTTCAGTAGAGCAAGTGGTGGCTTGTGGGGTATAATCCCCACTGGGCCTCCCAAGTAATTTCGTGCTGGCCTTGGTTGAAAGTTTGAGTAAGTTTACTCAGCCTTTTCTTTCATGTAATTAGCAAGAGTCCATGAGCTAGTGACGTATGGGATATACATTCCTACCAGGAGGGGCAAAGTTTCCCAAACCTCAAAATGCCTATAAATACACCCCTCACCACACCCACAAATCAGTTTTACAAACTTTGCCTCCCGTGGAGGTGGGGAAGTAAGTTTGTGCTAGATTCTACGTTGATATGCGCTTCGCAGCAGGCTGGAGCCCGGTTTTCCTCTCAGTGTGCAGTGAATGTCAGAGGGATGTGAAGAGAGTATTGCCTATTTGTATTCAATGGTCTCCTTCTACGGGATCTATTTCATAGGTTCTCTGTTATCGGTCGTAGAGATTCATCTCTTACCTCCCTTTTCAGATCGATGATATACTCTTATATACCATTACCTCTACTGATTCTCGTTTCAGTACTGCTTTGGCTTTCTACTACATGTAGATGAGTGTCCTGGGGTAAGTAAGTCTTATTTTTTGTGACACTCTAAGCTATGGTTGGGCACTTTTATATAAAGTTCTAAATATATGTGTTTAAACATTTATTTGCCTTGATTCAGGATGATCAATATTCCTTATTTCAGACAGTCAGTTTCATTATTTGGGATAATGCATATGAATAAATCATTTTTTCTTACCTTAAAATTGACTTTTTTCCCTGTGGGCTGTTAGGCTTGCGGGGGCTGAAAATGCTTCATTTTATTGCGTCATTCTTGGCGCTGACTTTTTTGGCGCAAAAAAATTCTTTGTCATTTCAGGCATCATACTTGTCGCCGGAAGTTGTTCGTGTTTGCGTAATTTTTTTGACGTTTTGCGACAAAAATGTCGGTGTCACCGGATGTGGCGTCATTCTTGGCGCCAAAAGCATTTAGGCGCCAATAATGTGGGCGTCTTTTTTGGCGCTAAAAAATGTGGGCGTCATTATTGTCTCCACCTTTTTTCACATTATTTAAGTCTCATTTTTCATTTGCTTCTGGTTGCTAGAGGCTTGTTCATTGGCATTTTTTTCCCATTCCTGAAACTGTCTTTTAAGGAATTTGATAGATTTTGCTTTATATGTTGTTTTTTCTCTTACATATTGCAAGATGTCTCAGATTGACCCTGGATCAGAAGCTACTTCTGGAAAAACGCTGCCTGATGCTGGTTCTACCAAAGTTAAGTGTATTTGCTGTAAACTTGTGGTAACTGTTCCTACGGCTGTAGTTTGTGATGAATGTCATGATAAGCTTGCTAATGCAGATAATATTTCCATTAGTAATATTCCATTACCTGTTGCTGTTCCATCAACATCTAATACTCAGGATGTTCCTGTTAATATAAGAGATTTTGTTTCTAAATCCATTAGGAAGGCTATGTCTGTTATTCCTCCTTCCAGTAAACGTAAAAGGTCTTTTAAAACTTCACATTTTTCAGATGAATTTTTAAATGAACATCATCATTCTTATTTGTCTGTTTCTGATGATGATTTTTCTGGTTCAGAGTATTCTGTCTCAGATATTGACACTGATAAATCTTCATATTTATTTAAAATGGAATTTATTCGTTCTTTACTTAAAGAAGTTTTAATCACATTAGAGATGGAGGAATCTAGTCCTCTTGATACTAAATCTACTAAGCGTTTAAATTCGGTTTTTAAACCTCCTTTAGTTATTCCGGAAGTTTTCCTGTCCCTGATGCTATTTCTGAAGTAATTTCTAGGGAATGGAATAATCTGGGTAATTAATTTACTCCTTCTAAAAGGTTTAAGAAATTGTATCCTGTGCCATCTGACAGATTAGAGTTTTGGGACAAAATCCCTAAAGTTGATGGGGCTATCTCTACTCTCGCTAAACGTACTACTATTCCTACGGTAGATAGTACTTCCTTTAAGGATCCTTTAGATAGGAAAATTGAATCCTTTCTAAGGAAAGCTTATTTATGTTCAGGTAATCTTCTTAGGCCTGCTATTTCTTTGGCTGATGTTGCGGCAGCTTCCACTTTTTGGTTGGAGGCTCAACAAGTGTCAGATCATAATACTCACAGCATTGTTAAACTTCTTCAACATTCTAATAACTTTATTTGTGATGCCATCTTTGATATCATTAGAGTTGATGTCAGGTATATGTCTTTAGCTATTTTAGCTAGAAGAGCTATATGGCTTAAAACTTGGAATGCAGATATGTCTTCTAAGTCAACTTTGCTTTCCCTTTCTTTCCAAGGTAATAAATTGTTTGGTTCCCAGTTGGATTCTATTATTTCAACTGTTACTGGGGGGAAAGGAACTTTTTTACCTCAGGATAAAAAATACTAAAGGTAAATATAGGGCTGCTAATCGTTTTCGTTCCTTTCGTCAGAATAAGGAACAGAAGCCTGATCCTTCCCCTAAAGGAACGGTTTCTGTTTGGAAACCATCTCCAGTCTGGAATAAATCCAAGCCTTTCAGAAAGCTAAAGCCAGCTCCCAAGTCCACATGAAGGTGCGGCCCTCATTCCAGCACAGCTGGTAGGGGGCAGATTACGATTTTTCAAAGAAATATGGATCAATTCGATTCACAGTCTTTGGATTCAGAACATTGTTTCACAAGGGTACAGAATAGGTTTCAAGGTAAGGCCTCCTGCAAGAAGATTTTTTCTTTCTCGCATTCCAATAAATCCAGTGAAGGCTCAAGCATTTCTGAAATGTGTTTCAGATCTAGAGTTGGCTGGAGTAATTGTGCCCGTTCCAGTTCTGGAACAGGGTCTGGGATTTACTCAAATCTATTCATTGTACCAAAGAAGGAGAATTCCTTCAGACCAGTTCTGGATTTAAAAATATTGAATCGTTATGTAAGGATACCAACATTCAAAATGGTAACTATAAGGACTATTCTGCCTTTTGTTCAGCAAGGGCATTATATGTCCACAATAGATTTACAAGATGCATATCTGCATATTCTGATTCATCCAGATCACTTTCAGTTTCTAAGATTCTCTTTTCTAGACAAGCATTACCAGTTTGTGGCTCTGCCGTTCGGCCTAGCAACAGCTCCAAGGATTTTTTCAAAGGTTCTCGGTGCCCTTCTATCTGTAATCAGAGAACAGGGTATTGTGGTATTTCCTTATTTGGACGATATCTTGGTACTTGCTCAGTCTTCACATTTAGCAGAATTTCATACGAATCGACTTGTGTCGTTTCTTCAAGAACATGGTTGGAGGATCAATTTACCAAAGAGTTCATTGATTCCTCAGACAAGGGTAACCTTTTTAGGTTTCCAAATAGATTCAGTGTCCATGACTTTGTCTCTGACGGACAAGAGACGTCTGAAATTGGTTTCAGCTTGTCGAAACCTTCAGTCTCAATCATTCCCTTCGGTAGCCTTATGCATGGAAATTCTAGGTCTTATGACTGCTGCATCGGACGCGATCCCCTTTGCTCGTTTTCACATGCGACCTCTTCAGCTTTGTATGCTGAACCAGTGGTGCAGGGATTATACAAAGATATCACAGTTAATATCTTTAAATCCGATTGTACGACACTCTCTGACGTGGTGGACAGATCACCATCGTTTAGTTCAAGGGGCTTCTTTTGTTCTTCCAACCTGGACTGTGATCTCAACAGATGCGAGTCTGACAGGTTGGGGAGCTGTATGGGGGTCTCTGACAGCGCAGGGAGTTTGGGAATCTCAGGAGGCGAGATTACCAATCAACATTTTGGAACTCCGTGCGATTTTCAGAGCTCTTCAGTCGTGGCCTCTTCTGAAGAGAGAATCGTTCATTTGTTTTCAGACGGACAATGTCACAACCGTTGCATATGTCAATCATCAAGGGGGGACTCACAGTCCTCTGGCTATGAAAGAAGTATATTGGATACTTGTATGGGCGGAATCCAGCTCCTGTCTAATTTCTGTGGTTCACATCCCAGGTAAAATTTCGTTAGTGTAACTGCATTTTTTCACTGTTATTTCAAAATTTGGGAAAATTTGTGTTTTCTTAAAGGCGCAGTAACGTTTTTTATATTGCTTGTAAACTTGTTTTAAAGTGTTTTCCAAGCTTGCTAGTCTCATTGCTAGTCTGTTTAAACATGTCTGACACAGAGGAACCTACTTGTTCATTATGTTTGAAAGCCATGGTGGAGCCCCATAGGAGAATGTGTACTAAATGTATTGATTTCACCTTAAACAGTAAAGATCAGTCTTTATCTATAAAAGAATTATCACCAGAGGGTTCTGTCGAGGCGGAAGTTATGCCGACTAACTCTCCCCACGTGTCAGACCCTTCGCCTCCCGCTCAGGGAACGCACGCTAATATGGCGCCAATTACATCAGGGACGCCCATAGCGATTACCTTGCAGGACATGGCTGCAATCATGAATAATACCCTGTCAGAGGTATTATCTAGATTGCCTGAATTAAGAGGCAAGCGCGATAGCTCTGGGGTTAAGAGAGATACAGAGCGCGCAAATGCTGTTAGAGCCATGTCTAATACTGCGTCACAGTATGCAGAACCTGAGGACGGAGAGCTTCAGTCTGTGGGTGACATCTCTGACTCGGGGAAACCTGATTCAGAGATTTCTAATTTTAAATTTAAGCTTGAGAACCTCTGTGTATTGCTTGGGGAGGTATTAGCTGCTCTGAATGACTGTAACACAGTTGCAATTCCAGAGAAATTGTGTAGGCTGGATAGATACTATGCGGTGCCGGTGTGTACTGACGTTTTTCCTATACCTAAAAGGCTTACAGAAATTATTAGCAAGGAGTGGGATAGACCCGGTGTGCCCTTTCCCCCACCTCCTATATTTAGAAAAATGTTTCCAATAGACGCCACTACGCGGGACTTATGGCAGACGGTCCCTAAGGTGGAGGGAGCAGTTTCTACTTTAGCAAAGCGTACCACTATCCCGGTTGAGGACAGTTGTGCTTTTTCAGATCCAATGGATAAAAAATTGGAGGGTTACCTTAAGAAAATGTTTATTCAACAAGGTTTTATTTTACAGCACCTTGCATGCATTGTGCCTGTCACTGCTGCGGCGGCGGCATTCTGGTTTGAGGCCCTGGAAGAGGCCATCCAGACAGCTCCATTGAATGAAATTATTGACAAGCTTAGAACGCTTAAGCTAGCTAACTCATTTGTTTCTGATGCCATTGTTCATTTGACTAAACTAACGGCTAAGAATTCCGGATTCGCCATCCAGGCACGTAGGGCGCTATGGCTTAAATCCTGGTCAGCTGACGTGACTTCAAAGTCTAAATTACTCAACATTCCTTTCAAGGGGCAGACCTTGTCTATCACCACTCACAAGAGTCTCCTTCCTAGGGACTCTTATAGATTCTGTAGAGATGAAAATTTACCTGACGGAGTCCAGGTTATCAAAACTTCTAAATGCTTGCCGTGTCCTTCATTCCATTCCACGCCCGTCAGTGGCTCAGTGCATGGAAGTAATCGGCTTAATGGTAGCGGCAATGGACATAGTGCCATTTGCGCGCCTGCATCTCAGACCGCTGCAATTATGCATGCTAAGTCAGTGGAATGGGGATTACTCAGATTTGTCCCCTCTACTAAATCCGGATCAAGAGACCAGAGATTCTCTTCTCTGGTGGCTTTCTTGGGTCCATCTTTCCAAGGGTATGATCTTTCGCAGGCCAGATTGGACGATTGTAACAACAGATGCCAGCCTTCTAGGTTGGGGCGCAGTCTGGAACTCCCTGAAGGCTCAGGGATCGTGGACTCAGGAGGAGAAACACCCCCCCAATAAATATTCTGGAGTTAAGAGCAATATTCAAGGCTCTTCTAGCTTGGCCTCAGTTAGCAACACTGAGGTTCATCAGATTTCAGTCGGACAACATCACGACTGTGGCTTACATCAACCATCAAGGGGGAACCAGGAGTTCCTTAGCGATGTTAGAAGTCTCAAAGATAATTCGCTGGGCAGAGTCTCACTCTTGCCACCTGTCAGCGATCGACATCCCAGGCGTAGAGAACTGGGAGGCGGATTTTCTAAGTCGTCAGACTTTTCATCCGGGGGAGTGGGAACTCCATCCGGAGGTGTTTGCTCAACTGGTCCATCGTTGGGGCAAACCAGAACTGGATCTCATGGCGTCTCGCCAGAACGCCAAGCTTCCTTGTTACGGATCCAGGTCCAGGGACCCGGGAGCAACGCTGATAGATGCCCTAGCAGCTCCTTGGTTCTTCAACCTGGCCTATGTGTTTCCACTGTTTCCTCTGCTCCCTCGACTGATTGCCAAAATCAAACAGGAGAGAGCATCGGTGATTCTGATAGCGCCTGCGTGGCCACGCAGGACCTGGTATGCAGACCTAGTGGACATGTCATCTCTTCCACAATGGACTCTGTCTCTGAGGCAGGACCTTCTAATACAAGGTCCTTTCAATCATCCAAATCTAATTTCTCTGAGACTGACTGCATGGAGATTGAACGCTTGATTCTATAAAGGCGTGGCTTCTCCGAGTCAGTCATTGATACCTTAATACAGGCTCGGAAGCTTGTCACCAGGAAAATCTACCATAAGATATGGCGTAAATATCTTTATTGGTGTGAATCCAAGAGTTACTCATGGAGTAAGGTTAGGATTCCTAGGATATTGTCCTTTCTCCAAGAGGGTTTGGACAAAGGCTTATCAGCTAGTTCTTTAAAAGGACAGATCTCTGCTCTGTCTATTCTTTTGCACAAGCGTCTGGCAGAAGTTCCAGACGTCCAGGTATTTTGTCAGGCTTTGGTTAGGATTAAGCCTGTGTTTAAAACTGTAACTCCCACGTGGAGCTTAAACTTGGTTCTTAAAGTTCTTCAGGGAGTTCCGTTTGAACCCCTTCATTCCATTGATATTAAACTTTTATCTTGGAAAGTTCTGTTTTTGATGGCTATTTCCTCGGCTCGAAGAGTCTCTGAGTTATCTGCCTTACATTGTGATTCTCCTTATCTGATTTTTCATTCAGACAAAGTAGTTCTGCGTACCAAACCTGGGTTTTTACCTAAGGTGGTTTCTAACAGGAATATCATTCAAGAGATTGTTGTTCCATCATTGTGTCCTAATCCTTCTTCA
Source organism: Bombina bombina (assembly GCF_027579735.1). NCBI lineage: Eukaryota > Metazoa > Chordata > Amphibia > Anura > Bombinatoridae > Bombina > Bombina bombina. The sequence continues at coordinate 536,763,164 of NC_069499.1, forward strand.
AAGAAGGAACGTCTTTTGCATAATCTGGACATAGTCTGTGCCTTGAAGTTTTACTTACAGGCTACTAAAGATTTTCGTCAAACATCTGCCCTGTTTGTCGTTTACTCTGGACAGAGGAGAGGTCAAAAAGCTTCGGCAACCTCTCTCTCCTTTTGGCTTTCGGAGCATAATACGCTTAGCCTATGAGACTGCTGGACAGCAGCCCCCTGAAAGGATTACAGCTCATTCTACTAGAGCTGTGGCTTCCACCTGGGCCTTTAAAAATGAGGCCTCTGTTGAACAGATTTGCAAGGCTGCGACTTGGTCTTCGCTTCACACCTTTTCAAAATTTTACACTTTTGCTTCTTCGGAGGCTGTTTTTGGGAGAAAAGTTCTACAGGCAGTGGTTCCTTCCGTTTAAGTTCCTGCCTTGTCCCTCCCATCATCCGTGTACTTTAGCTTTGGTATTGGTATCCCACAAGTAATGGATGATCCGTGGACTGGATACACTTAACAAGAGAAAACATAATTTATGCTTACCTGATAAATTTATTTCTCTTGTAGTGTATCCAGTCCACGGCCCGCCCTGTCCTTTTAAGGCAGGTCTAAATTTTAATTAAACTACAGTCACCACTGCACCCTATGGTTTCTCCTTTCTCGTCTTGTTTCGGTCGAATGACTGGATATGGCAGTGAGGGGAGGAGCTATATAGCAGCTCTGCTGTGGGTGATCCTCTTGCAACTTCCTGTTGGGAAGGAGAATATCCCACAAGTAATGGATGATCCGTGGACTGGATACACTACAAGAGAAATAGATTTATCAGGTAAGCATAAATTATGGGTTTTTTTATGTCTCTTCCTCAGAAGTTTTTCCTATACCAGATTGTGTTTCAGATATTATTGCACGAGAATGGGAGAAGCCTGGGATTCCTTTTTCCCCTTCTTTAATTTTTAGGAAGATGTTTCCTATTGCTGATTATATTAAAGGGATAGTCAACACCCAACACAACATGATTGCATATTTTTAAAACCCAAACGAAGATCCGCCTGCACCGCCTCCCTTCTGTATCACCTATATCCTTGTCCTAGTAATCATTCACAATACATCATTTAATCTGTGCTAAATATGGCTGCCAAACTCCTCCCTCTCATCCTTCTTCCCCCATCTCTATACCATTTCAGGCTCGTCCATGTAGGTATTGATGACGCTCTTCATACGTCATTGCGCATGCGCATTTGTAAATAATTCAGATCGTACTCTGAAATCGGACTTGCAGCAGCTAATTCATGTGCTTGGTGTAAGCAACAATTGTGCAGAATAAAGTTCCGCTTTTTTGTTCCTATCACATCGCGCATGCGGGAAACTCTGTGAATCTTGAAGATTCTGACCCAGGATTGAATTATGATTGGCTGATGGCTTGAAAGAGAAGGGAGATACGTAATGGTGGGGGGAGTTAGGCGGACATATTTCGAGCAGATTAACGCTTGTATGATAAAGGTTTACTTGAAGAAGGATAGAGGTAATAGAGAAGGGAAGTGGTGCAGGCGGATCTTCGTTTGGGTTTTAAAAATATGAAATCATGTTGTGTTGGGTGTTGACTGTCCCTTTAAGCAATCTTGGCAGATGGTTCCTAAGGTAGAGGGAGCAGTTTCCACTCTGACCAAGAGGACCACTATTCCTATTGAGGACAGTTGTTAATTTAAAGATCCTATGGATAAGATTTTTTTTATTTTTTTTTAAATTAAACAATAGAGAAATAAATCATAAAGGCTCCACTGTGTGTGCTAGAAATAATGTGGTTTGTGAATTTCAAGAGCGGCGATCCATTGAATCAAATAAAGGAGCTTTCTACATGACGTATGTAATACTTCATGAATTAAAGTGCCCTTTATTTGTTTCAGTAGTAAATCCTAGCGTTTGTAAAACGCTAGGATTTACTTTCACTTTAAGCCACTCTTCTTATGAAGACGACGCTCCTACTTTGCACTTTGTATATTTGCATAGAGGTTATTGGTCTAATGGTTTCAGTCATTTTTTTTTCAGGACATCATTCCATTTGCTCTGTTCCATCTCAGACCTCTGCAGTTATGCTTGCTCAGGCAGTGGAACGGGGATTATACGGATCTATCTCCAAAGATTATTCTAGTTCAGATGTCCAGAGATTCTCTTCCATGGTGGTTGTCTCAGGATCTTCTCTCTCAGGGAACTTGCTTTCTTCTGTTATGTGTGATCAGTCCACGGGTCATCATTACTTCTGGGATATAACTCCTCCCCAACAGGAAATGCAAGAGGATTCACCCAGCAGAGCTGCATATAGCTCCTCCCCTCTACGTCAGTCCCAGTCATTCTCTTGCACCCAACGACTAGATAGGATGTGTGAGAGGACTATGGTGATTATACTTAGTTTTTATGACTTCAATCAAAAGTTTGTTATTTTAAAATAGCACCGGAGCGTGTTATTACTTCTCTGGCAGAGTTTGAGGAAGAATCTGACAGAGATTTTTTACTATGATTTTAACCGGAGTCGTTAAGATCATATTGCTGTTCTCGACCATCTGAGGGAGGTAAAGGCTTCAGATCAGGGGACAGCGGGCAGATGAATCTGCATTGAGGTATGTGGCAGTTTTTATTTTCTGAATGGAATTGATGAGAAAAGCCTGCCATACCGTTAAAATGACATGTATGTATACACTTCAGTATTCTGGGGATGGTATTTCACCGGAACTACTGTGTTAAAGGTCACTAATCCTTTTTAATAACTATTCTCATGTTAAACGTTTTTGCTGGAATGTAGAATCGTTTACATTGCTGAGGTACTGTGTGAATAAATGTTTGGGCATTATTTTCCACTTGGCAGTTTTTTGCTTTAATTGTGACAGTTTCGTTTCTCTTCACTGCTGTGTGGGAGAGGGAGGGGCCGTTTTTGGCGCTCTTTGCTACGCATCAAAAAAATTCCAGTCAGCTACTTTTATATTTCCTGCATGATCCGGTTCATCTCTGACAGATCTCAGGGGTCTTCAAACTTCTTTGAAGGGAGGTAAATTCTCTCAGCAGAGCTGTGAGAATTCTTATAGTGACTGTGTATAAAAAACGTTGTTTTGTTTTTCTTATGTACAAATTTAATTAGTGTTGTTTTTTTTTACTAATGGGAACAAACCTTTGCTAAAAGTTGTGTTGTTTTAAAATTTGATGCAATAACTGTTTTTCAGTTCATTATTTCAACTGTCATTTAATCGTTAGTACCTCTTTGAGGCACAGTACGTTTTTTGCTAAAAAAGATTATAACCAAGTTGTAAGTTTTTTTGCTAGTGTGTTAAACATGTCTGACTCAGAGGAAGATATCTGTGTCATTTGTTCCAATGCCAAGGTGGAGCCCAATAGAAATTTATGTACTAACTGTATTGATGCTACTTTAAATAAAAGTCAATCTGTACAATGTGAACAAATTTCACCAAACAGCGAGGGGAGAGTTATGCCGACTAACTCGCCTCACGCGACAGTACCTGCATCTCCCGCCCGGGAGGTGCGTGATATTTTGGCGCCTAGTACATCTGGGCGGCCATTACAGATAACATTACAAGATATGGCTACTGTTATGACTGAAGTTTTGTCTAAATTACCTGAACTAAGAGGCAAGCGTGATCACTCTGGGGTGAGAACAGAGTGCGCTGACAATGCTAGGGCCATGTCTGATACTGCGTCACAGCTCGCAGAACATGAGGACGGAGAGCTTCATTCTGTGGGTGACGGTTCTGATCCAAACAGATTGGACTCAGATATTTCAAATTTTAAATTTAAATTGGAGAACCTCCGTGTACTACTAGGGGAGGTCTTAGCAGCTCTCAACGATTGTAACACTATTGCAATACCAGAGAAACTGTGTAGGTTGGATAAATACTTTGCGGTACCGGCGAGTACTGACGTTTTTCCTATACCTAAGAGACTAACTGAAATTGTTACTAAGGAGTGGGATAGACCCGGTGTGCCGTTCTCACCCCCTCCAATATTTAGAAAGATGTTTCCAATAGACGCCACCACTCGGGACTTATGGCAAACGGTCCCCAAGGTGGAGGGAGCAGTTTCTACTTTAGCTAAGCGTACCACTATCCCGGTGGAGGATAGCTGTGCTTTCTCAGATCCAATGGATAAAAAATTAGAGGGTTACCTTAAGAAAATGTTTGTTCAACAAGGTTTTATATTACAACCCCTTGCATGTATCGCGCCGATTACGGCTGCGGCAGCTTTTTGGATTGAGTCGCTTGAAGAGAACCTTAGTTCCTCTACGCTAGACGACATTACGGACAGGCTTAGAGTCCTTAAACTAGCTAATTCTTTCATTTCGGAGGCCGTAGTACATTTAACCAAACTTACGGCTAAGAACTCAGGATTCGCCATACAGGCACGCAGGGCACTGTGGCTAAAATCCTGGTCAGCTGATGTTACTTCTAAGTCCAAATTACTTAATATACCTTTCAAGGGGCAGTCCTTATTCGGGCCCGGTTTGAAAGAAATTATCGCTGACATTACGGGAGGTAAGGGCCACGCCCTACCTCAAGACAAGGCCAAAGCTAAGGCTAGACAGTCTAATTTTCGTCCCTTTCGGAATTTCAAAACAGGAGCAGCATCAACCTCCACTGCACCAAAACAGGAAGGAGCTGTTGCTCGTTACAGGCAAGGCTGGAAGCCTAACCAGTCCTGGAACAAAAGCAAGCAGGCCAGAAAACCTGCTGCTGCCCCAAAGACAGCATGAACCGAGAGCCCCCGATCCGGGACCGGATCTAGTAGGGGGCAGACTCTCTCTCTTCGCCCAGGCCTGGGCAAGAGATGTTCAGGATCCCTGGGCACTAGAGATCATATCTCAGGGATACCTTCTAGACTTCAAATTATCTCCCCCAAGAGGGAGATTTCATCTGTCAAGGTTGTCAACAAACCAGATAAAGAAAGAAGCGTTTCTACGCTGCGTACAAGATCTGTTAACAATGGGAGTGATCCATCCGGTTCCGTGGTCGGAACAAGGACAAGGGTTCTACTCAAACCTGTTTGTGGTTCCCAAAAAAGAGGGAACTTTCAGGCCAATCTTAGATTTAAAGACTCTAAACAAATTCCTAAGAGTTCCATCGTTCAAAATGGAAACTATTCGGACAATCTTACCCATGATCCAAGAGGGTCAGTACATGACCACAGTGGATTTAAAGGATGCTTACCTTCACATACCGATCCACAAAGATCATCACCGGTATCTAAGGTTTGCCTTCTTAGACAGGCACTACCAGTTTGTAGCTCTTCCATTCGGATTGGCTACGGCTCCAAGAATCTTCACAAAGGTTCTGGGTGCCCTTCTAGCGGTACTAAGACCGCGAGGGATTTCGGTAGCTCCGTACCTAGACGACATTCTAATACAAGCTTCAAGCTTTCAAACTGCCAAGTCTCATACAGAGTTAGTTCTGGCATTTCTAAGGTCGCATGGATGGAAAGTGAACGAAAAGAAGAGTTCTCTCTTTCCTCTCACAAGAGTTCCATTCTTGGGGACTCTTATAGATTCTGTAGAAATGAAGATTTACCTGACAGAAGACAGGTTAACAAAACTTCAAAATGCATGACGCGTCCTTCATTCCATTCAACACCCGTCAGTAGCTCAATGCATGGAGGTGATCGGCTTAATGGTAGCGGCAATGGACATAGTACCTTTTGCACGCCTACACCTCAGACCGCTGCAATTATGCATGCTAAGTCAGTGGAATGGGGATTACTCAGATTTGTCCCCTACTCTGAATCTGAATCAAGAGACCAGAAATTCTCTTCTATGGTGGCTTCATCGGCCACACCTGTCCAGGGGGATGCCATTCAGCAGGCCAGACTGGACAATTGTAACAACAGACGCCAGCCTACTAGGTTGGGGCGCTGTCTGGAATTCTCTGAAGGCTCAGGGACTATGGAATCAGGAGGAGAGCCTCCTTCCAATAAACATTCTGGAATTGAGAGCAGTTCTCAATGCCCTTCTGGCTTGGCCCCAGTTAATAACTCGGGGGTTCATCAGGTTTCAGTCGGACAACATCACGACTGTAGCTTACATCAACCATCAGGGAGGGACAAGAAGCTCCTTAGCAATGATGGAAGTATCAAAGATAATTCGCTGGGCAGAGTCTCACTCTTGCCACCTGTCAGCAATCCACATCCCGGGAGTGGAGAACTGGGAGGCGGATTTCTTGAGTCGCCAGACTCTTCATCCGGGGGAGTGGGAACTTCATCCGGAGGTCTTTGCCCAAATACTTCGACGTTGGGGCAAACCAGAGATAGATCTCATGGCGTCTCGCCAGAACGCCAAACTTCCTCGCTACGGGTCCAGATCCAGGGATCCGGGAGCAGTTCTGATAGATGCTTTGACAGCACCTTGGAACTTCAGGATGGCTTATGTGTTTCCACCCTTCCCGCTGCTTCCTCGATTGATTGCCAAAATCAAACAGGAGAGAGCATCAGTAATTCTAATAGCACCTGCTTGGCCACGCAGGACTTGGTATGCAGATCTAGTGGACATGTCATCCTGTCCGCCTTGGTCTCTACCTCTAAGACAGGACCTTCTGATACAGGGTCCATTCAAACATCAAAATCTAACTTCTCTGAAGCTGACTGCTTGGAAATTGAACGCTTGATTTTATCAAAACGTGGTTTTTCTGAGTCGGTTATTGATACCCTGATTCAGGCTAGGAAGCCTGTTACCAGAAGGATTTACCATAAAATATGGCGGAAATACCTATACTGGTGCGAATCCAAAGGTTACTCCTGGAGTAAGGTTAGGATCGCTAGGATATTGTCTTTTCTACAAGAAGGTTTAGAAAAGGGTTTATCAGCTAGTTCATTAAAGGGACAGATTTCAGCTCTGTCCATCTTGTTACACAGACGTCTGTCAGAAAATCCAGACGTCCGGTCCTTTTGTCAGGCTTTAGCTAGGATCAAGCCTGTGTTTAAAGCTGTTGCTCCACCATGGAGTTTAAACTTAGTTCTTAACGTTTTACAGGGTGTTCCGTTTGAACCCCTTCATTCCATTGATATAAAAATGTTATCTTGGAAAGTTCTGTTTTTAATGGCTATTTCCTCGGCTCGAAGAGTCTCTGAGTTATCAGCCTTACATTGTGATTCCCCTTATCTGATTTTTCACTCAGACAAGGTAGTTCTGCGTACTAAACCTGGGTTCTTACCTAAGGTAGTCACTAACAGGAACATCAATCAAGAGATTGTTGTCCCATCCTTGTGTCCAAATCCTTCTTCAAAGAAGGAACGTCTTTTACACAATCTGGACGTAGTTCGTGCCCTCAAGTTCTACTTGCAGGCAACTAAAGATTTTCGCCAAACTTCTTCCTTGTTTGTCGTTTACTCTGGACAGAGGAGAGGTCAAAAAGCTTCTGCTACCTCTCTCTCTTTTTGGCTTCGTAGCATAATACGTTTAGCCTATGAGACTGCTGGACAGCAGCCTCCTGAAAGAATTACAGCTCACTCCACTAGAGCTGTGGCTTCCACTTGGGCCTTTAAGAATGAGGCCTCTGTTGAACAGATTTGCAAGGCTGCAACTTGGTCTTCGCTTCATACTTTTTCCAAATTTTACAAATTTGACACTTTTGCTTCTTCGGAGGCTATTTTTGGGAGAAAGGTTCTTCAGGCAGTGGTTCCTTCTGTATAATGAGCCTGCCTATCCCTCCCGTCATCCGTGTACTTTTGCTTTGGTATTGGTATCCCAGAAGTAATGATGACCCGTGGACTGATCACACATAACAGAAGAAAACATAATTTATGCTTACCTGATAAATTCCTTTCTTCTGTTGTGTGATCAGTCCACGGCCCGCCCTGTTTTAAGGCAGGTAAATATCTTTTAAATTATACTCCAGTCACCACTTCACCCTTGGTTACTCCTTTCTCGTTGTTTCTTGGTCGAATGACTGGGACTGACGTAGAGGGGAGGAGCTATATGCAGCTCTGCTGGGTGAATCCTCTTGCATTTCCTGTTGGGGAGGAGTTATATCCCAGAAGTAATGATGACCCGTGGACTGATCACACAACAGAAGAAAGGAATTTATCAGGTAAGCATAAATTATGTTTTTGCAGACCTGCCTGGGTGATTGTAACCACGGATGCCAGTTTGCTGGGCTGGGGTACTGTCTGGGGTTCATTAAGGGCTCAGGGTCTGTGGACTCGGGAGGAGTCAGTTCTTCCAATAAATGTTTTGGAACTGAGAGCAATTTTCAATGCTCTTCTAGCCTGGCCTCAGCTAGCTTCAACCCAGTTTATTAGGTTTCAATCAGACAGCATAACATCAGTGGTTTACATCAATCATAAGGGAGGAACTCGGAGTTCCTTGGCCATGACAGAGGTAGCCAAGATTATTCAGTGGGCGGAGATTCACAACTGTTGTCTGTCTGCTATCCATATTGCAGGGGTGGACAATTGGGAAGCAGATTTTCTGAGCAGACAAACTTTTCATCTGGGGGAGTGGGAACTTCATCCAGAGGAATTTTCCAGCTTGATTCTCAGTTGGGGGCAGCCGGAGTTGGATCTCATGGTATCTCATCAGAATGCCAAGCCCCCGAGGTACAGGTCAAAGTCAAAGGATTCTCAGGCTGTTCTGATAACTGCTCTGGCAGTTCCTTGGACTTTCAGTCTGGCATATGTGTTCCCTCCGTTTGCTCTTCTTCTTCGGGTCATTGCTCGGGTCAAACAAGAGAGGGCATCAGTGATCCTCATTGCTCCGGCGTGGCCTTGCAGAATCTGGTTTGCAGATCTGGTGGAGATGTCTTCCCTTCCACCTTGGCGTCTTCCATTAAGGAAGGACCTGCTTCTGCATGGTCCCTTCCTTCATCCAAATCTCGTTTCTCTGAAGCTGACTACTTGGAGATTGAACGCTTGATTCTTTATAAGCGTGTTTTTTCTGAGTCAGTCATTGAGACTAGGTTTCAGGCTCGTAAGCCTGTGCCTAGGAAGATTTATTATAAGATTTGGCGTAAATATTTGTATTGGTGTGAATCCAAAGGCTACTCGTGGAGTAGAGTTATGATTCCTAGGATTTTACCTTTTCTCCAGGAGGGTTTGGAGAAAGGTTTATCTGCTAGTACCCTGAAGGGTCAAATTTCTGCTTTATCTATTTTATTGCACAAGCGCCTGGTGGATGCGCCAGATGTTCATTCTTTTTGTCATGCCTTGGTTAGAATTCGGCCTGTGTTTAAGTCTTCTACTCCACCTTGGAGTCTTAATTTGGTTCTTAGAGTCCTTCAACAGGCTCCGTTTGAACTTATGCATTCTTTGGATATTAAGATGTTATCTTGGAAGGTTTTGTTTCTGGTGGCTATTTCTTCGGCTTCAAGAATTTCAGAGCTTTCAGCCTTACAGTATGAGTCGCCTTTTCTTATTTTTCACTCTGATAAGGTAGTTCTGCGTACTGCCTTGGGTTTTCTTCCCAAGGTTGTTTCTGATAAGAATATTAATCAAGAGATTGTTGTTCCTTCTTTGTGTTCTAATCCTTCTTCTCATAAGGAGTGTTTGTTGCACAACCAGAATGTGGATTGTGCATTGAAATATTATTTGCAGGCGACTAAGGATTTTCGCCAGTCTTCTTTATTTTTTGTCTTTTCTGGGAAGAGTAAGGGTAAGAAAGCTACGGCTACTTCTCTTTCTTGTTGGTTGAGGAGTGTTATTCGCTTGGCATATGAGACTGCTGGTCAGCAGCCTCCTGAGAGAATCACGGCTCATTCCATGAGGGCTGTTTCTTCTTGGGCTTTCAAAAATGGAGCTTCTGTAGATCAGCTTTGCAAGGCTGCGACTTGGTCATCTTTGCATACTTTTTCTAAATTTTACAAATTTGATACTTTTTCTTCAGCAGAGGCTTCTTTTTGGGAGAAAGGTTCTTCAAGCAGTGGTGCCTTCTGTTTAGGTTAACTGTCTTTTCCCTCCTTTATCATCCGTGTCCTCTAGCTTGGGTATTGGTTCCCAACAGTAATTAAGATGATCTGTGTCATTAGAAAGAAAACATAATTTATTCTTACCTGATAAATTTATTTATTTCTTGACACTGTGAGTTCACGGCCCGCCCTGTTTTTCAGACAGTTTGCTTTTCTATAAACGTCAGGCACCTCTGCACCTTAGATTACTTCCTTTCTCCTTTCCCTTTGGTCGACTGACTGGTGATTGTGCGTAGGGGGAGTGGTATTTAACAGCTTTTGCTGTGGTGCTCTTTGCCTCCTGCTGGTCAGGAGTGATATTCCCAAAAGTAATTAAGATGATCCGTGGACTCACCGTTTCAAGAAATAAATAAATTTATCAGATAAGAATAAATTATGTTTTTGTCTCCATTGGTAATGTATGTTCACTGTGTATATATTCCAATCCATTTCATTAATATAAGCACTGGGAGCATGCAGAGTTTCACACAGTCTAAGCTAAAGATTTTGGCAAAGATTTTTAGTTTTTCTTTTTAAATTAATGGTCTTGTTTACAAATGTCCCTTTAATTTCCTGTCTTGCAAGTTTCTTGCAACTAGGTAGTTATCCCATCAAATATAATTACCTACAAAAATAACTACAGCTGAATATGCATTTATCTATTTGCATTTTCAGGGTTGATGCTGAAGTAGCACAGAGCAGGAGCTCCAGGGTTGCACAACTTTGCACTTATTTTCAGCAAAAATACAGACATCTCTGTCGTCTGGAGCGGGCAGGGTCTTATCACAGGAAATGCAGACACACATTCCGGAAAGCCTTACAGCAGGCGGCCATCAGAGAACCAGAAGACGCAGGGCAACTAATGCAAGAACTGCGGAGAGCCACACACATAAGGGCCAGGTGAGTGGGTAGCTCGAGTCTACTACTGATCTTTTCTCTGGCACTTTGGAATTTCAAGGTATGAATCAAAAAGAAATCTTATAATTTAAAGGGACAGTCTTCTCCAGCATTCTTATTGTTTAAAAAGATAATCTCTTTTATTACCCATTCCCCAATTTTGCATAACTAACAAGGTTATATTAATATACTTTATACCTCTGCTATTATCTTGTATCTAAGCCTCTGCTAATTTCAGTTATTTTGACAGACATGCATTTTAGCCAATCAGTGCCAGGGGCGGACTGACAAGTCGGGCAAATCGGCCCTTGCCCGAGGGCCCGGCTTCTTAGGGGGCCCCTCCCCCATCCATGCATGATCATATGCTGAAGCTGTTTTTATTTATTTATTATTTATATATATGTAAAAAAAATATTTTGTTGGGGGGCTTTTAATTTTGTTCTGGGTGGGGGGGGTGACTTAGTGCGTGTGACCACCATGGATACTTAGAGAAGGAAGGAGCTGCCGAGTCGGTAAGTAAGTGACAGGCTGTCTGACTGACTCACTAACTGTCACTGACAACACACAGAGGAGTCCGGATTGAAATGCTGGCTGCCCTGCTGCAAAATGTGGACCGGCCGGGTGTGTGCGCACTGCAGTGTGTATATATCCGGTCCAGGTCCACATATTATGATCCGGTCCATCTTGTCTCCTGGCTTCTCAGCTGAAGCTCCGCCTCCACTCACACCCGTGACCCGGCACGCCGTGCGCACACAATTTTAACTGTGCACATTAGAGGCGGCAGCAACATTGCAGCAGGCTGTGCAGTTTGTGGCGGCACTGGCGAAAGGCGACGTCTCAGGCGGCAATTGAAGGAGCTGGGCACAGGCTGACGGACCGAAGGCAAGTCAAATCACTCACACAGTCATGTGACATTAAATGAAATGTGTCAGGCAGTCAGACTCAGTCCGTGTATATAAGGCTCTTCTACTTTACTTATTATATAAGTAGCTAAAGTAGAAGAGCCTTATACACTGACTGAGTCTGACTGTCTGACACTTTTCATTTGATGACTGTTGTTGAAGTGATCAAGTGAATAGTAAATTCTTCTAATTGTTAAGTGTAAAGTAAGTACTGCAGTCTGCTTGCTTGCATGATTTGCTAATACTAAAGCAAGCAAACAAGCAGACTACAGTACTTACTAATTACATACTACTTACACAATCTATTTAAACTCCATTTGAATACAAATGCCGCCCTGACCTGACTCATACTCATTTATTGTGAACTGATGGGGAGGGGGGAGAAACTGCAGCCTGAATCTTAAAGGGTTAACTGAAACCTAGGTAAACTCCCTGTGATATCTTCTGTGCTGCTGAGCAATAAGAAACTTTCAGATCATTACATCATTTGCTTTTTCTGTTTCCACTTTCCAGACATGGCTATGGCTGAGCTGAGATACTAGCTAATGTGCATCATGTGCTACAGTATATTTATTTATATATATATATATATATATATATATATATATATATATATATATATATATATATATATATATATATACACAGATCCTGTATGTGACACAGGGGAACTCTATAATATAAATATGTATAAGGAACTGGGGAGGGGTCTGTGTGTATGACAGAGGGGAACTCTATAATATAAATATGTATAAGGAACTGGGGAGGGGTCTGTGTGTATGACACAGGGGAACTCTATAATATAAATATGTATAAGGAACCGGGGAGGGGTCTGTGTGTATAGCAGAGGGGAACTCTATAATATAAATATGTATAAGGAACTGGGGAGGGGTCTGTGTGTATGACAGAGGGGAACTCTATAATATAAATATGTATAAGGAACTGGGGAGGGGTCTGTGTGTATGATAGAGGGAACCTACATAATATTAATCTGTATGTAAAGAACTGTGGAGGGGTATGTGACAGAGGGAACCTCTATAATATAAATCTGTATATAAGGAACTGGGGAGGGGGCTGTATGTGTGACAGAAGGAACCTCTCTATAATATTATATATCTGTATATAAGGTACTGGGGAGGGGTCAGTGTGTGTATGACAGAGAGAACCTCTCTATAATATTATATATAATATATCTGTATATAAGGAACTGGGGAGGGGATGTGTGACACAGAAGGAACTCTTTATATTAGTGTCTGTATATAAGGAACTGGGAAGGGGTCTGTGTGTGTGACAGAGGGAACCTCTCTATAATATTATATATCTGTATATAAGGTACTGGGGAGGGGCTGTGTGTGAGGCAGAGGGAACCTCTCTATAATATATATCTGTATATAAGGTACTGGGGAGGGGCTGTGTGTGAGACACAGGGAACCTCGCTATAATATTATATATCTGTATATAAGGTACTGGGTTGGAGCTGTGTGTGAGTAGGTAACCTCTCCATTGTGTTATATGTGTATATATTAGGTTTTGGCGGGCGTTAGACCTCTCTATAGTACTGTATATCGCTACATGAGATGCTATAGGAGGGGAGCAGCAATTGTTCTACTGGGAGCTAGCTGAACATGTTGGGTGAGCCAATAACAAGAGGCATATACAGTATGTGCATCCACCAATCTTCAGCTAAATCCCAGTAGGCCGTTGCTGCTTCTGAACCTACCCAGGTATGTTTTTCAACAAATGATAGGAAGTGAATTAAGCAACTTAGATAATAGAAGTAAATTGTAATGAATGGTGTTTAAAATTGTATGTTCAATCTGAATCATTAAAGGGACAGTAAAGTCATAATTAGACATTCATGATTTAGACAGAGCATATAATTTTAAACAACTTTCCAATTTACTTCTATTATTTAATTTGCTTCATTCTCTTGTTATCCATTGCTGAAAGGTCTAGGTAAGCTCAGGAGCAGCAAAGAACCTAGGTTCTAGATACTGATAGTGGCTGCATATATATACCAACTGTCATTGACTCACCCATGTGTTCAGTTAGAAACCAGTAATGCATTGATGCTCCTTCAACAAATGATACCAAGAGAATGAAGCAAATTTGACAATATAAGTAAACTGGAAAGTTGTTTAAAATTGTTCTGCCTAAATCATTCAAGAATTTTTTGGGATTTCATGTTCCTTTAAAGTTTAATTTTGACTATACTCTCCCTATAAAATTGATTTTTCTAAACCTGCCCTGGTTTCAGTGAAACTATTTAGTTTAGACGCATAGTTATAGCATCATGAAATATACAAATGAATGATTTTTAACTCTTTGCTGCCAGTAACAAGTGATTTTACCCCCTTGTCTGCCCCTCATTACTTTATGCTCCAAACTGTAGTGCATATAGGCATGGGGATTATTATTTTTTTCTTGTTATATTTACAATATTTAGTTCTTATTAAAAATATTTAAGAAAAAAATTGTCTTTATATGGCAATTAAAAACATGCATATGAGGTGGGAGGGGCAAGGGAGGTAGGAGGGGCGCATGAGATGGGGGGGGCAATAGGGTGGAGGAGGGGCAGAGGTGGGTAGGTAGGTGGAGCAAAGAGGGGGTGGGGGGCCCTGCCACACTTTTGCCCGGGGGCCCTAGTTGGTCTCAGTCCGCCCCTGATCAGTGCTGACTTCTAGGTAACTCCACAGGAGTGAGGACAATTTTATCTATTTAACATATATAAACTAGTGCTGTCTAACTGTGAAAAACTGTCAAAATGCACTGAGATAAGAGGGCACCTTCAATGGCTTAGAAATTGGCATATGAGCTTACCTCGGTTTAGCTTTCAACAAAGAATTCTAAGAGAAAAAAGCAAATTTGATGGTAAAAGTAAACTGGAAAATTGTCTAAAATTGGATGCCCTATCTGTATCATAAAAACTTAATTTTGACTAGACTTTCCCTTTAACCCCTTAACGACCAAGGACGTACGCCATACGTCCTCAAAAAAAATACACTTAACGCCTGAGGACGTATGGCGTACGTCCTCGGTCTGAAAAGCAGCTGGAAGCGATCCTGCTCGCTTCCAGCTGCTTTCCGGTTATTGCAGTGATGCCTCAACATCGAGGCATCCTGCAATAACCCCCATTGGCCATCCGATGCAGAGAGAGCCACTCTGTGGCCCTCTCTGTACCGGACATCGATGGCCGGTTTCGTTGGTGGGTGGGAGCCAGTCTGGGAGGCGGGTGGGCGGCCATCGATGGGCCGTATGATGTGGAGGGGGCGGGATCGTGGGCGGGAACGCCGGGTGCATGCGCGTGCACGAGGGCGCGCGCGCGGGGTAGGGAGCAGGTGGGAACCGCTACACTACAGAAAAATGATGGGAGAAAAGTGGCAGTGAGGGCCAAATATATGTAAATATATGTCGATCTAAGAGATCTGGGAGGGGGTGGTGGGTTGGTCTTTTGGGGGGGTGCAAGCTACACTACAGAAAATTATTTAAAAAAAGAATAAAAACATGTTTTACTATAAACTGGGTACTGGCAGACAGCTGCCAGTACCAAAGATGGCTACTAATAAGTTAGAGGGGGATGGGTAAAGAGCTGTTTGGGGGGTATCAGGGAGGTTGGGGGCTAAGGGGGGATCCTCCAGAGCAGCATATGTAAATATGCCTTTTTAAAAAAAATTTTTTTAGCAAGGATAGCTTTTTTTTTTAGTACTGGCAGACTTTCTGCCAGTACTTAACATGGCGGGGACAATTGTGGGGTGGGGGAGGGAAGAGAGCTGTTTGGGAGGGATCAGGGGGTGTAATGTGTCAGGTGGGAGGCTGATCTCTACACTAAAGCTAAAATTAACCCTGCAAGCTCCCTACATGCTACCTAATTAACCCCTTCACTGCTAGCCATAATACACGTGTGATGCGCAGCGGCATTTAGCGGCCTTCTAATTACCAAAAAGCAACGCCAAAGCCATGTATGTCTGCTATTTCTCAACAAAGGGGATCCCAGAGAAGCATTTACAACCATTTGTGCCATAATTGCACAAGCTGTTTGTAAATGATTTCAGTGAGAAACCTAAAATTGTGAAAAATTTTACTTTTTTTTTTATTTAATCGCATTTGGCGTTGAAATGGTGGCATGAAATATACCAAAATGGGCCTAGATCAATACTTAGGGTTGTCTACTACACTACAATAAAGCTAAAATTAACCCTACAAGCTCCCTACATGCTCCCTAATTAACCCCTTCATTGCTGGGCATAATACACGTGTGTTGTGCAGTGGCATTTAGCGGCCTTCTAATTACCAAAAAGCAACACCAAATCCATATATGTCTGCTATTTATGAAAAAAGGGGATTCCAGAGAAGCATTTACAACCATTTGTGCCATAATTGCACGAGCTGTTTGTAAATAAATTCAGTGAGAAACCTAAAGTTTGTAACAAAATGTGTGAAAAAGTGAACAATTTTTTTTATTTGATCGCATTTGGTGGTGAAATGGTGGCATGAAATATACCAAAATGGGCCTAGATCAATAGTTTGGGATGTCTTCTAAAAAAAAATATATACATGTCAAGGGATATTCAGGGATTCCTGGAAGATATCAGTGTTCCAATGTAACTAGCGCTAAGTTTGAAAAAAAGTGGTTTGGAAATAGCAAAGTGCTTCTTGTATTTATTGCCCTATAACTTGCAAAAAAAAGCAAAGAACATGTAAACATTGGGTATTTCTAAACTCAGCACAAAATTTAGAAACTATTTAGCATGGGTGTTTTTTGGTGGTTGTAGATATGCAACAGATTTTGGGGGTCAAAGTTAGAAAAAGTGTGTTTTTTTCCATTTTTTCCTCATATTTTATATTTTTTTTTATAGTAAATTATAAGATATGATGAAAATAATGGTATCTTTAGAAAGTCCATTTAATGGCGAGAAAAACGGTATATAATGTGTGTGGGTACAGTAAATGAGTAAGAGTAAAATTACAGCTAAACACAAACACTGCAGAAATGTAAAAATAGCCTTGGTCCCAAACGGTCAGAAAATGGAAAAGTGCTGTGGTCATTAAGGGGTTAATTTTGTAGTATGTATTCCACACCTCAGTTGTCCTCAAATGTAATAGGTTAAGTAAATGCAGGTGGTGAATAGCCAAGGAAGAGGGAAAAATGGGGGGGGGGGGGGATAGAGCATAAACATAGATTTTAGAAAATTATTTTACATGAAAACAAATTTTTAATGTGTTTTTAAATTACCTAACTTAATTTGGGGTTTTGGAAGTCCCTAACGTATTAAAATGTATTATTATGTAGATTTGCCTGTTTGTGCCTTCACGTGAAGCTTTTGGGAGATGCTACAGGCTATTTATCAGACTGCCCTTTATACTGGTACATGAATACTGGGTGTAAGCGAAAATAGAAAACAACTGAAGAAGTGACTTATGAAGGTTTTGTTTGATTTTAACTAATGTTAAAGAATCATAAATCCTCTTCTCCTTTCACTCTGAATTGGTCCTCGCTTGACTGTATATGAACCGTAGCCAGCAGGAGGAGTGGAGGATATGTAGAAGGGGAGGAGCCCTTAAGACATTTGGGTGTTCTCTTTCTACTTCAAGAAGGTATGGGGCAATATATGTACCCACTGGCACTTGAACATTATTTCACCACTTTGAGTGTAAAGAGTCATATTTGTATCATTAATGCATAACACAGATGTTCTTGACAGATTTTCAGTTCTTTATTACACACACAAAACCCAGGAAGTTTGTATGTTAAAAGTTTAGACTTTTTACCAGAACATACTTTGGAACTATGGGAGTCTATTCCTAAGGTTGATGGAGCAATCTCTACTCTAGCTAAACTTACCACTATCCCTTTAGAAAACAGTACCTCTTTCAGGGATCCGTTTCCATGTGCCTGTGTTTAATTGACCTGAGCAGACTGAAACTTCAGAACGCAGGTTCATTTCTTCAGCGTACCACGTCACCCACAGTAGCTCAATGTATGGAAGTTGTGGGTCTCATGGTGGCGCGGTTCTATATGTTCGCTTTCACGTATGTTCTCTTCAGCTTTCTATGTTAAAGCAATGGACTAGGAGTTATCTGCAGTTAGACAATAAATTGTTTTAGATTCCCCAGTAAGACCATCTCAATCCTGGTGGATAGGCAATCAGTCCTTAGCCCTTGGGGCTTCCTTTCTTCATGCCTTCTTGGTTTTCTCAGGAGGTGAGGTTAACTATAAACATTTTGGAACTCTGAACAATTCTTCAGTCGTGGCCTCTCTTGTAGAAAGAAAAATTAATTTGATTCCAGTCAGACAATGTCAGGGAGGAACTCGTCATTTACCAATGAAGGTGTCTCAGTTTTTACTCTAGTCAGAGAAGAATCATATTTTTTTAATAATCCACGTTTCGGGGTAAAGAATTGGGAAGTTGACTATCTGTCGCCAGTCCTTACACCCAATAGAGTGGTCTCTCAACCAGAAAATCTTCGATTAGCTTGTTTCCAGGTGGGTCCTTCCAAAAAAAGACCTGATGGCCTCTCATCTAAATCACAAGCTGCCCAGATATTGTGCCCGATCCAGAAATCCAAAAACACAAATGATAGATGCATTAGTGAGTTATTTGACCTTTCACCTAGCGTGTATGTATATGTGTGTGTGTGTGTGTGTGTGTGTATATATATATATATATATATATATATATATATATATATATATATATATATACACATACAGTATATATTCCTTCATTTGTTCTTCTACAAAGAATTGTGGATAAAATCAATAAGGAAAATGCCTGTCATTCTGATAACTCCAGCTTTGCCCCGCAGAATCTGGTATGCAGAGTTGATTCAGATATCCAGTTCACCATGGCTCTTTCCACAACACCAGTACCTATTATCTCAAGGTCCTCTATTTTCAAGGCCCCAAAGTAATCTGCTCTACAAAAGTAAACTTTTGTACAGGCCTTAGTTAGAAGCAATCTGCCAGGAATGAACAACTGCTCAGTGCCTTGTTCTATGGCCCGGTTACCACCTGGGAGTAGCTTCTTTTAGCTCAATTGTGCTTTTCACAGAGTAAAACTTTCCTGAAATATATTACTAATACCACCTAACAAGGTCAGCCCAGCACCAAAATACCAGTTCTCCTCTGAACAAGGGAAGTGACGAAAGTCTGGAGATGCAGTGAGTCTTTTTCTGCAAACCCATCCAGACTGCCTGCTAACAGCTCCTAAGCAATCAGTGTTGACAAGTTTTACTGCCTGCTTGTTTTCTCACTCAAGTCCATGTCAGGAGCGATGCTACAAGACTGTCACACATGAGGCTGTGTTTCTGTTCCACAGCATGGATTCTGGTAAGATCGTTTTACTTTTTACATATGTTGAAAACGCTAGAAGACAGGGTCACAGTGTGGCTCCTTTTATCTTAATAGAATCGTGGGTTAATATCTCCTGAGGGGGATTATTGAACAGTGGGGATTAATCAAATGTTATGCTTTGATTCGATGCTGCTTTATGTGTGAGATTTATTGGGGTCATAGACTGTTATGTGACTGGAACGCAAATGTTTTTACTTTCACTTTGAACACTGAGCAGCTTGTAGCTTGGTGCGCTTTTTCTCATAGCAGAGGCGGACCTGCCTTGCGCACTATGTGACCGGCAGTGGTCTTGCTTTCATTTCCTCTTTCCTGACCTAGCTGACTGTCGGAAAAGGCGCTTTTTATCTGTATTGTCTGGGTCTAGGAGGTGGTTAGTGCCCCAGCCATTGGGAGTATAAAGTTGCCGTTTTTTGAGAAATAAAAAAGATAATTTCTTTTCTTCTACAAGATACGACGAGTCCACGGATTTCATCCTTACTTGTGGGATATTATCCTCCTGCTAACAGGAAGTGGCAAAGAGCACCACAGCATAGCTGTATATATAGCTCCTCCCTTCCCTCCATCCCCAGTCATTCTCTTTGCCTGTGTTAGTAATAGGAAGAGGTAAAGTGAGGTGTTAGTTTTAGTTTCTTCAATCAAGAAGTTTTTTATTTTTAAATGGTACCGGTGAGTACTATTTTCCTCAGGGAGATATGGAAGAAGATTTCTGCCCTGAGGTTGATGATCTTAGCAGATGTAACTAAGATCCATGTTGGTTCCTACAGAGCTTCTGAAGGTAATACAAGAGACATCTTCAGTGTGGAGAACGGTTTCATGCTACAAGCAGCATTGAGGTATGTGCAGCCCTTTATTTATGAGGAGACTTGGTATATCAGAACTGCCTGACATTTTTTTTCCTGCAAGGGAAGGGGTAAACAGTAGACCTGTAAACATAGGGTATTACTGAGAAACCTGTGCTTAATTTATTTTATTGACATATTGGGCAAGCATTTATAATGGGCTTAACATCAATATAAAGGGACACTGGGGGCAGCTTAACGTTTTTTTTGGGTGTTCAAATAAACAGTATGGCCGTATTTTGTGTGTACTTAGGGGTAAAACAAATCCACATGACTTTATACTCTAAACCGCTTCACCATGCGGTTGTTCAGTCCTATGCGATCATCGTCCATGATGGGCGGGGCTTATTTTCGCGTGCTCAGGCGGGCACTTTACCCCGGCTGAGAAGGCAGCAGGCATTAGTTCTGGTTGAGCCTAGACTGGTATTCTGTTAACCAGATCGTTGTCGAGTCATTTTGCAGTACCCTGGGGGCAGGTTGGGGTTGGGAGGTGCACGGGTTATTTTTTTTCAAATCTAACATGTTTTTGACCATAAGTACCTTTTAGAGGTTAATTTCTCCCCTTACTCTTGGGGTGCAATCATTTTTGGAACTATTGATTAGGTGTAGCTAATTTTAAAGCGTTAATGTTTTGAAGCAGTTTGGGAAAAAATTGTGTGTCGTCATGTGATTTATTGGATTTATCTGTTCTGACTCATTTATCCAAGGATGAGTCACGCTCTGAGGTTTCAGAGGGTGAACTTTCTGGGTCGGAGTCTGCTGCCTCTAAGCCTCCTTCTGCGGAGGAACCAGCCTTTAGATTTAAGATTGAACACTTACGTTTTCTTTTAAAAGAGGTCCTGTCTACTTTAGAGGTTCCAGAGGCCAAGCTGCCTAATGAAACTTTGATTCCTAAATTAGACAGAGTGTACGAGGACAGGATAGTGACGTTAACTTTTCCTGTACCTGTAAAGATGGCCAACATTATTAAAAACAAATGGGACAGAATTGGATCTTCCTTTTCCTCTTTGTCTCCCTTTAAGAAATTATTTCCGGTCCCAGACTCTCAATTGGAATTGTGGTGTTCCGTCCCTAAGGTGGATGGCACTATCTCCACGCTTGCCAAAAGTACTACTATCCCCCTTGAGGATAGCTTGTCGTTCAGAGAGCCAATGGATAAGAAGATGGAAACTTTTCTAAGAAAGATGTTACAACATACGGGATACTTGTTTTAACCGGCAGAGGCTGTTGCTTCGGTTGCTGGAGCAGCTACCTACTGGTGCGACTCCTTATCTGAATTGATTGAGGTGGAGGGTCCCTCGACATTATCCAGGAAAGCATTGAGAATTGCTAATTATTTTATCTGTGATGCAAACATGCATATTATTCGCCTTAATGCTAAGGTGTCTGGTTTGTCAGTTCAGGCCCGTCGGGCGCTCTGGCTGTAGTCCTGGTTTGCGGACATGACTTCTAAGTCCAGACTTCTCTCCCTCCCTTTTAAGGGAAAGATTTTATTTGGTCCAGGCTTGGACTCTCCACGGTTACAGGGGGCAAGGGTGCCTTCCTACCGCAGGATAAAAAGAACCAGTCTAAGGGACAAAGTTATAATTTTACGTTCTGATAAATCCCAACGACAGCAACCCTCTGCTAAGCCTGAGCAAACCAAGAGTACTTGGAAGCCGACTCAGTCCTGGAATAAATCCAAGCAGAGCAAGAAGCCCGTCAAGACTAAATTGGCATGAAGGGGCAGCCCCTGATCAGGCGCTGGATCGTGTAGAGGGCAGACTGACGCTCTTTTCAGATCATGACCACTATACATCTGAAGGATACTTACCTTCACGTTCCAATCCACAGGGATCACTTCCAGTTCCTAAGGTTTGCATTCCTGGACCAGCAAGGTTTGGCCCCTTCTGGGTTTGTCCTGGTTTATCAGATTCCAATCAGACAATATCACCTCGGTGACTTACATCAACCTCCAGGGGGGAACGAGAAGCTCCCTAGCAATGAGGGAGGTATCTTCAATTCTGGAGTGGGCGTAGGCCCATAGCTGTTCGCTGTCAACGATCCACATTCCGGGTGTGGACAACTGGGAAGCGGATTTTCTTAGCAGACAATCCTTTCATCCGGGGAATGGTCTCTCCATCCGAAGTGTTTGTGGAGATATGCAACAAGTAGGGGACACCGTAGATAGATCTCATTGCTTCTCGTCTCAATACCAAGCTACCCAGATATGGGTCGATGTCCAGGGATCCTCAGGCAGGGCTTATAGATGCATTAGCAGTGCCTTGGAGGTTCAGTATAATTTACCTTTTCCCGCTGCTACCTCTTCTTTCTAGTGTAGTGGCCCGCATCAAGCAGGAGCAGGCATCAGTGATACTGATTGCTCCATCGTGGCCGATGTGGTTTGCAAATCTGGTGAGGATGTCATCTTCTCCTCTGTGGAAGTTACCATGTTGCAGGGATCATAAAACTCCCCAAATATTGCTATCTAGCATTGCTATTAAAGATATCAAGTGGTATGACAAAATAAGACAAACTGAGTTTATGTATAATAAGATATCGCCAATTGATAGTGTGTATTCTAGATACTGCCATACATGATAATAAAATGTATGAGATATGTGATAAATCCACTAATATAAATATATGAGATAAGACGTTAGCAATATCTTTATTAAATTGGGTTAACTATAGAAATATAGATATTGAATTCCTCCCATAAATAGTATTCGCTATTCTAAATAAATGCTATTTGTTATTACAAATGAACACTGTTATTATATATTTTTTTGAAAAAATATAATTTGAAATAAGTTTGAGAAATTTTGTTTATGTATCCAATTACCACCAAAACATGTCAAAAAGCTAAGACAATCCACCTT
This sequence comes from Bombina bombina, assembly GCF_027579735.1. Classification (NCBI taxonomy): domain Eukaryota; kingdom Metazoa; phylum Chordata; class Amphibia; order Anura; family Bombinatoridae; genus Bombina; species Bombina bombina. The sequence continues at coordinate 536,785,919 of NC_069499.1, forward strand.
ATATTACCGATACTATCCACCTTAAATGCACCACCTATTGAAATGAAGAAAACACTAACCAATTAGAAAGAGAGGAGGGCTTTTTAAATGCCGGGTCAATATCACATATCATCCGTCTTGATAAAGCCTGCTGGCGAAACGCGTAGACGTTATCTACAACAGCTCCAACATCCCCTGCAAGATCTCAAAATTATAAGAGTAAAGGGGAAGAAAGAGTTAAACAAACGGCCGTTTGTATACTGAAGTCTGGATTTCTTATAAACACGCCGGGGTGTGCATCGCAAGTATCTATATGCTGTAATTAGCAGCCAAAGATATTCAAAGACAAACAAAAGTGTTTGACGCTGGAATCGCACACACAAAGGAGCAGGTTCTAGGATTCCAGTTCCAGGTGAATCTTGTATCGTACAAGTCTGGAAGGCTGACAAGAGGCCCAACAACTTTCCGGTAAGGTAGATTGAAACACCGCTAAACACTAAAAGTGTCAGAAGATCCGGTAAGCTCTCTTCCAAATTGGAACACCTATTGAAAAATCACAATTTATATCACTACTGCAAATTACAACTTGTAAAACCACTAAAGTGCAACAAGACTGTGTGCATCTGAAAACAATAGATCAAAGTCACTAACTAATAATATTGTATCGGACTGCACAAATACCATGCACTTTAAGTTCTGACACAAATTGAAAGATTTTATTGAAATACAAAAGTGGAAAGTTTTTAATAAAGTAGAATTTTTAGCCTAACATTTCAAACTGTGTGTCTATATTGTGAAGTGCATTTTCTCTTTTAAACTGCTGTATGTTTCAAAATTAAGGTGGAATTTGATCAGAGCATTTCTCTGTGTATATTTCTGTATCTATTTTAAATTATTAAATATAGGGAGACGTCCCTCTTTCTGTTTTTAAGCTAATAAATTGTATTTTATATTTGTACACTAGTCTCCATATCTTCCTTATAGCTTTTTTAGCGCTCCCAAACTATATCCTTTGTTGTTATTTATTTGTATTCTGGTTAATCTTAGGGAAGATTGCCTGTGAGGGAGCTTGAGGATAACAACTTGGCACTAATCTTAATATAAATTCTTACTGCAGGGATCTGCTGGAACAAGGTCCTTTTGTTCATCAAAATCTAGATTCTCTGAGACTGACTGCGTGGAGCTTGAATGCTTAGTCCTAGCCAAGAGAGGTTCTTCTGAGAGAGTGATTGATGCTCTCATTTAAGCTCGTAAGCCGGTTACTCATCGCATCTATCATTAGGTGTGGAGAACCTACTTATTCTGGTGTGCAGAGCGTGGATTTTCCTGGCATAAAGTTAAGGTTACCAGGATCCTATTGTTTCTCCAGGATGGACTGGAGAAGGGCCTTTCTGCCAGTTCCCTGAGGGGACAGATTTCAGCCCTATGTGTTTTACTGCACACGAGGCTCTCAGAGCTTCCCGATGTACAGTCCTTTGTTAAGGCTCTGATTAGGATCAGACCTGTGTTTAGATCTAAGGCTCCTCCTTGGAGTCTAAATCTTGTTCTTAAGGTGCAACAGGCTCTGTTTGAGCCTATGCATGAGATTGACATTAAATTGTTATCCTGGAAGGTTCTTTTTCGACTGGCTATTGCTTCTGCCTGCAGAGTATCTGAGATTGCCGCCTTGCAATGTGAGTCTCCATATCTGGTGTTCCACTCTGATAGGCTGTCCTACTTACTAAGTTAGGTTTTCTTCCTAAAGTCGTGTCAGACCACAACATCAATCAAAAGATTGTGGTTCCTTCCTTGTGTCCAAATCCTTCTTCTGCGAAGGAACGTTTGCTTCATAATCTGGACATGGTTCGCGCCTTAAAGTTCTTCCTTCAGGCTACTAAGGATTTAAGACAAACTTCGTTATTGTTTGTTGTCTATTCCGGGAAGCGTTAGGGACAGAAAGTCTCTTCGACTTCCTTATCTTTTTGGTTAAGGATTGTTATTCGCCTTGCTCATGAGACAGCCGGGCATGAACCTCCTCAAAGGATTACGGCTTATTCTACTAGAGCAGTGGCTTCCTCTTGGGCCTTTAAGAACAAGGCCTCTATGGATCAGATTTGTAAGACGGCTACTTGGTCCTCTTTACACACCTTTTCTAAATTTTACAAGTTTGATGTTTTTGCTTCGGCTGAAGCAGCCTTCAGGAGAAAGGTTTTGCAGTCTGTGGTGCCCTCAGATTAGGGTCCGCCTCTCTTTTTGTCCCTCCCGTTATCATTCAGTGTCCTCTAGAGCTTGGGTATAAGTTTCCCAACAGTAAGGAATGATGCCGTGGACTCTCCTTATATTAAGAAAGAAAACATAAATTATGCTTACCAGATAATTTAATTTCCTTCTGTATAAGGAGAGTCCACGGCCCCCGCCCGTGTTCTCCGATGGGCGGCCCTCTAAATTTTATTTTTCTCCTGGCGCCATTTATACCCTGATATTTCTCCTACTATTCCTTGTTCCCTCGGCAGAATGACTGGGGGAAGTGGGAGAGGTATTTAAGCCTTTGGCTGGGGTGTTAAATTATTATTATTATTATTAAATTATCTGGTAAGCATATTTAATGTTTTTCTCCTCCATAGAATCTAAATTTAGTTATCTCTGTTTTGCAAGGTCCCCCTTTTGAACCCATGCACTCAATAGAGCAGATTTGCAAAGCTGCAACCTGGTCTTCCTTACGCTCTTTTTCCAAATTTGACCATTTTGATGTTTTTCCTTCCACTTAAGTGTTTTTTGGATGGAGAATCCTTCAATCCACAGTGTCTGACAAATAGTAACTTCCTTGTCCCACCCTTTCCTTGTTGTGGACTTCACAGATTGGGTATTAGATCCCACATGTCAAGACTCGTGGACTCTCACCACCATATGAAATAAAACTACATTTAAGCTTACCTGAAACATTATTTTCTTTCAGGGTGGTGAGAGTTCACAAGACCCTGCCTAATTTTAATTTTATTAGCAGCAGTTTTATTTGCACCTCTTTATCACCTGTCTGTCCCTTTCCTCGACTATACATTAAACTGAGTAATACAGGGAGGTGGGAGGGCTTAAAAGCTCTGGTTGTTTGGGGTTCTTTGACTCCTCCTAGTGTTGGGAATTCAATCCCACACGTCAAGGCTCGTGGGCTGTCACAACCCTGAAAGAAAATAATTTATCAGGTAAGCATACATTTTGTTTTCTCTCTTTTGTTTGGGTGGCATAGGGGCTGTGTGTGTTTAAAGAGTTTAACCCCTTTGCTGCCAAGTGATTTCTCAGCCCTGTGCTGAAACCATTTATGGTTCCACATTTACCACCCTTTCATCTTCCTAAAACTCAAACATTTATTGTCACTATGAGCCATGTTGCAATAATGCAGAAAATGAGTAGGGGTTAAATATCTAGCCATAAAACTAGCTAACATTTAAAAACTACAGAAATGTTTTATTCCACTGAATGGTGAGGATGTACATGTTAACATGTATGCATACTCCTACCCATTCAAACTCACTTAGAGTAGTATATATATATATATATATATATATATATATATATATATATATATATATATATATATACACATACACAGGTAGCCCTCAGTTTACGCCGGGGTTAGGTTCCAGATGGAATGGTTGTAAATTGAAACTGTTGTAAATTGAAACCCAGTTCATAATGTAAGTCAATGGGAAGTGAGAGAGTTAGGTTCCAGGCCCCTCTCAAAATTGTCGTAAGTAACACCTAATACATTATTTTTAAAGCTTTGAAATGAAGACTTAAAATGCTAAACAGCATTATAAACCTAATAAAATAATCACACAACACAGACCGTTGTAATTGAACCGTTGTAAAACGAGGGCCACCTGTGTATATAATATATATATATACTGTATGTATACAGTCTCTGGTGAACTCTGCACTCACTTTGTATTCCAGCCGCCCAGGGTGCATCCAAAAAACATTCAGTATTTTTAGCAAAAAGAGAGCACTCACCGGGACTACCACTTATACAGCATAATAAGCTTTTTATTAATACAGGTGACGTTTCGGGGATTCCAACCCCGTCCTCAAACCTTACATAACATACAATAATTCTTACCTTAAATACCCTCCACCGACTGAACATGTCGCTGTACCGGAAGTCGACCGGCGTTCTGCCCGCACCACTGCGCATGCCCAGAGCGTCAGCATGACAACCAGAACCAGCGTCATGCTACAAAAAATACATAAATCACCGTGGTTAAAAACATAAACATGGAGTAAGTGGATAACGATATAGCCTCACATTTAATATACAATAAGCACAAAAATAACCTGCTAACCTTTTGTATTCACTCCGATACTACATCACATATTAACTTATATTGTTGGTATCTATGTTAACCCTGAGCTGAATAGTAGTATCTTTTATTACATTTACTTGCCTATGAACCAATACTAACTATCAACTTGAACACATTGCGATTTTTGGCTACACATACTAATTGATCCCTTGTAATCCTAGTTCCTAGAGAGCATTATATATTATCATAGAAGAGACAATATGCTGATACCTCAACCTATGGTGTCAGAATGTATGCAATAACTGTACTTGACTAATATCTAATCTACATTTTAGTTGAACTTTTAAATATCTTTGTTAATAAACTATTGGACCTAATCTAACAGTGCCAGTCTAGGTGGGTATTAAGCCCACCAGGTACAATAGTACCTAAATTAAAAATCCATCTGGATTCGCACTGGAGCAAAATCCTATCTCTATCTCCACCCCTCGTAAGTGGTGGTATGTGATCTATGATCACATATCTCAAGTCCGCCACCGTATGGCCCTTCAGCGCAAAATGCCGTGCAACAGGTTGTTCAGAATCATGATTTTTAATTGCCAATCGAATGGCCGTGCGGTGATTAGCCATACGGGTGCGGAGGTCGATTGTTTTTCCGACATAGAATAACCCGCATGGACAATGTAGCAAATACACAATATGTGTGGTCGTGCAGGTTACTCTATGTCGGATGGTATATCTCTGGTTGGTTGTAGGATGAGTGAAAAAATTGGCATTAGAAAGACCATTGCACGTAGTGCAACCCATACACTTGTAACAACCAGGCTTGGAAGTCTGTAGCCAGTTCTTTTTTGTATAGTTGTGGACTGGGTCCACTTTTACCAGGATATCACGTAATGATCTTGCTCTTCTGTATCCCACTTGTGGTGTGAAGTCCCTTTGAAAGGTAACCTTTTGTCACTCTCTATAATGTTCCAATTCTTTTTCACCAGTTGATGCATGTTGTATTTGTCGGCAGTGTACACAGTAGATAGCGTCATTATTTGGTTTTGCTCCCGAGTACTACTCGTCTGTAGGGCCTGGTCTTGAGACATAGAAGTAAACCGTCCCAGATGCTTTTGAATCTTCTTTTCTGGATAGCCTCTGTTCAGGAATCTTGATTTCATCTCCTGAAGTTGTTGTTGTGCGCATTCTTGATTACTGTTATTTCGAATTACTCTCTTAAATTGTGAAATGGGCAGTGCATTCTTTAGAGATGGTGGGTGGCAACTTGTAGCTTCCAATAAGGAATTTCTATCAGTGGTCTTCTTGAAGAGTGTGGTACATAAAACCCCTGCTTCAAGATAAATTCTTAAATCCAGAAAATCCACAGATGTAAGACTCTTCATCATTTTGAATTGTAAGTCCGCTGAAACTGAGTTTAACATCTGGAACCAAGCATCAAGTTCCTGCTCTGTGCCTGACCATAGAATGAATAACTTGTGTTTAAAGAGGTCAGTGTCTTTTTCTTCGAATTCCACCATAAACAGGTTGGCATATGATGGGGCCATATTCAACCCCATCGCTGTGCCTTTTAGTTGTAGATAAAATGATTTTTCAAATTTGAAATAATTCCTGTATAGGCATAGTTCTAATAGTTCTAGAAGTAGATCAATAGGTGGCCCCACATATGGGTATCGGTTCAGTTGTTTCTGGGTTGCTGCAATCCCCTGTCCATGGGGGATAGCTGTGTAGAGGCTCACAACGTCTAATGTAACTAGAATGATAGGTTCCTCAATTTTTGGAAATCTCCTTAATTCATTGATTAGACTGATTGAGTCCAGTAAGAACGAGGGCATATTGCGTACCATTGGTTGCAATATGCTATCCAGGAATATAGCAATAGGTTGGAGCAAAGACCCAATAGAAGATACAATAGGTCTTCCAGGAGGGCTAGTAGGGTTTTTATGGACCTTAGGCAGTGTATAAAATGCTGGTATTCGAGGATGTTCCACTTTCATAAAACCCCTTTCCTGTTTGTTAAGCCAGCCATTTTCAAAGGCTCGATCCAATACTGTATCAATATGTTGTTTAAACATTCTTGTCGGGTTACAAGTTAATGCTTTATACGTTGATTCATCCCCAAGCTGTGAAAGGACTTCTTGTTGATAATATGTATAGTCCATTATTACCAGCGCTCCTCCTTTGTCCGCTTCCCTAAATATCAGCTCCTTATTGGTACTTAAATGGTCAAGCACCTGTCTCTCTTCCTTGGACAAGTTATTCCTGCAGTCTGCTTTTGCCTTTTTGCACATTGAATCAGTGTCCTCCAGCAGCAATCTAGTATATGTCTTGATGCTAGGATTTGTACTGGAGCAATCATATGTGCTCTTGGGTTTCATTTTCTTTATGTCACCTAGTTCTATATCAGCGTCTCCCTGTAGTGTACTGAAGTGTTCTTTCAATCTGAGATTTCGCTCAAATTTTAGTATATCAATATACATCTCAAATGGTTTATAGAGAGTGGTAGGAATAAAAGACAATATACACAGGTAGCCCTCAGTTTACGCCGGAGTTAGGTTCCAGAAGGAATGGTTGTAAATTGAAACTGTTGTAAATTGAAACCCAGTTCATAATGTAAGTCAATGGGAAGTGAGAGAGTTAGGTTCCAGGCCCCTCTCAAAATTGTCGTAAGTAACACCTAATACATTATTTTTAAAGCTTTGAAATGAAGACTTAAAATGCTAAACAGCATTATAAACCTAATAAAATAATCACACAACACAGACCGTTGTAATTGAACCGTTGTAAAACGAGGGCCACCTGTGTATATAATATATACTGTATGTATGTATATATATATCAACTAAAATGGCAAACATATATTTGCGCACACACACACAAAATCATCATATCAAACACTCTCCCTAGAAATCTTCAAATCTGTTACTTCTAGGTGTGATTATCACTTGAGCACTGTAAGGACATTTTAGTTTTATAATGTATTTCTATTGTGAGGGGAGTGATATGGGCAACCTTAGATTCACGAAAAAATACAAAATTGGGCCAATGCATTGAGGTGTTCTTTGTTTTCAGAATCACATAGCACTGGATAGACACAGGATGATCATTATTATTATTTTTAAAGTGGACAGTTTACCCCCTCAAATAAGGCAAACAACCCTTTACTTATTATGGGGGTGAGAGAAGGGCTGCCCTGCCCCCCCTCCAATTTTGTTCCATATACATACGGTTCAAGCGGGTGGTAGCCACTTCTCATTTGTCCCATTTAGAGTTTTGTTGGGGTGTATAAGCCCTTTGGTGTGCCCTAAATGTCACACAGCTGTGAACTGGCGATTGCAATCACCAACTTAGGGGGCATGAGATCCTCCATTTTAAAAAGAACACCACTTTTAATATAAAGCATGTTTTGTTTGTGTCACGTGCACTTGCTTTTGAGGGTTGGGTCCCCTTTGAACAATGCCTTATAATATTAAGGATATCCAGATTAAGCTTATATTATATTATAGGATATATGGGCAGTCTAGTTGGGATTGTGGTTCTTAACTACTGTATAAAGAAAAAAGGACTGAAAATGGACTTTTAACTATAGAGCCTAATTCCCATTTAAGTAAAGGAAATTGAGAGAAGGGCAGTTCAGTACTGGTCCATAGCTGCGCAATGCCAGTGAGCTAATCAGTGGCTCCATATGTGCATACCTGCCTTGTTTATGCTCAGGATTGGAAGTATGTTGCATACCAAGAACTGATGAACATGTAGTTCTGTTGAACAAACAATGCAGTGATAAAATATACTACTGTTTAGGTCATTTTAAAGAGACATGAAACCCAACATTTTTATTTCATGATTCTGAATTAAATTTTTTTTTAGTTTATTACAGTTATCAAATCATCTTCGTTCTTTTGGTATCTTTTGTTGAAGAGCAGGGATGTAAGCACAGGAACATGAACATGTCTGGAGCACTATTTGGCAGCTATTTTGTAAGAATGTTATCCGTTTGTAAGAGCATTATTTCCTGCCATGTATTGTTCCAGACACCTACTTATGTATTTCTTTATCACAGAATACCATGGAAACAAAACAAATTTGATAATAGAAGTAAATTTAGAAACTTCTAAAATGTTATGCTCTGTCTGAATCACAAAATAAACTTTTTGGGTTTAATATCAGTGATAATACAGGGTTTCGCCAACCCTGCAAGAGTCACCAGTTTTGTCACAGAAAGGGTTAACCAACCCTTTCCACCTTAACCAGTTTGTCACAGTCTATGACTTAGCTCAGTGGGTGCAAGGGTTAACAAACACTCTCTTGTCTGTACTAGACCCAGAAAAATCTCTACCTCCCCATTTATGCTCATACTAAACTATCTCTGCCACCACTTTAAAATTATTATATGGGAAATCCAAAGGAAGACACGGTACTTTTATCACTAGTCCGTTCGGTAACATGGTTCAAATATTAGACAAATGCAAACACTTAAAGGGCCATAATACCCAAATGTTTAAACACTTGAAAGTGATGCAGCATAGCTGTAAAAAGCTGACTAGAAAATATCACCTGAACATCTCTATGTAAAAAAGGATATTTTACCTCAAAAGTTTCTCAGTAGCCACATCCCATTGTAAAGGACTTCTAAGCAACAAATCAGTATGTCTGTCCCGGGACAGCGGAAGGAGGGAGCTTTTGTGCACACTCATCTTATTTCCCTATTCAGTGTAAGGAAGATTACAATAATATCTCATGAGAGTTAAGTGAAATCTCATGAGATCACAGTAAAAGAGTTCATGACCTTGGCACTGCTGATGCTGATTGGCTGCTGTTCATTTCTTCATTTTTTATTTATTTTTTTACCTGCAGCTGGGCAGTAACTGAGTATAACTTTTTACACAGTACTTACTCTGGTGAGATGAGGAAATTGTGAAGTAAAATATCTTCCTTTTTTACATAGAGATGCTTAGGTGATATTTCCCTGTCAGTTTTTTACAGTTAATACTGCATCAGTGCCAAGTGATTTAGCATATGCGAAGTATGTCCCTTTAATAAAGGAACATTTATTATGAACAAAAAAGAGTCACTGTGTGTGTGTGTATGTATGTGTATATATATATATATATATATATATATATATATTATAATGTGACGCTTCGGGGAACGTATCCCTTTCCTCAGACCATTTCCCGAAACGTCACATTAAAAAGGCACTGTATATAGACAAAATTGGAATCCACATGGATGCATATCAGTTTTAAATAGAAGCATTTTGTAATATACATGTATTTGCAAAAATACTTCTAACAAAAGCTATAGCTGTTTCAAAAGTGTGTTTAAGTATGCACCGTGCACCAGCATTTTAAACACAGCACTTGTTTAGAGAGCCTAAGGTGCGTGTACCATGTGGTAATGACTTAACTTGTTAATTGCTGACATCATACAAGGACCACTGTCTCTCTGAGCAGCTGTATTATTTAAAATGCTAGTGCACAGAGAATATCTAGCTATACCTCACATGCACTTGCAGAGAAAAAATGTCAACACTACATTTGTCTATGTGCATATACATTTTAAAAGAAATGTCCCTTTAACAAGCACAATTACACAAAGCAACAACTTTTACTAAATAGGAGGAAAAAACAGAACCTGGGGGCGGAGCCTAGCAGCCCAGGTTAATGGCCGCACACTGAAACGGCTCTGCAGACCGGAGTATTGCCTAAAGAAAGTATGACCAAACCCTAACCGAAATTTGCATTAATCTGGAGGGGGCACCTACACAAACAACTCAGGCAACTTTTGGGAACATCGAGAACATCATGCACCTCTTCCTAAATAAGTTGATCAGGGGACTCGATTAGCTACGCCACTACCACTGCGCGCCAGTGAAGTAAGCCTCGCCTATTAACCCGCTCTGAGAAGGCTAGACGGAATATCACACAGCGACACAGGACAGAGAGCAAGCGGTCAGTCATTACAGCCACAAAGCATTTGCAACTGACCACCGGCAAGAGGACGGGAAAGGGAGCCCTCAAAGCCCTCAGAAATTACTTCAGTGCCACGGCCCTTGCAAGCAACGCAGCAGCTCCACGACGCTCCGGATCCATCTCTACTGCCAACATCAGCAGCTCCTGCGGCGCACAAGGTGAGAGAAAGGCTAGAAGGGGACAGCAGTAACATGGGGGATAATAAACACTGGGAACAATAAACCTCAAACCTACACTAAACAGCCACGTGGGAGGCGATTAAGAGCGCACTAGGCCCCACTAACAGAGGCGGATACATAGCGATATACCCACTGCTCCTCCCTCCAGATCAGAAGCGATGTATGCTAGTGTATAACTTGGGGGACAAAGGAGAATTAACCTATCAGTAATAACAGTAATAGGCTGCACTGGGGACACAAAAACACTACCTGAACATAATAAAAGGCACTTTTCGAGGTGCCACGCTTTAGGGCATGCCCTGCAAACGTGCCCCCAAGGCAGATAAACCGGCTTCTTCATCACTTATGAGCCAGTACCTTAAACCTCACACCACAACCACTGACCAAGTGACCATACAGAGTACACAGCCCCCAGACCCAAGTGACAAACACCCACAACCAGATATGGAGCAACCAGGAACACAATATATTACTAGAGAAGACCTGAAATTACTCTCCTCAAAGGAGAACTTAAAAAATACCTATCCCAGCTTAACACAAGAGCGGACACCATTGAGCAATCATATAGTATCTTGCAAACAGAAGTTAAAAGTAACTCCCAGAGCATAAAACAGCAAAATGAAAAAAGTAGAGGACCTTGACAACCGCAATAGGCGGAATAATCTGCGTATCAGAGGCATTCCCGAAACTGTTTCCCCCACCGCATTAATTGGATATCTACAAGACCTATTCAGAGTAATTAAAAGTTCCCCCACCTCTCCAATTGAAAGAGCCCACCGATCGCTACTACCTAAACCATCTCCTAAAGCACCTCCTAGGGACGTGATAATACGTTTCCTCAGCTACGTAGACAAAGAAGAGATCGCTAGAGGTTCCAGAATCAAAAGCCCACTAACACACGCAGGAATACTTCTCCAGGTCTTCTCGGACCTATCCCCTGCAATGCTACAAAAGCGAAGAGAACTGAGGCATGTCACCAAAACCCTCAGAGCTCTTAAAATCCCATACCGCTGGGGCTTTCCTCTTAGCATAATTGCTAACCACAATGGCCAAACAGCTACTTACAGAATGGACCTTGACCTCCCAGAATTCTATAAAGCACTAGGCATCACCCAAAACAAGGAGCCCAACACAGAACCTCCATCACAGTCTAGAGCACCTTTTGCCAACAGGATACAGACACCCCCGAACCCTAACCCTAAGCCCCCTAAGTCTGGACCCAGCAACAAGAACTGGGCCTCAGACCCCAACAGTCAAGAACAGGAGGAGGAAGACTGACACTGAGCAATCAGCGGGGTGTGAATTATTCACTCTCCGGCATAGCAACACAGCCCCTTATTTAAACTGACTTTACATGTAGTGGGCTGAGACCCGACTACAACCTCCAAGGGGTATCCCCCCAAAGACTCACAAGGAAGAATAAGGAACAGATGAGTAGAATGTTATTTAATTAGTTATTCTTGTTCCGTGGAGAAGAAAGATAGCTTAGCCATTGCAGATATTTTTCACGACTACTATACAACATTATATGACCTTTCCGGGACCCAGCCTCAAACATCCTCAGTAGTAACAAAAGATAGTAAACTTCATCAATACCTAGATAAAATCAACATCCCACGTTTTACAGAAGAACAGTCCCTCAAACTAGACTCCCCTATAGAAACAGCGGAAATTTTAGCAGCCATCAGCAACTTGCCAACAGGGAAGAGCCCAGGCCCAGATGGGTTCGGCACCAAATACTACAAAAAATTCTCACAGATTCTAGCTCCCAGTTTATGTAAAGTATTCGGCGCTTTAGGAGAAGGAATTGGCTTTCCAAAAGCTATGTTAGAAGCCCACATTACTGTTATACCAAAACCGGGCAAACCCCCCAACATCCCACAAAATTTTATACCCATCTCACTCCTGAATACGGACGTTAAGATCTTTGCCAAAATCCTAGCCGACAGACTTAACCCGGTCCTTAACCTAATAGTCTCTACAGAGCAAGTTGGCTTTATCCCCAATAGGGAAGCAAGGGACAATACCCTGAAGGTCACTCAATTAATAGCTTATGCACAAGCTAATCATATCCCACTGTCTCTTATCTCCACTGACGCGGAAAAGGCGTTTGACAGGGTGGACTGGGATTTTCTCAGAGCTGCCCTGTCAAAATTTAATATCAGTCAGGCATATATAAACAAAATTTTCTTCTTATACTCTGAACCCACGGCCAGAATAAAAGTCAATTCCATCCTGTCTGAGCCTTTCCACATCAGAAATGGTACCCGTCAGGGATACCCATTATCGCCCATTCTATTTGCACTATCCATTGAAATCTTAGCACACAAAATTAGAACAAACTCCCTCATAAAAGGTATTTGCACATCACACTCAGAATACAAACTGGCAATGTACGCCGACGATATTCTTCTCACTATTACAGATTTAGAAAACTCCCTACCCCCTCTGATGACAGAGTTTAGGGAATATGGCCAGCTCTCAAATTTTCACCTGAACTTAAGCAAGTCTGAATTGCTAAATATCAACACTCCACCTCGCACCACGGCCGAGCTGGGGAAAACTTGTCCCCTCCGCGTTCAGACGTCTAAATTGAAGTATCTAGGCATTTTCCTGACTGCAGGCACTCGGACTTCATTCACTCTAAACTACAAAACACTCCTAACAGACATCACGAGGGATTTATCTTGCTGGAAAAACAAACCACTTTCATGGATTGGCAGAATCCATGTAATCAAAATGAACATTTTACCTAGGATTCTATATCTCCTGCAAACGCTCCCAATCCCCTTACCTAGACACTATACAGCACAATTACAAAGCAATATAGAACAGTTTATATGGGGCCCCACCAGACCAAGAATTCCTAGAAAGACATTATACATGACTAGAGATAGGGGAGGGCTAGGTGTACCAAACCTAGACAAATATAGACTTACCACTCTAAAACAAAGACTCACAGACTGGTGCCACAACGCCGACCATAAACAATGGATTCAATTAGACAGGGAAATACTTGATACCCCAAATGCAAGCTGGCTTCAGGCCTCAGACAGACCAAAGGTCATCAATTCTTACCCTCTCCTTCTTGAATTCTTCTCACAATGGGATAAATTGGTTGCATTTAGCACACACATTACATCTAAACCGTCCCCGTTATCCCCACAATACAGTAACCCCGAGATCCCCTTCTTACCCCCCATGCGCTACGCACCACCTTATTCTCCTAAAACCCCAAAGCACACTTTGAAAAACGTTATCAAGGACCGTAAACTCATTGCAAATCCCCTTCTTACCCCCCATGCGCTACGCACCACCTTATTCTCCTAAAACCCCAAAGCACACTTTGAAAAACGTTATCAAGGACCGTAAACTCATTGCAAAGCAGGAGCTGAGAGAGGAGGAACCTTGGTTCCCATCCTCATGGTACTCCTACACTCAACTAACGCACTATATTAGCTCACATAAGCAAAAAAAACAATTTCACTAGGCCGCTTACTGAGTTTGAAGCCCTATGCGCACTTCCCCTCATTCCGCGTCACACAATTTCTTCAATATATAGAATCCTATCAAATACTGGTCCAGATGACCTCCCAACCTATTGCTATATGTGGTGTAAAGACTTGAATATAGAATTCGATAGGAAAACATGGGGGAAAGCATTCAAACACCACAAAAAGTCCTCAGTTTCAGCAAAAATCTTAGAAACGAATTATAAATTCCTGGCCAGATGGTACCTCACACCACAAAGGGTACACAGAATATACAGACAAGCTAGCAGCAGATGCTGGCGTGGATGCGGGGAGATTGCCGACCTTCTACACATATGGTGGTCATGCCCCAAATTGGGTTCCTTTTGGACCCAGGTCTTTGCACATATAAACAATACGCTATCTTCTCAAGTCCCACTAGACCCACGCATCATACTCCTGCTCGACCTACCAAATTTCAAGGAAGATGTAAAAACATCCTTACTTTACATAATGTTGAGCAGTGCGAAAACTTTGATTCCACAACGTTGGAAGACCCCAAACGCCCCTACACTGGAGGAGTGGATGGAACAGGTGTGCGTAGTATTGTCACTAGAGAGATACCATTACTTCAAGATAGGGAAAATAGTCACACATGAAATGATGTTAATGAGGTGGAACACATCCAAATGTACCATCTGGGATCATTAGAACTTAAGGCAACGACCCTCCCCACAGGATATATACCCCTCCCTACTGAGTGCCTGTTATCAAGTTCTTAGTTCTCCAAAATAACATAGTAACATAGTAGATTATGTTGAAAAAAAGACAGAAGTCCATCAAGTTCAACCTATACAAATCTTAATATACTTACAAAAAAAGCTCCAGTTGAGTTTAAATTAATCCCATTAAAAAGGTGACCCATTTAACACCGGCAATCATATCCCAGAATTCCGTTTCTTGCCTGAAATGTATCTAAAGTATTGTCATTTACTACCTCCTTAGGTAATAAGCTCCACAATTTTATTGCTCTTACCCGGAAAAAAACATTTACGTTGCAGGAGATTAAATCTTCTTTCCTCCAGACTTAAATTTTGACCTCTTGTCACAATCAATTTTCTTGGAATAAAATATTTTTGGCTAGATTACAAGGGGAACGCTAAATTATTGCGCTCCTGCAAATGGGCGATAATTAACCAGCCATTATAAAGTGGCTTTTTATTGGTACCATGAGCTCGCAGTAGCAATTAGCACTCAGAAAATTAACCAGAGATCCGATCTCTGGTTAATTTTCTAAAAGTGCCCCAAATACCCTTAAAATAGATGGCATTAAAGATTTTTATTTTTTTAAAAAAATAGCTTCTTTTTTTTTTAAATTAAAAAAATAACTGCACTAGGCAGTTTTGGGGCTGTGAAGTTGGTGGGAGTGGGATTTTAGATCGCAATGTAAATATATATGTTTATGCTCATATACAGTACATATATATTTGTGTTAATATGTGCCCTCTATGTTTATGCTTATATACACACACACACACATATATATATATATATATATATATATATATATATATATATATATATATATATATATATACACACACAGGGAGTGCAGAATTATTAGGCAAATGAGTATTTTGACCACATCATCCTCTTTATGCATGTTGTCTTACTCCAAGCTGTATAGGCTCGAAAGCCTACTACCAATTAAGCATATTAGGTGATGTGCATCTCTGTAATGAGAAGGGGTGTGGTCTAATGACATCAACACCCTATATCAGGTGTGCATAATTATTAGGCAACTTCCTTTCCTTTGGCAAAATGGGTCAAAAGAAGGACTTGACAGGCTCAGAAAAGTCAAAAATAGTGAGATATCTTGCAGAGGGATGCAGCACTCTTAAAATTGCAAAGCTTCTGAAGCGTGATCATCGAACAATCAATCGTTTCATTCAAAATAGTCAACAGGGTCGCAAGAAGCGTGTGGAAAAACCAAGGCGCAAAATAACTGCCCATGAACTGAGAAAAGTCAAGCGTGCAGCTGCCAAGATGCCACTTGCCACCAGTTTGGCCATATTTCAGAGCTGCAACATCACTGGAGTGCCCAAAAGCACAAGGTGTGCAATACTCAGAGACATGGCCAAGGTAAGAAAGGCTGAAAGACGACCACCACTGAACAAGACACACAAGCTGAAACGTCAAGACTGGGCCAAGAAATATCTCAAGACTGATTTTTCTAAGGTTTTATGGACTGATGAAATGAGAGTGAGTCTTGATGGGCCAGATGGATGGGCCCGTGGCTGGATTGGTAAAGGGCAAAGAGCTCCAGTCCGACTCAGACGCCAGCAAGGTGGAGGTGGAGTACTGGTTTGGGCTGGTATCATCAAAGATGAGCTTGTGGGGCCTTTTCGGGTTGAGGATGGAGTCAAGCTCAACTCCCAGTCCTACTGCCAGTTTCTGGAAGACACCTTCTTCAAGCAGTGGTACAGGAAGAAGTCTGCATCCTTCAAGAAAAACATGATTTTCATGCAGGACAATGCTCCATCACACGCGTCCAAGTACTCCACAGCGTGGCTGGCAAGAAAGGGTATAAAAGAAGAAAATCTAATGACATGGCCTCCTTGTTCACCTGATCTGAACCCCATTGAAAACCTGTGGTCCATCATCAAATGTGAGATTTACAAGGAGGGAAAACAGTACACCTCTCTGAACAGTGTCTGGGAGGCTGTGGTTGCTGCTGCATGCAATGTTGATGGTGAACAGATCAAAACACTGACAGAATCCATGGATGGCAGGCTTTTGAGTGTCCTTGCAAAGAAAGGTGGCTATATTGGTCACTGATTTGTTTTTGTTTTGTTTTTGAATGTCAGAAATGTATATTTGTGAATGTTGAGATGTTATATTGGTTTCACTGGTAAAAATAAATAATTGAAATGGGTATATATTTGTTTTTTGTTAAGTTGCCTAATAATTATGCACAGTAATAGTCACCTGCACACACAGATATCCCCCTAAAATAACTAAAACTAAAAACAAACTAAAAACTACTTCCAAAAATATTCAGCTTTGATATTAATGAGTTTTTTGGGTTCATTGAGAACATGGTTGTTGTTCAATAATAAAATTAATCCTCAAAAATACAACTTGCCTAATAATTCTGCACTCCCTGTATATATATATATATATATATATATATATATATATATATATATATATATATATATATATATATATATATATATATATATATATATATGTGTGTGTGTGTTAATATGTGCCCTCTAGGCATTTAATCCCTATTAATATTACCTTGTATATACCGCCTATGTTTATAGTGCTGCGGAATATGTTGCTGCACTACAAATAAATGGTAATAATAATATTAACACATTATTGTGCACTAGTATTAAAAAATGAAGCACTAATATCATTTGTAGGCATGTGAAATTTAGTGCTCCACTTTTAATCTAAATTATCTAATAAATAATATCCTGAATATCAGGTTGCTAACTCTGCCCTATGTGGAAAGGCACACGGAGGAGTCCGGGATGGGCTTTCACAAGGTGCCATAAACTTTTGCCAAAACTAGATAAAAATATATTTATATTTTTTTTCTTATGACACGGTGAGTCGACGGGATCATCAATTACTGTTTGGAATATCACTCCTGGCCAGCAGGAGGAGGCAAAGAGCACCACAGCAAAGCTGTTAAGTATCACTTTCCTTCCCACAACCCCCATTCATTCTCTTTGCCTTAGGTGCAAGGAGGACGTGAAATGTAGGTGTCTGTCAAGATTCTTCAATCAAGAGTTTATTATTTTGGAAGCCTGGGCAAGTTTTCTCTAATCATCCCTGACATGCTGGGTTTAGCTGTACTCCACGTTAGTCTCTTTAGTAGGGCTGTGGTAGCTTTTAAGCAGTTAGGAACTTGTGGGGTAGGCCTCACTGCGTTTCCTAACAATTTTGCTGCCCTTCTCTAATATGCCAGAGTAGGCTTACTCTGTTCATTATTTCTTTCGCAGGACCCTGTGAGGAGCAGCTTTATCCCATTCCTGGAGCTGTCCCCTTTTGGACAGGTAAAGGTGTAAGGTAAGTGCCATTTTTATCTTAGGAGAACCCTGGCACTTAAGCTGGTTAAGAATTTCTGTTTACACCTTTTCTGGGACAAGTATCCCCCTGAGATCAGGAAGAATTAATCAGGCTGGCAGGGCACTGTGGACATAGTTCTAAGAGAGAAGTAGTCTCTTACGGCTAAGCTAAAAAGAGAGGCGTTTAGGTGAGGAATAATGTATTGGTTGCTTGCCCTGTGTACTTGTTATGATAGGGTGTGTTTCATATGGTCTCCGGTCCGTTTTGTTCACTTAGTATGGAGACCGGCCCATATATGTATGGAATCAGCCAATCAGATTCAAGTTCGCATTCTATTGGCTGATCGGAACATCCAATCAGATTTTTCCTACCTTAATTCCGATTGGCTGATAGAATCCTATCAGCCAATCGGAATTGAGGGGACGCCATCTTGGATGACGTCCCTTAAAGGAGCCTTCATTCGTCGTAGTCCGTCGGTGAAGAAGGAGGTTCCGCCTCGGCGGAAGGAAGATTCAAGACCCGGCTTGGAAGATTACATCGCCCGGATAGAAGACCTCTTCAGCGCCTCTTTGAAGATGACATCGGCCGGATCGAAGACTTTTCTTCAGCGCCGCCTGGATGATGACTTCATCGGATGGAAGATTTCTTCAGCACCACTTGGAGGATTAACTTCTTCCGCTCCGGATGTCCACTTCGGTTCCATCGCTGCTCGGCTGAGTGAAGACAAGGTAGGATGATCTTCAGGGGATTAGTGTTAGGTTTTTGTAAGGGGGGTTTGGGTTAGATTAGGGGTATGTGGGTGGTGGGTTTTAATGTTGGGGGGGGTTGTATTTTTCTTTTACAGGCAAAAGAGCTGTTTTCTTTGGGGCATGCCCCCACAAATGGCCCTTTTAAGGGCTGGTAAGGTAAAAGAGCTTTGAACTTTATTTAATTTAGAATAGGGTAGGGCATTTTTTTATTTTGGGGGGGTTTGTTATTTTATTAGGGGGCTTAGATTAGGTATAAGTAGCTTAAAATTGTTGTAATATTTTTAACATGTTTGTAACTTATTTTTTTATTTTTTGTACTTTATTTAGTTTATGTAATTGTATTTAATTGTAGTTATAGTATAGTGTAGTGTTAGGTGTAATTGTAACTTAGGTTAGGATTTATGTTACAGGTACATTTCTCTTTATTTTAGCTAGGTAAGCTATTAAATAGTTAATAACTATTTAATAGCTATTGTACCTGGTTAAAATAAATTGAAAGGTACCTGTAAAATAAAAATAAATCCTAAGATAGCTAGAATATAATTATTATTTATATTGTAGCTATATTAGGGTTTATTTTAAAGGTAAGTATTTAGTTTTAAATAGGATTCATTTAGTTAATAAGAGTTAATTTATTTAGATTTATTTAATTAATATTTAAGTTAGGGGGGCGTTAGGGTTAGACTTAGGTTTAGGGGTTAATAATTTTATTACAGTGGCGGCGGTGTAGTGGGGGGCAGATTAGGGGTTAATAAATTTATTATAGGTGGCGACGGTGTAAGGGGGGCAGATTAGGGGTTATTAAATTTATTATAGGTGGCGACGGTGTAGGGGGGCAGGATAGGGGTTAATAGGTTTAATATAGGTTGCGGCGGGTTCAGGGAGCGGCGGTTTAGGGGTTAAACTATTTAGTTGCGGAGAGGTGCGGGATCAGCAGGATAGGGGTTAATAACTTTATAATAGAGGGCGACGGTGTAGGGGGGGCAGGATAGGGGTTACTAGGTATACTGTAGGTGGCAGCGGTGTCCGGGAGCGGCGGTTTAGGGGTTAATACATTTATAAGAGTTGCGGCAGGGTCTAGGAGCGGCGGTTTAGGGGTTAATACATTTATAAGAGTTGCGGCAGGGTCTAGGAGCGGCGGTTTAGGGGTTAATACATTTATAAGAGTTGCGGCAGGGTCTAGGAGCGGCGGTTTAGGGGTTAGTAACTTTATTGAGTTGCGGGAGGCTCCGGGGGCGCCGGTATAGGGATAGAACAGTGTAGTTTAGTGTGAGTGCTTAGTGACAGGCTAGCAATAAAGCTGGGAAAAAGCCGAAGGGCAGCGAGATCGGATGAGTGATAACTGTCACAGTCCGCTGCTCATCGCCCCGCGGCTTTTTGACAGCTTTATTTGATAACTTAGGCGTATTTTTTCAGGTCCGCGGTGGCGATGTGAGGCGAGCTTAGGCGGGCGTATTGGGCCGGCGAAGCCAGAAAAGTAGACGGCTTGATAACTACCCTCCAATATCTACTCAGGACTGCAAGCTTTGTTTGGAGGCCCAAGTTGAACCACCCTTGCCCTTCTATAGTTCTTGTGTTGAAAGAACTTTATTAGACAAAGAAAGATTGTTTGATTCTGAGCCACCATTCTCTCAAGGGGATGCTGTTCAGGGGATGCCACAGCCTTCCCCACAATTTTCCCAAAGTGTGCCATCATCTATCACAGTGCCATGCGCTTCCTCACTATATCCTGATGGAGTATTTTTGAAAGCTGACATTGCGGTCGAGGTATCCTCAGCGGTATCTGAGGCGCTAGTGGCCATCCCTATGCTGCAAGGGAGGCGTAAGAGGAAGATTGTTGAGTCAGACAGTAGGGTATCTGATCCGTCTCAGGCTAACCAAGTTGCTCTTTCCCATAGGTCGGAAGAGGAGAATACTTCGGTAGCCTCTGAGGGTGAACTCCTGCTTCTGATGCTGAAGTGGTTTCCTTCAGATTCAAGCTTGAGCACCTCCGTATTTTATTAAAGGAGATTTTAGCCACCTTGGACGACTCCGATAGGCTTATCGTTGTCAAACCTAAGAAGTCAAGTAAATTAAATAGGTACTTTGATGTTCCCTCTCCTGGGGAGGTGTTCCCAGTACCAGACCGTGCCACGGAGATTATTACCCGGGAAAGGGAGAGGCCAGGAATACCCTTCTCCCCCTCTCCTGTCTTTAGAAAAATGTTTCCGGTCGAAGAATCCATAAAGGAATCATGGCAGACGGTTCCCAAAGTGGAAGGGGCAATCTCTACCTTGGCTAAGAGAACTACTATCCCGATTGAAGATAGTTTCTCTTTCAAAGATCCTATGGGTAAAAAGCTGGAAGCCCTTTTGAAGATGATGTATACTCATCAAGGGTTACAATGGCAGCCGGCGGTGTGCATTGCTTCAGTAACCAGTGCGGCAGCCTATTGGTTTGACGCTTTGTCCTTGCAAACTGAAACCCCTTTGGAGGAGATTCAGGACAGGATAAAAGCTATAAAGTTAGCTAATTCCTTTATCACTGACGCTTCTTTGCAGGTCATTAAGTTGGAGGCCAAAATATCTGGCTTTGCTATCTTGGCGCGTAGAGCGCTATGGCTTAAATCTTGGTCTGCTGACGTTTCTTCCAAATCTAAACTTTTGGCTATCCCTTCCAAGGGAAAAACCTTGTTGGGGCCTGCATTAGCATAAATTATTTCCTATATCACGGGTGGAAAAGGATCTTTTCTGCCTCAAGATAAGAAGAACAAACAGAAGGGTCATCAAACTCATTTTCATTCCTTTTGTAACTTCAGAGGTAAGTCTTCCCCTGCCTCTAACAAACGGGAACAATCCAAGGCCTCTTGGAAGCCTGGTCAGTCCTGGAACAGGTGGAAGCAATCCAAGAAACCCGCTGCTGAATCAAAGTCAGCATGAAGGGGTTGCCCCCGATCCGGGATCGGATCAGGTGGGGGGCAGACTTTCTGTTTGCGCAGGCTTGGGAGCGAGATATTCCAGACCTGTGAGTAGTGGACATTCTTTCTCAGGGGTACAAGTTAGAATTCAATACTTTTTTCCCCCCAGAGGCAGATTCCACCTATTAAGATTATCTGTAGACCAGAAAAAGGAGAGATGCGTACTTGAAATATGTGCAGGACCTTTCCCTCTTGGGAGTGATAGTGCCTGTCCCAAGACAGGGTCTCAGGTTTTACTCAAGCCTGTTTGTGGTTCCCAAAAAAGAGGGAACTTTCAGGCCCATTCTGGATCTAAAGTTACTAAACAAGTTCCTCAGAGTGCCGTTCTTCAAGATGGAGACGATCCGCTCCATTATGTCCTTGATTCAAGATGGTCAATTTATGACAACTATAGACCTGAAGGACGCGTTCCTGAACGTTCCCATTCACAGTGATCATCACAGATATCTGAGGTTTGCCTATCTAGATAAACATTTTCAGTTTGTAGCGCTTCCATTTGGCCTTGCCACAGCTCCCAGATACCTGGGAGCTCTATTGGCAGTAATATGGTCTCTGGGAATCGCAGTGGCACCTTATCTGGACAACATTCTGGTTCCTTTCAACTAGCAGAATCTCATACAAGGGTCCTGTTTGCGTTTCTTCTTACCCACAGTTTGAAGATCAATCTGGGGAAAAGTTCACTTGTTCCTACTACAAGAATGACTTTCTTAGGAACCATCATAGATTTTTTGGCTATGAAAATTGTTCTGACAGAGGTCAGAAGAGCCAAGATTCTGTCCGCTTGCCTGTCCTTATAATCGGCGACTCGACTATTAGTGCCCCAATGCATGGAGGTAATCGGGTTGATGGTGGTTTCCATGGACATAGTTCCATTTGTTCGGTTCCATTTGAGATCTCTGTAGCTATGAATACTCGCTCAGTGGAACGGGGATTATACAAATCTATCTCAGAGCATAGTTCTGGATCAACCAGCAAGGGACTCTCTTCCGTGGTGGCTGTCGCAGGAACACCTGTCCCAGGGGACGTGTTTTCGGAGACCCTCTTGAGTAATTGTGACCACGGATGCCAGCCTGTTGGGTTGGGTAGCAGCTGGGACTCGTTAAAGGTGCAGGGACCTTGGTCTCAGGAGGAATCTGCTCTCCCCATAAACATTCTGGGGTTGAGAGCGATTTTCAATGCCCTGATGGCTTGGCCTCAGCTGGCCCTAGCCCGGTTTATCAGATTCCAGACGGACAACATAACCTCAGTGGCCTACATCAACCACCAAGGGGAACTCAGAGTTCCTTAGCCATTAAGGAGGTGGCACGGATCATCCAGTGGGCGGAGGTTCACAATTGCTGTCTATCTGCCATCCACATTCCAGGAGTGGACAATTGGGAAGCGGATTTTCTGAGCAGACAAACTTTCCATCCCGGGGAGTGGGAACTCCATCCGGAAGTGTTTTCCAGGTTAACAACCAAATGGAGGTTACCGGAATTGGATCTGATGACGTCTCGGAACACCAAGCTCCCAAGGTACAGTTTGAGGTTGAGATATCCTCAAGCCTTTCTGATAGATGCTCTGGCAGTTCCTTGGAACTTTAAATTGGCACATCACTTTCCTCCGTTTGCACTCCTTCCACAAGTCATCGCTCGGATCGAGCAGGAGAGAGCATCAGTGATTCTAATAGCTCCTGCGTGGCCTCGCAGGATCTGGTATGCAGATCTAGTAGAGATGTCGTCCCTACCTCCGTAGAGACTACCTCTGAGGAAGGACCTTCTGCTTCAGGGGCCTTTTCTTCATCCAAACCTAGTTTCTCTAAAGCTGACTGCTTGGAGTTTGAACGCTTGATTTTAGCGAAGCTAAGATCATGATTCAGGCTCGTAAGCCTGTCACTAGAAAGATTTACCATAAGATATGGCGTAAATATCTTTGTTGATGCAAATCTAAAAGGTTTTCTTGGAGTGGGGTCAGGATCCCAAAGATCTTACCTTTTTTTCTCCAGGAAGGCCTCGAGAAGGGGTTATCTGTCAGTACCCTCAAAGGGCAGATTTCTGCATTATCCATTCTGTTGCACAAGCGTCTGGCTGACGTGCCGGATGTACAATCTTTTTGTCGGGCCCTGGTCAGAATCAGGCCTGTGTTTAAATCAGTTGCTCCTCCTCAGAGCCTTAATCTTGTTCTTAAAGGAACATGAAACTCAATTTTTTCTTTCATGATTTAGAAAGAGCATGCAATTTTAAACAATTTTCCAATTTACTTATTTTATCTAATTTGCTTAATTCTCTTGATATCCTATGTTGAAAAGCATATCTAAATAGGCCCAGAAGCTGCTGATTGGTGACTGCACATAGATGCCTCCAATGATTGACTCACTCATGTGCATTGCTGTTTCTTCAACAAAGGATATCTAAAGAATGAAGTGAATGAGATAATAGAAGTAAATTGGGATGTTGTTTAAAATTGCATTCTCTATCTGAATCCTAAAAGAAAAATGTTGGGTTTCATGTACCTTTAAGGTTTTACAGCAGGCTCCGTTTGAGCCTATGCATTCCTTTGATATTAAGTTATTATCTTGGAAAGTTTTGTTTCTTACTGCTATGTCTTCTGCTCGGTGGGTTTCTGAGCTCTAAGC
The DNA here is from genome assembly GCF_027579735.1 of Bombina bombina. Lineage (NCBI taxonomy): Eukaryota > Metazoa > Chordata > Amphibia > Anura > Bombinatoridae > Bombina > Bombina bombina. The sequence goes on from NC_069499.1 coordinate 536,810,204, forward strand.
TTTGCAGTGTGATTCTCCTTATCTCATATTTCATGCAGATAAGGCAGTTCTCTGTACCAAGATTGGTTTTCTTCCAAAGGTTGTTTTGGACAGATATATTAACCAGGAAATTGTTGTTCCTTCTCTCTGTCCTAATCCTTCTCATAAAGAACGTCTGTTGCACAACTTAGATGTTGTGCGGGCTCTTAAATTTTATTTGCAGGCTACGAAGGACTTTCCTCAGTCTTCTGCCTTGTTTGTTTTTCTGGTAAACGTAAAGGCCAGAAAGCTACTGCCACTTCTCTTTCTCTCTGGTTGAGAAGTGTTATTCGTATGGCTTATGAGACTGCTGAACAGCAGCCTCCTGAGAAAATTACAGCTCATTCTACTAGGGCGGTGTCTTCTTCTTGGGCCTTCAAGAATGAGGCTTCTGTAGAACAAATTTGTAAGGCTGCGACTTGGTCTTCTTTACACTTTTTCTAAATTGTATAAACTTGACACTTTTGCCTCGGCTGAGGCTTCTTTTGGGAGAAAGGTCCTTCAAGCAGTGGTGTCTTCTGTTTAGGTTACCTGTCTTGTCCCTCCCTTATCATCTGTGTCCTCTAGCTTGGGTATTGATTCCCAGCAGTAATTGATGATCCCGTGGACTCACCGTGTCATAAGAAAGAAAACAAAATTTATGCTTACCTGATAAATTTATTTATTTCTTGACACGGTGAGTCCACGGCCCTCCCTGTTTTTTCAGATCGTTTTGTTTTTATAAACCTCAAGCACCTCTGCACCTTGTGTTATTTCCTTTCTCTCCTTTTCCTTCGGTCGAATGACTGGGGTTTGTGGGAAGGGAAGTTATACTTAGGGCTAGATTTATTAACGCCCTACGGCTGCAAGTTCTCACAAGAACTTGCTCGCCATCATTTATCAAGCAGCGGTCACCAGACCGCTGCTTCCCTAGCCTCTTCGCCACATCTAATGTGGCGAAATTCAATCTCCTCGGTCTAGTCAGACCGAGGAGATTGACAGCTCCTGCCCGCGCATAATTGGCTGTGCACAGGCAGGGGGCGGGATTGCACGCAAGCGCAAAATTGCGCTCGTCTGCAATGCCGAATACCTGCGGGTATTTTCGCCCCGCCACAGGAAAGCTGAGGCGTACAGGGGCGCGTATACGTGCCCCTGTACGCCTCAGCTTTAATAAATCTAGCCCTTAACAGCTTTGCTGTGATGCTCTTTGCCTCCTCCTGCTGGCCAGGTGGGATATTCCTAACAGTAATTGATGATCCTGTGGACTCACCATGTCAATAAATAAATAAATTTATCAGGTAAGCATAAATGTTGTTTTTATATTTAAGTGCTGTTAATCCAGAAGCTCAATAATGGACCATTCAGGAAATATTGTCCAAATTAATTTGGTACTAAATAGAAGTGTTGCATAAGAGATATCTTAAATCTGATTTGATTCAGCTCTAGCCCTTAATTGACCTAAGGGTTATGTGTTGAAGACCGCTCTGTTTCTCATCACTCTGTGTTGACACCTTGGCTCATAAAAATCACTGTAGTTACAAGATTTTTTAAAGTGTGTATGTTAAAAAAAAAAAAATCATGATTGGTTACTTTGACCATCAATATCTTAATAAAGGGATTAACATTTTCACTACTTACGAACAAAGTTCACTAGGATGATAATGGAAATTCTTAACAAATGTAAGCTACAGCTGCACAGATAATTGCTTATTTAATACCACTTATTGTTTGATCAACTGATCTGTTTGTTTTTTTTTATTACGTTAGTCATTACCTTTTCATAAAATAAAAAAAACACTAAGAGGGATTATTATAACATTAGTTCTATTATCTTTTGTTCCAGGCCCAGTCAACCAGAACTGAGAGGAGCAGAACCAGCACTTTGCAGTAGCGTTTTGAAGAATGAATCCTGTGTGAATCGAGCCCTTCCTTACACACGGCACTGCTTTAAACGTATCTTTTTGAAAATTTTATATTTGATGCAGTGCTGTTTTTAATGGCTAGTATTTTCCTATAAGAATCATATGACAAAATAGTGCTGTGGTGTGAGTGTTAACATGAATGATGTGTTTTATGTTCAGCCTATTTTCTATATAATATTCTGGTAAAAGGTATTATCAGGGAAGTTGGCAACAGATCATGCTTCCATTTTGTTTTAGGCTTTTCAGAGTTGTGGTTGGTAGATTAGCACTTCAGAAGGTTTTTTTTCTGGGGTGTCAACCTAGAAGCATAGCTTGGAAAAGTATTTCTCTCCTACAAAAGAATTTCCATCATCCTTATTGGTGTCAGGGAACTCACAATTATGTGATATTTCTCAGTGACTTGTTTTTATAGGTGCTTATGACATTGTTTCTTTTGCAAGATGTACCGAGTCCACGGTTTCATCCTTACTTGTGGGATATTATCCTTCCTAACAGGAAGTGGCAAAGAGAGCACCACAGCAGAGCTGTCTATATAGCTCCCCCCTTAACACCACCACCCAGTCATTCTCTTTGCCGGCTCTAAGCAGGAAGGGTAAAGTGAAAGAGGTGATAAACTGTTTTTATTTTTCTTCAAGCAAGTTTGTTAATTTTAAATGGTACAGGTGTGTACTATTTACTCTCAGCAGATAGATGAAGATTTCTGCCTAGAGGATGATGATCTTAGCATTTGTAACTAAGGTCCACTGCTGTTCCCACAGAAGCTGAGGAGTACAGGAAAACCTCAGTGTGAGGAACAGTTTCTTGCTATACAGCAATGAGGTATGTTCAGTCATTTTTTCTGCAGAGACTGTGATAACTCAGAAAGGCTGACAGTATCCCCATAAGGGGAAGGGTAAGCAGTAATCCTAGTCTTAGAAGGGGCTTTACTAGCTTGCATAAAGGGCTTAACTTATGGGCACTCAGTTTGAATGAGTACTGTTTATATTTCTTATGGGACAACTGTATTGAGGGATACACTTGGCTTTTTTGGGTTTTTTATAACCTACATGGCTGTAAAAACGCTTGGTAGTTTGTTCGGATGGCTCTAGTAACATCGAGTGAGATGGGCGGGGCGGGGCCTATTTTCGCGCCTCAGTTGGGCAGTTATTTTATATAGACAAGCAGCAAGCTACAATACCGGAGGGTCCTGGTGAACTTCTTGGGCCTAATCGAAGCTTTATCCCCACATTATCGATCCCTAAGGGCAGGTAGGAGCCACAGCAGAGCTGTGGCAAGGTGCTGACAGGGGTTTTTACTGTTTTTTGACACTGTCAATCCGGTTTGCATGTTTTGGGGTTAATTCCTTAAATACTTGTGGTGCAATCTTACCAAAGTTTAGTGAGTGTACTGCAAAAATTTTGGAAAATTTGAGTTAATTTTAAGCAGTTTTGCAGTTTGTGTATGCCTTTTTTTCTCTTAAAGGCACAGTACCGTTTTTGAAAATTGTTGTTTTTTCATTAAATAAAGTTTTTTCCAAGCTGGCTTGTCTCATTACTAGCCTGTTCAACATGTCTGACATTGAGGAAACTCATTGTTCAATTTGTTTAGAAGCCATTGTGGAACCCCCTCTTTGAATGTGTCTCACTTGTACTGATATGTCTATAAATTGCAAACAGCATATTTTGACTTATAAGAGTTTGGCACTGGATGATTCTCAGACAGAAAGAAATCAGGTTTTGCCATCTAGTTCTCCCCAAGTGTCACAACCAGTAATGCCCGCACAAGCGACGCCAAGTACCTCTAGTGCGTCTAATTCTTTCACCTTGCAAGATATGGCCTCAGTTATGAATACTACCCTCACAGAGGTTTTATCTAAACTGCCTGGGTTGCAAGGGAAGCGCAGTAGCTCTGGGTTAAGAACGAATGCTGAGCCTTCTGACGCTTTAGTAGCCGTATCCGATATACCCTCACAATGTTCTGAGGTAGGGATGAGGGATTTGCTATCTGAGGGAGAGATTTCTGATTCAGGAAAGATGTTCCCTCAGACAGATTCACATATGACGGCATTTAAATTTAAACTACAACACCTCCGTTTATTGCTCAGGGAGGTGTTAGCGACTCTGGATGATTGTGACCCTATTGTAGTTCCAGAGAAATTGTCTAAAATGGACACATTTTTAGAGGTTCCTGTTTACACTGATGTTTTTCCAGTCCCTAAGAGGATTTCGGACATTGTTACTAAGGAGTGGGATAGACCAGATATTCCGTTCGCTTCCCCTCCTGTTTTTAAGAAGATGTTTCCCATATCTGACACCATGCGGGACTCATGGCAGACGGTCCCTAAGGTGGAGGGAGCTATTTCTACTCTGGCTAAGCGTACAACTATACCTGTCGAGGACAGTTGTGCTTTCAAAGATCCTATGGATAAAAAATTAGAGGGTCTCCTAAAGAAAATTTTTGTTCATCAGGGTTTTCTTCTCCAGCCTATAGCGTTCATTGTTCCTGTAACCACTGCAGCTTCCTTTTGGTTTGAGGCTCTGGAGGAGGCTCTTCAGGTGGAGACCCCACTAGATGATATTCTGGACAGAATTAGGGCTCTTAAGATAGCTAATTCTTTCATTACAGACGCCGCTTTTCATCTAGCAAAGTTAGCGGCAAAGAATTCAGGTTTTGCCATTTTAGCGCGAAGAGCGTTATGGCTTAAGTCCTGGTCGGCTGATGTGTCATCAAAATCTAAGCTTTTGACCATCCCTTTCAAAGTTAAGACCCTATTCGGGCCTGAACTGAAAGAGATCATTTCAGACATCACTGGAGGGAAGGGTCATGCCCTCCCTCAGGATAAGTCAAATAAGACGAGGACCAAACAAAATAATTTTCGTTCCTTTTGAAACTTCAAGGGTGGTCCCGTTTCCTCTTCCCCTGCTGCAAAGCAAGAGGGGAACTTTGCTCAATCCAAGCCAGTCTGGAGACCTAACCAGACTTGGAACAAGGGTAAACAGGCCAAGAAGCCTGCTGCTGCCACTAAGACAGCATGAAGGGGTAGCCCCCGATACGGGACCGGATCTAGTAGGAGGCAGACTCTCTCTCTCTTTGCTCAGGCCTGGGCAAGAGACGTTCAGGACTCCTCGGCCGTAGAAATTGTAACCCAGGGGTATCTTCTAGATTTCAAAGATTCTCCTCCAAGGGGGAGATTCCATCTTTCTCAATTGTCTGTAAACCAGACAAAAAGAGAGGCGTTCTTACGCTGTGTAGAAGACCTTTTTACCATGGGAGTGATTTGCCCAGTTCCGAAAGCAGAACAGGGGCAAGGGTTCTACTCCAATCTGTTTGTGGTTCCCAAAAAGGAGGGAACCTTCAGACAAATTCTAGATCTCAAGATCCTAAACCAATTCCTAAAAGTTCCATCCTTCAAGATGGGAGACCATTCGGACTATTGTACCAATGATCCAGGAGGGTCAATATATGACCACCGTGGACTTAAAGGATGCGTATCTACACATTCCTATCCACAAAGATCATCACCAGTTCCTCAGGTTTGCCTTTCTGGACAAGCATTACCAGTTTGTGGCTCTTCCCACGGCGCCAAGAGTCTTCACAAAGGTGCTAGGGTCCCTTCTGGCTGTCCTAAGGCCGCAGGGCATAGCAGTGGCGCCTTATCTAGACGACATCCTAATTCAAGCGTCGACTTTCCAACTAGCCAAGTCTCACACCGACTTAGTGTTGGCCTTTCTAAGATCTCATGGGTGGAAGGTGAACGTAAAAAAAAAGAGTTCTCTTTCCCCTCTCACAAGAGTTTCATTTCTAGGGACTCTGATAGACTCGGTGGACATGAAAATATTTCTGACGGAGGTCAGGAAATCAAAGATTTTGACCACCTGCCAAACTCTTCATTCAATTCCTCGGCCGTCAGTGGCTCAGTGTATGGAGGTAATCGGTTTAATGGTAGCGGCAATGGACGTAGTTCCATATGCTCGCTTACATCTCAGACCACTGCAACTATGCATGCTCAAACAGTGGAATGGGGATTATGCAAATTTATCTCCTCAGATAAATCTGGATCAAGAGACCAGAGACTCTTTTCTTTGGTGGTTGTCACAGTATCATCTGTCTAAGGGAATGTGTTTCTGCAGGCCAGCGTGGGTCATAGTGACGACGGACGCCAGCCTATTGGGCTGGGGTGCAGTCTGGAATTCCCTGAAAGCACAGGGTTTGTGGACACAGGAGGAGGCCCTCCTACCGATAAATATTCTGGAATTAAGAGCGATATTCAATGCTCTTCAGGCGTGGCCTCAGCTGGCTTCGGCCGGATTCATCATATTTCAGTCGGACAACGTAACAACTGTAGCTTATATCAATCATCAGGGGGGAACAAGGAGTTCCTTAGCGATGATAGAAGTTTCCAGGATAATCCGATGAGCAGAGACTCACTCTTGCCATCTATCAGCGATCTATATCCCAGGGGTAGAGAACTGGGAGGCAGATTTTCTAAGTCGTCAGACTTTTCATCCGGGGGAGTGGGAGCTCCATCCGGAGGTGTCTGCTCAACTGGTTCAGCTATGGGGCACACCAGAATTGGATCTGATGGCGTCTCTTCAGAATGCCAAACTTCCTCATTACCGATCCAGGTCAAGGGATCCTCACGCAGTACTGATAGATGCTCTAGCAGTACCCTGGTCGTTCAACCTGGCTTATGTGTTTCCACCTTTCCTTCTCCTTCCGCGTCTGATTGCCAGAATCAAACAGGAGAGAGCTTCTGTGATTTTGATAGCACCTGCGTGGCCACGCAGGACTTGGTATGCAGACCTGGTGGACATGTCATCTCTGCCATCATGGACTCTGCCACCAGGAAAAATCTATCATAAGATATGGCGTAAATATCTTTTTTGGTGCGAATCCAAAGGCTACTCATCGAGTAAGATCAGGATTCCTAGGATTTTGTCCTTTCTTCAAGAGGGATTGGAGAAAGGATTGTCAGCTAGTTCCTTAAAAGGACAGATATCTTTGTCTATTCTATTGCACAAGCGTCTGGCAGATGTCCCAGACGTTCAGGCTTTTTTGTCAGGCTTTAGTTAGAATCAAGCCTGTGTTTAAACCTGTTGCTCTGCCATGGAGTCTTAATTTAGTTCTTAAAGTTCTTCAGGGGGTTCCGTTTGAACCCATGCATTCCATAGATATTAAGCTTCTATCTTTGAAAGTTCTGTTTCTAGTTGCTATCTCTTCAGCTCGAAGAGTTTCTGAACTATCTGCATTACAATGTGACTTGCCTTATCTTGTTTTCCATGCTGATAAGGTGATTTTGCGTACCAAACCTGGGTTCCTCCCTAAGGTTGTTACTAACAGGAATATCAATCAGGAGATTGTTGTTCCTTCTCTGTGTCCTAATCCTTCTAAGAACGAACGTTTATTGCACAACTTGGGCGTGGTTCGTGCTTTGAAGTTCTATTTGCAGGCAATCAAAGATTTTCGTCAAACATCTTCTTTGTTTGTTGTCTATTTGTTGTCTATTCTGGAAAACGTAGGGGTCAAAAGGCTACGGCTACCTCTCTTTCCTTTTGGCTGAAAAGCATCATCCGTTTGGCTTATGAGACTGCTGGACAGCAGCCTCCTGAAAGAATTACTGCTCCTAGAGCGGTGGCTTCCACATGGGCTTTTAAAAATGATGCTTCTGTTGAACAGATTTGTAAGGCTGCGACTTGGTCTTCGCTTCATACCTTTTCCAAATTTTGCAAATTTGATACTTTTGCTTCTTCGGAGGCTATTTTTGGGAGAAAGGTTTTGCAAGCAGTGGTGCCTTCCCTTTAGGCTCCTGTCTTGTCCCTCCCTTCATCCGTGTCCTAAAGCTTTGGTATTGGTATCCCACAAGTAAGGATGAAACCGTGGACTCGGTACATCTTGCAAAAGAAAACAAAATTAATGCTTACCTGATAAATTTCTTTCTTTTGCGATGTACTGAGTCCACGGCCCGCCCTGTCTATTCAAGACAGATTGTATTTTTTATTGAAATCTTCAGTCACCTCTGCACCTTATAGTTTCTCCTTTTTCTTCCTTGGCCTTCGGTCGAATGACTGGGGTGTGGAGTTAAGGGGGGAGCTATATAGACAGCTCTGCGGTGGTGCTCTCTTTGCCACTTCCTGTTAGGAAGGATAATATCCCACAAGTAAGGATGAAACCGTGGACTCGGTACATCGCAAAAGAAAGAAATTTATCAGGTAAGCATAAATTTTGTTTTTTTTTACTTTGGCAGCTGTGATTCTCAGCTCAGTTGAAGCCAACCTCAGGTGTTCTGTTTCAAAATATTCTTCTACCTCACTTTCAAAAAGGTTGTCGCTTGATGATCTGTGGGGTAGGCGTTAACCTCAGGGGAAGAGTTTTTTGCAGCCCATCTTTCTGAAGAAAATAGTTGTTTTGGTTGGGGAGTGATCTTTAATTACCATTGAGAGCCAGGTATATTGTTTCCTGTAAAGTTTTGTCTTTATTATTTTACTGATTCTAAAGACCTGAGTTTTATAGTCTCTGTATCATGTAAGGATTCAATCTGTCCACACGGTAATGGTGTTTATATTAAGCATTCTGAAAAACTTGAATGTCTAGAACGAGGGAATTTTCCCTTGTTAGGCAGCAATCGATTTTAGAACAGTCTCACCCATTCACATTTCTGGTCTCCAGAATTGAGAAGCAGAATTACTGAACTTCTGATCCAGAAATATGGTTTCTTAACTCTTTGAGTGCTAAGCACTTTCCCACCTGGGTGCTAAGCTTTTTTAAGCTTTTTTAAGCTTTTTTTTATTTGTAACTCCCCCCCCCCCCCACCACCAGATCCCCAATACTTACACTGTTGGAAAGGTTAGGCGAGTAACTTTCATACGTTGGGTCTTGGGGGTCTGTAGCTGCTTAGATGCCTGAGATACAGGCTTCTAAGCAGCATGCCCCCTGCTCCTATACTTAACATTGTTAAGTATAAATTAAAATTGCGCAGTGACGTCACCGCGCATAACGTGAAGCCCAGGCGATGCCTGTCACTATGCAGGCCCAATCACTGGGGTAGGAGCGGGTGGGAGCCCCCAGATCTCCCTCTAGGTGGTAGAGTACTAGCGACGGCTCTGAGCCGTCGTTAGCACCAGAGTGGGAAACTCTGCGATGGCTCAGAGCCGTCGTTGGCACTCAAGGGGTTAACATGGATGATTTTCACAAAAATGGGAGTTCAGAAACTGAATTATTGACATTCAAGAAAAATTGTCCTGTAGCTAAGTATTGTTTGACAAGAAGATATTGTTTAAAAATGTCAATAAATGTGTCATTTCTTTAGTTACTCTGTCCTGGACTGACACATAAGATTAAGTGAGGAAAAAAAAGAAAGATATCCTATTTTCTCTGGCCTTGCAAAGTATGGTCTGTTTGTAATGCTCGTGGGATATTTCCCTATCGGACACAACTTGGCCAGTAGTCTTCTTATCCCGGCGTCAAGTGGAAGGATAAGAAAATATCCCAAAACAGAGTGAGTTTAAGAAATGAGGTAAGCAGTACTCATGGTAGACAGGGTACTCCTTCACTGCAATAAGGGTAAGGAAGAGAATGGTCAGAGACAGGCAGTGTTCGGCAGCAGAAAGGAAGTTCAGGGGTTAACCAGTAGAATGGTCAGGAACAGGCAAAGGTCAGCAACAATTAGGTAAAACCAGCAGTTCAGGGGTAATCCTGTAGAATTGTCAGGAACAGGCAGAGGTCAGCAACAAAAAGGCAATCAGCAGTTCAGGGATTAAGCAATAGCGTAGTCCAGGGGCGGACTGGGCTGGGGGGCAGGGGGGTAATTGCCCCCTGGGCCGCTCTGATTTAGTGTAAAATGGGCCGCCCGTGAGTGGTTGAGCAGGCAAGGAGTTAGGACAACAGTAGTAGTGTCTTGCATACAGCGGCCATGAGACTGAGCATCAACTTAAGTCTTACGGTCGCTGTATTTTGTAAAGACTGACAGGTGCTCCTGGCTGGCTGCTTCTAATGGCTGGTGATTGATCCGACTGGGGTCAGGGGGTGGGATAATTCATTATCATGATGAACAGGGCTGGGGCAGGCCTCACGTGATGATACTGCGGTCTCCCGCTCGGCGCTCCCTTACACTCATCACTGCCTCCCACCCAGAGTCCCAGCAGCTGTGCGCGTGGGAAGAGTGAAAGCGAGGGAAGCAGTGACCGAGCTGAGGCAGGGAGGCAAGAAGCAGCATTGAGGTTAATAATTTATACAACTAAGCTATAGTGAAATGAATTTACTAGGAATGTATGTCACTGGTCCTATTTTGACTTAGTTTTGGGAAAATGCTATATATATATATATATATATAAATGAATCCTCCCTCCTAATCCAGCCACCTGGGTGCAAATATAGTCAAATATACTTCCAATAAATAGTGCTCTCTCAGGACTTTGTGAAAAAAGGTCTACTTTATGAGATGACGTTTCAGGGAACTCAAGTCCCTTTCTTCAGATCTGACTGTTTTTTTGATCTGAAGAAAGGGACTTGAGTTCCCTGAAACGTCATCTAATAAAGTTGACCTTTTTTCACAAAGTCTTGAGAGTGCACTATTTATTGGAAATATATATATATATATATATATATATATATATATATATATATATATATATATATATATATATAAATGTATACAAAAAAATAAAAATTTGAGTTGCTGCATTATGGGCCTCTGGGTTGTACTTGCCCCCTGGGCCAAAAGTTGCCAGTCAGCCCCTGGAGTAGTCTTGAAACAGGCAGAGTTCAGTAACGATAAGGCAAACAGCAGTTAAAGTAGATAAATATCAGCACCCAGGAGTGCACACACAGCAACACCTATACTTGGGCAAAGATGTAAGTAACTGAGGTACTTACATAGGAGCAGGATTCGCACCAAGGAGAGCACAGGTGAGATCCGGACCGGCATCAGGGGAAACAGGGCGTGTGGCGATGACGTCATTGTCGTGCGCCTGTAGCAACCGCCGCATCCATGGCAACGGCCATGACAACTGATCAGAGCAGCGGCCCGGACCTGAGACTGGAGGAGCGGCGTGACACTGGTTTTCTGAATCATTGTTTATTTCTCCAGGTCCTCATGCTTAGTTGAGTGGCCAAAAAGCCAGCTCTGTAGACTAGGTTGCCTTCAAAATGTTGTGATTTTCCTAAACCAGCTAAATACTAGACAGGACATGCTTAGACCAGCAGCAATCTCCTTTACAGATAGCTCTAACTGGTTAACATACATAGCAGATTTGCAAGTCATTAATAAAGTTACAGTTTTTAAATGCTTTTTAAATATTTTTTTGTAGGTAAAACAATTTTTTAAATATATTTATATATTAAAAAAATTACTTTTAAATGTCCCTTTTGAAGTAATATTTGGAAATAGGCATAGTATATAGCTGCAGTAAAGTACTGAAAAGTAAACTTCCTGCATACAACATTAAAGAGACAATGTACTGTAAAATTGTTTTCCCTTTAATGTGCGGCCAGTGACTTGTTATACCAGCTGCAGAGTTTAAAATGTAACTACAACCCAATAAAATAGGCTGTCTGTGCTTGTAGGGAGAGGAGATATCCTTATTGTAGCTGTCTATTTTACACAAAGTACTACTTATCTTATTTCACAGTTTACTCAAGGCCAATACATAGAGATAGAATCAAAGAGAAATGAACGTTAATGTCTCTGTCACATCCCTCACTGATAGCAGGATTTCATCTAAACCTTCTTGTTTACATAACTTTTCTTAAACCATTACTGACATTTTCAGTACATGTGTGGATACAACAGGCAAAAGCAACAATTTAATACTCTCCAGCAGGTAAAATACCTAATAGGAAACACATTAAAAGAGAGAGAAAAAAACACAGTACACAGTCCCTTTTAATGTTTTAAAGGTATTAGCAAAACTATACACATCATGGGGACGAATTAGTCAACCCCCTTTTTTTTTTTTTATCGAGAGATCACAATGCAAAATCGATCCATGAGTTAAAAGCCTGCAGCCGTAAAAATATTTTCGCTATAGAAGTTTCCAAAAAGGCCTGTACTTGATACCAGTATAGAAACTGGGAATCCCCTAGAAACTGACAAATATACAATGGCCCTTTCACACCACTGTTTGGTCTCTCTGTAAGGGAAATAATTGTGATTACACTATTGCAATCCAACGCCATCCTTGTCCCCGCTAAACCATCAATTGTAAGTAGCATGATAGGCGTACTGGGAAAGTTTGCTCAATAAATATGCTGCCACTTTTTATATTTTAAAAGTTGGTTTTTTTTTGTTTGTTTTTTTACAATATTCACATTCATTGAATTAAAAGCACTAGTGTATACAATAAAAAAACATCAGTACAATCATATTTAGTAACTACATTAAAGGGACACTAAACCCATTTTCTTTCCTAAGATATGGTGAGAGTCCATGATGACGTCATTTACTGTTGGGAATATCACTCCTGGCCAGCAGGAGGAGGCAAAGAGCACCACAGCCAAGCTGTCAAGTATCACTCTCCTTCCCACAAACGCCAGTCATTCGCTTTGCCTTGGTGCATGGAGGAGATGACGTTTTGGCGTCTGAAAAAAAATGGATTTCCTTCACTTCAAGCAAGATTTTAACTGGTATAGAAAGCCAGAGTATGTTTACTCTGTTCTTTCCCCTTTTTTCAAGGATTGGGTCTAGCCGTAGTCAAAGTTAATCTCTTCAGTAGGGTAGTGGTGGCTTTAAAGCAGTTAGGAACTTGTTTACTGGGCTTCATTGCGTTTTCCTAAAATGTTGCTGCCCTAGTATAGAAAGCCAGAGTAGGTTTAATCTGTTCTTTCTTTTTTTCCACAGGTCTCTGTAAGGTGTGGTGTCCTTCCATACCATGGGAGCTGTCTTTCTACTGGACAGCTAGATGTGCAGGTAAGTACCTTTTGTCTTCTGGGGCTAGGAGGCTGGCACTGAAAGGGTCAACCTATAGACTCCCTGCATTGTAATGGGGACTAATATCCTGGGTTCAGGGTCATTTTCAGGCAGTGGCAGGCACACTGTGTATGTGATATAGAGACTGGGGTTAACTTCCTTTATGGCTAGGAAACAGTTAACCCCATATCGTTGGCTCATGATTTTATTCAGAAAAAGATTATAGATGGCTCTTAGCCATTTTATGTATGGCAAGTATTTATTATCCATTGAAAGTTGGCACTTTATCGCATCTGATGCAATCTTTTATTCGGCTGCAAGTTTGTTTGTGACTCAGGAAGTGGCTTCATTTTCTTTTGCACTGCTCTTCCAGCTTGAAGCGCACGCTTTCAATATATGGCACAGCTTCACAGGCCGGTCATGTGTGCTACTAGTTCCGCTCTTTGAGAATTTGTCAGAGCGGTTACGGATACAGCACGGAGTAGAGACGGCAGGGAACAACCCAACTCTCTAATCGATATTGAATGGGGCAGGTAGGCACCTCAGCCACAGGGCTGAGGTGTAGAGGTGCAGTTGAATTGTCAATACAAATTTTCAAAAATGTGTACGCTTAATCTGTTGCTGCCCAATATCTGTTTTATTACTTGGGGACAAATCCTACTTGAGGACGCGGTTTAATTTTCAGTAAAGTTCATATTGATTTTTGGTCTCTAAAGGGACAGTATTAAAGAAGCATTTTTAATTTGAAAAAATGATTATTATTTTTTCCTCCTCATGGAGCCAGGATGCTGTTCCTATGGACAGATGTTGACTTTGCTTGGATAATCTAATTGTGCCGCCCTTGCCATTTTGTTCCTCATGCATAGATAGAACTTTAAAAAATAAAGATAAACTCTTTGTTTCTGAGCCAGCAGTCTCTCAGGATGATGCTGTTCAGGCATTGCCACAGCTTTCTCCTTAGACGTCCCAACCCTTAATGGTGTTACATGCAGTGCACTGTGGTTCCTCTCAACCTCCTGGAGGAGTTAATTTGCAAGCAAAAATTGCTGCCCAGGTATCTTCTGCGGCATTAGCTGCCATTCCCATGCTACAGGGAAAACGCAAGAGGAAAATTAGAGATTCATTTTAAGGTTTCTGCTACCCTGGTTACCCTTCCTCATAATACTGATGAGGAGGATACATGGGTAGCTTCTGAGGGTGAAATATCAGATTCGGACAGTATAATTCCTTCTTCTGATGCTGAAGTTATATCCTTCAGATTTAAGCTTGAACACCTCTGTGTACTGTTAAAGGAGGTTTTGGCTACTTTGGATGACACCGATACTCCTGTCGCTGTCAACCCTAGAAAATCCAGTAAACTTAATAATTACTTTGATGTCCCTTCCTCTTTGGAGGTGTTTCCTGTGCCAGACCGTGCTACGGAAATTATAGCACAGGAATGGGAGAAGCCAGGGGTACCTTGTTTCCCCATCTCCTGTCTTTAAAAATATGTTTCCTGACGCTGATTCCATTAAAGAGTCATGGCAAACGGTGCCTAAAGTAGGAGTCATTTCTACTCTGGCTAAGAGAACTACTATTCCTATTGAGGACAGCTGCTCCTTTAAGGATCCAATGGACAAAAAGCTGGAGGCTTATTTGAAGAAAGTGTATGTTCATCAAGGTCTTCAATGGCAACCTGCAGTATGTATTGCCACTGTGACAAGTGGCCAGCTTATTCGTTCAACCCCTTGTCTGATTCTCTTCAGGTAGAGACTTCGTTAGAGGAAATCCAAGACAGGATTAAAGCTCTTACGTTAGCCAATTCCTTTATTACCGACGCTTCCATGCAGGTTATTAAACTGGGAGGCAAGATATCTGGCTTCGCTGTGCTAGTGCGCAGAGCATTATGGCTGAATTCTTGGTCAGCCGATGTCTCCTCTAAGTCCAAGCCTCTAGTGATTCCTTACAAGGGTAAGACCTTGTTTGGACCTGGTCTGGCAGAAATATTTTCTGAGGTTTAGGGTGGAAAAGGGTCTTTTCTACCACAAGACAAGAAGAATAGACCTAGAGGTTGTCAGAGTAATTTTCGTTCCTTTTGAAATTTCAGAGCAAAGTCCTCCTTGTCTTCTTCCAAGCAGGAACAGTCCAAGTCTTCTTGGAGACCCAATCAGTCTTGGAACAAGGGGAAACGTTCATAGAAACCCGCAGCTGATTCTAAATCAGCATTAAGGGTTTGCCCCCAATCCGGGATCGGATCAAGTGGGGGGGGCAGACTTTCTCAATTCTCTCAAGCATGGATATGAGATGTTCCAGATCCTTGGGATGTGTACATAGTATTCCAGGGTAACAAATAAGAATTCAAGACCTTTACTCCCAGGGACAGATTCCACCTCTCAAAGTTATCTGCAGACCAGATAAGAAGAGAGGTGTTCTTGAAATATGTTCAGGATCTTTCCTTCCTGGTAGTTATAGTTCCAGTTCCCATGCAGGAACAGGGCCTAGGTTTTTATTCCAATCTGTTTGTGGTTCCCAAGAAAGAGGGAACTTTCTGTCCTATTCTAGACTTGAAGTGTCTAAACAATTTTCTCAGAGTACAGTCCTTCAAGATGGAAACTATTCGTTCCATTCTTCCCCTAGTCCAAGAGGGTCAGTTCATGACCACCATAGACCTGAAGGATGCGTATCTTCATGATCCCATTCACAGTGATCATCACAAGTTCCTGAGATTTGCCTTTCTAGACAAACACTTTCAGTTTGTGACTCTTCCGTTTTGGTCTTGCCACAGCTTCCAGAATCTTCTCAAAAGTCCTGTGGGCTCTCTTGGCAGTGATGAGGTCTCGGGGAATTGCTTTAGCTCCATACCTGGACGACATATTGGTTCAGACGCCATCTTTTCAACAGGCAAACTCTCATACAGAGACCTTGTTGTTTTTTCTACGCTCCCACGGATGGAAAGGGAATCTGGAAAAGAGTTCCCTTGTTCCAGCTACAAGGGTAGTTTTCTTAGGGACCATAATATATTCCCTAACTATGAAAATATTTCTGACGGAGGTCAGGAAATCAAAGATTCTTTCCTCTTGCCTCTCTCTGCAAGCTACTGTTCGACCATCAGTGGCTCAGTGTATGGAGGTAATTGGTCTAATGGTCGCTTCCATGGACGTCATTCCCTTTGCTCGATTCCATTTGAGAGCCCTGCAGTTATGCATGCTCAGTCAATGGAACGGAGACCATTCGGATCTGTCTCAAAGAATAGATCTAGATCAATCGACGAGAGACTCTGTCCCGTGGTGGCTTTCTCAGGAGCATCTGTCTCAGGGCACATGCTTCCGGAGACCTTCCTGGGTTATTGTGACCACGGACACCAGCCTGCTGGGCTTGGGAGCAGTCTGGGACTTGTTAAAGGCGCAGGGACTATGGACTTGGGAGGAGTCTGCTCTCCCCATAAACATCTTGGAGTTGAGGTTGATTTACAATGCTCTGATGGCTTGGCCTCAGTTGTCCTTAGCCCAGTTTATCAGGTTCCAGTTTGTCAATATAACCTCAGTGGTTTACATCAACCACCAGGGAGGAACTCGGAGTTCGAAGGAGGTGGCTCAAATTGTTCAGTGGGCGGAAGCTCACAATTGCTGGCTATCTGCCATCCACATTCCAGGAGTGGACAACTGGGAAGCGAACTTCTTGAGCAGACAGACATTTCATCCCGGGGAGTGGGCGCTCCATCCGGAGGTGTTTTCCAGGTTATCCCTCAAATGGAGAATACCGGAGTTGGATCTCATGGCATCTCGGCAGAACGCCAAGCTTCCAAGGTACTGTTCAAGATTAAGGGATCCGCAGGCCGCTCTAATAGATGCTCTGGCGGTTTCTTGGGATTTCAGTCTGGCTTACCTGTTTCCTGTTTGCTCTCCTTCCACGAGTCATTGCTCGTATCAAGCAGGAGAGATCATCAGTAATTCTTATAGCCCCTGCATGGCCTCGCAGGATCTGGTATGCGGACTTAGTGAGTATGTCCTCTCTTCCCCCTTTGCATTCCATAGATATTAAAGGACCAGTAAACACAGCAGGTTTGCATAATCAACAAATGCAAGACAATACAATAGCATTTACTCTGAATTTCAAATGAGTAGTAGATTCTTTTCTAACACATTTTAAAGTTATGTATATTTCCACTCCCCCTGTACCATGTGATAGCAATCAGCCAATCACAAACGCATATACGTATAGTCTGAGTTCTTGCACATGCTCAGTAGGAGCTGGTGACTTAAAAAAAGTGTAAATATAAAAGACTGTGCACATTTTTTTTAATGGAAGTAAATTGGAAAGTTCTTTAAAATTGCATGCTGTATCTGAATCATGAAAATTTAATAAAACCTGAGTGTCCCTTTAAGTTATTATCTTGGAAGGTTTTGTTTATTTTTGCTATCTCTTCTGCTCAGAGAGTTTCGGAACTCTCGGCTTTGCAGTGTGATGCGCCTTATCTTATTTTTCATGCTGATAAGGCGGTTCTTCATACAAAGTTGGGTTTTCTTCCTAAAGCGGTTTCTGCTAGAAATATTTCTATGGATTGTTGTGTGTGCCCTAAGGATTTTCACAAGTCCTCTTCCCTGTTTGCTTGTTTCTCTGGAAAGCGTAAAGGTCAGAAAGCTACTGCTACTTCTCTTTCTCTCTGGTTGAGAAGTATAATTTGTTTTGCTTACGGCTCATTCCATGAGGGCTGTTTCCTCTTCTTGGGCTTTCAAAAATGAAGCTTTTGTGGAACAGATTTGTAAGGCTGCAACTTAGTCTTCTCTGCATACTTTTTACAAATTTTACAAATTTTATACTTTTGCCTCGGCTGAGGCTTTTTTTTCGGGAGAAAGGTTCTTCAAGCGGTGGTGCCTTATGTTTAGGTCTGCCTGTATTGTTCTCCCTCCATAGTCATCTGTGTCCTCTAGATTGGGTATTAGTTCCCAACAGTAAATGATGACGTCGTGGACTCACCATGTCTTAGGAAAGAAAACTAAATTTATGCTTACCTGATAAATTTATCTATTTCCGGATATGGTGAGTCCATGACCCTGTCCTTTATTTTAAGACAGTTTAATTTTGCCTTTGTGTTACTTTCTTTTTTTTTCCCCTCATTTTTTTCATTTCCCCTCGGTCGAATGACTGGGGTTTGTGGGAAGGGGGGGTGATACTTGACAGCTTGGCTGGGGTGCTCTTTGCCTCCTCCTGCTGGCCAGGAGTGATATTCCCAACAGTAAATGATGACGTTGTGGACTCACCATATCCAGAAAGAAAGAAATTGATCAGGTAAGCCTAAATTTTGTTTTTTTTTCCTTCACGATTCAGAGCATGCAATTTTAAGCAACGTTCTAATTTACTCCTATTATCAATTTTTTGTCAGTCTCTTGCTTTTTTTAATAGAAAAAGCAGAAATGTAAGCTTAGGAGCTGGACCATTTTTGGTTCAGACCCTGGGTAGCACTTGCTGATTGGTGGCTTAAATTTCTGCTTTTTAAAAAAAGATAGCAAGAGAGTGAAGAAAAATTGATAATAGGAGTAAATTAAAAAGTTGCTTAAAATGACATGCTCTATCTGAATCATGAAAGAAAAAAATGTGGGTTTAGTATCCCTTTAAGGGTAGTTTAACCCTTTGGCTGCTAAGCCATTTCCCACCTGGGTGCTAATATTTTTTTTTATTATTATTTTTTAAATTTTTGAAAACATTTTTTTTTTTTTACAGACTTACACTGTTGGTTAGGCGATTGCCTTTCCAACAATGGGTCTTGGGGGTCTGTAGCTGCTTAGATGCCTAAGCAGCATGCCCCCTCCTCCTTAACATTGTTAAGTATAAATAAAGTTGCGCGGTGACGTCATCATGTAATTGCATGTGACGTCACTGCGCATCACGTGAAGCCCCGGCGATGCCTGTCACTCTACAGGCACGATCGTCAGGGTAGGAGCAGTAAGGAGCCCCCAGATCTCCCTCAAGGTGGGAGAGTGCTCATGACGGCTGTGAGCCGTCATTAGCACCAGAGTGAGAAACTCTGTGACGGCTCAGAGCCGTCATTAGCACTCAAAGGGTTAAATAAAATTTTCAACTTTATTAAAAATAATTCTAAGTTAAATACTTAGCTAAATATAACGTATCTTGTAGAATGCATCAAACATCTGTTTGCAACTCCGTCCTCTCTGGTCTACCTAGCTGCCGCCTAGCTCTTTTACAATCCATAATGAATGCCTCTGCCAGGCTCATCTTCCTTATACGTCGCTCTTCATCTGCTGCACCTCTCTGCCAATCCCTTCACTGGCTTCCTCTTGCCTCCAGGATTAAACACAAAATCCTCACGCTGACATATAAAGCCCTCAACTGCACTGCTCCCCCTACCTTTCAGACCTTTTCTCCAGCTACTCTCCCTCTCGTCCCCTTCGCTCTCCTCAAGATCTCCTACTCTCCTCCTCTCTTGTTACTTCCTCACATTCCCGTTTTCATGACTTCTCCAGACTGGCCCCCCTCCTGTGGAACTCCCTGCCTCGCTCCACAAGACTCTCTCTAGTTTTAACAGCTTCATGCGCTCCCTAAAGACTCTACTATTCAGGGATGCATACAACCAACACTAACCTTTCCTAACTCCATTGCTTTCCCCTTCAACCCCTTAGAATGTAAGCCTATGAGCCCAGCTGTTTGTAGATCGCCTTCATAAGAGCCGACTACAAAAGTGCAACTCTCGGCAGGGCCCTCTACCCATTTGATCCCTATAAATGTTATCCTGTATACCAACTATGTTTATAGCGCTGCAGAATCTGTTGGCGCTCTACAAATACCTGTTAATAATAATAATAATAATAATCTGTTTTCTCCAACTATACAGCTACTTGCCAAACTCCCTGTAATGTGCTAACCACAAGCGCCAATCACAGCTCATATTTAAATGAGCAATATGCATAATTAATTAGTAAATGTGGACTTTCTGTTGCATGCACAATGAAAATATTACTTTCCTGTTTTCCATTCTACTGGCAAGTTTGGCTCTGTAGTGTCACATGACAAGCGCCGTGCATGTATATAGTGTACACAGAGTGATTCCGCACAGAATCTGTACAATAAAAGATGGCAGTGTGCGCTCCCGAGGGCTACCTGTAAAGACCTGTGTGGTTGACTTTGTATAATAAACCACACGGAGGGAGTGTAAAGAATAGAATGTATAATTCAAAATATCTACATAAATATGGTAATATTGAAAATACATCCCTATGAAGCATACTAATGTTTTTATTATTTCCATAGTTGCAATATTGTTTAATTAATTTTATGTCCCTTTAACTGAGCAATAGCGGTATAGCAACCCTCCGGTTTAGCGTGATATCGCAGCAGTAATCACTTGTGACTCAAAGGACAACTGGCCATTCAATCCGCAAATAACAGCATTGATTGCTTATTTGTCAGGTACATGACTCGGAGAACTGGCAATTCATATATATACAGCATTACTTGCTTGCAACAATAATGTTCATATAATGCACAATCTGTGAACAGCAAACACTTGTTAATAGTTGCGGTTTGCTCCAATTTATTTTACAAGATACGAGTCCACGGATTTCATCCTTACTTATGGGATATCGCCTCGTGGTCGGCAGGAGGGGGCAAAGAGCACCACAGCAGAGCTGTATATATATAGCTCCTCCCTTCCCTCCCACCTCAGTCATTCTCTTTGCCTGTGTTAGTGATAGGAAGAGGTAAAGTGAGGTGTTAGTTTAGATTCTTCAATCAAGAGTTTATTATTTTTAGTGTAGTGCCTAAGTGTGCTACTTTGTTTTAGGGTGTAGCCTAGACCAGATCAGTCTCTTCAGTTAAGAAAAAAGAGAAGCATCTGGTGGCTTCAAAGCAATGGTAACTGGAGGGATTCTATTCTCACTGTGCCTCCCATGATGTGTGCTGCCCTTCAGATAATGGTCTTAGCATAATTTAACTAAGACCCAGTATGTCTGCACAGCGCTACAGGAGGGAACTGCAGAACCTCTTGAATGTGGGACTGATCATGTTGTCGCTCAGCTTTCAGGTATGTACAGCTATTTTATTCTGGGACAATCTTAACTCAGAAAAGGGCTGTAGGGGTTGCCTATCGTATGGGGCTTAAACCTGACACAATTTGGTGGTACAGTGTATTTCAAGGGACAATGTGAAATGCTGGCTGTCGGTGTCACGTAGTGGGGCTAACTATGTTCATTTGGCTCCTACGGTGACTTTATTCTAATCAGGGCTGTTGTTTGACGCTGGGGATTGCTAAGGATAATTCTGATAAAGAGGCTCCGTGATGCATGTGTTAACGTGTTACTATGGTTAGCTGCTGTGGGCAGTACTGGGATAAGCGGTTTTAGCTTTAGGGTGTGCGGTCGCTTATAATTTTTCTTTACGGCCATTTTTACTCTGCAAGAGGCCCTCGTTCTGATTACCGCCCACGAGGGGCGGGGCTGATTTCAAGCGCTTCAGACCGGATACGTCTTGAAGCCGCACACTTTCTTCTGGCTGAGATCTGCAGAGGACGTGTTTCCCGGACGCTTGTCGAGACCGCATGGTTATAGTAATTAAAGCAGGCGGTCTTGAGCGTCCGGGTGTTTGGCTGTTTGTGTCACTGTGTCATGGGGGCAGGTAGGCGCCGCAGCGGAGCTGTGGCGAGGTGCACTGGTGTTTAGTTTAGTTTAAAGTTTTGTTAACTTTTTACACTAGTTCTTTTTGTAAAATATATACAAGTGTTTCTAGGCACAGAACGCTTCTAGAGTAAAGCATAACAGTGTTTAGAGCAGCAATTGTAAGCGCATTATAAATCAAACAAGCTTATAGCTGCCTTAGTTTTGAACATAGAACGTTTCCATTTTTCTCTGTTTTTTATATAAAAAAAGAAAAGAAAACCGATTACATATACAGACTGTGCTTTTGTCTTTTATATTAATAGTACCATATTCATTCTTGTTTGGAATATGGATTTGCAAAGTGTCACATGTTCATTATGTTTGAATGCCGATGTGGAACCCCCTGTTACTTTTTGTCTTTCATGTACTGAAAGGACTTTACAGTTTAGAGAACACATTTTCTTTAATAAAAGTTTGTCTTTAGCGAATGCTGCTCAGGATTATGCTGAAGAGGTTCATAGTATGCCGCAGCTTTCTCCCCAAGCGTCACAGCCATTACCGCTCACTCAGGCGACGCCTTGTTCTTCAACTGCGTCTGCTTCATTCACTCTGCAGGATATGGCTGCAGTTATGTCATCCACCCTTTCAGAAGTTTTATCTAAGTTGCCAGCGTTGCAGGGCAAACGTACTAGGAAAGAGGCCCTTGAGGTCCCTGCGACTTCTGATGCTTTGATGGCGATCTCCGATGTACCCTCCCAGGGCTCTGAGGTGGGAGGTACAGAGGCTCTATCTGAGGGGGAACTGTCTGACTCAGGCAGTGCATTGCCCCAGACAGATTCGGACGTCATGTGCTTCAGATTTAAGCTTGAACACCTCTGCCTTTTGCTACGAGAGGTTTTGGTGACTCTGGACGACTGTGACTCTATTGTGGTCCCACCAGAGAAATTGAGTAAGATGGACAGGTACTTAGAGGTTCCTTCTTATTCCAATGTTTTTCCGGTTCCTAAGAGAATTTTGGAAATTATTGCAAGGGAATGGGAGAGACCGGGTATCTCGTTCTCCCCTTCCCCTATTTTTAAGAAAATGTACCCTATAGCTGACACAGTTCGGGATTCTTGGCAGACGGTCCCTAAGGTGGAGGGAGCTATCTCTACCCTGGCTAAGCGTACGACTATACCTATCGAGGACAGTTGTGCTTTCAAAGACCCCATGGATAAGAAGTTGGAGGGTCTTCTCAAAAAACTATATGTTCATTAAGGGTTCTTGTTGCAACCGGCGGCCTGCATTGTAACAATCACGACTGCGGCTGCTTTTTGGTTTCAAGCTCTAAAAGAGTCTCTTAGGACTGAGACTTCTTTGGAGGAAATACAGGATAGAATTAAGACCCTTAAGCTGGCTAATTCTTTTATTACGGATGCTTCCTTTCAGATCACCAAATTGGCGGCTAAGAGTTCGGGTTTCTCCATCTTAGCACGAAGAGCCTTATGGTTAAAATCTTGGTCTGCGGATGTGTCCTCTAAATCCAAGCTTTTGGCTATTCCTTTCAAAGGAAAGACCCTGTTTGGGCCTGACTTGAAAGAGATCATTTCTGACATTACGGGAGGTAAGGGTCACCTCCTCCCTCAAGATAAAACATCTAAGCAAAGGGGACGACAGAGTAATTTTCGTTCCTTTCGAAATTTCAAGGGAGTCCCCTCTTCCTCTTCCGCTAAACTGGAAGGGAATTATGCACAAGCCAAGTCCACCTGGAGACCCAACAAGGCTTGGAACAAGGGTAAACAACCCAAGAAGCCCGCTACTACTACCAAAACAGCATTAAGGGGCGGCCCCCGATCTGTGACCGGATCTAGTAGGGGCAGACGTTCTCTCTTTGTCCAGGCTTGGATAAGAGATGTTCAGGATCCCTGGACACTAGAAATCGTGTCTCAAGGGTATCAGTTGGAGTTCAAAAATTCCTTCCCCAGAGGAAGGTTTCTTCTTTCACGATTGTCTGTCGACCAGACAAAAAGAGAGGCGTTCTTACGCTGTGTAAGAGACCTCTCCTCCATGGGAGTGATATGCCCCGTTCCAATTCAGGGGCAGGGGTTTTACTCAAATTTTGTTGTAGTTCCCAAAAAAGAGGAAACGTTCAGACTCATTTTAGATCTCAAAAGTCTACACAAATTTCTCAGAGTTCCATCCTTCAAGATGGAAACTATTCAGACCATTCTTCCATTGATCCAGGAGGGTCAATATATGACTACCGTTGACTTAAAGGATGCATACCTGCATATTCCTATCCACAGTGATCATCATAAGTTCCTAAGGTTTGCCTTTCTGGACAAACATTTTCAGTTCGTGGCCCTTCCTTTCGGTCTGGCCACGGCACCCAGAATTTTCACAAAGGTTCTTGGGTCTCTGCTGGCGGTTCTCAGGCCGCGGGGCATTGCAGTGACGCCTTATCTGGACAATATTCTGATCCAGGCGTCGTCTTATCAGCTGACAAAGTCTCATACCGACATTGTTCTGTCCTTTCTAAGGACTCATGGGTGGAAGGTGAATCTAGAAAAGAGTTCACTAATTCCACAGACAAGGGTCCCTTTCCTGGGAACTCTAATCGACTCTCTATCCATGAAAATCTTTTTGACGTAAGTCAGAAAGTTAAAGATTCTGAATACATGCCGATCCCTTCAGTCAAATCCTCGACCATCAGTGGCTCAGTGCATGGAGGCAATTGGATTGATGGTGGCTGCAGTGGACATCATTCCGTTTGCTCGTTTTCATCTCAGACCTCTACAACTGAGCATGCTCAGACAATGGAATGGAGATTATGCAAATGTGTCTCCTCAAATAGATCTGGATCAGGAGACAAGGTACTCTCTCCTTTGGTGGTTGTCGCCGGATCATCTGTCCCAAAGGACGTGCTTTCTAAGACCCTCATGGGTGATAGTGACAATGGACGCCAGCCTAATAGGATGGGGTGCAGTCTGGAATTCCCTGAGGGCCCAGGGTGTGTGGACTCGGTCGGAGTCTCTACTTCCCATCAATATTCTGGAATTGAGAGCAATATTCAATGCGCTTCAGGCTTAGCCTCAGTTGGCTTCAGCCAAATTCATCAGATTCCAGTCGGACAACATCACGACTGTGGCTTACATCACTCATCAGGGAGGAACAAGTAGTTCCTTAGCGATGACAGAAGTATCCAAGATAATTCAGTGGGCAGAAACTCACTCTTGTAAGACAGGTCTTTATTTTTCTTAAACTTCAGTCACCTCTGCACCTTGGCTTTTCTTTTCTCTTTCTAACTTCGGTCGAATGACTGGAGTGGAAGGGAAGGGAGGAGCTATATATACAGCTCTGCTGTGGTGCTCTTTGCCTCCTCCTGCTGACCAGGAGGCGATATCCCATAAGTAAGGATGAAATCCGTAGACTCGTCATATCGTAAAAGAAACAAATTTATCAGGTAAGCATAAATTTCCCTTTTTCTTAGTCTACCAATATGGTTCCCGGGTGTGAACTGCAATGCTAGTTGTAGCATGCCATTGACGTGCGCTTCTGGACTATGCCCTTTTACAAGGAGTCTAGCAAATGAGCCATATCTCTCACTTGGAACTAGAATATCACTACATTTTAATGAATTTGTAAACATGTAGACAGAGACACTTTTGATGGCCTGCTACAACAAGCATAGCAATTTGACACAAAAGCAAGGTATGTTACAGCGAAAACAGCTAAATGAATAATGAATGTATACTGCAATTTTTTATTTACATTTTTATTCATTATTGTTTCATAGGGAATTACATTTTACTTTAATGTCCTTACATGCTCATTTAATTGTTGCTTAGATATAAATAATTGCACTGCAGTAATAATAATATATTTTATTCTGCTTGTGCTTTGTTTTTTTTTACCCTAACTGGTTGCTCCAGATATCTTGTCTAACAGCTCTCAGCAGCTCTTCTCTAGTTGCACAGCAAAGTTTGCTGATGGGCAGCAGTGCTCTGTACCTGTATTTGACATTACGCACCAGACACCTCTATGTGAGGAACATGCCAAGAAAATGGTAAGTTACCCACTATTACTGTAAAAGGGACATGAAACCCAACATTTTTCTTTCATGATTCAAATAGAGAATGTGATTTTAAACAACTTTCCAATTTACTTTTCTTTTTTAAGACACGATGAGTCCACGGATCATCTTAATTACTAATGGGATATTCACCTCCTGGTCAGCAGGAGGAGGCAAAGAGCACCACAGCAGAGCTGTTAAATAGCTCCTTCCTTCCCTCCCACTCCAGGTAAAGTGAGGTGTTAGATTAGATTCTTCAATCAAGAGTTTATTATTTTTAAAGTAGTGCAAGATTGTGCTGCTTTGTTCTAGGGTGTAGCCGTAGTCCATATCAGTCTCTGCAGTAGAGCTTTGGTGGCTTTAGAGCAATGGGAACTTGTGGGACATAATTCTCACTGCGCCTCCCATATTCTGCTGCCCTAACCCTGAAAACCTGAGGCATTTTTACTCAGGCATTTCGTTTATTTACAGGTCCATGGGAGGGAGAGGACCTCTTAAACCTGGGAACTGCCTGGCAGCAAGAAAATGAGGTAAGTGCTAACTTCTTTTCTGGGGGTAGAGGATCTCAGAGAAAGTTTGGGCACTTTGTTAATTTTTCTTCTAACCTCATTACACTTGGTTTCAGATTCTCCTAGTTTTAGTAGGGGACATTAAGGCAGTTAGGACACAGGCACTGGCATGTTTTTAATTTCCAGGCGGTCTCATCTAATAATAATGCCGCCTGGGTGATTACATATGGGTTTGCTTTGCGGTGTGTGCTCTTAGACATGTGGAGTTGTCTATCAAGCCTAAAGGGGTCTGACGACACAGAAACTGTGAAAATCCTATAGCGGGACATCAAATGCATAGAGGAAACTTTGCAAAACAGTAGCTGTTCAGTTTGTTCGCTTGCTCCCGGTGGCTATGTTTAGCCTTCGGTGACCAGGAGATTTCATATTGAATTTTTAATCATTTATATGGTATATAGCTGTTACAATGTGAGTGTAGCGAGAGATAACAGCGGACTAGCCTCTTTTAAATTGAGTACAGTTCTATCCTTTCAATTGCATAAGGTCTAGACTGTTGCTCCGGTGCATTTACTCACATAATGGCGACCGGGAGTAGGCTTGAGTATCGCCCACGAGTGGCGGAGCTTGTAAATAGCACCAAGGTATTCTTTCCTCCCTCCTAACAGTTCTGATTATACGCTAGGAGTGGAGGATGGCGCCGTACAGAAAACTTTTCCTTTCTAACACTACAGGTTTTCGGAAGTCAAAAAGGAATTCTTGTCTAAATGCTTGCGCTTCAGACAGCACTATGATAAGTTCAGGATTTGTATAGGGAGGCTGTCTAACACCTCAGCAGGGGCAAGCTGAGGTATAGACAGAGTTTAACAGTACTGACGATTCTTTCATTCATGTTTAGCTATGTCTGCCCTTGTAATAATAAAGATGAGTTACTTTTTAACATTTAAGGAGAGTATCACTTGCTATATGTTATTTTTTACTAGCAACTGGTTAAGTCTTTATTTAATTACTCTGCTATATGTGAAGCAGGTTGCTTAAAGACGTGTACATTAATTTCTTTCATGTAATTAGCAAGAGTCCATGAGCTAGTGACGTATGGGATATACATTCCTACCAGGAGGGGCAAAGTTTCCCAAGCCTTAAAATGCCTATAAATACACCCCTCACCACACCCACTAATCAGTTTTACAAACTTTGCCTCCTATGGAGGTGGTGAAGTAAGTTTGTGCTAGATTCTACGTTGATATGCGCTCCGCAGCAGGTTGGAGCCCGGTTTTCCTCTCAGCATGCAGTGAATGTCAGAGGGATGTGAGGAGAGTATTGCCTATTTGAATGCAATGATCTCCTTCTACGGGGTCTATTTCATAGGTTCTCTGTTATCGGTCGTAGAGATTCATCTCTTACCTCCCTTTTCAGATCGACGATATACTCTTATATATATATATATATATATACCATTACCTCTGCTGTTTTTCGTTTCAGTACTGGTTTGGCTTTCTACAAACATGTAGATGAGTGTCCTGGGGTAAGTAAGTCTTATTTTCTGTGACACTCTAAGCTATGGTTGGGCACTTTTTTATAAAGTTCTAAATATATGTATTCAAACATTTATTTGCCTTGACTCAGGATGTTCAACATTCCTTATTTTCAGACAGTCAGTTTCATATTTGGGATAATGCATTTGAATCAATCATTTTTTCTTACCTTAAAAAATTTGACTTTTTCCCTGTGGGCTGTTAGGCTCGCGGGGGCTGAAAATGCTTCATTTTATTGCGTCATTCTTGGCGCGGACTTTTTTGGCGCAAAATTTTTTTTCTGTTTCCGGCGTCATACGTGTCGCCGGAAGTTGCGTCATTTTTGACGTTCTTTTGCGTCAAAAGTGTCGGCGTTCCGGATGTGGCGTCATTTTTGGCGCCAAAAGCATTTAGGCGCCAAATAATATGGGCGTCTTATTTGGCGCTAAAAAAATATGGGCGTCACTTTTGTCTCCACATTATTTAAGTCTCATTATTTATTGCTTCTGGTTGCTAGAAGCTTGTTCACTGGCATTTTTTTCCCATTCCTGAAACTGTCATTTAAGGAATTTGATCAATTTTGCTTTATATGTTGTTTTTTCTATTACATATCGCAAGATGTTCCACGTTGCAACTGAGTCAGAAGATACTTCAGGAAAATCGCTGCCCG
Organism: Bombina bombina; assembly: GCF_027579735.1. NCBI lineage: Eukaryota > Metazoa > Chordata > Amphibia > Anura > Bombinatoridae > Bombina > Bombina bombina. The sequence goes on from NC_069499.1 coordinate 536,838,334, forward strand.
GTGCTGGAGCTACCAAAGCTAAGTGTATCACTTTTGGTATCTGTTCCTTCAGCTGTTGTTTGTATTAAATGTTATGACAAACTTGTTAATGCAGATAAAATTTCCTTTAGTACTGTTACATTACCTGTTGCTGTTCCGTCAACATCTAATACTCAGAGTGTTCCTGATAACATAAGAGATTTTGTTTCTAAATCCATTAAGAAGGCTATGTCTGTTATTTCTCCTTCTAGTATACATAAAAGTCTTTTAAAACTTCTCTTTTTTCAGATGAATTTTTAAATGAACATCATCATTCTGATACTGATAATGGTTCTTCTGGTTCAGAGTTTTCTGTCTCAGAGGTTGATGCTGATAAATCTTTGTATTTGTTCAAGATGGAATTTATTCGTTCTTTATTTAAAGAAGTATTAATTGCATTATAAATAGAGGATTCTGGTCCTCTTGATACTAAAACTAAACGTTTCAATAAGGTTTTTTAATCTCCTATAGTTATTCCAGAAGTGTTTCCTGTCCCTGATGCTATTTCTGAAGTAATTTCCAGGGAATGGAATAATTTGGGTAATTCATTTACTCCTTTTAAAACGTTTTAAGCAATTATATCCTGTGCCATCTGACAGATTAGAGTTTGGGACAAAATCCCTAAGGTTAATGGGGCTGTCTCTACTCCTGCTATATTTTTAGCGGATGTTGCTGCAGCTTCAACTTTTTGGTTAGAAGCTTTAGCGCAACAAGTAACAGATCATAATTCTCATAGCATTATTATTCTATATCATGCTAATTATTTTATTTGTGATGCCATCTTTGATATCATTAGAATTGATGTCAGGTATATGTCTCTAACTATTTTAGCTAGAAGAGCTTTATGGCTTAAAACTTGGAATGCTGATATGTCAACTTTGCTATCCCTTTCCTTCCAGGGTAATAAATTATTCGGTTCTCAGTTGGATTCTTTTATCTCAACTGTTACTGGAAGGAAGGGAACAAAAGCCTGATCCTTCATCCTCAGGAGCGGTATCAGTTTGGAAACCTTCTTCACTTTGGAATATATCCAAGCCTTATAGAAACCCAAAGCCAGCTCCTAAGTCCCCATGAAGGTGCGGCCCTCATTCCAGCTCAGCAGGTATGGGGCAGTTTACGTTCTTTTCAATTTAAGGTCCTTTTTTCCATCTGGATCTCAAATCTTTAAATTTAAGGGTATGGAGATTGAACGCTTGATTCTTGGTCAAAGAGGTTTCTCTGACTCTGTGATTAATACTATGTTACAGGCTCGTAAATCTGTATCTAGAAAGATATATTATAGAGTCTGGAAGACTTATATTTCTTAGTGTCTTCTCCTCATTTTTCCTGGCATTCTTTTAGAATTCCGAGAATTTTTTTACAGTTTCTTCAGGATGGTTTAGATAAAGGTTTGTCCGCAAGTTCCTTGACAGGACAAATCTCTGCCCTTTCTGTTCTTTTTCACAGAAAGATTGCTAATCTTCCTGATATTCATTGTTTTGTACAAGACTTGGTTCGTATAAAACCTGTCATTCAGTCAATTTCTCCTCCTTGGAGTTTGAATTTGGTTCTGGGGGCTCTTCTAGCTCCTCCTTTTGAACCCATGCATTCATTTGGACATTAAACTTCTTTCTTGGAAAGTTTTGTTTCTTTTGGCCATCTCTTCTGCCAGAAGAGTCTCTGAATTATCTGCTCTTTCTTGTGAGTCTCCTTTTCTGATTTTTCATCAGGATAAGGCGGTGTTGCGAACTTCTTTTGAATTTTTTCCTAAGGTTGTGTATTCTAACAACATTAGTAGAGAAATTGTGGTTCCTTCATTCTGTCCTAATCCTAAGAATTCTAAGGAGAAATCATTGCATTCTTTGGATGTTGTTAGAGCTTTGTAATATTATGTTGAAGCTACTAAGTCTTTCCGAAAGACTTCTAGTCTATGTTTCATCTTTTCTGGTTCTAGAAAAAGCCAGAAAGCTTCTGCCATTTCTTTGGCATCTTGGTTGAAATCTTTAATTCATCATGCCTATGTCGAGTCGGGTAAAACGCCGCCTCAAAGGATTACAGCTCATTCTACTAGGTCAGTTTCTACTTCCTGGGCGTTTAGGAATGAAGCTTCGGTTGATCAGATTTGCAAAGCAGCAACTTGGTCCTCTTTGCATACTTTTACTAAATTCTACCATTTTGATGTGTTTTCTTCTTCTGAAGCAGTTTTTGGTAGAAAAGTACTTCAGGCAGCGGTTTCAGTTTGAATCTTCTGCTTATGTTTTCATTAACCTTTATTTTGGGTGTGGATTATTTTCAGCAGGAATTGGCTGTCTTTATTTTATCCCTCCCTCTCTAGTGACTCTTGCGTGGAAAGATCCACATCTTGGGTAGTCATTATCCCATACGTCACTAGCTCATGGACTCTTGCTAATTACATGAAAGAAAACATAATTTATGTAAGAACTTACCTGATAAATTCATTTCTTTCATATTAGCAAGAGTCCATGAGGCCCACCCTTTTTGTGGTGGTTATGATTTTTTTGTATAAAGCACAATTATTCCAATTCCTTATTTTATATGCTTTCGCACTTTTTTCTTATCACCCCACTTCTTGGCTATTCGTTAAACTGATTTGTGGGTGTGGTGAGGGGTGTATTTATAGGCATTTTAAGGTTTGGGAAACTTTGCCCCTCCTGGTAGGAATGTATATCCCATACGTCACTAGCTCATGGACTCTTGCTAATATGAAAGAAATGAATTTATCAGGTAAGTTCTTACATAAATTATGTTTTTTCTCTCACACATGCAGTGCCCTGCGGTTCCTTGCCATTTCCATCTGGAATTGCTGCACAAGAAATTTTATGGCGATGTCTATGAACAGCAATGTCGGCTTCTAATTTAGCTTGCCTCTGCACACAGAAATAAGTTACTTTTAAAATTTAAAGAGACAGTAGTGTTTTTTTATTAAAAATTTTCACACTTTTCTGAACCTACTCCTTTTAGGGAGTTTGCTGTTTAGGAGTCTGTTAACTTTTTTCTCCTATAGTGTCCCACAAATTTTTTATAGTCCACATGCAGTACCCTGTGATTCCTCTCACACTCCTCACATGATAGGGAACATTACTAGAGGATTATTTTCAATCATCTAGGGCGATTGATTCAGTGGTTGCTATTCCGTCTGGTTCTTCCCTGTTACCTGAAAGAGGAAGATACTTCGGGATTATCTGAGAGAGTATTCTCAGGCTCAGATGAATATTATTTTTATTTGATCCTGAGGTTGTTTTTCTGTCAGTTTTTTTAACTTGAACACCTCCATTTCTTTCATGTAATTAGCAAGAGTCCATGAGCTAGTGACGTATGGGATATACATTCCTACCAGGAGGGGCAAAGTTTCCCAAACCTCAAAATGCCTATAAATACACCCCTCACCACACCCACAAATCAGTTTTACAAACTTTGCCTCCTATGGAGGTGGTGAAGTAAGTTTGTGCTAGATTCTACGTTGATATGCGCTCCGCAGCAGGTTGGAGCCCGGTTTTCCTCTCGGCGTGCAGTGAATGTCAGAGGGATGTGAGGAGAGTATTGCCTATTTGAATTCAATGATCTCCTTCTACGGGGTCTATTTCATAGGTTCTCTGTTATCGGTCGTAGAGATTCATCTCTTACCTCCCTTTTCAGATCGACGATATACTCTTATATATACCATTACCTCTGCTGATTCTCGTTTCAGTACTGGTTTGGCTTTCTACTATATGTAGATGAGTGTCCTGGGGTAAGTAAGTCTTATTTTCTGTGACACTCCTAGCTATGGTTGGGCACTTTGTTTATAAAGTTCTAAATATATGTATTCAAACATTTATTTGCCTTGACTCAGAATGTTCAACTTTCCTTATTTTCAGTTTCATATTTGGGATAATGCATTTTAATTTAACATTTTTTACCTTAAAATTTGACTTTTTCCCTGTGGGCTGTTAGGCTCGCGGGGGCTGAAAATGCTTCATTTTATTGCGTCATTCTTGGCGCAGACTTTTTTGGCGCAAAAATTCTATTTCCGTTTCCGGCGTCATACGTGTCGCCGGAAGTTGCGTCATTTTTTGACGTTATTTTGCGCCAAAAATGTCGGCGTTCCGGACGTGGCATCATTTTTGGCGCCAGAAAGCATTTAGGCGCCAAATAATGTGGGCGTCTTATTTGGCGCGAAAAAATATGGGCGTCACTTTTGTCTCCACATTATTTAAGTCTCATTTTTTATTGCTTCTGGTTGCTAGAAGCTTGTTCTTTGGCATTTTTTCCCATTCCTGAAACTGTCATTTAAGGAATTTGATCAATTTTGCTTTATATATATGTTGTTTTTTCTCTTACATATTGCAAGATGTCTCACGTTGCATCTGAGTCAGAAGTTACTACAGGAAAATCGCTGTCAAGTGCTGAATCTACCAAAGCTAAGTGTATCTGCTGTAAACTTTTGGTAGCTATTCCTCCAGCTGTTGTTTGTATTGATTGTCATGACAAACTTGTTAAAGCAGATAATATTTCCTTTAGTAAAGTACCATTGCCTGTTGCAGTTCCTTCAACATCTAAGGTGCAGAATGTTCCTGATAATATAAGAGATTTTGTTTCTGAATCCATAAAGAAGGCTATGTCTGTTATTTCTCCTTCTAGTAAACGTAAAAAATCTTTTAAAACTCCTCTCCCTACAGATGAATTTTTAAATGAACATCATCATTCTGATTCTGATGATTCCTCTGGTTCAGAGGATTCTGTCTCAGAGGTTGATGCTGATAAATCTTCATATTTATTTAAAATGGAATTTATTCGTTCTTTACTTAAAGAAGTACTAATTGCTTTAGAAATAGAGGATTCTGGTCCTCTTGATACTAATTCTAAACGTTTAGATAAGGTATTTAAAGCTCCTGTGGTTATTCCAGAAGTTTTTCCTGTTCCTAATGCTATTTCTGCAGTAATCTCCAAAGAATGGGATAATTTGGGTAATTCATTTACTCCTTCTAAACGTTTTAAGCAATTATATCCTGTGCCGTCTGACAGATTAGAATTTTGGGACAAGATCCCTAAAGTTGATGGGGCTATTTCTACCCTTGCTAAACGTACTACTATTCCTACGTCAGATGGTACTTCGTTTAAGGATCCTCTAGATAGGAAAATTGAATCCTTTCTAAGAAAAGCTTATCTGTGTTCAGGTAATCTTCTTAGACCTGCTATATCTTTGGCTGATGTTGCTGCAGCTTCAACTTTTTGGTTGGAAACTTTAGCGCAACAAGTAACACATCGTGATTCTCATGATATTATTATTCTTCTTCAGCATGCTAATAATTTTATCTGTGATGCCATTTTTGATATTATCAGAGTTGATGTCAGGTTTATGTCTCTAGCTATTTTAGCTAGAAGAGCTTTATGGCTTAAAACTTGGAATGCTGATATGGCTTCTAAATCAACTTTACTTTCCATTTCTTTCCAGGGTAACAAATTATTTGGTTCTCAGTTGGATTCCATTATTTCAACTGTTACTGGTGGGAAAGGAACTTTTTTACCACAGGATAAAAAATCTAAAGGTAAAAACAGGGCTAATAATCGTTTTCGTTCCTTTCGTTTCAACAAAGAACAAAAGCCTGATCCTTCATCCTCAGGAGCAGTTTCAGTTTGGAGACCATCTCCAGTCTGGAATAAATCCAAGCCAGCTAGAAAGGCAAAGCCTGCTTCTAAGTCCACATGAAGGTGCGGCCCTCATTCCAGCTCAGCTGGTAGGGGGCAGGTTACGTTTTTTCAAGGAAATTTGGATCAATTCTGTTCACAATCTTTGGATTCAGAGCATTGTTTCAGAAGGGTACAGAATTGGTTTCAAGTTGAGACCTCCTGCAAAGAGATTTTTTCTTTCCCGTGTCCCAGTAAATCCAGTAAAAGCTCAAGCATTTCTGAAATGTGTTTCAGATCTAGAGTTGACTGGAGTAATTATGCCAGTTCCCGTTCCGGAACAGGGGATGGGGTTTTATTCAAATCTCTTCATTGTACCAAAGAAGGAGAATTCTTTCAGACCAGTTCTGGATCTAAAAATATTGAATCGTTATGTAAGGATACCAACCTTCAAGATGGTAACTGTAAGGACTATCTTACCTTTTGTTCAGCAAGGGAATTATATGTCCACAATAGATTTACAGGATGCATATCTGCATATTCCGATTCATCCAGATCATTATCAGTTCCTGAGATTCTCGTTTCTGGACAAGCATTACCAATTTGTGGCTCTGCCGTTTGGCCTAGCTACAGCTCCAAGAATTTTTACAAAGGTTCTCGGTGCCCTGCTGTCTGTAATCAGAGAACAGGGTATTGTGGTATTTCCTTATTTGGACGATATCTTGGTACTTGCTCAGTCTTTACATTTAGCAGAATCTGATACGAATCGACTTGTGTTGTTTCTTCAAGATCATGGTTGGAGGATCAATTTACCAAAAAGTTCTTTGATTCCTCAGACAAGGGTAACCTTTCTGGGTTTCCAGATGGATTCAGTGTCCATGACTCTGTCTTTAACAGACAAGAGACGTCTAAAGTTGATTACAGCTTGTCGAAACCTTCAGTCTCAATCATTCCCTTCGGTAGCCTTATGCATGGAAATTCTAGGTCTTATGACTGCTGCATCGGACGCGATCCCCTTTGCTCGTTTTCACATGCGACCTATTCAGCTCTGTATGCTGAAGCAATGGTGCAAGGATTACACGAAGATATCTCAATTAATATCTTTAAAACCGATTGTTCGACACTCTCTAACATGGTGGACAGATCACCATCGTTTAATTCAGGGGGCTTCTTTTGTGCTTCCGACCTGGACTGTAATTTCAACAGATGCAAGTCTCACAGGTTGGGGAGCTGTGTGGGGATCTCTGACGGCACAAGGAGTTTGGGAATCTCAGGAGGTGAGATTACCGATCAATATTTTGGAACTCCGTGCAATTTTCAGAGCTCTTCAGTTTTGGCCTCTTCTGAAGAGAGAATCGTTCATTTGTTTTCAGACAGACAATGTCACAACTGTGGCATACATCAATCATCAAGGAGGGACTCACAGTCCTCTGGCTATGAAAGAAGTATCTCGAATTTTGGTTTGGGCGGAATCCAGCTCCTGTCTAATCTCTGCGGTTCATATCCCAGGTGTAGACAATTGGGAAGCGGATTATCTCAGTCGCCAAACGTTGCATCCGGGCGAATGGTCTCTTCACCCAGAGGTATTTCTTCAGATTGTTCAAATGTGGGAATTTCCAGAAATAGATCTGATGGCGTCCCATCTAAACAAGAAACTTCCCAGGTATCTGTCCAGATCCCGGGATCCTCAGGCGGAGGCAGTGGATGCATTATCACTTCCTTGGAAGTATCATCCTGCCTATATCTTTCCGCCTCTAGTTCTTCTTCCAAGAGTAATCTCCAAGATTCTGAAGGAATGCTCGTTTGTTCTGCTGGTAGCTCCGGCATGGCCTCACAGGTTTTGGTATGCGGATCTTGTCCGGATGGCCTCTTGCCAACCGTGGACTCTTCCGTTAAGACCAGACCTTCTGTCACAAGGTCCTTTTTTCCATCAGGATCTGAAATCCTTAAATTTAAAGGTATGGAGATTGAACGCTTGATTCTTGGTCAAAGAGGTTTCTCTGACTCTGTGATTAATACTATGTTACAGGCTCGTAAATCTGTATCTCGAGAGATATATTATAGAGTCTGGAAGACTTATATTTCTTGGTGTCTTTCTCATCATTTTTCCTGGCATTCTTTTAGAATACCGAGAATTTTACAGTTTCTTCAGGATGGTTTAGATAAGGGTTTGTCCGCAAGTTCTTTGAAAGGACAAATCTCTGCTCTTTCTGTTCTTTTTCACAGAAAGATTGCTATTCTTCCTGATATTCATTGTTTTGTACAAGCTTTGGTTCGTATAAAACCTGTCATTAAGTCAATTTCTCCTCCTTGGAGTTTGAATTTGGTTCTGGGAGCTCTTCAAGCTCCTCCGTTTGAACCTATGCATTCATTGGACATTAAATTACTTTCTTGGAAAGTTTTGTTCCTTTTGGCCATCTCTTCTGCCAGAAGAGTTTCTGAATTATCTGCTCTTTCTTGTGAGTCTCCTTTTCTGATTTTTCATCAGGATAAGGCGGTGTTGCGAACTTCTTTTGAATTTTTACCTAAAGTTGTGAATTCCAACAACATTAGTAGAGAAATTGTGGTTCCTTCATTATGTCCTAATCCTAAGAATTCTAAGGAGAAATCGTTGCATTCTTTGGATGTTGTTAGAGCTTTGAAATATTATGTTGAAGCTACGAAATCTTTTCGTATGACTTCTAGTCTATTTGTTATCTTTTCCGGTTCTAGAAAAGGCCAGAAAGCTTCTGCCATTTCTTTGGCATCTTGGTTGAAATCTTTAATTCATCTTGCCTATGTTGAGTCGGGTAAAACTCCGCCTCAGAGATTTACAGCTCATTCTACTAGGTCAGTTTCTACTTCCTGGGCGTTTAGGAATGAAGCTTCGGTTGACCAGATCTGCAAAGCAGCAACTTGGTCCTCTTTGCATACTTTTACTAAATTCTACCATTTTGATGTATTTTCTTCTTCTGAAGCAGTTTTTGGTAGAAAAGTACTTCAGGCAGCGGTTTCAGTTTGAATCTTCTGCTTATGTTTTTCGTTAAACTTTATTTTGGGTGTGGATTATTTTCAGCAGGAATTGGCTGTCTTTATTTTATCCCTCCCTCTCTAGTGACTCTTGTGTGGAAAGATCCACATCTTGGGTAGTCATTATCCCATACGTCACTAGCTCATGGACTCTTGCTAATTACATGAAAGAAAACATAATTTATGTAAGAACTTACCTGATAAATTCATTTCTTTCATATTAGCAAGAGTCCATGAGGCCCGCCCTTTTTTTTTTTTTTTTGTGGTGGTTATGATTTTGTATAAAGCACAATTATTCCAATTCCTTATTTTATATGCTTCCGCACTTTTTTATCACCCCACTTCTTGGCTATTCGTTAAACTGAATTGTGGGTGTGGTGAGGGGTGTATTTATAGGCATTTTGAGGTTTGGGAAACTTTGCCCCTCCTGGTAGGAATGTATATCCCATACGTCACTAGCTCATGGACTCTTGCTAATATGAAAGAAATGAATTTATCAGGTAAGTTCTTACATAAATTATGTTATTTATTCAAAATGGAATTTATTCGTTCTTTACTTAAAGAAGTCTTAATTGCATTAGAAATAGAGGATTCTGGTCCTCTTGATACTAAATCTAAACGTTTAAATAAGGTTTTTAAATCTCCTGTAGTTATTCCAGAAGTTTTTCTTGTCCCTGATGCTATTTCTGAAGTAATCTCCAGGGAATGGAATAATTTGGGTAATTCATTTACTCCTTCTAAACGTTTTAAGCAATTATATCCTGTGCCAGCAGACAGATTAGAGTTTTGGGACAAAATCCCTAAAGTTGATGGGGCTATCTCTACTCTTGCTAAACGTACTACTATTCCTACGGCAGATAGTACTTCCTTTAAGGATCCTTTAGATAGAAAGATTGAATCCTTTCTAAGAAAAGCTTACTTATGTTCAGGTAATCTTCTTAGACCAGCTATATCTTTAGCGGATGTTGCTGCAGCTTCAACTTTTTGGTTAGAAGCTTTAGCGCAACAAGTAACAGATCATAATTCTCATAGCATTGTTAATCTTCTTCAACATGCTAATAACTTTATTTGTGATGCCATCTTTGATATCATTAGAGTCGATGTCAGGTATATGTCTCTAGCTATTTTAGCTAGAAGAGCTTTATGGCTTAAAACTTGGAATGCTGATATGTCTTCTAAGTCAACTTTGCTTTCCTTTTCTTTCCAGGGTAATACATTATTTGGTTCTCAGTTGGATTCTATTATCTCAACTGTTACTGGTGGGAAAGGAACTTTTTTACCACAGGATAAAAAATTTAAAGGTAAATTTAGGTCTAATAATCGTTTTCGTTCCTTTCGTCACAATAAGGAACAAAAGCCTGATTCTTCACCCACAGGAGCGGTATCAGTTTGGAAACCATCTCCAGTCTGGAATAAATCCAAGCCTTTTAGAAAACCAAAGCCAGCTCCCAAGTCCACATGAAGGTACGGCCCTCATTCCAGCCCAGCTGGTAGGGGGCAGATTACGTTTTTTCAAAGAAATTTGGTTCAATTCAATTCACAATCTTTGGATTCAGAACATTGTTTCAGAAGGGTACAGAATTGGCTTCAAGATAAGGCCTCCTGCAAAGAGATTTTTTCTTTCCCGTGTCCCAGTAAATCCAGCGAAAGCTCAAGCATTTCTGAAATGTGTTTCAGATCTAGAGTTGGCTGGAGTAATTATGCCAGTTCCAGTTCTGGAACAGGGGCTGGGGTTTTATTCAAATCTCTTCATTGTACCAAAGAAGGAGAATTCCTTCAGACCAGTTCTGGATCTAAAAATATTGAATCGTTATGTAAGGATACCAACATTCAAAATGGTAACTATAAGGACTATCCTGCCTTTTGTTCAGCAAGGGCATTATATGTCCACAATAGATTTACAGGATGCATATCTGCATATTCCGATTCATCCAGATCACTATCAGTTTCTGAGATTCTCTTTCCTAGACAAGCATTACCAGTTTGTGGCTCTGCCGTTTGGCCTAGCAACAGCTCCAAGAATTTTTACAAAGGTTCTCGGTGCCCTTCTGTCTGTATTCAGAGAACAGGGTATTGTGGTATTTCCTTATTTGGACGATATCTTGGTACTTGCTCAGTCTTCACATTTAGCAGAATCTCATACGAATCGACTTGTGTTGTTTCTTCAAGATCATGGTTGGAGGATCAATTTACCGAAAAGTTCATTGATTCCTCAGACAAGGGTAACCTTTTTAGGTTTCCAGATAGATTCAGTGTCCATGACTCTGTCTCTGACAGACAAGAGACGTCTAAAATTGATCTCAGCTTGTAGAAACCTTCAATCACAATCATTCCCTTCGGTAGCCTTATGCATGGAAATTCTAGGTCTTATGACTGCTGCATCGGACGCGATCCCCTTTGCTCGTTTTCACATGCGACCTCTTCAGCTCTGTATGCTGAACCAGTGGTGCAGGGATTACACAAAGATATCTCAATTAATATCTTTAAAACCGATTGTACGACACTCTCTGACGTGGTGGACAGATCACCATTGTTTAGTTCAGGGGGCTTCTTTTGTTCTTCCGACCTGGACTGTAATTTCAACAGATGCAAGTCTGACAGGTTGGGGAGCTGTTTGGGGGTCTCTGACAGCACAAGGGGTTTGGGAATCTCAGGAGGTGAGATTACCTATCAATATTTTGGAACTCTGTGCGATTTTCAGAGCTCTTCAGTCATGGCTTCTTGTAAAGAGAGTATCGTTCATTTGTTTTCAGACAGACAATGTCACAACTGTGGCATACATCAATCATCAAGGAGGGACTCACAGTCCTCTGGCTATGAAATAAGTATCTCGAATACTGGTATGGGCGGAATCCAGCTCCTGTCTAGTTTCTGCGGTTCATATCCCAGGTATAGACAATTGGGAAGCGGATTATCTCAGTCGCCAAACGTTACATCCGGGCGAATGGTCTCTTCACACAGAGGTATTTCTTCAGATTGTTCAAATGTGGGGACTTCCAGAAATAGATCTGATGGCTTCTCATCTAAACAAGAAACCTCCCAGGTATCTGTCCAGATCCAGGGATCCTCAGGCGGAAGCAGTGGATGCATTGTCACTTCCTTGGAAGTATCATCCTGCCTATCTCTTTCCGCCTCTAGTTCTTCTTCCAAGAGTAATCTCCAAGATTCTGAAGGAATGCTCGTTTTTTCTGCTGGTGGCTCCAGCATGGCCTCACAGGTTTTGGTATGCGGATCTTGTCCGGATGGCCTCTTGCCAACCGTGGACTCTTCCGTTAAGACCAGACCTTCTGTCACAAGGTCCATTTTTCCATCAGGATCTCAAATCCTTAAATTTAAAGGTATGGAGATTGAACGCTTGATTCTTAGTCAAAGAGGTTTCTCTGACTCTGTGATTAATACTATGTTACAGGCTCGTAAATCTGTATCTAGGAAGATATATTATAGAGTCTGGAAGACTTACATTTCTTGGTGTCTTTCTCATCATTTTTCCTGGCATTCTTTTAGAATTCCGAGAATTTTACAGTTTCTTCAGGATGGTTTGGATAAAGGTTTGTCTGCAAGTTCCTTGAAAGGACAAATCTCTGCTCTTTCTGTTCTTTTTCACAGAAAGATTGCTAATCATCCTGATATTCATTGTTTTGTACAAGCTTTGGTTCGTATAAAACCTGTCATTAAGTCAATTTCTCCTCCTTGGAGTTTGAATTTGGTTCTGGGGGCTCTTCAAGCTCCTCCGTTTGAACCTATGCATTCATTGGACATTAAATTACTTTCTTGGAAAGTTTTGTTCCTTTTGGCCATCTCTTCTGCTAGAAGAGTTTCTGAATTATCTGCTCTTTCTTGTGAGTCTCCTTTTCTGATTTTTCATTAGGATAAGGCGGTGTTGCGAACTTCTTTTAAATTTTTACCTAAGGTTGTGAATTCTAACAACATTAGTAGAGAAATTGTGGTTCCTTCATTATGTCCTAATCCTAAGAATTCTAAGGAGAAATCATTGCATTCTTTGGATGTCGTTAGAGCTTTGAAATATTATATTGAAGCCACTAAGAATTTCCGAAAGACTTCTAGTCTATTTGTTATCCTTTCCAGTTCTAGGAAAGGTCAGAAGGCCTCTGCCATTTCTTTGGCATCTTGGTTAAAATCTTTAATTCATCATGCCTATGTTGAGTCGGGTAAAACAACGCCTCAGAGGATTACAGCTCATTCTACTAGGTCAGTTTCTACTTCCTGGGCTTTTAGGAATGAAGCTTCGGTTGATCAGATTTGCAAAGCAGCAACTTGGTCTTCTTTGCATACTTTTACTAAATTCTACCATTTTGATGTGTTTTCTTCTTCTGAAGCAGTTTTTGGTAGAAAAGTACTTCAGGCAGCTGTTTCAGTTTGATTCTTCTGCTTATCATTTCAGTTTTTTTCATTAGAAGATTTAAACTTTATTTTGGGTGTGGATTATTTTCAGCGGAATTGGCTGTCTTTATTTTATCCCTCCCTCTCTAGTGACTCTTGCGTGGAAGATCCACATCTTGGGTAGTCATTATCCCATACGTCACTAGCTCATGGACTCTTGCTAATTACATGAAAGAAAACATAATTTATGTAAGAACTTACCTGATAAATTCATTTCTTTCATATTAGCAAGAGTCCATGAGGCCCACCCTTTTTGTGGTGGTTATGATTTTTTTGTATAAAGCACAATTATTCCAATTCCTTATTTTTTATGCTTTCGCACTTTTTTCTTATCACCCCACTTCTTGGCTATGCGTTAAACTGATTTGTGGGTGTGATGAGGGGTGTATTTATAGGCATTTTGAGGTTTGGGAAACTTTGCCCCTCCTGGTAGGAATGTATATCCCATACGTCACTAGCTCATGGACTCTTGCTAATATGAAAGAAATGAATTTATCAGGTAAGTTCTTACATAAATTATGTTTTTTTTATTTTAGGAGGTTTTTTGCTACCCTGGGCGACATCGACACTACCGGTGTAATGTATCCTAGTGCGTCCAGTAAGTTATAAGGAAGAGTAGTTTCCATCTTAGCTAAGAGAACTACTATACCCTTCGAGGATAGTTGGGTGTTTTTCACCGGCCCTATGGACAAAACTTGGAAAAGGGTTTGCAAGAGCAAACAAATGTGTACTTTGCTAAGTCATATTCTCCCCTGGATAAGATCCAGGATAGGATAAAAGCTTTCAAATTGGCTAATTCCTTTATTTCTTTATTCTTCCCTTCAAATTATCAAAATGGGGGACATAGGTTTCTCTGTTCCAGATCACAGAGCCTTATGGTTAGAGCCTTGTTCTACGGATGTATGCTCTAAGTCTAAGCTTTTAGCAATTCCTTACAAGGGGAAGATCTTGTTGGGACCTGTCTTGACGGAAATAATCTCTTTTGCATTTAAAGATTTAAAAAAAACAAAAAAAACACATAGCCTGCTGTTGAATCAAAGACAGCATGAAGGACATGCCCCCAATCCGGGATCGGATTTTAAAGGGGACAGGCTTTCCGTCTTTGCTCAAGTTTGGGTTCGAGATGTTCAGGATCTCTGGGCAATAGATAATAGTGTCCCAGGGACACAAATTAGAGTTCAAAAAGTTTTCCTCCCAGAGGCAGGTTTCTGCTTTCAAAATTATCTGCAGATCAGATAAAGGGAGAGGTGCTCTTACACTGCGTAGGAGACCTCTCAGACCTGGGAGTGATTGTTCCAGTTCCACAACAGGTTCAGGGTCTGAGTTTTTTGTCCCAATCGGTTTGTGGTTCCCAAATAAGAGGGAACCTTCAGACCACCTTTAGATCTCAGGAGTCTAAACAAATTTCTTAGTGTACCATCCTTCAAGATGGAAACTATTCATTCCATTCTTCTCTTGATCCAGGAGGTTCAATTTATGACAGCAGTGGATTCAAAGGACGCGTACCTTCATGTGCCATTCTCTAGAATCATCTCAAGTTCTAAGGTTTGCCTTTCTGGACAAATGCTTCCAGTTCGTGGCTCTTCCTTTCGGTCTTGCCACAGCTCTCTGTTGGCGGTGCTTCGGTTATGGGGCATTGCAGTGGCGCTCTATCTGAACGACGTCCTAGTCCAGACGCCATCCTTACAGCAAGCAAGATGTCACACAGACATGGTGTTATCCTTCCTGCAATATCACAGGTGGAAGGTAAATTTGGATATGAGTTCCTCAGTCCCAAACACAAGGTTAACTTTCGGAGGAACCATAATAGATTCCATATCAATGAGGATTTTTCTGACAGAATGTCAGGAAATCAGTTTATCGATACTTGTCTAGTCATTCAGTCCACTCCTCTGCCTTCAGTGGCTCAGTGGCTCAGTGCATGGAGGTACTTGGGCTGATGGTGGCGGCAATGGACATCATCCCGTTTGCTTGATTCCATCTCAGACCTCTGCATTTAAGTATGCTCAGGCAATGGATCAGAGATTATACAGATTTGTCTCCTCAAATACTACTGGAGCAGGAGACAAGGGATTCTCTTCAATGGTGTTGTCTCTGGATCATCTCTCCCAGGGAACCTGTTTTCGCAGATCATCTTGGGTAATTGTGACAACAGACGCCAGCCTTCTAGGGTGGGGAGCAGTCTGGAGGCTCCCTAAGGGCTTAGAAGGTTTGGACTCAGCCAGAGTCTGTTCTTCCTATAAACATTCTGGAGCTGATAGCAATCTACAATGTTCTTCTGGCCTGGCCTCAGTCAGCCTCGGCCCAGTTTATCAGGTTCCAGTCGAACAAAATAACGTCAGTGACTTACATCAATCCTTGGCGATGACAGAGGTATCAAAAATAATTCAGTGGGGGACGGCGGCCCATTTTTGCTGCTTGTCAGCGATCCACATCCCAGGGGTGGACTGCTGGGAGGCAGTTTTTCTGAGCAGACCGAATTTTCATCCGGGGGAGTGGGAACTCCATCCGGAAGTGTTCTCCGGAATTTGCTTTTCTTCTTCGGGTCATTGCTCTAATCAAGCAGGAGAGGGCATCAGTGATCTTCATAGCACCGGCTTAGCCTCGCAGGATTTGGTATGCAAATCTGGTGGACATGTCATTTCTGCCACTTTGGAGACTTCCGTTGAGGAAGGACCTTCTAGTCAAGGGCTCCTCCTTTTTTACATCTGGTTTCTCTGAAACTGACTGCTTGGAGATTGAACGCTTAATATTATCCAAGCAGAGTTTTTCTGTTTCGGTCATTGAGACCATGATTCAGGTTCGTAAGCCTGTCACTAGAAAAATGTATCATTAGATGTGGCGTAAATATCTCTATTGGTGTTAATCCATGGGCTACTTATGGAGTAGAGCTAGGATTCCTGGAATTGTGTCTTTTCTCCAAGAGGGTTTGGAGAAAGGTTTATTGTTAAGTTCCCTAAAGGGTCTAATCTCTGTCTTTGTCTATTTTGTTTCACAAACGTCTGGCAGATGTCCCAGATGTACAATCATTTTGTCAGGCCTTGGTCAGGATCAGGCCTGTGTTCATACCAGATACTCCTCCATGGAGTCGGAATTTAGTTCTCAGAGTTCTTCAAGGGGCTTCGTTTGAGCCTATGCATTCTTTAGATATAAAGTCGTTGTCTTGGAAAGCTTTATAACTTGTTGCTCTTTCTTCTGTTCGGAGAGTGTCAGAGCTCTCGGTATTACATTTGGAGTCTCTTTATCTTATTTCTTTTCAGATAAGGTAGTTTTTACGTACTAAATTAGGATTTCTTCCTAAGGTTGTTCTGATCGGAATATTAATTTAGGAGATTTTTGTTCCTTCCTTGTGTCCTAATCCTTCTTTTCAGAAGGAAAGACTTCTGCACAATTTGGACGTGGTCCGTGAGTTAAAGTTTTACCTGCAGGCGACTAAGGACTTTCATCAGTCTTCTTCTTTGTTTGTGGGTTTTTTTCAGGAACATGCAAGGGACAGAATGCTACGGCTACTTCCCTTTGTTTTTGGCTGAAGAGTATTATATGTTTTGCATATGAAACTGCTGGACAACAGCCTCCCGAGAGAGTTATGGCTCATTCCACTAGGGCTGTTACTTCCTTATGATGCATTCAAAGATGAAGCTTCTGAGAATCAGATTTGCTAGGCTGCAACTTGGTCCTCTCTTCACAAGTTCTATAATTTTGTCATTTTTGCTTCGGCTGAGGCCGCTTTTGGGAGAAAGGTTCTTCAAGCCAATGGTGCCTTCCGTTTAGGTTCCCTGTCTTGTCCCTCCCGTATAATCTGTGTACTCTAGCTTGGGTATTGAATCTCATTAGTAATTAAGATGATTCGTGGACTCATTGTGTCTTAAAAAAGAAAAGAAAATTTATGCATACCTGATAAATTTATTTCTTTTTTGACACTTTGAGTCCACGGCCCGCCCTGTTCTTTTAGACAGGTTGTGGGTTATTGTAAACTTCAGACACCTCTGCACCTTGGATTTTCCTTTCTCTTCCTAACTTCAGTCGAATGACTGGAATTTGGAGGGAAGGGAGGAGCTATTTAACAGCTCTGGTGTGGTGCTCTTTGCCTCCTCCTGCTGACCAGGAGGTGAATATCCCATTAGTAATTAAGATGATCCGTGGACTCATCATGTAAAAAAAGAAATAAATGTATCAGGTAAACATAAATTTTATTATTTTTATCCAATTTACTTCATTGTCATAGTATCTATTTTTGATGGAGCAGCTATGCACTAATGGGAGCTATCTGAAGACATCTGGTGAACCAATAAAAAGAGGCATTTTTGTGCAGCAACCAATCAGCAGCTAGCTCTCAGTAATGCATTGCTGTTCTTGAGCCTACCTAGATATGCTTTTCAACTAAGGATACAAAGAAAATTAAGCAGTTTAGATAATAGAAGCGAATTAGAAAGTTGTTTAAAATCACATGTTCTGTCTGAATCAGAAGAAAATGTATGGGTTTTATGTCCCTTTAAAGGTGTGTGTGAATATTTATCTACAGTATATAATACCCATGGTTTTCTATTTGCTCTCTCACATTGTTTTAGATATTTACTCACCTTTGAGGCTTATGTTCAATTATTGCCCTTAAAGGAATGGTTCTCAATGAATATGTTGGGACACACAAGGGTGTCAGAGTTAGGATTTAGGTGGGAGGAAAAACCTTTCATTAGCAACCAATAGTTTATGATGCAATGCAGTGATAAAGATAACTCTTAGACACAAAGACTTTGTGCTGGAAAAAGTAATGGCAATAATCTCTCTTAATCTTGAATGGTTATTTGAAAGAAAAGAAAAAGCATATTATCTACGTATATACATAAGATTTGTTGCATTTGTGGAGGCAATGTCAGTAATTTAAAATGAGAATTAGAGGTGCCACATGAATATTAGAATTATCAAGAAAGACAGAAAATGGAAAAAAAGTTTATCTACTAGTCTTAAGTGATATCTTGTTAAAGGACCATGAAAAGCAGTATAAATGTTATAGAAATAACGGTTCTCCCATATAGTTACTGTTTAAATTATGCTGAATCACCTACCTCATTTTTTAAATTAATTTTCAAACGGGTTAAAATTTGAATCCATTTGTTCATCTTTACCAATGACAGCCTTTTTGTCCATGTCTCCTTATTTCTTTTTAAAGACACGATGAGTCCACGGATCATCATCCTTACTTGTGGGATATCGCCTCCTGGTCTTCAGGAGGAAGCAAAGAGCCCCACAGCAGAGCTGTTAAATAGCTCCTCCCTTCCCTCCCACTCCAGTCATTCTCTTTGGCTGCGTTAGTGCTAGGAAGAGGTAAAGTGAGGTGTTAGGTCAGATTCTTCAATCAAGAAAGTGGTGCCAGAGAGTGCTACTTTGTTCTGGGGTGTAGCCGTAGTCCATATCAGTCTCTACAGTAGAGCTTTTGATGGCTTTAGAGCTATGAGAACTTGTGGGACATAATTCTCGCTGCGCCTCCCATTTTCAGCTGCCCTATATCCTTCAGCCTGAGTTTCTTTCTGACTCAGCATGACTTTATCTTTCAGGCCAATGTGAGGGAGAGGACCTCTCAAGCTTGTGAACTGCCTTCCTGCCAGGCGGTGTTTGAGGTAAGTGCTACCTTTTCTGGGATTTAAGGAGTCTCAGGGTTGTTATCTTAGCACTATGGCCCATAAGAGGTTAATGGAGCCTTTTATGTGGGGACTGTGTTAGACTTTCTGAATATAAAGTCTTATTTGGGCAGTGATTTGGTGCAGGCACTGGGTCTTGAGTTAGTTTGCTCATTTTATTTTCAATAGAGGGCTCCGGTGGTTTCACTTTGATTTTTTTTCTCTAGAGGGAAACATAGTGTTGCAGCACGCCCACGAAGGGCGGGACTTCCTGTTTTTTTGGCGCCTCTGCTTGTAGAGTTATTTTCAAGCAGTTGCAGGCTTCAGTTGGGCTGTACTGGTTTTCTGGGCTAGAGCAGCATGTAATCACCTTTTCATGCGCTTTTAGCACAAATGCGTCCTTAATCCGGTCCTTTTGACAGACTGCAGTAGAGGATCGTTTGTTTCTGGGATCGATAGCATTAGTTAAGGTAGTAGCACCTCAGCTGGTTGCTGTGGTGCAGAGGCTTATTTATTGCTTATTTCTTCTGAGTGTTATTTTACTATAGTAAAATTGGCAGTTTTTGTCTGAGAAAGAAAAACTGTTTGAATTTAAAGAGACAGTAACGGTTTTTGATATTTTTATTTTATTGTTTTTTTCCAGTATTTTTTCTGCTTAATATCAATATTTTTGTGAAAAGATGGATCAAGATGAGGTTCAAGGAGTTACATGTGCTTCATGTCTTGATGCATATGTGGAACCACCAATCCCTTTTTGTCCTACATGTATTGAAAGGACTGTAAGTTCTAGGGATAAAAATTTTACTGAGCCAATCTCCTCTCAGGCGGATGTTGTCCAAGAGTCTTCTAATGAGCGTCAATTTATGACGCAGCTTTCTCCCCAAGCTTCCCAAAAATCAACGCCCCCACCAGCAGTGCCCTGCACTTCTGCTCTAGCTCCTGCTGGAGTTACTTTAAAGGACATAGCGGTGGTTATGTCCTCCACAATTTCTGATGCGTTATCTGCTTTTCCTATGATTAAAGGTAAGCGCAAGAGGAAAGACGAGCAGGTTATCAGTGAGGTTTCTGATGCCATGGTGGCAGTCTCAGAGGTACCCTCCCAGGGAACTGAAATGGAGGGTATAGAGGTCTTATCAGATGGCGAGGTTTCAGATTCAGAACCTTTGACTGATTCAGAGGTTGTCTCTTTCCGATTTAAGCTAGAACACCTCCGTCTGTTACTCAGGGTGGTGTTGGTTACCTTAGACGACTGTGATTCCACAGTAGTAATCACTCCTGTGAAGGCGAGTAAATTGGACAGATATTTCAAAGTTCCAACTTTCTCAGATGTTTTTCCAGTTCCTAAGCAAGCTTCAGAGATTTTTTCTAAGGAATGGGAGAGACCAGGTATTCCCTTCTCTCCATCGCCTATTTTCAGGAAGATGTTTCCTATAGCTGATGCTATCAAAGAAACTTGGCAAACGGTGCCTAAGGTGGAAGGGGCTATCTCCACCTTAGCCAAGCGAACTACTATTCCTATTGAGGATAGCTGTGCTTTTAAGGATCCCATGGACAAGAAGTTGGAGGGTCTACTTAAAAAGATTTATGTTCACCAGGGTCTGCTGTTGCAGCCGGCTGCGTGCATTGCTACTGTCACTAGTGCGGCAGCTTATTGGTTTGATGCTCTGTCTGAGTCTCTTAAGTTTGAGACTTCTTTGGAGGAGATCCAAGATA
This sequence comes from Bombina bombina, assembly GCF_027579735.1. Classification (NCBI taxonomy): domain Eukaryota; kingdom Metazoa; phylum Chordata; class Amphibia; order Anura; family Bombinatoridae; genus Bombina; species Bombina bombina. The sequence continues at coordinate 536,858,697 of NC_069499.1, forward strand.
GGATTAAAGCTCTGAAGTTAGCCAATGCTTTTATTACGGATGCTTCTCTGCAAATTACTAAATTAGCAGCTAAGAGTTCAGGGTTTTCTATCCTAGCCCGCAGAGCCTTGTGGTTAAAGCCTTGGTCTGCAGACGTTTGATCTAAGTCTAAGATTCTAGCTATTCCTTACAAGGGAAAGACCTTGTTTGGACCTGGTCTGAAGGAAATTATCTCTGACATCATGGGAGGTAAGGGTCATCTCCTTCCTCAGGATAAGAGAAATAAGCAAAAAGGACGACAAAGTAATTTTCGTTCCTTTCGCAATTTCAAGGGCAATTCCAAACCGGGAGGAAACTATTCGCAATCTAAGCCTACTTGGAGACCCAACCAGCCTTGGAACAAGGGTAAACAGTCCAAGAAGCCTGCTTCTGACTCCAAAACAGCATGAAGAGCATGCCTCCAATCTGGTACCGGATCTGGTGGGGGGCAGACTTTCTTTCTTCGTTCAGGCTTGGGTGCGAGATGTTCAGGATCCCTGGGCTATAGAAATAGTGTCCTCAAGGAAGATTTCTTCTTTCAAGATTATCTGCAAACCAGATAAAAAGAGAGGCGTTCTTAGATTGTGTAAGAGACCTCTCCTCCCTGGGAGTGATTATTCCCGTTCCTGTACAGGAACACAGGCAGGGTTTTTATTCAAATCTGTTTGTAGTTCCCAAAAGGAGGGAACTTTCAGACCTATTTTAGACATCAAGAGTCTGAACAAGTTTCTCAGAGTTCCATCTTTCAAGATGGAAACTATTTGTACCATTCTTCCATTGATCCAGGAGGGTCAATTTATGACGACAGTGGACTTAAAGGATGCATATCTACATGTTCCTATCCACAGAGATAATTACAAGTTCCTAAGGTTTGCCTTTCTGGACAGACACTTTCATTTTGTGGCTCATCCTTTCGGGTTGGCCACAGCACCCAGAATTTTCACAAAGGTTCTGGGGTCTCTGCTGGCGGTTTTAAGACCACGGGGCATTGCGGTGGCGCCTTATCTGGATGATATTCTAATCCAGACACCATCTTGTCAACAAACAAGGTCCCATATCTACATTGTACTATCCTTCCTGAGAACTCACGGGTGGAAGGTAAATCTGAAAAAGAGTTCCTTAATCCCGAAAGCAAGGGTGACTTTCTTGGGAACTGTAATCGATTCTGTATCCATGAGGATTTTTCTGACAGAGGTCAGGAAGTCCAAGATTCTAGATACCTGTCGAGCCCTTCAGTCCAATCCTCGGCCGTCAATGGCCCAGTGCATGGAAGTAATCGGACTGATGGTGGTGATCGGCAATGGACATCATCCCATTTGCTCGGTTTCACGTAAGACCTCTGCAGTTAAACATGCTCAGGCTGTGGAATGGAGATTATGCAGACTTGTCTCCTCGAATAACCCTAGAGCAGGAGACAAGGGACTCACTTCAATGGTGGTTGTCTCTGGATCATCTATCCCAGGGAACATGCTTTCGCAGACCATCCTGGGTGATTGTGACAACAGATGCCAGCCTTCTAGGGTGGGGAGCTCTAAAGTCTTAGGGAGTGTGGACTCCGGCGGAGTCTGTTCTTCTGTTCATCCTGGAACTGAGAGCGATTTTCAATGCTCTTCTAGCCTGGCCTCAGTTGGCTTCGGCCCAGTTTATCAGATTCCAGACGGACAATATAATGACAGTGGCTTACATCAATCATCAGGGAGGAATGAGGAGTTCCTTAGCGATGACAGAGGTAGCCAAGATAATCCGGTGGGCGAAAGCCCATTCTTGCCATCTGTCAGCGATCCACATCCCAGGGGTGGACAACTGGGAGGCGGACTTTCTGAGCAGGCAGGCCTTTCATCCGGGAGAGTGGGAACTTCATTCGGGAGTATTCTTCAACCTGATTCTCAAATGGGGTCAGCCGGAGTTAGATCTCATGGCGTCTCGTCAGAATGCCAAGCTCCCGAGATACGGGTCAAGGTACAGGGATCCTCAGGCAGAGCTGATAGATGCTCTAGCAGTTTCTTGGTCCTTCAGCCTAGCCTATCTTTTTCCTCCGTTTGCTCTTCTTCCTCGAGTCATTGCTCGAATCAAACAGGAGAAGGCATCAGTGATCCTCATTACTCCGGCATGGCCTCGCAGGATCTGGTATGCCGATCTGGTAGACATGTCTTTCCTGTCACCTTGGAGACTGCCATTAAGGAAGGATCTTCTCATTCAGGGACCCTTCCTTCATCCAAATCTAATTTCTCTGAAGCTGACTGCTTGGAGATTGAACGCTTAATTTTATCCAAGCGAGGTTTTTCTGATTCGGTCATAGAGACCTTGATTCAGGCGCGTAAGCCTGTAACTAGAAAAATTTACTATAAGATATGGCGAAAATATCTTTATTGGTGTGAATTCAAGGGCTACTTATAGAGTAGAGTTAGGATTCCCAGAATTTTGTCTTTTCTCCAAGAAGGATTGGAGAAGTGTTTATGGGCAAGTTCCCTGAGGGGTCAGATCTCTGCCTTATCTATTTTGTTACACAAACGTCTAGCTGATGTCCCAGATGTCCAATCCTTTTGTCAGCCCTTGGTTAGGATCAGGCCTGTTTTCAAACCAATTACTCCTCCATGGAGTCTGAATTTAGTTCTTAAGGTTCTTCAAGTGGCTCCGTTTGAGCCTATTCATTCCTTAGATATTAAGTTGTTATCTTGGAAAGTTTTATTTCTTGTTGCTATTTCTTCAGCTCGAGGAGTGTCTGAGCTTTCGGTGTTGCAATACAGTTCGCCTTACCTTATTTTCCATAAAGTAGTTTTACGTACTAAACTGGGTTTTCTTCCTAAGGTTGTTTCAGACAGGAACATTAATCAGGAGATGATTGTTCCTTCCTAGTGTCCTAATCCTTCTTCTCAGAAGGAAAGACTTCTACATAATTTGGACGTACTTGCAGAAAGATTGGGATTAGTTCCCTGGAAAGAAATGCTGTGTAGCACTCTCTGCCCAGACTGGGGTAGAGCCACTAATACCTTTTAAAATTTAACTTTTATTTCTTCACTTTAAAAAATGGGTGAACATAAACAAACCAATTAAAATATCTCTATCTCTAAATGGCTAGTATCAATTATTTCTGGTTTTTATCAAATTATTCAAGTAACCGGCTTTTTTTCTAATACTTATATATGTAGTTTTGTTATATTAGTCGGTACTTTGTTTTATTAATCAAACCAGATTAATCAAAAACTGGTAATGGGTATTAGTTGTGTTAGGTAGTCTCTTATATTTTTCGAGGCTTGAATTAGTGTATAATGGGTTAGGGTTAAACCTGAGTAACAGCAGGGATTATCAGAGTTTATCTGTATTTGTACATAGAACTTGGTAATGGTTGGGTATTTTGAGATCTGTTTTACTTTATTGTGTAAAGGTGCGTATGCTCTTCTTTGGGTATTTCTTATATTTAGAGTTATTTATAGTTTACATAAATTCTTCAAACATATGATTGAGATCTGTTATTTTGTCTCACTCCTTATAAATAAAGTGATCTCATATTCGTGTTTCGTGTGTTCTTTGTGTATAGTTCTGAATACTCAATCCAATAAAGACACCAGTCTGCCTGACTATTTACTGGTAGTTTTTTCTAAGACCCACTGTTCAAAATCTTTCTTTTTTTCTTTTTTTCTTTTTTAATTTTTTATGCAAACCCTTTTTCCTATGGATGGCGGGCTGGTTATATTTATATGAGTCTCTCTGTCTCTTTCTTTATTGGGCACTTAGAGACTGTTTTTATTCATAGTTTCAACATCCACCTTTAGATTTTATTCCACTTAATGGTACTTAGCTTCTTTGTATTGGGTGTGTTTCTAAGATAACCATATGAAATCTATGTTCTCTGTATTCATATAATCAAGTTGCTATAATGTTTCTATATCACACCTATTATGTAATTCTACAGTGTTATTTTGAGCGCACAATGTTGCGACACTCTGGTTTCGGTTTGTGGTTAGAAATTCAAACACTGGTTATCTTTATAATAAAAGCTTGTCTTTTGTTTACTCTTATACCACTCGTAATATGTAATTCTGGAGTGTTATTACAAATTTGCGATATTACAACACTCTCACTTTGTTTCCTTGCTGTAGGCTCTGATGTCTGTGGTTATAAATGTATTCTGCCCCTGATTTTTATTTTCACTCAATATTCTTAACCTTAACTGTTGGTTGTACTTCTATGTAAGTTATTACCAACACCCGGTATTATGTCGGTGTTGTTTACTTGTAATAGTATTGACAGTAGTTCCCTGTCTGTCGCCCTGCGTTGTTGTTCACTACAGCTGAGTACGGCAGAGTGCTATGTCGTTATGGTTTATTTCTAATATCATTTACAATATTATCTTAGCTACCGCTCCACGCTGTAGTTCACTACAGCTAAGTAATGCAGTGTGTCACTCCTGCTAAGTCAGGTTCGGTTATGAGTCTATTAGCCACCGATACCTTTGCTGGGTCAGGTTCCCTTGTAATACTAGTTAGATTACTTAGATAAAGTTGCCCTTAAATTCTGTTTCCGTGCTTATCAAATTTAACCCATAAACACTGACATGCATTCACACACTGTCTTTGCACTTCCCATTACTTGTTCGATTTAGCACTATTAGAGATAGATTACATTAAAACACAAATACACATCACACTTTAGTGGGACCCCATTGTCCCACACAACCCCCCTGACGCGTTTCGCCAGTTACGGCTTTATCAAAGGTGGCGGGCCGCCGATTTTCAAAGCCTTTATTTATTTTCCATTGCGGAAGTTCCGCCTCTACCCTGTTTTCGTTCGTTAGTCTTGGCTGTCAATCTCGTATGTACAGCCTATTGGGATCAATGTGTTTAATACTGACTTTCATTTTAAGGTCGACTGCTGATTTTTTAACTTAAGGTGGATCTCATCCTTTGCTCAATTCACGAATATTTTATTTATATATCGATACTCCTTTTTGCTGTGAGTTTAGTAGATCATAGATATGCCGTATATTATACTATTATATAGATGTTTTTTTCATTTTATTAACAGTGGGTATATGATATTTTTGCCCTTATTGGTGTCATATTTTCTTCTATGAAGAAGTGTTATTGTTGATACTATTTTCACATATATTTTTCTGGTACCTAGGTCCGAGTATTTGAATTTTTAACAATATGATGAACACTAACACAACTGTAATAGATGACTCGGGTCTTATGGTGTTATTACTGTTGTTCGTCTGTATAAAATAGTACGATATTGGTTTTCCTATATACATCTATGTTTACTATTTATCACTATCTATCATTTACATGATTCCTCATGAATTGTATTATATTTCTTGCATTTTATCTTATTTATCGAATATTATTTTTAACTTATTTTGTCTGAACAATTGCCTGTGTGAACACTGTTCTAAAATGCATTTTTGTGTTTGATTATAATTAACTGTGTGCTCATTGTGATAAAATTAATCTCCTCCAGTGCAAATGTTGCTTGTGTGCTCTTTGTGAAAGAAACTAATACCTATACAAATCTTGGCTGGGTGCTCTTCTTCTGTGCCTATTGGTGACCTTGTGTTCTTATTGAAACGGAATGATATACTTATTTTTGTGGTGTTCCTTATATTCCCATCTAACTTGGTCTTGTTGTGGTTGGTGAATTGTGTCTGTTAAGTCCTTGTTGTGAATTATTCTCTCTTACTTATTGCATACCTTACTGGTATTGTATATTGTTTGGTGCTTTCACAAATGGTTGCGTGCCAACATCAATTTACAGTGTTACTATAGTGATTTGATTCCATTGTGTCTTATAAAGTAATATAATGAAAAGGCTGTGATCTCTTTTCTTTATTGCATACCATACTGGTGTTATGTATTTTTTGGTACCCTCACAAATTGTTGTGTACCAACACCAACTTATAGTGTTACCCTAGTGATTTAGTTCTATTGTGTTGTTATAAAGTGATGTGATGAGAGAGCTGTATTCATGCATTATAGATTTAATGAATGCTTCTGTATTTATATATTTCAGACTTGTGTGTACATTTCTGTTCAGCTTTACAGGAAACGTTGCTTCCATTTCTCATAAAAATACAAAGAAGTTGTTATTTTCATTTATTCCATTTGGATGTACTGTATTTAATAGATATATCCACTTGCTCTCAGCTTTGAGCAGAGCTGTTTCTAGGTCTCCTCCCCTTACTCCTAGTTTGATATGTTCTATTCCCCAACATTGGAGACCTTTGGGGCTAGAATTATGTTTGGATAGAAAGTGTGATGCCACACTGGTTATTGCTTTGCCATCATCTACATCCTTTCTGGCATTCTTGATATTTCTAAGATGTTCCATTAGGCGAATTCTTATCTTGCGGGTCGTCATGCCTACGTAATAAAGTTGGCACGTGCATTGCAGTACATAGACTACCCCCTGGGTGTTGCAGCTTATGTATTTATTAATTTTGTGGATTTGTCCAAACCTATCCATTATGCTATTGGTTTTTTTAACATACTGACATGTGGAACATGTTCCACATTTGAAGGAGCCTGGAGTAAAGGCCGTCGTTGTTCTCTTGCTGTTATAGTGACTTTGTGTTAACATGTCTTTCATGTTTTTGGCTCGTCTGAATCCAATTTCTGGTTTTTCTCCCAGTTGCACTCTCAATGTTGGATCTGATGTTAGAATATGCCAATGCTTTTGGATGATTTCTTTAATTTGATTGGTTTGCGACGTGTAAGTTAGGATCAGTCTTGTTTTATTGTCCTTTGATTTGTTTTTCTTTTTCAGGAGTTCTCTCCTATTGATGTTCATCGCTTTGTTCCTTGCTTTTCTAATACTTGTCTTACTGTACCCTCTGATAGTTAATCTTTCTTCCAGTTCTTTCGCCCTTATTTTGAAGGTGTTTAAATCTGTACAATTGCGTCTGGTTCTTAAGAATTCCCCTGTTGGCAGTCCTCTCAGGGTACCAGGTGCATGTGCACTTGATTTATGTAGTACACTATTTGTTGCAGTCTTCTTCCTGTACAGATCTGTGGTGATTCTTCCATCTTCCTCTTTGATTATTTTTAGATCAAGGAAAGCAATTTCTTTTTGACTCATTTCTGACGTTAATCTGATGTTTAGATCGTTCTGGTTTAATATAGTTAGGAACTCTTGTAATGCTTCATAAGAGCCCTCCCATATAAACAGTATATCGTCAATGAATCTTATCCATAGGGGTATATAATCAGTATATTGGGTATTATTTTCAGTGAATACATGCTCTGCCTCCCACCAACCCATAAATAAATTAGCGTAAGTGGGGGCGCATGCTGTCCCCATTGCTGTTCCTCTTGTCTGCAAATAAAAACCATTATCGAAGGTGAAAAAATTATACTGTAAGACAAATTTCAGCAAGTCGATGATGAATTTGTTGTGATTCTCATCTTCTTCAGATTTTTGTGTCAAAAAATATTTTACCGCCTGTACTCCCTTATCATGGTCTATGGATATGTATAACGCTTCCACATCAGATGTCACTAGCCATGTCTTTTTTTCTATATAGATGTTGTCTAACTTTTGTAGGACCTCCATGGTGTCCTGAACATAAGAGGGCAATTCTTGTACAAAGTTTCTTAATCTGTGGTCTATATATTGACTCGCTTTCTCTGTAAGGCAACCCATACCAGATAGTATGGGTCTCCCTGGGGAATTTGTCTGATTTTTGTGAATTTTTGGAATGAGATATAATGTGGCTACTTTTGGATTGGGTACTTCCAGAAATTTCCTCTCTTTTTCTGTTATTACTGCATCTCTATATGCCTTACAAATCATATGGTTGTATATTTGTTGATATCCCTCAATGGGGTTGAATAACAGTTTCGAATAGCATTTTTTGTCATTGAGTTGCTTATTCACTTCTCTTAAGTACATTTCCAAAGGCCAAATTACGATGTTGCCCCCTTTGTCCGAGTTACGAATGACCACATCTTCCCAATCTTGCATTTCTTTGAGTGCCAATTTCTCTTTGTAGGACAGGTTATGTATTTTAGGATCCAATTTTAAATTTGTGATTTCTTGACAGACCAAATTATTGAAAATCTGTATTTGAGGCAGGTAAATACTTTTTGGAACATAGGTGGATTTATTTCTTAATTTACTTCTCCATTTTTGTTCTCTTTCATTGGTGTTTTCATCCAATAGTTCTTCTAAGTCTCTAAGACTGCTTAATTCCTCCATGCTCCATCCTTCTAGCGGGGGTGTAGTATTGAACTGTTTTTTCAAGGCTATTTTTCTTAAATATAACTGAATATCTTTGATTACTTCAAACTTGTTGGTATCCTGTGATGGGCAAAAGGATAATCCTTTAGATAAAACAGAGATATGTGATTTGCTTAAAGATTTTTCAGATAAATTTATCACTCTCATTGCTTCGTCCCTAGTTTGGAGAAGGGGCTCGGTGCTCTCGGGGGTCTCTTGGGGTCTCTCCAGTTCCTGTGACCTTGCGATTTGTGATTGCGATCTCTAGTTGGTCTTTTGTTTATACCTCCCTCCCCTTCTGACCTGTCTCCCCCCTCTCCTTGATCTAAAAAATTCTGTTTTCTCTTGTTCCTAGTATTAATTCCAATATTTTGAATTGCCGTGGAGGTACTGGGATTTTCCTCATTGACTGATTCTGTGTCATCTCCGTCCGTGTCAGAAATGTCACTTTGGACAATATTAACTCTAGTATTTTTAGTAGGATTTTTGAAAAAACCTTTTTGCCTCCATCTGTATACCTTTTGGTTGGCGAAGTCTTGTATGTCACGATTTAATTTTCCTATCTTGGAGTTTTTCAATTCCTCTTCATATCGATCTAGCTCTTTTTGATATGTTTTATATAGCTTTTCAAAGTTTGAGTTTGTTTCAAATTTTTTTAGGACTTCATTTTGTTCCTTTATTAGGTCCTCTAATCTGTCATATTCAGTTTGGTCGTGTTTCATTAATATTTTCATTAGTTTTTTGGAGCATTCACTCAGTGCTTCTTCCCACTCAGTTGTTAATGATTGATTTTTAAACTGAAATGCTGGGGAATTCTTAAGAACCAGACGCAATTGTACAGATTTAAACACCTTCAAAATAAGGGCGAAAGAACTGGAAGAAAGATTAACTATCAGAGGGTACAGTAAGACAAGTATTAGAAAAGCAAGGAACAAAGCGATGAACATCAATAGGAGAGAACTCCTGAAAAAGAAAAACAAATCAAAGGACAATAAAACAAGACTGATCCTAACTTACACGTCGCAAACCAATCAAATTAAAGAAATCATCCAAAAGCATTGGCATATTCTAACATCAGATCCAACATTGAGAGTGCAACTGGGAGAAAAACCAGAAATTGGATTCAGACGAGCCAAAAACATGAAAGACATGTTAACACAAAGTCACTATAACAGCAAGAGAACAACGACGGCCTTTACTCCAGGCTCCTTCAAATGTGGAACATGTTCCACATGTCAGTATGTTAAAAAAACCAATAGCATAATGGATAGGTTTGGACAAATCCACAAAATTAATAAATACATAAGCTGCAACACCCAGGGGGTAGTCTATGTACTGCAATGCACGTGCCAACTTTATTACGTAGGCATGACGACCCGCAAGATAAGAATTCGCCTAATGGAACATCTTAGAAATATCAAGAATGCCAGAAAGGATGTAGATGATGGCAAAGCAATAACCAGTGTGGCATCACACTTTCTATCCAAACATAATTCTAGCCCCAAAGGTCTCCAATGTTGGGGAATAGAACATATCAAACTAGGAGTAAGGGGAGGAGACCTAGAAACAGCTCTGCTCAAAGCTGAGAGCAAGTGGATATATCTATTAAATACAGTACATCCAAATGGAATAAATGAAAATAACAACTTCTTTGTATTTTTATGAGAAATGGAAGCAACGTTTCCTGTAAAGCTGAACAGAAATGTACACACAAGTCTGAAATATATAAATACAGAAGCATTCATTAAATCTATAATGCATGAATACAGCTCTCTCATCACATCACTTTATAACAACACAATAGAACTAAATCACTAGGGTAACACTATAAGTTGGTGTTGGTACACAACAATTTGTGAGGGTACCAAAAAATACATAACACCAGTATGGTATGCAATAAAGAAAAGAGATCACAGCCTTTTCATTATATTACTTTATAAGACACAATGGAATCAAATCACTATAGTAACACTGTAAATTGATGTTGGCACGCAACCATTTGTGAAAGCACCAAACAATATACAATACCAGTAAGGTATGCAATAAGTAAGAGAGAATAATTCACAACAAGGACTTAACAGACACAATTCACCAACCACAACAAGACCAAGTTAGATGGGAATATAAGGAACACCACAAAAATAAGTATATAATTCCGTTTCAATAAGAACACAAGGTCACCAATAGGCACAGAAGAAGAGCACCCAGCCAAGATTTGTATAGGTATTAGTTTCTTTCACAAAGAGCACACAAGCAACATTTGCACTGGAGGAGATTAATTTTATCACAATGAGCACACAGTTAATTATAATCAAACACAAAAATGCATTTTAGAACAGTGTTCACACAGGCAATTGTTCAGACAAAATAAGTTAAAAATAATATTCGATAAATAAGATAAAATGCAAGAAATATAATACAATTCATGAGGAATCATGTAAATGATAGATAGTGATAAATAGTAAACATAGATGTATATAGGAAAACCAATATCGTACTATTTTATACAGACGAACAACAGTAATAATACCATAAGACCCGAGTCATCTATTACAGTTGTGTTAGTGTTCATCATATTGTTAAAAATTCAAATACTCGGACCTAGGTACCAGAAAAATATATGTGAAAATAGTATCAACAATAACACTTCTTCATAGAAGAAAATATGACACCAATAAGGGCAAAAATATCATATACCCACTGTTAATAAAATGAAAAAAACATCTATATAATAGTATAATATACGGCATATCTATGATCTACTAAACTCACAGCAAAAAGGAGTATCGATATATAAATAAAATATTCGTGAATTGAGCAAAGGATGAGATCCACCTTAAGTTAAAAAATCAGCAGTCGACCTTAAAATGAAAGTCAGTATTAAACACATTGATCCCAATAGGCTGTACATACGAGATTGACAGCCAAGACTAACGAACGAAAACAGGGTAGAGGCGGAACTTCCGCAATGGAAAATAAATAAAGGCTTTGAAAATCGGCGGCCCGCCACCTTTGATAAAGCCGTAACTGGCGAAACGCGTCAGGGGGGTTGTGTGGGACAATGGGGTCCCACTAAAGTGTGATGTGTATTTGTGTTTTAATGTAATCTATCTCTAATAGTGCTAAATCGAACAAGTAATGGGAAGTGCAAAGACAGTGTGTGAATGCATGTCAGTGTTTATGGGTTAAATTTGATAAGCACGGAAACAGAATTTAAGGGCAACTTTATCTAAGTAATCTAACTAGTATTACAAAGGAACCTGACCCAGCAAAGGTATCGGTGGCTAATAGACTCATAACCGAACCTGACTTAGCAGGAGTGACACACTGCATTACTTAGCTGTAGTGAACTACAGCGTGGAGCGGTAGCTAAGATAATATTGTAAATGATATTAGAAATAAACCATAACGACATAGCACTCTGCCGTACTCAGCTGTAGTGAACAACAACGCAGGGCGACAGACAGGGAACTACTGTCAATACTATTACAAGTAAACAACACCGACATAATACCGGGTGTTGGTAATAACTTACATAGAAGTACAACCAACAGTTAAGGTTAAGAATATTGAGTGAAAATAAAAATCAGGGGCAGAATACATTTATAACCACAGACATCAGAGCCTACAGCAAGGAAACAAAGTGAGAGTGTTGTAATATCGCAAATTTGTAATAACACTCCAGAATTACATATTACGAGTGGTATAAGAGTAAACAAAAGACAAGCTTTTATTATAAAGATAACCAGTGTTTGAATTTCTAACCACAAACCGAAACCAGAGTGTCGCAACATTGTGCGCTCAAAATAACACTGTAGAATTACATAATAGGTGTGATATAGAAACATTATAGCAACTTGATTATATGAATACAGAGAACATAGATTTCATATGGTTATCTTAGAAACACACCCAATACAAAGAAGCTAAGTACCATTAAGTGGAATAAAATCTAAAGGTGGATGTTGAAACTATGAATAAAAACAGTCTCTAAGTGCCCAATAAAGAAAGAGACAGAGAGACTCATATAAATATAACCAGCCCGCCATCCATAGGAAAAAGGGTTTGCATAAAAAAATAAAGATTTTGAACAGTGGGTCTTAGAAAAAACTACCAGTAAATAGTCAGGCAGACTGGTGTCTTTATTGGATTGAGTATTCAGAACTATACACAAAGAACACACGAAACACGAATATGAGATCACTTTATTTATAAGGAGTGAGACAAAATAACAGATCTCAATCATATGTTTGAAGAATTTATGTAAACTATAAATAACTCTAAATATAAGAAATACCCAAAGAAGAGCATACGCACCTTTACACAATAAAGTAAAACAGATCTCAAAATACCCAACCATTACCAAGTTCTATGTACAAATACAGATAAACTCTGATAATCCCTGCTGTTACTCAGGTTTAACCCTAACCCATTTTACACTAATTCAAGCCTCGAAAAATATAAGAGACTACCTAACACAACTAATACCCATTACCAGTTTTTGATTAATCTGGTTTGATTAATAAAACAAAGTACCGACTAATATAACAAAACTACATATATAAGTATTAGAAAAAAAGCCGGTTACTTGAATAATTTGATAAAAACCAGAAATAATTGATACTAGCCATTTAGAGATAGAGATATTTTAATTGGTTTGTTTATGTTCACCCATTTTTTAAAGTGAAGAAATAAAAGTTAAATTTTAAAAGGTATTAGTGGCTCTACCCCAGTCTGGGCAGAGAGTGCTACACAGCATTTCTTTCCAGGGAACTAATCCCAATCTTTCTGCAAGTTCAGTACTAGATGCTAGCACCACTCCTCAAAGGAATATAGAATATAGATACTAAAATCAAATACAGTATCTTAAATAATTGAAACCAGTGAGGAGCTTACCTATATAGTGCCCTTGTTATCCTTGTGTGTTGAATAATTTGGACGTAGTCCGTGCTTTGAAATTTTACTTACAAGCAACTAAAGACTTTCGTCAGTCTTCTTCTCTGTTTGTAATTGTTTCAGGAACACGTAAGGGTCAGAAAGCTACGGCTACCTCTCTTTCTTTTTGGTTGAGGAGTATCATCCGATTTGCATATGAGACTGTTGGACAGCAGCCTCCTGAAAGAATTACGGCTCATTCCACTAGGGCGGTTGCTTCCTCATGGGCATTCAAAAATGAAGCTTCTGTGGAACAGATTTGCAAGGCTGCAACTTGGTCTTCTCTTCACACTTTTTCTAAATTGTACAAATTTGATACTTTTGCCTCGGCTGAGGCTGTTTATGGGAGAAAGGTTCTTCAAGCAGTGGTGCCTTCCGTTTAGGTTCCCTGCCTTGTCTCTCCCTTATCGCTCCCTTATCATCCGTGTACTCTAGCTTTGGTATTGTTATCCAACAAGTAAGGATGATGATCTATGGACTCATTGTGTCTTTAAAAAGAAAAGAAAATTTATGCTTACCTGATAAATTTGTTTCTTTTTAGACACGATGAGTCCACGGCCCGCCCTGTTCTTTTAGGACAGGTTTTTATTTTTTGTAAACTTCAGACACCTCTGCACCTTGGCTTTTCCTTTCTCTTCCTAACTTCGGTCGAATAACTGGAGTGGGAGGGAAGGGAGGAGCTAAATATAGCAGCTCTGCTGTGGTGCTCTTTGCCTCCTCCTGCTGACCAGGAGGTAAATATCCCACAAGTAAGGATGATGATCCGTGGACTTGTGTCTAAAAAGAAGCAAATTGATCAGATAAGCATAAATTTTATTTTTAAATGCATCCGACCGCGATGTGTTTATTATAATAAAATTTACATATGTATAAAGCAATTGCACTCCCCCAAACGCATGCTCACTTGAGTGAACCGATGTACGCATGCACATACGTTTTCTGATCTACTTCCTCTCGGGGTTAAGTCGGATGCACAATAAAAATACATTTGTAAAGGCCAGCAATTTAATACAATTATTTAAAGGGTCAAATTTCTATAATGTAAGTTTTACCCAGCTATGTATGAGAATCTATGTGACGTATACGTTTTCAATGATGTGTGCGTATTGATATTGAGCATGCACAGGAGATGCATGCTTACGATGCTTACGATCATACTTATCCCCGGTAGAAACCAGACATAGGACTGCATAATTAGTTTAAACGAGGGCTTGGAAACAAGTCAGATTATTGATAATACAAGAGAATGGCTGATATTTACTAAATTAAGTTATTTGCTTAATTATTTGATTGCTGGGAAACTTTTCATTAGTTTATGGAAATGTTATGCCTTTCATGTCCCTTTAAAATGTTGACAACATAGCTTTGCTTCTAAATGCTGACACATTCTAAATGCAGAGTTGAAACTGGCAAACATGTCTCAAACTTCAAATGTAAAATCTTAGAATTTTCTGAATACATTAGGGCAACGTTATTAATTAATATGAAGTACATAAAAGGGATTACACAATACTGGAGATTGTAATACAGTTCAAGTACAGGAAATGCTAACAGAAACTTTACAAGAAGAAAGAGACCCTTCACCAGTGAAGTTACACTCACTGTCAAACATTCAACATTTAAACTGCTGGACATATCTATCACCAATGTTGTAAACCAAAAATTTACAACAGGAATTTTGATCTTACTATTTTACTGCCAGTGACATTTTGATGTTGTCAGTTTGCTATGCAGCATTATTTGGCCAACATTTAAAGAGTAAGTCTCTTAAGGCAATACATATATTTCCATTTCATATTCTGTCTCTTGGCTAAAGAGAATGAGGCCTTTATCCATAGTTTATGTTAACAGCATAGGTTTGCAATGTTGGAGGTAAGCCAGTTGTTATTGTTACTGAAGCAGAGCCTGGTACATTTCTATTTGGTTATAAACATTTTTAAAATATATTTAGGTATCTATAAGGGTTTTTAAAAAAGTTATTACTGCAAATTTTTAACATAAATGCGGCCTGCTTTTGATGCAGTAGTTGACATGCACACACATTTTCCTCCCTGTGATGTCATATGCCTTTATGTATTGACAGCCAGTTGCCTAACGAAATTTATTAATAAACCAGTGATGAGTTTTAAAAGAAGCCATTTTTTTGGAGGCATTAGCATATTTCTTTTAAATGCAAAGCTTAATGCAAAATTATATGACATCCTTGTATGTGTTGCATATTACTTCCTAAATTCAGTTTAAATGTATTTTGTCCTACAACCAGGATAATTTCCTGCGAGGGGACAACTCACGTAAAGTTCAGCACCAGCAGCAGAGGAAACC
Organism: Bombina bombina; assembly: GCF_027579735.1. Taxonomy (NCBI): domain Eukaryota; kingdom Metazoa; phylum Chordata; class Amphibia; order Anura; family Bombinatoridae; genus Bombina; species Bombina bombina. The sequence continues at coordinate 536,874,186 of NC_069499.1, forward strand.
AAGAAAAAAGACCAAGCCCCCTGCACTCACCAAAAAACACAAGAAGAAGAAGCGACGAGGACCTCGGAGGCCTCAGAAACCCATTCCACCTGCTGTTCCACAGGGCAACCTCTGTATGCCCAGCGGCCTCTCACTGCCAATGGAGGTCTCCAACATCAGGCATGTCTCATTTTAATATAGCATGTAGGGCGTTTGAGCTAAACTTATATACAAATATGTTGTATAAAAAAAATCAGAGTATGTGGCTGCCTACTTGGATTTTTTTAAATTGACTTTACACCTTCTATCCTTTCAGAAGCATAGTTAAAAAAATCAGTATTCACTATTTAGGTCTATGTTGCATCATTTGTTGCTTGACATCCTATGTAATGATGTATTTAAAGCAAAATTTAGCTTGAAAATAATAGAATGATATGCAGATGTATTTAAAAAAAACATCTATTAGTTTAAATATTGAAAAATTAAGTGTTGGGTGCTTTTTTTTTATGTATTCTTTTTATTGCATATTAACACATACTTTTTTATTTAATTGATACTTATCTGAACAAAGAAAATAATCATGTACTAAATAAAAATGAAAAATAAAATCAAGCAAGCGTTTACCAAAAACATGATGCACTTTTTCTGAGGCATCGGATTCTACTGAGCATGTGCAAGAGTTCACAGTAGACATGCACTTTCAGGTATTTGATATTGGTTTGAATAAAGTAAAATGATGATTATGGCCGCATGTAGTGGCGTTAGGCTATTTTTGGAGCCAGATTTATTCATCTAATAGTGCAACACTCAAAGATCTGTGCTTTGAAAATAGCCGAACGCTTCTACCCACAGCCATATTTGGCATTTGTTTATGCAAGTGAAGGCCAAATATTTGAAAGTGCACGTTTAGTTCATAGTATATATGTATGTGTTTTGTGATTGGCTTATGGCAGTCACGTGATATAATGTGCAAGGAAAATGAGTCAGTCTCAATTTCAAAATGAGTACATTTCTTCTGTTATTGCCTTGACTTTTTATTATGCATTTGTTGAGTATGCAATTGTACTGTATTTAATGATCTTTAAAGTGTAAAGCTTTAGTTTCTATAAAGTAATGGAATGCTGCCATGTTGTAGCTAACTTGTCCTAGGCAAAAACGTGAGTTCTTCTTATCTGCTCTCCCCTTATCTCTTGGTTTGCAGATTTTTAAGTGCAATTATCATCTCCTTTACCTTCAGGTGCTCCACCGCTGTAAAAAAGTAATTGCAAAATATACAAATGCAGTCGCAGCTCATTATGTCTCTTGTATTACAGGAGCCCATCCACACCAGATCTGAGTGCAGAGGAGCTGCCTGATGATATTGCTAGTGAAATCACAGACATTCCACATGATTTGGAACTTAATCAAGAGGACTTCTCTGATGTTCTGCCTCGTCTTCCCGATGATCTACAGGACTTTGACTTTTTTGAAGGTACCAATATATCTTCTTTTGTCTTTTTAGTTACTCCTATTGCTGATTTGTCCCCTTATGTGTTCAGGAATCCTCACATAAGGCATATATATAAATGCAAGCACACTAGTTGTTAACCTGTTGCTCATTGTAAGAGTGTGCTGTATTTCTTTAAAATCTGATTCCTCCTCAATTAGAAATGATACTTTTCTGAAGACTCTTCTTCTAGATTTAGGAGGAAAATGTTTAAGATCTTTGTGCCTGACCAATCATGATACACAAGTCAGTTTTACTGCTTGGTAAATTTGAAGATAAACAATAAATGTGTGTGTTAGATAGTTAAATTGTTTATTTAGACTTTAAAAATGTTTTCAGCAAGATTTCTGATTAATGCATTATGATTGTTTGTTTCTTTTTTATGACACGATGAGTCCACGGATCATCATAATTACTAATGGGGTATTCACCTCCTGGTCAGCAGCAGGAGGCAAAGAGCACCACAGCAGAGCTGTTAAATAGCTCCTCCCTTCCCTCCCACCCCAGTCATTCTCTCTCAAATTTTTTTTTTTTTTTTTTTTAAATTTTATTGAAATTCAAAGAAATACAATGTAGAGATGAATAGATATTTTTATTAGAGGGGCCAGCATTTGTGAACATTAGTGGGACTGGGGAAGTTGTAGACACTTCATTTTTTTGTCCCTTGAGCCAGCGCTGCAATTTCCACAAATAGTTTTCCCGGCTGCTTTTGCTTGTTTGTACTTTGCTCCTCCTCTGCCCAATTTCACTATGAATGTTGTGGGCGTGCCGTGGGGCTTGCAAAGTTGAGCTGCTAGCCTAAACCTGCCTGCCTATCTGTGCTCACTGCTCAGTGACGTGGGGAGCAGTGTGGGGTCACTCACTGCTGTGCTGTCTCTCTAAATGGGAACTGGGAAATCATGAGGGGGATGCCTGGCACCTGACCGCATGACTGTCTAACACTGTCTCTAAAGTGAAAGAGACACGTATGATGCCCACCAGACCGGTACGGTTACGGTACACTAAGTGCACACTGAAGAGGTAGGAGGGGAGGGCGGACGGGGGTCTGGAGGTGGCTATAAGAAGCGGTAGGCATGCGGCCCGGGGCTGACTGACAGACTTGGAACAGAGTCAGAGAGCAGAATTTTCATAATTTGCTTGACTAAACCTTTTCTCCAACATTGGTGTGTCCGGTCCACGGCGTCATCCATTACTTGTGGGAATATTCTCTTCCCCAACAGGAAATGGCAAAGAGCACAGCAAAAGCTGCCCATATAGCCCCTCCTCAGGCTCCGCCCCCCAGTCATTCTCTTTGCCGCTCTGAACAAGTAGCATCTCCACGGAGATGGTGAAGAGTATGTGGTGTTTAGTTGTAGTTTTTTATTCTTCTATCAAGAGTTTGTTATTTTAAAATAGTGCCGGTTTGTACTATTTACTCTAAAACAGAAAGGGATGAAGAGTTCTGTTTAAAAGAGGAGTATGATTTTAGCAGCAGTAACTAAAATCAATTGCTGTTCCCACGCAGGACTGTTGAGCCCAGAGAACTTCAGTTGGGGGGAACAGTTTGCAGACTTTTCTGCTCAAGGTATGACTAGTCCATTTTCTAACAAGACTGTGCAATGCTAGAAGACTGTCATTTTCCCTCTTGGGGATCGGTAAGCCATTTTCTTAGACTCTTAACAGAATGAAGGCTTATTTTGGGCTATACACTGGTTGACACTCTTGTGGGCTAAATCGATTGCTTTATTTAAGTATTTTATGAAGTTTGAAGTGATTTCTAAAACTTTTATTGTTGGGGAACGTTTTTAGGCGCCAGGCAGTCGTTTAGACACCTTTCCAGTCAGGAAGGGCCTTTCACTATAGTAGGCAGAGCCTCATTTTCGCGCCATAATTGCGCAGTTTCTTTTGGATGCAGTGCATGCAGCTGCATGTGAGAGGGTCTGGTGATCATTGAAAACGTTCCTGGAAGGCTTAATTTGGTATCGTATAACCCCTAAGGACAGGTGAAGTCGCAGCAAACGCTGTGGCTGGGACTGTAGTGGGGTTAAAATTGTTAATTGATTAAATGGCTCCGGTTTCCTCATTTAAGGGGTTAAAAGCTTGAAAATTGGGGTGCAATACTTTAAAAGCATTAAGATACTGTGGTGAAAATTTGGTAAAGATTCCTTCATAGTTTTTCACATATTCAGAAATAAAGTGTGCTCTGTTTAACATTTAAAGAGACAGTAACGGTTTTGTTTAAAAACATTTTTTTTTACATTATTAGCCTGTTTAAGCCTGTCTAACATGTCTGTACCTTCAGATAGAACATGTTCTGTATGTATGGAGGCCAAGGTGGTCCCCCCTTCAAATGTATGCGATAATTGTGCCATGGCGTCCAGACAAAGTAAGGACAGTACTGTCACATTTAATAAGGTTGCCCAAGATGATTCCTCAAATGAAGGTAGTGGGGATAGTTCTTCATCCTCTCCTTCTGTGTCAACACCAGTTATGCCCGCGCAGGCGACCCCTAGTACATCTAGCGCGCCAATGCTTGTTACTATGCAACAATTAACGGCAGTAATGGATAATTCCATAGCTAATATTTTATCCAAAATGCCAGCATTTCAAAGAAAGCGTGATTGCTCAGTTTTAAATACAGTGGAGCAAGAAGGCGCTGACGATAATTTATCTGTCATACCCTCACACCAGTCAGAAGTGGCAGTGAGGGAGGGTTTGTCGGAGGGAGAACTTTCAGATTCAGGAAGAATTTCTCAACAGGCAGAACCTGATGTTGTGACGTTTAAATTTAAGTTAGAGCATCTCCGCGCATTACTTAAGGAGGTGCTAACTACACTGGATGATTGTGACTCTCTGGTCATTCCAGAAAAATTGTGCAAGATGGACAAATTCCTAGAGGTCCCGGTGCACCCTGATGCCTTTCCGATCCCTAAAAGGGTGGCGGACATAGTGAATAAGGAGTGGGAGAAACCAGGCATACCTTTTGTCCCACCTCCTATTTTTAAGAAATTGTTCCCCATGGTAGACCCAAGGAAGGACACATGGCAAACAGTCCCAAGGTTGAGGGGGCAGTTTCTACGCTAGCCAAACGCACGACTATTCCCATTGAGGACAATTGTGCTTTCAAAGATCCTATGGATAAAAAATTGGAGGGTTTGCTTAAAAAGATTTTTGTTCAGCAAGGTTACCTCCTCCAACCAATTTTGTGCATTATTCCTGTCACTACGGCGGCGTGTTTCTGGTTCGATGAACTAGAAAAGTCGTTCAATATGGAGACTCCATATGAGGAGGTCATGGACAGAATTCACGCACTTAAGTTAGCTAATTCCTTTATTTTAGATGCCGCTTTGCAATTAGCGAGATTAGCGGCGAAAACTTCAGGGTTTGCAATTGTGGCGCGCAGAGCGCTCTGGCTAAAGTCTTGGTCGGCGGATGTATCTTCCAAGACAAAATTGCTTAATATCCCTTTCAAAGGTAAGACCCTTTTTGGGCCAGAATTGAAAGAAATTATTTCAGACATCACTGGGGGGAAGGGCCATGCCCTCCCACAGGATAGGCCTTTCAAGGCTAAGAATAAGTCCAATTTTCGTTCCTTTCGTAATTTCAGGAACGGACCGGCTTCTAACTCTGCAGCCTCTAGACAAGAGGGTAACGCTTCCCAGGCTAAACCAGCTTGGAAACCAATGCAAGGCTGGAACAAGGGTAAACAGGCCAAGAAGCCTGCTGCTGCTACCAAGACAGCATGAAGGGGTAGCCCCCGATCCGGGACCGGATCTAGTAGGGGGCAGACTCTCTCTCTTTGCTCAGGCTTGGGCAAGAGATGTTCCGGATCCCTGGGCACTAGAAATAGTCTCTCAGGGTTATCTTCTAGAATTCAAGGAACTTCCTCCAAGGGGAAGGTTCCACATGTCTCGCTTATCTTCAGACCAAATAAAGAGACGGGCATTCTTACATTGTGTAGAAGACCTGTTAAAGATGGGAGTGATACACCCAGTTCCAACTGTGGAACAAGGTCTGGGGTTTTACTCAAACCTGTTTGTAGTTCCCAAAAAAGAGGGAAATTTAAAAATTCTAAACAAATTTCTCAGAGTTCCATCATTCAAAATGGAAACCATTCAAACAATTTTACCTACAATCCAGGAGGGTCAATATATGACTACCGTGGAATTAAAGGATGCGTACCTACACATTCCTATCCACAAAGATCATCATCAGTTCCTAAGGTTCGCCTTTCTGGACAAACATTACCAGTTCGTGGCTCTTCCGTTTGGTTTAGCCACTGCTCCCAGAATTTTCACAAAGGTGCTAGGGTCCTTTCTGGCGGTTCTAAGACCGAGGGGCATTGCAGTGGCACCTTATCTAGACGACATTCTAATTCAAGCGTTGTCTCTTTCCAAGGCAAAGGCTCATACAGACATTGTTCTAGCCTTTCTCAGATCTCACGGTTGGAAGGTGAACGTAGAAAAGAGTTCCCTGTCTCCGTCAACAAGAGTTCCCTTTTTGGGAACAATAATAGATTATTTAGAAATGAAGATCTTCCTGACAGAAGTCAGAAAGTCAAAGCTTCTAAACGCTTGTCAAGTTCTTCACTCTATTCTGCAGCTTTCCATAGCTCAGTGCATGGAAGTAGTAGGATTGATGGTTGCAGCAATGGACATAGTTCCTTTTGCTCGAATTAATCTAAGACCATTACAACTGTGCATGCTCAATCAGTGGAATGGGGACTATGCAGACTTGTCTCCACAGATTCAAGTAGACCAGGTGACCAGAGACTCACTCCGTTGGTGGTTGACTCAGGATCACCTGTCTCAGGGAATGAGTTTCCGCAGACCAGAGTGGGTCATTGTCACGACCGACGCCAGTCTATTAGGCTGGGGCGCGGTCTGGGATTCCCTGAAAGCTCAGGGTCTATGGTCTCGGGAAGAGTCTCTTCTTCCGATAAACATCCTGGAACTGAGAGCGATATTCAATGCTCTCCGGGCTTGGCCTCAACTAGCGAAGGCCGGATACATAAGATTCCAGTCAGACAACATGACGACTGTAGCTTACATCAACCATCAGGGAGAAACAAAGAGTTCCTTGGCGATGAGAGAGGTATCCAAGATCATCAAATGGGCGGAGGATCACTCCTGCCATCTATCTGCAATTCACATCCCAGGAGTAGACAACTGGGAGGCGGATTATCTGAGTCATCAGACTTTCCATCCGGGGGAGTGGGAACTCCACCCGGAGGTCTTTACCCAGTTAACCCAATTATGGGGCATTCCAGACATGGATCTGATGGCGTCTCGTCAGAACTTCAAGGTTCCTTGCTACGGGTCCAGATCCAGGGATCCCAAGGCGACTCTAGTGGATGCATTAGTGGCGCCTTGGTCGTTCAACCTAGCGTATGTGTTTCCACCGTTCCCTCTCCTTCCCAGGCTCGTAGCCAGGATCAAACAGGAGAAGGACTCGGTGATTCTGATAGCTCCTGTGTGGCCACGCAGGACTTGGTATGCAGACCTGGTGAATATGTCATCGGCTCCACCATGGAAGCTACCTTTGAGACAGGATCTTCTAGTACAAGGTCCATTCGAACATCCAAATCTAGTTTCTCTGCAGCTGACTGCTTGGAAATTGAACGCTTGATTTTATCCAAGCGTGGGTTTTCAAATTCAGTGATAGATACTCTGGTTCAAGCCAGAAAACCTGTGACTAGAAAGATTTACCATAAAATATGGAAAAGATATATCTGTTGGTGTGAATCCAAGGGATTCTCCTGGAGTAAGATTAAAATTCCTAAGATTCTCTCCTTTCTCCAAGAAGGTTTGGATAAAGGGTTGTCAGCGAGTTCCCTAAAAGGACAGATTTCTGCTTTATCTGTGTTGTTACACAAACGCCTGGCAGCTGTGCCAGATGTACAAGCTTTTGTACAGGCTTTGGTCAGAATCAAGCCTGTTTACAGACCCTTGACTCCTCCTTGGAGTCTAAATTTAGTTCTTTCAGTTCTTCAAGGGGTTCCGTTTGAACCTTTACATTCCATAGATATCAAGTTACTATCTTGGAAAGTTCTGTTTTTGGTTGCTATTTCTTCTGCTAGAAGAGTTTCTGAATTATCTGCTTTGCAGTGTGATCCACCTTATCTAGTGTTCCATTCAGATAAGGTTGTTTTGCGTACTAAACCTGGTTTTCTTCCAAAAGTAGTTTCCAACAAGAATATTAACCAGGAAATAGTTGTTCCTTCTCTGTGTCCAAATCCAGTTTCAAAGAAGGAACGTTTGCTACACAATTTAGATGTGGTCCGTGCTTTAAAGTTCTATTTAGACGCAACAAAGGATTTCAGACAAACTTCATCTTTGTTTGTTGTTTATTCTGGTAAGAGGAGAGGACAAAAAGCTACTGCTACCTCTCTTTCTTTCTGGCTGAAAAGCATCATCCGATTGGCTTATGAGACTGCCGGACGGCAGCCTCCTGAACGAATCACAGCTCACTCTACTAGGGCTGTGGCTTCCACATGGGCCTTCAAGAACGAGGCTTCTGTTGATCAGATATGTAAGGCAGCGACTTGGTCTTCTCTGCACACTTTTGCCAAATTCTACAAATTTGATACTTATGCTTCTTCGGAGGCTATTTTTGGGAGAAAGGTTTTGCAAGCCGTGGTGCCTTCCGTTTAGGTAACCTGATTTGCTCCCTCCCTTCATCCGTGTCCTAAAGCTTTGGTATTGGTTCCCACAAGTAATGGATGACGCCGTGGACCGGACACACCAATGTTGGAGAAAACAGAATTTATGCTTACCTGATAAATTACTTTCTCCAACGGTGTGTCCGGTCCACGGCCCGCCCTGGTTTTTTTAATCAGGTTTGTTAAATTTCTTTCTCTATACGCTACAGTCACCACGGCACCCTATAGTTTCTCCTTTTTTTCTCCTAACCGTCGGTCGAATGACTGGGGGGCGGAGCCTGAGGAGGGGCTATATGGGCAGCTTTTGTGTCTCTGAGTGTTTGTGTGTGTGTGCCTGAGTGTTTTTGTGTGTGTGCCTGAGTGTTTGTGTGTGTCTGAGTGTGTTTCTATGTGTGTCTGAGTGTGTCAGAGTGTTTGTATGTGTGTGTGCCTGTGTGTTTGTGTGTGTGTGTCTGTCTGAGTGTTTCTTTGTGTGTGCCTGAGTTTGTGTGTGTGCCTGAGTGTTTCTTTGTGTGTGCCTGAGTGTTTCTTTGTGTGTGCCTGAGTGTTTCTTTGTGTGTGCCTGAGTGTTTCTGTGTGTGTGCCTGAGTGTTTCTGTGTGTGTGCCTGAGTGTTTCTGTGTGTGTGCCTGAGTGTTTCTGTGTGTGTGCCTGAGTGTTTCTGTGTGTGTGCCTGAGTGTTTCTGTGTGTGTGCCTGAGTGTTTCTGTGTGTGTGCCTGAGTGTTTCTGTGTGTGTGCCTGAGTGTTTTTGTGTGTGTGTATGTGTGTGTGTGTGCCTGAGTGTTTTTGTGTGTGTCTGAGTGTGTTTCTAAGTGTGTCGGAGTGTTTGTATATGTTTGTGCCTGTGTCTTTGTTTCTGTGTGTCTGCTTTCTGGAGAGGGGGTGACACCATAAGTTACTGTATATGTGTGTGCCTGTGTCTTTGTTTGTGTGTGTCTGCTTTCTGTAGGGGGGTGACATCATAAGTTACCGCACCGGGTGACACCAACCCTAGTGACGCCACTGATGCCAGAGAGCGTGTACAGGCACTGGGGCTGGGAGCCAAGCTTTTGTATGGTGGTTAGGTACTATGGCAGTATTTTTTACTCTTTATTACGCCTGGGAAGGCTACTGTTAAGCCACGCCCACGATGGGCGGATCTTCCGTTTTGCACGCTCTTTCTACTGCGCCTCTATCTGGAAGTCAGTCTACACTGGATGCACACCGGATAGTTTCTCTACCTAGAGGCACATGTTTTTCAACAGAAGCAAGCATTTCTAGGTCAGGAGGGTTGCTGCATCGTTTGTATATCGAGTGCAACAGATCGTTTGCCAGAGAGAGAGAGGTTCCAGTCAGGTAGGCACCTCAGCAGAGCTGCTGAGGTGTAGGGCTGTATTTTTTATTTGTATATGCTGCTTTAAACTCGTTTTTTAACACACGCAGTAATAAAAGTTTCACTTTAAAATTTAAAGAGACAGTAACGTTTTTTTCATTCAAACTTTTTTTGGCAAAATTAAAGTTTTTATTGCATTTTTATATCATTGTGATTCAGTATGGACATAGGAGCCTTGCAAAGTGTTACTTGCTCCATGTGTTTGGATGCATATGTGGAACCACCAATTCCTTTCTGTCCCTCATGTATTGATAGGGCTTTAAGTTATAGGGGAAAATATTTTTCCTGAGCAAAACTCTCTTCAAGAGGGGATGCTTCCCAAGAGTCTAATGACGAGATTCAGGGTATGCCGCAGCTTTCTCCCCAAGCGTTCCAAATTTTAGCGCCCGCTCAAACAGTGCCCTGTACTTCTACTCTAGTGCCCGCTGGAGTTACATTGAAAGACATAGCTGATCTCATGTCTTCCACAATTTATGATGCATTGTCTGCTTTCCTTATGCTTCAGGGCAAACGTAAGACGAAAGCCAGGCATCCAATAAGTAAGGTTTCGGATGCAATTATTGCAATCTCGGACGTACCCTCCCAAGGACCTGAAGAGGAGGGTAATGAGGTTTCATCTGAAGGCGAAATTTCAGACTCAGAAAGTTCATTGCCTCTGATGGACTCGGAGGTTGTAACTTTTAGGTTTAAACTAGAACACCTCCGCCTGTTACTCAGGGAGGTTTTGGTTACTTTGGATGACTGTGACTCCACGGTTGTGGTTGTGCCCGCAAAAGCCAGTAAATTAGATAAATATTTAGAAGTTCCTTCTTACTCAGACGTATTTCCGGTTCCTAAGCAAGCTGTGGAGATCGTTACTAAGGAGTGGGAGAGATCAGGCATTCCCTTTTCTCCCTCCCCTATTTTTAAGAAGATGTTTGCCATAGCTGATTCTTTCAAGGAGGCTTGGCAAACAGTTCCTAAGGTGGAAGGAGCGGTTTCCACCTTAGCCAAGAGATCTACTATTCTCATAGAGGATAGTTGTGCTTTCAAAGATCCTATGGACAAAATGTTAGAGGCTTTGTTTAAAAAGCTTTATGTTCACCAGGGACTGCTATTGCAGCCTGCTGCGTGCATTACTACCGTCACTAGTGCGGCACCATATTGGTTTGATGCTCTGTCTGAGTCTCTCAGGACTGAGACCTCCTTGGAGGAGATCCAAGACAGGATAAAGGCTCTGAAGCTAACTAATGCTTTTATTATGGACGCTTCACTTCAAATTATTAAACTGGGAGCTAAGAGCTCGGGTTTCTCTGTCCTAGCCTGCAGAGCCTTATGGTTAAAACCTTGGTCTGCGGACGTGTCATCTAAGTCTAAGCTTTTAGCAATCCCATACAAGGGGAAGGCCCTGTTTGGACCTGGCCTGTCGGAAATTATTTCTGATATCACGGGAGGTAAGGGTCATCTACTATATATTATCACTAAAGAAAAAATGAGCGCTTATAAATAGCTTGAGAGAGTCCCTTATATCTATAAAATTCTGTGTCTCTTTGTATATATGTGGTGACCTGTTTCAAAACAATGCAACAAACATATAAAACAATTTACAATCAATAAGAACTTGCATTAAAAACAAAAATGTGAATGGTAAAGAAAACCTGTTTCCTTTAAACCAGAAAGAGTTCCGTTTTTTGTTGTTTGTTCAGGATTTAGGTTTCATATATCCTTTTCTATTTCCTTTCCTCTTCAATACGGTTCTGCTGCTCCTTTTATGACACTGGTGTAGTGTCTGCAAACAATCCCCACATCCAAGAACAACCTGGAGCGCAGATAAAGAGGAAAAAACACAATCTAAGTGCAGTATTATAGTTAAAATCGGTTCCTTTATTAACAACTAAAATTGCACTCACAAATTTAAACCTCAACAGATGAGGTATGTATTTGGCACAATACTGATGTCCTCACGGCAAAAACCTTTATCCGCCTCCTCTGTTAATGGAGTTATGTCAGAGTGGATCCCGGAATGTCCTGCCAAATTGTGTACTTCACAGTGCCAGTACAAGGTCCATAAACCAGTTCAAAAACTCCCCTTCAACTGCCGCTACTTTATGTGCCCGTCACAAGCCGGCTAGCAGACACACAAGTGTATCCACGGCAGTATCGGGTGAATGCAACGTCACAGCGTGACAAACGTGGGCGTGGCCTGACGCGTTTCGCAGGGCTCCTCCCTGCTTCCTCAGAGGCACTGTGAAGCACACACTTTGGCAGGACATTCCGGGATCCACTCTGACATAACTCCATTAACAGAGGAGGCGGATAAAGGTTTTTGCCGTGAGGACATCAGTATTGTGCCAAATACATACCTCATCTGTTGAGGTTTAAATTTGTGAGTGCAATTTTAGATGTTAATAAAGGAACTTATTTTAACTATAATACTGCACTTAGATTGTGTTTTTTCCTCTTTATCTGCGCTCCAGGTTGTTCTTGGATGTAAGGGTCATCTACTCCCTCAGGATAAGAGAAACAAACAAAAAGGACGTCAGAGTAATATTCGTTCCTTTTGAAATTTCAAGGGAAATTCTCCCTCTTCCTCCTCTAAGCAGGAACAATCTAAGCCTACATGGAGACCCAACCAATCTTGGAACAAGGGTAAACAATCCAAGAAGCCAGCTATTGAATCCAAAACAGCATGAAGGGCATGCCCCCGATCCGGGACCGGATCTGGTAGGGGGCAGACTTTCCTTCTTCGTTCAGGCTTGGATTCGGGACGTTCAGGATCCCTGGGTGATAGAAATAGTCTCTCAGAGATACAAATTGGAGTTCAAAAGTTTTCCTCCCAGAGGCAGGTTTCTGCTTTCAAGATTATCTGCAGACCAGATAAAAGGAGAGGCGTTCTTACATTGTGTAAAGGACCTCTCCACCTTGGGAGTGATTGTTCCCGTTCCAGTCCAGGAACAGGGTCAGGGTTTTTATTCCAATCTGTTTGTGGTTCCCAAAAAAGAGGGAACCTTCAGACCAATTTTAGACCTAAAGAGTCTAAACAAATTTCTCAGGATTCCTTCCTTCAAAATGGAAACTATTCGTTCCATTCTTCCCTTAATCCAGGAGGGTCAATTCATGACAACTGTGGATTTAAAGGACGCGTACCTACATGTCCCTATTCACAGGGATCATCACAGGTTCCTAAGGTTTGCCTTCCTAGACGAACACTTGCAGTTTGTGGCTCTTCCTTTTGGCCTGGCCACGGCTCCTAGAATCTTCACAAAGGTTCTGGGGTCTCTGTTGGCAGTTCTTCGGTCACAGGGCACTGGGGTGGCGCCTTATCTGGACAACATTCTAGTCCAGGCGTCATCTTTTCAGCAAGCAAGATCCCACACCAACATGGTGTTATCTTTCCTGATAACTCACGGGTTGAAGATAAATTTGGGAAAGAGTTCCCTAGTTCCAGACACAAGAGTCACTTTCTTGGGAACCATAATAGACTCCTTATTCATGAAGATTTTTCTGACGGAAGTCAAGGAAATCAAAGATTATCGATACTTGTCTAGTTCTTCAGTCCACTCCACGGCCTTCAGTGGCTCAGGGTATGGAGTTAATCGGACTGATGGTTGCGGCAATGGACATCATCCCGTTTGCCCGTTTTTATCTCAGGCCTCTGCAGTTAAGCATGCTCAGGCAATGGAACGGAGATTATGCAGACTTGTCTCCTCTAATAACTCTGTAGCAGGAGACAATGGACTCTCTTCAATGGTGGTTGTCTCTGGATCATCTCTCCCAGAGAACCTGCTTTCGCAGACCGTCTTGGGTGATTGTGACAACAGACGCCAGCCTTCTGGGGTGGGGAGCAGTCTGGGGCTCTCTCAAGGCTCAGGGAGTTTGGACTCAGACAGAGGCTGCTCTTCCTATAAACATTCTAGAGTTGAGGGCAATCTTCAGTGCCCTTCTGGCCTGGCCCCAATTAGCCTCACTCCGGTTTTTTCAGGTTTCAGTCGGACAACATAACGTCAGTGGCTTACATCAATCATCAAGGAGGAACAAGGAGTTCCGTAGCGATGACAGAGGTAACCAAAAAAATCAAGTGGGCAGAAGCCCACTCTTGTTACCTGTCGGCGATTCACATCCCAGGGGTGGACAATTGGGAGGCGGATTTTCTGAGCAGGCAGATTTTTAATCCGGGGGAGTGGGAACTCCATCTGGAAGTTTTCTCCAGCCTTATTCTCAAGTGGGGTCTGCCGGAATTGGATCTCATGGCATCGCGACAGAATGCCAAGCTCCCGAGATATGGGTCGAGATACAGGTACCACCAGGCGGAACTGATAGATGCTCTGGCGGCCCCTTGGACCTTCAATCTAGCATACCTGTTTCCTCCGTTTGCTCTTCTTCCTCGAGTAATTGCTCGAATCAAACAGGAAAGGGCCTCGGTGATCCTCATAGCACCGGCCTGGCCTCGCAGGATTTGGTATGCAGATCTGGTCGAGATGAAATCTCTTCCACCTTGGAGTACTTCCATTGAGGAAATACCTTCTGATTCAGGGGCCCTTCTTTCACCCAAATCTAGTTTCTCTGAAGCTGACTGCTTGGAGATTGAACGCTTAATTTTATCCAAGCGTGGTTTTTCTGATTCGGTCATAGAGACCATGATTCAGGCTCGTAAGCCTGTGACTAGAAGGATTTACCATAAGATTTGGCGTAAATACCTTTATTAGTGTGAATCCAAGGGCTACTCATGGAGTAGGGTTAGGATTCCTAGAATTTTGTCTTTTCTTCAAGAGGGTTTGGAGAAGGGTTTATCGACGAGTTCCCTAAAGGGTCAGATCTCGGCTTTATCTATTTTGTTAAACAAACGTCTGGCGAATGTCCCAGATGTTCAATATTTTTGTCAGGCCTTGGTCAGGATCAGGCCTGTGTTCAAACCAATTACTCCTCCATGGAGTCTTAATTTAGTTCTCAAAGTTCTCCAGGGACCTCCGTTTGAGCCTATGCATTCCTTAGATATTAAGTTGTTATCTTGGAAAGTTTTATTTCTTGTGGCTATTTCTTCTGCTCGGAGAGTGTCAGAGCTCTCGGCATTACAGTATGAGTCTCCTTATCTTATTTTCCATTTAGATAAGGTAGTTTTACTAACTAAATTAGGATTTCTTCCTAAGGTTCTGACTTCTGCACAATTTGGACGTGGTCCGTGCTTTAAAATTTTATTTACAGACGACTAAGGACTTTCGTCAGTCGTCTTCTTTGTTTGTGGTTTTCTCAGGAAAACGTAAGGGACGGAAAGCTACGGCTACTTCTTTCTTTTTGGCTGAAGAGTATAATATGTTTTGCATATAAGACTGCTGGATGGCAGCCTCCCGAGAGAGTTACGGCTCATTTCACGAGGGCTGTTGCTTCCTCATGGGTGTTCAAACATGAAGCTTCTGTGGAAAAGATTTGCAATGCTGCAACTTGGCCCTCTCTTCACACTTTTTCAAAGTTCTACAAATTTGACACTTTTGCCTCGGCTGAGGCAGCTTATGGGAGAAAGGTTCTTCAAGCAATGGTGCCTTCCGTTTAGGTTCCCTGTCTTGTGCCTTCCATTATCATCTGTGTACTCTAGCTTGAGTATTGAATCCCATTAGTAATTATGATGATCCGTGGATTCATCGTGTTATAAAAAATAAAATAAAATTTATGCTTACCTGATAAATGTATTTCTTTTTTGACACGATGAGTCCACGGCACGCCCTGTGTTTTTAGACAGGTTATTGCTTATTGTAAACTTCAGACACCTGTGCACCTTGGCTTTTCCTTTCTCTTCCTAGCTTCGGTTGAATGACTGGAGTAGGAGGGAGGAGCTATTTAACAGCTCTGCTATGGTGCTCTTTGCTTCCTCCTGCTGACCAGGAGGTGAATATCCCATTAGTAATTATGATGATCCGTGGACTCATTGTGTCAAAAACTAAATAAATGTATCGGGTAAGCATAAATTTTCTTTTCTTTCATGTAATTGGCAAGAGTCCATGAGCTAGTGACGTATGGGATATACAATCCTACCAGGAGGGGCAAAGTTACCTCAAAATGCCTATAAATACACCCCTAACCACACCCACAATTCAGTTTTACAAACTTTGCCTCCTATGGAGGTGGTGAAGTAAGTTTGTGCTAAGATTTCTACGTTGATATGCGCTTCTCAGCATTTTGAAGCCCGATTCCTTTCATAGTACAGTGAATGTCAGAGGATGTGAAGGGAGTATCACCTATTGAATGCAATAGTTTTTCTCACGATAGCTCTATTTCATAGGTTCTCTGTTATCGGTCGTAGAGATTCATCGCCTACCTCCCTTTTCAGATCGACGATATACTCTCATATTCCATTACCTCTACTGATAACTGTTTCAGTACTGGTTTGGCTATCTGCTATTTGTGGATGGGTGTCTTTTGGTAAGTATGTTTTCATTACTTAAGACACTCTTATGGTTTGGCACTTTATGTATTTATATAAAGTTCTAAATATATGTATTGTACTTATGTTTGCCATGATTCAGGTTTTCAGTATATTTCCTTTTGCAGACTCTGTTTCATAGCTGGGAAATGCATTTTTTAGGAAAATGTATTTCTTACCTGGGGTATAGTCTTTTTTCAATTGAATGCCATTTTCAAATTCGCAGACAGAATTAGGCTCGCGAAGGCGCAAAATTCTAAAGTTTATTTCTTCATTTTTTTTTTAGATTTTTTGGTGCAAAGTTAAGTTCGATGACGCAAATTCGTCACTTCCGGCGTCTTAGTTGACGCAGAGTCCTTTCACAAGGTTGCGTCTTCAAAGACGCGAGTGTGTCATTTCCGGATGTTGTTAGCGGCAAAAAAAAAATTTCTGTTTGTGTTGTGCATCATACTTGGCGCCAAATATTTTCATTATTTTTAGTGCTATTACTATATGCATCTTGCCTTTTTCCTCTATCAGAGAGCTCTGCTGTTTGCATTTTTTTCCCATTTCTGAAACTGCCATATAAGGAAATTGATCATTTTGCTTTATATGTTGTTTTTTTCTCTTACATTTGCAAGATGTCTCAATCTGATCCTGTCTCAGAAATCACTGTTGGAACCCTGCTGCCTGATAACAGTTCTACCAAAGCTAAGTGCATTTGTTGTAAACTTCTGGAGGTTATATCTCCAGCGGTGGTTTGTAATAGTTGTCATGATAAACTTTTACATGCATATAATGTGTCCATCAATACTAGTGCATTGTCTGTTGCTGTTCCTTCAACATCTAATGTACAAGATATACCTGTGAATTTAAAATAATTTATTGCTGATTCTATTCGGAAGGCTTTGTCTGCCATCCCACCTTCTAAAAAAAGTAAAAGGTCTTTTAAAACTTCTCATAAAGTTGATGAAATTTCAAATGACCGACAACATACTGAATTAGCCTTCTCTGATGAGGATCTATCTGGTTCAGAAGATCCTGCCTCAGATATTGACACTGACAAATCTACTTATTTTTTTTAAATAAAGTATATTCGTTTTTTGTTAAAAGAAGTGTTGATTACATTGGATATGGAGGAAACTAGTCCTCTTGATATTAAAACTAGCAAATGTTTAAATTCTGTTTATAAACCTCCTTTAGTTATTCCAGAGGTTTTTCCAGTTGCTGATGCTATTTCTGATATGATTTTTAAGGAATGGAATAGGCCTGGTACTTTTATTCCTTCTTCAAGGTTTAAAAAATTGTATCCTTTGCCAGCAGTTACTTTAGAGTTTTGGGGAAAAAATCCCCAAATTTGATTGGGCTATCTCTGCTCCTGCTAAACGTTCTACTATTCCTATGGAAGATAGTACTGCAATTTTACTGCAATTTCATTGACTGATGTTGCAGCTGCATCAACTTTTTGGTTGGAAAATTTAGCGCAACAAGAATTGAATTCTGATTTGTCTAGCATTGTTCGCTTGCTGCAACATGCTAATCATTTTATTTGTGTTGCCATTTTTGATATCATCCAAATTGATGTTAAATCTATGTCTTTAGCTATTTTAGCTTTGTGGCTTAAATCTTGGAATGTTGACATGACTTCTAAGTCCAGATTGCTATATCTTTCTTTCCAAGGTAATAAATTATTTGGTTCTCAGTTGGATTCGATTATTTCAACTGTCACTGGGGGGAAGGGAGTTTTTTGCCTCAGGATAAAAGACCTAAGGGTAAATCTAAAGCTTCTAACCGTTTTCGTTCCTTTTGACAGAATAAGGAACAGAAACCTAATCCTTCCCCCAAGGAATCTGTTTCCAATTGGAAACCTTCCTCAAACTGGAATAAATCCAAGCCATTTAAGAAACAAAAGCCATCCCCCAAGTCCGCATGAAGGTGCGGCCCTCATTCCAGCTCAGCTGGTAGGGGGCAGATTAAAATTTTTCAAAGATGTATGGACAAATTCAGAGTAAGACCTGTGAGAAGATATTTTCTCTCACGCATCCCAACAAATCCAGTAAAGGCTCAGGCTTTCCTGAAGTGTATTTCAGACCTGGAGTTTTCAGGGGTAATCATGTCAGTTCCGTTTCTGGAAAAGGGTCTGGGGTTTTATTCAAATCTATTCCTTGTCCCAAAGAAAGAAAATTCATTCAGCCAGTTCTGGATCTAAAAATTTTGAATCGTTATGTAAGAGTGCCAACTTTCAAAATGGTGACTGTAAGGACTATTCTGCCTTTTGTACAGCAAGGGCATTATATGTCCACAATAGACTTACAGGATGCATATCTTCATATTCCGATTCATCCAGATCATTATCAGTTTCTCTTTTCTAGACAAGCATTACCAATTTGTCACTCTTCCTTTAGGCCTAGCAACAGCTCCAAGAATCTTTTCAAAGGTTCTCGGTGCCCTACTTTCTGTAATCATAGAGCGGGGTATTGCGGTGTTTCCTTATTTGGATGATATCTTGGTACTAGCTCAGTCTTTACATTCTGCCGAATCTCACACAAATCAACTAGTGTTGTTTCTTCGAAAACGTGGTTGGAGGATCAATTTACCAAAAAGTTCTTTGATTTCTCAGACAAGGGTCACCTTTTTAGGTTTCCAGATAGATTCAGTGTCCATGACTCTGTCTCTAACAGACAAGAGACGTTTACAATTGGTTTCAGTCTGTCGGGAAACTTTAGTCTCAGTCATTCCCTTCAGTAGCTATGTGCATGGAAGTTTTAGGTCTCATGACTGCAGCATCGGACGCGATCCCCTTTGCTCGTTTCCATATGAGACCTCTCCAGTTTTGTATGCTGAACCAATGGTGCATGGATTATACAAGGATATCACAATTAATATCCTTAAATCCCAATGTTCGACTATCTCTGACTTGGTTAGATCACCATCGTATAGTTCTAGGGGCCTCTCTTGTTCGTCCAACCTGGACTGTGATCACAACAGATGCAAGTCTTTCAGGTTGGGGAGCTCTTTGGGATCTCTGACAGCATAAGGGGTTTGGAAATCTCAAGAGGCGAGATTACAAATCAATATTTTGCAACTCCGTGTGATTTTCAGGGCTCTTCAGATTTGTTGAAGAGAGAGACGTTCATTTGTTTTCAGACAGACAATATCACAACTGTGGCATATGTCAATCATCAGGGTGGGACTCACAGTCCCCAAACTATGAAAGAAGTATCCCGGATACTAGCTTGGGCGGAATCCAGCTCCTGTCTAATTTCTGCTGTTCATATTCCAGGTATAGACAATTGGGAAGCGGATTATCTCAGCCGTCAGGCTTTACATCCGGGAGAGTGGTCCCTCCATCAGATGTGTTTTCTCAGGTTTTTCAGATGTGGGGTCTTCCAGAAATAGATCTGAACATCTAAACAAGAAACTTCCCAGGTACCTGTCCAGGTCCAGGGATCCTCAGACGGAAGCATTGGATGCGTTGACACTTCCTTGGTGTTATCAACCTGCTTATATTTTACCACCTTTAGTTCTTCTGCCAAGAGTGATCTCAAAGATCATCATGGAGCAATCATTTGTGTTGCTGGTGGCTCAAGCATGGCCTCACAGGTTTTGGTATGCAGATCTTGTTCGGATGTCCAGTTGTCAACCTTGGCCACTTCCATTAAGGCCGGACCGTCTGTCTCAAGGTCCGTTTTTCCATAAGGATCTCAAATCATTAAATTGGAAGGTATGGAAATTGAACGCTTAGTGCTTAGTCATAGAGGTTTCTCTGATTCTGTGATTAATACTATGTTGCAGGCTCGTAAATCTGTTTCTAGAAAGATTTATTATCGAGTTTGTGTTCCTCTCATAAATTCTCTTGGCATTCTTTTAGAATTCCTAGAATTTTACAGTTTCTTCAGGTTGGTTTGGATAAGGGTTTGTCTGCAAGTTCCTTGAAGGGACAAATCTCTGCTCTTTCTGTTTTATTTCACAGAAAGATTGCTAAGATTCCTGATATTCACTGTTTGTTCAGGGTTTGGTTCATATCAAGCCTGTCATTAAATCAATCTCTCCTCCTTGGACTCTTAATTTGGTTTTGAAGGCTTTACAGGCTCCTCCATTTAAGCCTATGCATTCTTTGGACATAAAACTACTTTCTACAGTTTCTTTTGGCCATCTCTTCTGCTAGAAGAGTTTCTGAATTATCTGCTCTTGTGAATCTCCTTTTTCTGATTTTTCATCAGGATAAGGCAGTTTTGAGGACTTTATTTAAATTCTTACCTAAGGTTGTGAATTCTAACAACATTAATAGAGAAATTGTTGTCCCTTCCTTGTGTCCTAATCCTAAGAATTATTTAGAGAGATCTTTACATTCTTTGGATATGGTGAGAGCTCTGAAATATTATGTTGAAGCTACTAAAGATTTCAGGAAGACTTCTAGTCTATTTGTTATCTTCTCTTGTCCTAGGAAATGTCAGAAGGCTTCTGCCGTTTCCTTGGCATCGTGGTTAAAGCTTTTGATTTATCAAGCTTATTTGGAGTTGGGTCAAGCCCCGCCTCAGAGAATTACAGCTCATTCTACTAGATCAGTTTCCACTTTGTGGGCTTTTAGGAATGAAGCTTCAGTTGATCAGATTTGCAAAGCAGCAACTTGGTCCTCTTTGCATACATTTACTAAATTCTACCGTTTTGATATATTTGCTTCTTCAGAGGCAGTTTTTGGTAGAAAAATTCTTCAGGCAGCTGTTTCAGTTTAATTCTTCTGCTTAAGTTTTAAGTTTTTCCTTTCATTTATGAGAATAAACTTATATTTTGGGTTGTGGATTAATTTTCTTCAGCGAAAAATGTCTGTTATTATTTTATCCCTCCCTCTCTAGTGACACTTGAGTGGAGTTCCACATCTTGGGTATTGCTATCCCATACATCACTAGCTCATGGACTCTTACTTCCAAATTCCTTTGTTGATGCTTTTTACTTATTTCTTTTTCACCCCACTACTTGGCTATTCGTTAAACTGAATTGTGGGTGTGGTGAGGGGAGTATTTATAGGTATTTTGAGGTTTAGGAAACTTTGCCCCTCCTGGTAGGATTGTATATCCCATACGTCAATAGCTCATGGACTCTTGCCAATATGAAATAAATGAATTTATCAGGTAAGTTCTTACATAAATTATGTTTTTTCTTTTTAAAGATCCTATGAACATGAGATTAGATTTTTTTTTTTATTTTTTTTTTGCTTTTAATAGGCCATTAGCTACAGGTGTCTTTACTGCTTGCCTAATTAAAGACATGTTCAACACCTTAAAAGGGACATTCCAGTGAAAACTGAAATGCACATAACAGAATTACATATTTGAGTAGAAACATATTTGCAGCATACATTTATTGGCAAAAATGCTCCTAGTAAAAGTTATCACTCTTTTAGTTTTAACATTTTTGTCTGCATGTGCATGTAAAGCATAACTAGATATTCTCAGTGCAACAGCATTGTAAATACTGCAACTGCTTGGAGCGTCAAGGGGGCTTGTATCATGTCAGCAATTAACAATTTAAGTCATTGCCAGACAGTACAAGTACCTTAGGATATTTGAGCAAGTGCTGCTAGTGCATGATGCATACTTAAATATTTTTTGAAACAGCTATAGTTTTTATTAGATACATGTATATTACAAAAATGCTTCTATTTAAAACTGAAATGCATCCATGTGGACTCCAATTTTGGCTGGAATTTTCTTTCTAAGTCTGTAATATAAACTATTTAACTATGTAGCAAAAATACTTTGCAGTATACTTTCATTATTTTTGTTTCCTTTAATTTAAATGGATATTAAACAGTGCACCTTTGGTAAAAAAAAACCAATGTTAAATCAGAGTAAACTTAAAAAGAAACAGATTGTGTAAAAAAAACATAAACAACTTACTGCCCATCCCTAATCTAAATAAAACAAACCCCCCCCCCAAAAAAAAAACCTTTAAAAATCCTAAGTCTAACCCCCAGGTTGGTACTACTCACGGTTCCTGAAGTCCGGCGGAGAAGGTTCCGTTCCAGGCGGTGAAGTCTTCTTCCAAGCGCAACCTCCTCTTCTTCAAGGAACATCCTGCGCGGAGCAGAGCTGAAGACCGGCGACCCTGGAACTGCAGACCGTCAATCGCGGAGCCACGGAGCGTGGATCATCCTCTTCGTACGATCTCCACCGTACACTGAATAGTGAATTCAAGGTACGCGATTAAAGATGGCGTCCCTTGAATTCCTATTGGTTGATTTGATTCTTCCAATTCAAATTAGCAAATAGGATAAAAGCTACTCAAATCCTATTGGCTGTTTAAATCAGCCAATAGGATGAGAGCAAGTGAAATTCTATTGGCAGATTTGAATAGCCAATAGAATTTCACTTGCTCTCATCCTATTGGCTGATTTGAACAGCCAATAGGATTTGAGTAGCTCTCATCCTATTGGATGATTTGAATTGGAAGAATCAAATAAGCCAATAGGAATTCAAGGGATGCCATCTTTAATCGCGTACCTTGAATTCACTATTCAGTGTATGGCGGAGATTGTACGAAGAGGATGCTTCATGGCTCCGCAGTCGACGGTCTGCAGTTCCAGGGTCGCCGGTCTTCAGCTCCGCGGTCTTCAGCACCGCTCCGCGCAGGATGTTCCTGGAAGAAGAAGAGGTTGCGCTTGGAAGAAGACTTCACTGCCTGGATTAGGACCTTCTCCGCCAGACTTCAGGAACCGTGAGCACCACCAACTTATGATTTTTTAAGGTTTTTTTTGGGGGGGGGGCGGGGGTTGTTTTATTTTCATAGGGATTAGGTTTAATTTTGTTAAATTTGGTAATTTGATTTTTTTTATTTTCTGTAATTTTAGCCTTTTTTATTTTTTGTAACTTTAGAATGTATTAGTTTAGGTAATTTGGGTTTATTTAATGGGTTGTTAGGTTAGGGGTTGTTAGGTTAGGGGGTGTTAGGTTAGGGTACTTAGTTATTTAGATTGTTATTTGCATTTTGGTTTTTGGCGGTTTAAAGGGTTAATAAGTTATTTAGGTTTATTGTGATTTGGGAGTTTTGAGGTTTAGCGGTTAATAGGGTAAATAGGTTTATTTCGATGTGGGGGTTTTGCAGTTTAAGAGTTAATAGGGAGAATAGGTTTATTGCTATGTAGAGGTTTAGAGGTTAATAGGGAAATTAGGTATATAGCAATGTGGGGGTTTTGCTGTTTAAGAGTTAATACGGCGTGTAGGATTTTTATTTATTTTTGTTATATTTCGTGCAAACAGTGTTTTTTTTGTTTTTTAAATACTTGATGCGGGCGGTTAGTTTTTTTTTTTTAAATACTTTAATGTGGGCGATTAGTTGTTGCTTTTGTAATGCTCAGTTTGCCTTTGCTGCATCCCGGTGGATTCCGAAAATGGCAGGGTGCCATTTTCGCTGAAATCTTTTGTCCTCGCGCTGCCAACATTTCACCACCCTGCCATTTTCTTTGAATTATTTTGTCCTCACGTTGCCAACATTCCATTAAGGATGCGTGCACAACTGCCGACGGCGACGGACATTACAAACGCAATTATAGTATAGATTCTATGATGTGATTAATTACTGAAGCAAATGCTTTAGTCTTGCACTATAATTTAACATGATATTACAAACCGTTTTAATCCATAGATAATAAATTGTAATATGTAGCATCAAATATGCTGTATTTGAGTTCGAATTACAGCCATTAATGCATTTATAAATAAAATGTACAACACTTTTTGAAGAGATTATATAACTTCTTTTTTTGTGTTAAAAAAAATTCAAAAACTAGTTTTTTGTTGTGTTTCATGTTACTCCAGAAGATAAAGCTGTTGATAGCAGATGACCATTTTTTTGTGACAACTTGAAACAAAATACTCAAACAATACATTAAAGGTATCTGAAATACACAACGTATATATGAATAAATAAGTTTAGCAAAATCAAATAGACACTTTCAGTTATAAGATTACCTTTACATAAGAAAAATTGTGCACTATTGAAATAAATGATTGACTATTTAAAGGCAAACATTTAATCTAAAATCAGAATCTGTGGCACAAGAGAGAAAAAGGGAAAAATAAAAGAAAGCAAAGAAGAATAGTTAAGGGAAAAGTAGAGTTAATGGCTTGGTATTGGAACCACCTAGTAATGCCTTAATATATTCAGCCAATGTCATTATCTGAATGCAAATAAAGTACTTTGGTTTGGTATCAGGATAAATTAGAATAAGCAACAAAGCAACTAGAGAAGCTACCACCCCCCCATACTTGGAAGAGAGAAGATATGTCAACTGGCTGTGATCTCAAGACTCACCGGGTCACTCTCATCCTATAATTTATCAAGGTGCAACTATGGTTTAGAATTTTGCACTTCTTTATATATATATTTATTAACCATGCTAAAATCCTTTTCTGTATGATTTTTTTCGTGCATGATTGTGTCAGCTTAAAATGAATTGTTATAATGTTTGCTATCTTTGACTGATAGGTAAGAATGGAGATCTTCTCCCCACCACTGAAGAAGCAGAGGAACTTGAGAGGGCTCTACAGGCTGTTACATCGTTGGAATGCCTGAGTTCCATTGCAGTGCTAACCCAGGCTGACAGTGTAACTAGTCAAGACCTTTCAGACCGTGGAATGGCTGCATTCTCAACAGGTGTTGGTGGTCCTGAGTCATTGAGTCGGGAAGATACTACCGATTTGGGGGAGCTGCTCAATGGACGAATAGTTCATGATAACTTCTCCAGTCTTGAACTGGATGAAAATCTACTTGGTTCTGCTACCCTCTCTAGCCCATCAACCCCCCTTACTGGGCACATACAGAGGCATTTCTCATCCTCCTCCAATGTTGGCCTTACTTCTGCCTCTCTAATAAGCCAGGGTTCAATTGAAGAGAGAGCTTTTCCAGGTACGTTCCATGAACTTCATGAAGGCAGCCATGCCACGCAAAGGCCTCTCCCTACAGAGCTTTTGAGCAAGGCAAATAATTTAATCACCTCCCAACAGCAATATAGTAGTGACCATTCGCCATCGTCGCCACATGGAAGTCATTATGACAGTGAGCATGTTTCATCACCGTACAGCGACCAATTGACATCCCCGCATGCCACCTCTTATTCTAACGATAGTTTGGCAGCTACTTTCTCTGCAGAGGTTCCCATCATTACACAGCACTTGCTTACCTCCCAACTGGAGGTGCCCCTGAGTGGGGTTGTGAACCCTCGAACTCACTGGGGGAACCTTCCTGTGAACCTTAGTGATCCATCAGCTTTTAGCACCTTTATCAGCTCAGATGGGCACCTTATCTCAACTTCCCTATCAACCCCTCCAGCCACCTCCCATTTAGAAACAACACAACCTACCTTCTCCACTGTGACCCCCAATAGCTCCAATATGCTTCCGGGGTTACCACAGACCAGCTTCAGTGACTTGAGCTCCCCTCCCTCAGAACTCATGGAGTCTCCATCCCCCAAACATCAGCTCCCACAATTCATTGCAGCATTTGGCCATCAACTAAATTCTCATAGTGGCATCCCCAAAGACTTGCAACCCAGCCATAGCTCAATTGCTCCTCCCACAGGCTTTACTGTGACAGGTGCCACAACTACGAGTACCAACAACTCCTCTTCCTCTTTCACAAGTTCTGACTAATCTGCTTGCCTGTTTTCGCCACATAGATGAGAAGTGGTTACTTCCCTTATGCATTTGTTGCTCATTTCATTTGTCCCCTGGATTTTTTTTTTATTTTTTTTAAATCTTTGAATATTTTAAAGCAAAAACTATGGTGAAACGGATATGTTTGATCACTGTACTGTTGTTGTTGTGCTGCCATAGCACTGGTGCTCCTAATTTGCTTGTAAGATACCCATACTCTCCCTAATTTTGCCACCAGGTGAGAAACATTGGATTCTAACAGCTCACCTGCATTTTCCCGATATTGTCAGCAGGTAATGGGATAAATGCTTAATTTCTTGCTACCTGTTTCCAATACTCTGGTTTCACTTTTGGCTCTGCAATATATTAGGATAGGGAGTAGGCAAATGAAAACTAAGGCAGGGAACACTGTTTAATATGGAAAAGCAGTAAGTGTGCAATACTGCATCTCCTTGCACTTCTGGTTCACAAATGACTCGTTGCGGTACATCCCTAGTGTCATTTTCTTCATAAGTCAAGCTGTTCTTATATTGCGCATTATGTCTCTTGCGTGTGTGCATGTGTGAATTGCAGAATTTTGAGAAGGGTGTCAGGGGGGAATTTGAGGCGGTAATTTTGCCTCCAGTAGCATCCATTCCTTAATTTGTGTTGGCCTTACATGGACTGCCTAGATCAGAACAAATCTATATGGTACATTTGTGCATACAACTAATCACGTTAAAATAATTCAATATAAAATGAATATATTGGATAGTATGCAAAGTGTGGATCCGTTAATAGAAATTTTAAAGTGGATTTGTCACCACAAATAAAGCTAGCTATGTGTTCTCCTTTTTAATATTTTGCTTACCTAAAACGTTCTCAAGATATACTATGGAGTTTGCATTCAAGGTTTATTCCATGCAGAGACAAGGACATATTTCAGTAGAATTATCCAATTTTGAAAAGCATTGTGTGCACGATTTATATCCAGTTTTTAATTCTCTTAAAACTGAAATGTACTGTAATGACAATTTAACCCCTTAACTGGCAGAGGGGATAATGTTCTACAGCCTCTCCTTGGCATCATAAGGGTTAAAGTCCACTGACATTTCTGGGGGTGTTTTGCATTTGTGCTCATTAACTGTATCAATTCCTCTCATGGGTAAAACGTTCTAAGAATTTGTGTCAGATTGAATCCATTAGAGAAAGAGCTATAACCGAAAATAGTTTGTCCGTCTGGCATGATGGCTGAGTTATAACCTTGTGAGTGTGATTAATTCTATGGAGAAATAAACGTCATGTCTTAGCAGCAAGCTGGGGCTGTGACAATGGTGATTAGTGGGAATTAGAAATAGTTTTTCCACTGTGCGGTGTTCATTTTTGCCAGATTGCAGCCATCAAACGGTGGATCAAATCAACAATATTTCTAGGAAGTGTTGTGCGTTTATCATACCTAGTGCTCTTCACCCTTATATTTGTTATTTCCAAACCCCTGAATTTTATCATTGCCTGAAGAAATTCATCCTGTCTCTCTCCAATATACGCTAAACACTATTGCTAATTTAGTGCACGTATATTTTTTAAAAAAAGACCAATTGGTATTTAATATTTATATGGTGGTGTTTTTGTAGGGATGAGATTATCAGAACCATGAATAAGGTAAAGTCAATTTATATGTAAGTTATAAGAAAGAAATGTAGAAGAAAATTAGATTATTGTGTATGTGTATATAGTATTTCTTCTTGATTCATAAAGCAAATTCTAAAATAATAATTTTTAAAAATTACCCACCCACTGCAGAACATACCCTTTTTACATTATCACAAAATATGTAATGTCCATTTTAAATGTTGAAATAAAGTTTACTTCAAGTGAGAACCACAAAAAAACACAAAAAAGTATAGAACCTAGTTAGCTATTTTTTTTTACACCTTTTATTGCAGTTAAATGGACAGTAAAGTCAACTTTCATGATTCAGACAGAGCATGCAGTTTTAAACAACTCTCCATTTTACTTCTAGTATGTAATTTGTTTTGTTCTTTTGTTCTCTTTTGTTGAAAAGCATAGGTAGGTTCAGGAGCAGCAACGGACCGCAGGGAGCTAGCTGGTGATTGGTGGATGCACATATATGCCTCTTGTCAGTCGCTCACCAGATGTGTTAACTAGTTCCCAGTAGTACATTACACAAAGGATACCGAGATAATGAAGCTAATTAGATAATATAATTAAATTGGAAAGTGGTTTAAAATGATATGCTCTGAATCATGAAAGAAAAAAATGTATTTCATGTCCCTTTAAACTATAAGACACTTCATAGTGACTGCTCTCTGCCTTAATACAGCTTGTGGTCTGTAGGTACAAGTAGTTTTATTGCAGAAGGCTATTATACCCCTATTCATTTAAATCGCATTTCCATAATTAGACTGAAACTGTTCTGCACAACAAATTGATTAATCCCTATTAAAAGTATTTTGTAAAATCATTATCTCATGACGAAAGCTGTATAAAATCTGTCTCTTGCTCATGTCTTATTTTTCATTTTCATTTCTATGTATGTTTTGCAAATTCTGATTACATCTTTTAAGTCTATTAAGGTTAAAGGGACACATCCAATACAAAAGTTTAGAAAAAATTATTGTAAGCATATTCAGCATATACAAAATAATGAATTGTACTTTTGCCTTGCCTTTTTAATGTGGTTTATTATAATAAAATTTAAAAAAAAAATCTTAGTTCTAGAACTGGTTGTTTTTTTTATCAAGTAGTATATTTGTGTGTGTGTGTGTATATATATATATATATATATATATATATATATATATATATATATATATATATATATATATATATAATTTATTGATTTATATATACATATACACATGCACTTAACAAACTGCAAATATGCTTATAATAATCAAGTTTACAAACAAAATATTAAATTACTGGTGTATGTGTTTTTTTTTAACTAATTCTTATACTAAAGCGCTTTTAGCACAAAGGAGATGATCAGGTTTGTTACAAGTAGTTATTTATTCTAAGTGAAACTGCACCTTTTGTGACTAGATTTTGCTCAGCAAATTTGAGAGACTTTCTCAATTTGCAGAAAAAGAATGTAATTTGTTTTCGTTACTGTGACAGATCAAGCACTATTTGTAATTTCATGCCTTCATTTTGCTATTTTTTGTTTTGTTTTGTTAAAGGATTCTGGTTTTGTAAACAAGAATTGATTGATTTTTTTATTTTTTTTATTTCATATGGTGTAAGTTCTAGGGACACTTACAGAAGTCAAAATATAATGTGGCTGATCTAATATAAATGAGCTGCTATTACCTTCAGTTGGGGTCCTGTGTTTTAAAAAATAATCTTGATAATGATGCTCATTTGTGACAAAAGCATATACTTCCTAGGCAGATCCTTGGAGAGTTTTAAGCTGTAACCAATCAGCAGCCCAGATTTATATCCTTAAAGCAGTATAGCTACTGAAAAGGAGTCTATGCACTTATCTTATAGAGGAACATTAATGAAGAGAAAATTCCATATAATGAGGTTTATTGATAAAGCACAGAAATATATTCAATTGGAAGACTAACATATTTATTAATAAAAAATATATATTTGTGAATAACATTGTAACGCATTGTCAGTGTTCCTATAAAGCTCCCAGGAAAAGGCACTTTTTAGACTTTATAAATGAAAAATCCCATTTGCTCCATATGAATCAAATACATTTTCTGAACACCAACATTTCTGGGAATAACCTGTGTCCTCTGAGTGCTTATCGATGTAGTAACCCTTAAGGTGACCCAGTAAGCCCAGTTCTGTGTGTATCTAATGTTTCATTTCAGTTTGTATCCCTTGCATGGTCACTGCAGATTCTGTATCAGTTAATCTATTTGAATATTTTTTTTCAGAATATTATAGTTGATGGACTTTTTAAATAAACTTAATACTCTAGACTTCATATACTATCCAGGCTATATTTATTGTATTTTAGCTTATTTACTTTCCTAGTCATTTTTATATCTAAAGACAAATATGGATGACCTAATGTTTAATTTTATGAGCCTATTTTTCTGAGAACATTTATTTCATATATTTACAAAACAGGACCTTATTGTTCCCTGGATTTGTTATGAGTTGTTACAGAAGAAACTGTTCTAAAGTAATTGTGTTTTTTGTTTAAACAACACTATAACCTCTATCAAATTTACCAATATTAAAAGCAATGAAGTTGAATTTGTACCAGGATCCCTTCAATCAGGAGCAATAATATAATACGAATAAAATAGTCACACACATAACAATAATGGATGACCTCAAGCAGAAACTTTTTATTTATTTTTTTTAAATCTTAATTTGGGCTAAAGTCATCTCAGTATTTGCCTTGTATTTTGCACACGTGTGTGAAGCCTTATAGTGTCATTTTCAAGTTGACCCTAATCTCAACATAGTACTAACAGAGAGAGGGAGTTTTGCTAGCAGATTTGGCATGTAAATCCGAGGTAAATAACCTTTTGTTAGTACAAATATCCAGGCACCCCTGGTTTGCATGTCAGATCTGCTTGGAAAGCAGTATCCCTCTATTAGTGGATGTTCTCTTTAACACATCATTATAAACTAGTAAACCACTTAAAAATTCACTTTTTTTTATTACAAATGGAAGACAAAATCAGGTATCTTAAACGAACTTGACAAGGAACTTAAAGGTCTTCTTTTTGCAAAACCTGAGGCTTAGCCCTTAACTGAAGCTTAGATACACAAACCACAGAGTAATAATATCTAAATACCAATGTCCTTTTGGCTATTGTTATGGCAATAGTAACATATTCTTATTTCTAGGCCTGTGCATTCGGATCATTCGTTATGATCCAAATGAGGAAGAGTGGCGGCCACTCACAGTTTGTCTATTTTCTGAGCTGCAGTTATTCTTGTGAAACTAAAAATAACTAAGATCTGTGCAAATCCAGATCTTAGTGTGTTTCATTTTTACAAGAATAAATGCGCCTCTGAAAAGGGCAGAATCCCACAAGCGCCTCATCCTTCTCGCTTGAATCACAAACAAAAGATCTGAATGCAGCCAGGCCGTAAAACACTGAAAATTGTATGTTCTATGTGATCGAGTGCCACCTTGTGATGCCGTTTTGGAGGACTGTTAAGGCTGTTCTATAAAAACTTAGGTTAAACACACAATCTTGCAAAATGCAAACCAAACATGGAATTGCCCCATCAAACACAAAAAGTGAATAAGTAGAGGCAGAGAATAAATATCACTACAAAGTTATTTAATTAACATATTAATCTAAATTTGCCGACCAAAAGACCTGTTTATTACAGATTTAAAATTTTGACACCTGCCAATTTCAAGTTATTTTTGGGTACATTAGTATATGTTTTGTTTTGTAGAATATTATTTATTTGAATGTGCACTGATAAAGCTTACAAGTTTGTTTTTTTGTTACCCAACTTCTAAACTGCTGCCATCTACATATTATTTATATACTTTTAATTGAATAATAATATCCCAATGTAGAGGCTTGTTTTTTAGTTTTTTTCAAAATAATGTAAAATAATTGATCCACATTGTATTTCAAAAATTCAGTTTAAGTAAAGTACATATAGATTAGTATTTTGCTTAATACAAAAAAATATACTTAAAAGGGGCTACGTCCCTAATATTACTTTAGTGATCAATTAAAAGATCACTAATGAATACTAAACAGCTCATAAGGCCAGCATATACAGCTATACAATGCTAGTTAATAGTTATTTAGTAAAATAAAGAGGGTTGGTATCTACTCAGCCTGCTCCCTGGATGAGTCAGAAAACATCAGTTTGTATTATGTCCACCATTTAAAGTATGTACAAGCAGAGTAAATGGCTTGCTAATGTATTAGAGAATATAAGAGGAGTCTCTTGTGTCCTATAACACCAGAACCGCTGAGCTTGCAAACTACCCAGTACAAATGCTTGTAATAATTTAAGGGACTCTTAGGGATCCCAGCAATAATGTAAAGAAGGACCTTGAGAAGTTAATGTTTTTCTATGACAGTTACGTTTTGGTTAGCATAATTACATGGCTATTTTCAGTTCTTGTGGTCTGACATTGTAATTAATCTATAGATTAGTGACGATTATTAATGTGCTGCAGTCATCTTTAACCTGGATGATCTCCCTAACTCTGTATAACACGCTAAAGTAAGCCAAGTGTGCCGAGAATAACATTGTACATGGTATCTGTTTGTGCATTAATTGTTAATCTTTAAAGGATTTCATGAGATGTTTAAAATAGTCTCTATCATTAATAGATCATTTCTATATCATTGTGTTACACTTATGTAGGCCTTAGAGTTTTAACAAATAATAAGGGGAATCACATGATGTTGTACTCCCAGGGTGTCCCAGTACTTAGTATCTACTGACCTAGTGTACTTAAAACATCTGTCACATCATCTTTTACACATAGCTGCAATGTCTTATTTCTTAGCTGAGATTTTAAGGAGAAAAACTTTGACATTTGTTTGCAGGTACGGTGTTATTTATCCCATATAAAATTATAGCACTATTCCTTGATATTCTATTATACATCAATCTGATGTTCGTTTGAGAGCAGCAGGTTTTACACACTACCAGGAAATGTTTCATAAACAGCTGTTTATTGTTGGTGTGCTAAGCAGCCATTTTGCAGTATCAATAATAACTTTTTAAGTCTGCAGCTAGATATAAAATATTATACGGTAGAAACCTACTTAATGGGCACACCATCCAGCTGAGTTTATGACTAACCAGCTAAAATATAAGGCTAATATTAAACTAAAATGAGCTAATAATTTTGTTTTAAATGTTTCAAAAAAATTTTTTAAATCAATTTAATTTATGCGACTAATTTGTGTTTTGGAAAGCTTAAAGGGCCATAATACCCAAATGTTTAAACACTTGAAAGTGATGCAGCATAGCTGTAAAAAGCTGTCTAGAAAATATCACCTGAACATCTCTATGTAAAAAAGAAAGATATTTTACCTCAAAAGTTCCTCAGTAGCCACCTCCCATTGTAAAGGATTTCTAAGCAGCATTTTAGTATGTCTGTCCTAGGACAGCAGAAGGGATGAGCATTGTGCACTCTCATATTATTTCACCAATCAGGTAAAGGAAGTTTACTATGAATTCTCATGAGAGTTAAGTCAAATCTCATGAGATCACAGTAAAAGAGTTCATGACCTCAGCATTGCTGATGCTGATTGGCTGCTGTTCATTTCTTCATTCTTTTTAATTTTTTTACCTGCAGCTGGGAGAAGCTGAGTATAACTTTTTACACAGAACTTAATCTGCTGAGCTGAGGAGATTGTGAGGTAAAATATCTTCCTTTTTTACATAGAGATGCTCAGGTGATATTTTCCTGTCAGCTTTTTACAGTTATACTGCATCAGTTTCAAGTGATTTAGCATATGAGTATTATGTCCCTTTAAGTAATATTTATAAATAACAAATATAATATTGCAAATTATTACCATGTCCCCACCTGATTACTTCATAATGCCACCTGGCTGGCTAAATTTTCTGTGGAAAATACTGAGCCCAGGCCCCAGTGCAAATATAACAACTTGAATTAAGAACATTGTTGTGTATCCTGAATTGTCCACATAACTTCCATTATGACTCATTTCAAGAATTCAGCAAATCCACAAAACCTATTAATAGAACAACATAATGCCATTAAATTTCTTCATTAAGAACTGGTTTACCTTAATCTTAGTTCCATCTTAGATGAGTAGAGGTTCCACAAGACATTGTTAAGAAAGCAGGACTTAAGAAAGCAGCAGTTAAGGTTAATCAGTCTTGGTTATCTGACTTAGTATGGCTATCAAAAGAACTTTATCTGAAGTGGACATTTCAGTGAACTGATACGAGGGTTATGTCCTAAATGGTTTAGCTAAGGGGTCATTTTAGATTTAATAAGGTTTTTTTATTGCATGTTCCTGTTGTAAATAAACCAACATTTTCTTGTCAGACTTTCACAGATGTGTCCCTCTCCACCAACAGAGCTGTGGGAGTTACTTTATCAGACGGTGAACATTTATAGAAAGAATCCAACTGTATTAGTTAAAATTTAAATTTTACAGTCTCTACTTAACTTTCTTTTGCATGATGTACCGAGTCCACGGATTCATCCTTACTTGTGAGATATTATCCTTCCTAACAGGAAGTGGCAAAGAGAGCACCACAGCAGAGCTGTCTATATAGCTCCCCCCTTAACTCCACCCCCAGTCATTCTCTTTGCCGGCTCTAAGCAGGAAGGGTAAAGTGAAAGAGGTGTTAAGCTGTTAGTTTTATTTTATCTACAAGAGTTTATTTTTAAATGGTACCGGTGTTGTACTATTTACTCTCAGGCAGGACATAGATGAAGATTTCTGCCTGAAGGATGATGATCTTAGCATTTGTAACTAAGGTCCACTGCTGTTCCCACAGAAGCTGAGGATTACAGGAAAACTTCAGTGTGAGGAACGGTTTCTTGCTATACAGCAATGAGGTATGTTCAGTCATATTTTCTGCATAGACTGTGTTAACTCAGAAAGGCTGACAGTGTCCCCATTAGGGGAAGGGGAAGCAATAATCCTAGTGTTATAAGAGGCTTTACTAGCTTGCGTAAAGGGTTAATTTTTTGTGGGCAAATTGGGACAAATGATTGTGTGTCTGGGAGTAACGTTTTTCAGTTTTATGGGATATATGCTTGAGGGTTCTTCTGGCTTATTTGGGGTTGTTAATAACCCACATGGCTTTCACCAAGGTTTTCTTCTTCAACCTATAGCGTGCATTGTTCCTGTAACCACTGCGGCTGCCTTTTGGTTTGAGGCTCTAGAAGAGGCTCTTCAGATGGAGACCCCACTAGATGATATTTTGGACAGAATTAAGGGGCGTTATGGCTTAAGTCCTGGTCAGCTGATGTGTCATCTAAATCTAAGCTTTTGTCGATCCCTTTCAAAGGTAAGACCCTATTTGGGCCTGCACTGAAAGAGATAATTTCAGACATTACTGGAGGGAAGGGTCATACCCTCCCTCAGGATAAGTCAAATAAGACAAGGACCAAACAAAATAATTTTCGTTCCTTTCGAAACTTCAAGAGTGGTCCCTCTTCCTCTGCTGCAAAGCAAGAGGGAAACTTTGCTCAATCCAAGCCAACCTCTAATCAGGCTTGGAACAAGGGTAAACAGGCCAAAAAGCCTGCTGCTACCACTAAGTCAGCATGAAGGGGTAGCCCCCGATCCAGGACTGGATCTAGTAGGGGGCAGACTCTCTCTCTTTGCTCAGGCCTGGGCAAGAGACGTTCAGGATTCCTGGGCTGTAGAAATTGTAGCCCAGGTATACCTTCTAGATTTCAAGGATTCCCCTCCAAGGGGGAGGTTCCATCTTTCTCAATTGTCTGTAAACCCGACAAAAAGAGTTGCGTTCTTACGCTGTGTAGAAGACCTTTTTACTATGGGAGTGATCTGCCCAGTTCCAAAAGCAGAACAGGGGCAGGGGTTCTATCCCAATCTGTTTATAGTTCCCAAAAAGGAGGGAACCTTCAGACCAATTCTGGATCTCAAGATCCTAAACCAATTCCTAAGAGTCGCATCTTTCAAGATGGAGACCATTCGGACTATCTTACTATTGATCCAGGAGGGTCAATATATGACCACCGTGGACTTAAAGGATGCGTATCTACACATTTCTATCCACAAAGATCATCACCAGTTCCTCAGGTTCGCCTTTCTGGACAAGCATTATCAGTTTGTGGCTCTTCCTTTCGGGTTGGCCACGGCGCCACAAATCTTCTGGCGGTTCTAAGGCCACGGGGCATAGCAGTGGCACCTTATCTAGACGACATTCTAATTCAAGCGCCGACCTTCCAACTAGCCAAGTCTCACACAGACTTAGTGTTGGCCTTTCTAAGATCTCACGGGTGGAAGGTGAACGTAAAAAAGAGTTCTCTCTCCCCCCCCCTCACAAGAGTTTCTTTTCTAGGGACTCTGATAGACTCAGTGGACATGAAAATATTTCTGACGGAGGTCAGAAAATCAAAGATTTTGTCCACCTGCCGAGCTCTTCACTCCATTCCTCAGCCGTCAGTGGCTCAGTGTATGGAGGTAATCGGTCTGATGGTAGCAGCAATGGACATAGTTCCGTTTGCTCGCTTGCATCTCAGACCACTGCAACTATGCATGCTCAATCAGTGGAATGGGGATTATGCGGATTTATCTCCTCAGATAAATCTGGATCAAGAGACCAGAGACTCTCTTCTTTGGTGGTTGTCACAGGATCATCTGTCCCAGGGAATATGTTTCCGCAGGCCAGAATGGGTTATGGTGACGACAGACGCCAGCCTTCTGGGGTGCAGTCTGGAATTCCCTGAAAGCTCAGGGTTTGTGGACTCGGGAGAAGGCTTCGGCCAGATTCATCAGGTTTCAGTTGGACAACATCACGACTGTGGCTTATATCAATCATCAGGGTGAACAAAAGAGTTCCTTAGCGATGATAGAGGTCTCAAGGATAATCCGATGGGCAGAGGCTCACTCTTGCCATCTGTCAGCGATCTATATCCCAGGTGTAGAGAACTGGGAGGCAGATTTTCTAAGTCGTCAGACTTTTCATCCGGGGGAGTGGGAACTCCATCCAGAGGTGTTTGCTCAGCTGGTTCGGCTATGGGGCACACCAGAGTTGGATCTGATGGCGTCTCGTCAGAACGCCAAACTTCCTTGTTACGGCTCCAGGTCAAGGGATACTCAGGCTGTACTGATAGATGCTCTAGCAGTACCATGGTCGTTCAACCTGGCTTATGTGTTTCCACCTTTCCCTTTCCTTCCACGTCTGATTGCCAGAATCAAACAGGAGAGAGCATCTGTGATTTTGATAGCGCCTGCGTGGCCACGCAGGACTTGGTATGCAGACCTGGTGGACATGTCATCCCTTCCACCATGGTCTCTGCCACTGAGACAGGACCTTCTGATTCAAGGTCCATTCAAGCATCCAAATCTAATTTATCTGCAACTGACTGCTTGGAGATTGAACGCTTGATTCTATCAAGCGGGGTTTCTCTGAGTCAGTCATAAATACCTTGATTCAGGCTCGAAAGCCTGTTACCAGGAAAATCTATCATAAGATATGGCGTAAATATCTTTTTTGGTGCTAATCCAAAGGCTTCTCCTGGAGTAAAATCAGGATTCTTAGGATTTTGTTGTTCCTTCTCTGTGTCCTAATCTTTCTTGTAAGAAGGAACGTCTGTTGCACAACTTGGACGTGGTTCGTGCTTTGAAATTTTATTTGCAGGTAACCAAAGATTTTCGTCAAACATCTTCTTTGTTTGTTGTCTATTCTGGAAAGCGTAGGGGTCAAAAGGCTACGGCAACTTCTCTTTCCTTTTGGCTGAAAAGCATCATCCGTTTGGCTTATGAGACTGCTGGACAGCAGCCTCCTGAAAGGATTACAGCTCATTCTACTAGAGCGGTAGCTTCCACATGGGCTTTTAAAAATGATGCTTCTGTTGAACTTTTGCTTCTTCGGAGGCTATTTTTGGGAGAGAGGTTTTGCAAGCAATGGTGCCTTCCGTTTAGGTTTCTGTCTTGTCCCTCCCTTCATCCGTGTCCTAAAGCTTTGGTATTGGTATCCCACAAGTAAGGATGAATCTGTGGACTCGGTACATCATGCAAAAGAAAACAAAATTTATGCTTACCTGATAAAAAATTTTCTTTTGCAATGTACCGAGTCCACGGCCTGCCCTGTCTATTCAAGACAGATGGTATTTTTTATTACTTCAGTCACCTCTGCACCTTATAGTTTCTCCTTTTTCTACCTTGGCTTTCGGTCAAATGACTGTGGGGTGGAGTTAAGGGGGGAGCTATATAGACAGCTCTGCTGTGGTGCTCTCTTTGCCACTTCCTGTTAGGAAGGATAATATCCCACAAGTAAGGATGAATCTGTGGACTCGGTACATCATGCAAAAGAAAACAAAATTTATGCTTACCTGATAAATTTTTTTCTTTTGCAATGTACCGAGTCCACGGCCTGCCCTGTCTATTCAAGACAGATGGTATTTTTTATTACTTCAGTCACCTCTGCACCTTATAGTTTCTCCTTTTTCTACCTTGGCTTTCGGTCAAATGACTGGGGGGTGGAGTTAAGGGGGGAGCTATATAGAAAGCTCTGCTGTGGTGCTCTCTTTGCCACTTCCTGTTAGGAAGGATAATATCCCACAAGTAAGGATGAATCCGTGGACTCGGTACGTCACAAAAGAAAGAAATTTATCAGGTAAGCATAAATTTTGTTTTTTTTAGGGAAAACTTTTAAAATATTTTTATTATATGAATGAAATGTTAGGTTAAGTACAATGTCCCTTTAACAGGTTACCGTCACTGGCTTAATATTATCTAATTTTAGCACATAAATACAATATATCAGCAAACTACTCTAGTACATTACCTCTTTAAAATGTGTAAGCATAGGATGTTGTCCAATGTAGCCTGCCTGGATAGGTCTTTTTTTGTCACAAAAATATTTGAATTCACTAATGTTCATAGCTTTCTGAATAACAAATATGTCCAGTGTTCAGTAAGCAAGTTTTTTGATTTGGAAAACAATCTGTTTTATTGTGAGCCCATACAGAATGTTTTTGATGGTTAGACTTTGCTTGTGAAAAAATGGTGCAGTCTCACTTAGAACAGTAAGTAAAAAGCTTGTTTTTTTTGTTTTGTTTTTAAATATTTACTACAGACAACAAAGTTAAAAAAAGAAGAAAGTAAATGCTTAACCAGGAAAATTAGCCTTTCCCTAGTACCAGAGTATCTAGATATGCTAGTTATACCTAATAGAAGTGTCACAGGCTTCCAGGGATACTATAAGCTCCATTTCAACAATAATATTATTGGCAACCTATAGCCAAAAAGCCTGTTAGGCATGTTGCAAACAAAATATCTGTATCAGTGTTTAATAATTATATTCTTACCAACAACAACTCATATTTGATTTGAAACTCAACTAGTTTGAAAGTAGCCACATCAATTTTCCTAAACTATTTGAATTTATATGAATGGGTCAGTAAACATGAAAAAAGTTTACATTAACACTTGTTTAAACATGGCTTTGTTTGTTTTTTTTTAATTATTTTTATTTTTTTTATTTTTGTTTTTGAAGTTGGCCCTGCAAGTTTTCTTGGCCTCCCCTCCACTCAGGGTAAATGCTCCCCTCCTCATATTTCACCAGTCAGTATATCTGATGAGATACCACTTATTATTGTGAGTGCTCCAGTACTGAGATTCTAGCTACAGCATCTACTGTATGTGCAGTTCTGACAAGCGTTTAGTACAAGAAAAGCCTACAGAGCCAATGAGAAGCTGTACCACCAGTTGACGGAGCAGTACAAAACAAAATGGCTAGGGTGTATGCTGAGGTAAATTTTGATACAAAAAGGGTACCCATATTGGTACTATGTTTAAACAAATGTTAAGGACACAGAATAATTATGTAATTTTTTCACATTTACTGCCCCTTTAAGGGAAATTGCATCTAAATTGTTTAATGTAAATGATAAGAATGTGTTAAGGTCCCTGTTATACCCAGTACAATTTTACTTTCTGCTTTCTTTTGCCAATTGATTTAAAGGGACACTATACCCAAACATTTTCTTTCATGATTAAGGTAGAGAATACAACTTTAAACAGTATTCCAATTTACTTCTATTACCTAATTTGCTTCATTCTTTAGATATACTTTAATGAAGAAATAGCAATGCACAAGTTGAACCAATCACAGGAGGCATCTATGTGCAGCTACCAATCAGCAGCTACTAAGCATATCTAGATATGCTTTTCAGCAAAGAATATCAAGAGAATGAAGCAAAATAGATAATAGAAGTAAATTTGAAATTTGTTTATAATTGTATGCTCTTTCTAAATTGTGAAAGAAAAAATGTAGGTTTCATGTCCCTTTAAATAATATATCATTTTTATTCTACTATAGATATCCAAGTGATTTTGTTGGATCTTGAAGAGGGTATTTTAAAAGGATTGCAAAAGTTTGTTTAATTGTTGCTGTTTCATATGCATAATATATTTTTGATAATGTTTTGTCCCTTAATCAGCATAACCCCATTTATTAATAAGGTGTTTTTAACGGGGGATGTTTCTGGGCAGAGTTAAAGGGATATAAAACCCAATTATTTTTCTTTTGTGGTTTAGATAGAAGTAAATTGGAAAGTTGTTTAAAATCTAAAAGCTCTATTATTTCATTTGTTTTGTTCTTTTAACATCCTTTGTTGAAAAGGATACCTAGGTAGGCTTAGGAGCTGCACATTGGTGGCTGCACATATATGCCTCATATTATAGGCTCACCCAAAATGTTAACAAGTTCCCAGTAATGCATTACTTCTTTTTTAACAAAGGATAACAAAGAGAATGAAGCAAATTGGGTAATAGAAGTCAATTGGAAACTTGTTTAAAAATGTATGCTCTATCTTAATCATCTTAATAATGAAAGGAAATGTTGTGGTTTTATTTCCTTTTAACTGTTTTGCTCACATACAACCATGGTTATGTAATTGAGAGAAAAAATATTCTAACACAATTTTTGGCTATGATTTCAGAGATTCGCATCTTGCCTGCAAATTTCAGGATGCAGAATGAGGAAAAACTTAAAGTCCATATTAAAGGGGCACATTAAAATATGTTTTACATTATAGAGGTTAAGGAAAAGTTAATAAATCTGGTATTTATGTCTCATTGACTGATATAGACAAACTTTCTCACCAATAAATAGACTTATTCAGAACATAAATAAAAACAAAAAGGCGCTCCAATGGCACAACATGTCGGTTCACAAGAAGTATCAGGACACACAAAGGAAATATACTCACAAGAGTGCAAAATATGCAGCCCCCCAGCTAGCTACCTCTGGTGTCTCCCACGTATAGTACTGTATTCAGTTGCCACAAAGGGAGCTTAACCAATGTTAATAGATCCCCAAAATATTCAAGCACACTTTGTGATCACTTAAAACCCCACTATTGTGAGGTATTTATTAAAATACACAAATTAAAAAGTTAATATATTCCTGCAACGCTTTTCTGGGCGCTAATGACGCTCCTTCATCAGGCAGTATACTAGCTTGGGAACTGAGATATTGGGCCATTGGAGGCACCGTCTTGTTTTTATTTATTGCAGTGACTGTATTGTGATTTCTCTAGGAGAGCTGACCGTGACATATTTGATTGAAGACTTATCAGCTGTAGCCTTTAAGAGTCAGTGGCACGTTTGTTTTTGGAGCTATCATTGATTGGGACTTTGAGTGGTGACTTTTTATTCAGAACATGCATATGTCTTTAAAAATGAAATACATTTTTAAATATCCTCTTGGAATAGAATCAAATCTGTTTTATTTACAAGGTCCCTTTAATCCACATTTGATTTTATTAGATTATGTAAATGTAACCATTTTAATATATTAACTTCTGATAAGCTTGTTCCTTCAATGTCCCTTGCCTCTTCGCACCCATTCACCAAGATTAAAGGGACAGTGTCTATTTGATTTTTCTTTGTTAAAAAAGATAGATCACACCTTTTCTAACAATTCCTCAGCTTTGCACAAGTAACATTGTTATATTAATATAATGTATAATATATGTATAACCTCTAAATCACTGCCTGTTTCTAAGCCCCTGCAGGCCCCCTCCTGTCTCTGTGCATTTTATTAGCTTTTCA
This sequence comes from Bombina bombina, assembly GCF_027579735.1. Classification (NCBI taxonomy): domain Eukaryota; kingdom Metazoa; phylum Chordata; class Amphibia; order Anura; family Bombinatoridae; genus Bombina; species Bombina bombina. Next base: position 536,915,393 of record NC_069499.1, read on the forward strand.
CGGACAGAGAGTGCTAGTTCATGAGTGCCGTATAGATAACATTGTGCTCACTCTGTGGAGTTATACAGTAACCAGCACTAATTGTCTAAAATGCAAATTTGTAAAAAGATCTGAAATATGGGGGCAGTTTGCAGAGGCTTAGATACAAGGTAATCACAGAGGTAAAAAGTATATTAATATAACTGTGTTGGTTATGCAAAACTGGGGAATGGGTAATAAAGGAATTATCTTTTTAAACAATACAAATTTACAACTAGACTATCCCTTTAAGTAAATTGCACTTTTATGTGGGTAATGTAAATGACTGCAAAAGTCTGCTCTATAAGATTAGATAGTAATGTGTTGTACACTTCATGCAACAAACACTTTAAACAAATAACCAGAACTAAAAATTGCGTTTAGCGCTCTTACTGATACCCGCCTTTATATAGTTAAATAAAAACAGGGGGCTATTAGTGCAACTGAGTTTGGCATTTTCATTTCTCAGTCATATTCACAGCAATTTACTGCATTCTTTGGTATAATCCAACATATGTGATCTGCATCTTCCTAAATGGGCTGTTGGACCAATATCTGCACATCAGTAGCTGCCATATGTTTAGTATGTCTCAGGGATTCCCTTGGTGGAAACAAGGGCAGTTACGATATTAATACAAATCTAATTATTTTATTGAAAGCATATATTGTGAATGTTCGTGAAATTCATCTGGTTCATGCATTTTCTTCATGCTAGCAAATTTCTTCCTCCAGATTAACATATATACAAGAATTCCTTATTCCCCATTGTTCTGAGCTTTAAAGTTTTTATTTAAAAATCACCCTCCCCTATGTCTGGCTTTCCGAATACGTAAATTAGATTTTAAGAGAAAATTTATATTAATTTATGCTAACATTGCCTCGTAAATTATACATTTTTATACTAAAGCTGTATTAAGTGTAATGAATTATGTTGCATATGTGTATTTGATAGTTATATTGAAAAGAATATATACAATACAAGCTTTTATTTTACTTTGAGATATAATAAAGAGAAGAATAGTTACACACCTTTTACACTGGAAATGAACTGTGTCAAGGTGTAAATGCTTTTCCTTGCTACCTTGCAGATATGTATCAGGTTTATGCAAAACAAAACAAATACGAGTAGGTTAATAATCGGTGAGAAACTTAAATATCCTGCGGTATTTTGATTACATTTTAATGCATCATTAGAAGAGTTAGTAATGTGTGTATGTTGACTAGAGTTTTCCAATCTATCTGCTATCATGCAATGTACAAATCCAGAGGTTCTTTTTTGGGCCTTTAAGAAATGTTGAGTGTTCTGGATTCCCAATAAAATATGTATTTGTTATGCTATGTGTTACCTTACAACATACTTGTGTAATCCAAGGCCCACAACTAGCGGGGTTAGAATGACTTAGCGCAGAGTTTGTCATAAGTCAAATATCAAAGATTTCCCAGAAAACAAGCAGACTTGTTGCTACATTCTGCGCACAAACGACAGAGTTGAGAGGGGAAAAAAAAAAGACTAAGTTGCTGCCCTTGTCGATTTCATGATTTATCACCAGTGGGGAAATGGCTTGCGCATTTTATGTGTGTGGGAATAAATAACGTGTTTATGGTAAATATTACTTTTAAAAAAAAAAGCATTATTTTTTTCTGCAATGTCTATGAATATCCAAGTTTATATGGCAAAGAAATACAACACTAGCTAATCTTTATTAATGAATTTGTAATGCCATATGAGCTAAATGTGCACTAGGTTAATTTAAATTGTTTAAAAAAATCTCCCTTGAAAGTATAGTAACTCCCTTTTTATAGAAGTGCTCGCCATGAACACTCCAATGTTGGATTGTATGCAGGTGTATATTGTTATGTCTGAATGTAATGTGGTGAGTGTTTTAGCAAAATATTTGTGTGATACATACAAAAAAAATAGAATTTTTTTTTTTTTTTAACATAATTCTAGTTACTAATGTATGTCCTCTTTGAATATTTGGTAATGTCTGTAATATCCTTTACACACCAGAGGGGAAAAAAATAAGTTTCAGTACTTTTGCTAAATACGTCTGTATGTAGCAATGGAATAAACTAAATAATTGTGTTCTTACGTCATAAACACAGTTTCAAATAAATATAAAATATTTGTTTATTTCAAATATCTTCTTAGAACTCAGGAGTTAGAGATTGTTACAATTATAAGGTGCACAGTTTTCAATATAACTGTGAAATCATTTTGCCAGCATTAATTTGACAAAGCATCATTTTATCAAAAATGAAGATTCAATTTTTGTAATGACATTTTTTTCCTTTAGACCTCTGGTGTAATAGTCCTGGGTTAGCAATCTTGGTCTTTTTAAAGCCAAAATGTAAACATTGTCAATGTGATCTCTCTTGAATTTTATTAGCTTATTAAAAAGACAGATTTTATATATAAATCACCTAAACATTAAGTGCATAGAAATTTCATTTTCTACATTTGGTAAAACTGTTACCCATATTACATTTTCCTCATTATTGCTCTGAAGCCTTTGCACTATTCTCTTTCCCATCCATGTTGTGTACAGGTAAAAAATGTTTGTTACTTTGGGAAAATCATACTGCAACTCTAAAGCAGAACCATGCATTGTTATTTAAAAGTTAGCTTTGTATGCAGATATCTGTATTCCCCTTTACTAACCACCAAACATATTGTCCTTTAGCATAAAAAGCTTAATGAAAGACCAATAGCCTTTGTGCCTAAGCAGTGTGTGCTTGAGGCCAATGTATGTTCGATAGGATCTGAATAGTGATCAAGCTGTACAGCATGAAGATGAAATTCACCTTTATCTCAACTGTTAAGCTTTAAAATTTAAAGCGATAGGAAACCCCAAATTATTCTTTCCTGTTTCAGATGGAGCATGTGATTTTAAACAACTTTCTAATTTACTTCTATTATCAATTTTTCTTTGTTCTCTTGGTAACTTTTGTTGAAATGCAGTGACATAAGCTTAGGAGCCGGCCCATTTCTGGAGCACTTTATGGCAGCAGTTTTACAAGAATGTTATCCGTATGCAAGAGCACTAAATGACATCATTATTCCCTGCCATGTAGTCTTCCAGATGCCTACCTAAGTATCTCTTCAACACAAAATATCATGGGAACAAAGCAAATTTGATAGTAGAAGTAAATTGGAAACTTTTTCAAATGGTTTGCTCTGTCAGAATCACAAAAGAACATTTTTTGGGTTGCATATCCCTTTAAGCCTACAAGCCAATCTGTCTTCTAGATCACCCTGCATAATTGTATCTATTATTAAAGCTTTAGAGAATAAGTTGCGCTTTTACAAATAAACAATAATGAAAATATCTGCGTACATTGGTATTTGTATAACAACACTTCATGGCAATATTGTTTAAAATTCTCTGAGTGATTTTAACTGATCATTTTTCTACTCTTAATGCCGGATCAACGTATTTAAAAATAAAAAATACTGTTAGGACTCCTCTAGATGCAATTATATATACAGGCTTTTAACAGTGATTAGGCCGTATTCCATTCTGAAAATAACTGTGGGTAGCAAGGATTTGCAAAGTGTTTTTATTTTTTTGTAGAACTTTTCTGCTGTGACACCTGTCTGCTATATAAAAATGTACTAACTGTTGTGCTGCTGCATTTTGCATTTTGGTGCAGATTCATCTGCAAAAAAAGGATCTCTTCGCCCACGACTCATATGCTTAAACCGCACTATGAGCAGCATATATTGTTAAAGGAGAACTATACGAGGTGCTTGTGTGACTTAACCCCTTCAATGCCACTTGCTTTCTTTTAAGTAAATTATACAATCAAACATTTGTGTCAAATCTTTAACAGATCTCTGGTTAAATATTGTAGAATAGAAAACTGGAATAAAGATTGTGATTAACAGCTTGCACAAAAAAATGACTAAACCATCAGTCACAAGTTACTTTTTAGAGCCACTTGGCTCATAATAAGTGGTAAGAAATATAATTGGCACAAATATGCCTTTTGTGCAAAAAAAAGAAAAACATTAAGAGCCATGTGACTTACAATTTCTTATGTTTACAGGTGTGTAATTTCTTGTTACGAAGTGTCAAAGGGACATGAGAGTCTCAAATAATCTATTATGCATTTATAATTTATCTTCAATAAAAAGAGTAATCTAAGAGAAACATAAGTTACTTTTTTCAGCCATTGAAGCAGCAAGATTCCTATAGATTGTGCTTTCCTTTACTGATGTTGAGCCACCAAGCCCTCAAAGTGGGCCTATGGAATAGTGGATCTTACAAGATTATCCTTATGGGTTCATTTGCTACTTTAGTCATCACTATGTAAAATAAAATAAAAAAAAACTGCATTTCACGTTAAGCAACAAAGGTTTGGCATTGAAGGGGTTAGCACAAATTTATTATTATAAGTTCTGCTAAACATATCCTTTTTAGCACATGGTTGCAGCTCACAATGCTATATGCAAATGCTCTGTTCCGCTTTGATGGCATTTTCCCATTGCCAGCGAATGTACCATCTTACCATGTAAAACCAACAGCAGCAGAAAATAATTGTTCTTTTGTTATCTGGTCCTTGTTTGCTTTGTTTAAGGGTTTTTGTATACAGAAGTTTACATTTTTATGTATATTTTTCTTGTGTAAAAAAAAACAACAAAATCAAACAAAACTAATGTAATATGTGTATAAACACTGTGTATTATCTGTATATAGTGTGACAAAATGAATCTCTTCTTTCTTTTTGAAGTATTAATAAACCTTGCTGTGAAGTAACTGGTTTGTTTACTTGTAACATTTGCATAAAATGTCAGAGGAAAACCTATCTTGACAATGCTAACTTTAGTCAGCTACACCATAAACGTATTTCTAACTACTATAAGTTTATTTTCATAGAGATAAAAATCACATTCTCACTTTTTTCTGGGATGTGGTGCTATATTGCATACAGTTCAAGTTCACTACCTCAATCTGTTTTTTTGTTCGTTTTTTTAAATTTTCTTTTTATTGAGGTAGCGATAACAATTCAATACAAACATTATAAACAGAAGTATATGAGGTATCTCAAAGAATAACACAGGTGAGCACCAAATTAGGATGGTGAGACACATGACAGTCTTAAAAAAACAACAATTTTTTTGGCTCCTCATTTTGTTTTTAGTCGTGTCGTCAATGACTACCAGGACCACTGGTGGGTCCATACACTCCAATGGTCAAATGAGGACACATGAAATAATAACAATTATTTCCAATTAGAGTCACATGAAGAAAACTAGTAAAACTGTCATAAACAATCTTCAGGTAATAAGTTAGGCATAGTGAAAATATAGGAACTAACAAACTGTCCATGACAAAGAATATATATGTAAATACGGCAATATTTCCCGTGTTAGGGCCCGAAGAGCAAACTATAGGCTCTTCGGACTGGGCAGAGGCTACGTAACTGCCAAAAAAAATAAAAAATAATGTTGAGGATAAATTACTTATCTATGAATGCTTATATTTCTTCTATAAGGTACGACGAGTCCACAGATTCATCCTTGTTGGATATTATCCTCCTGCTAACAGGAAGTGGCAAATAGCACCACAGCAGAGCTGTCTATATAGCTCCTCCCTTAGCTCCACCCCCCAGTCATTCTCTTTGCCTACTCTAAGTACTAGGAAGGGTAAAGTGAAAGAGGTGATACAATATTAGTTTTTAATTTCTTCAAGCAAGAGTTTTTTGTTTTAAATGGTACCGGAGTGTACTATTTACTCTCAGGCAGCAGATGGATGAAGACTTCTGCCTGGAGGATGATGATCTTAGCATTTGTAACTAAGATCCAGTGCTGTTCCCACAGAGGCTGAGGGGTACCAGAAACTTCATTGTAAGGAACGTTTTCATGCTTTATAGCAGTGAGGTATGTTCAGTAATTTTTTCTGGAGAAACTGTATTTCAGAAAGGCTGACAGTATCCCCATTAGGGTAAGGGTAAGCAGTAATCCTAAGAGCTATAGAAAGGCATTACTAAGCTTGCATAAGGGGCTAATTTAAAATATGGTTGACACTGAGTTTTGAATGTTTGTGGGCAAACGTTTTTATGAACTGGGAGTGCTGTTAATGTTTTGTGGGCAATAACGTTTTTTGGGCAAACTTTATTGAGGGTACACTTGGCTTATTTTTGGGTCTCCGAACCCACATGGCTAGTTTAAAACCGCTCTGGTGCGGTTCTTTGAGGCTGTAGAGACATTGAGTGAGATGGACGGGGCCTATTTTCGCGCCTCTGATGCGCAGTTGTTTTCTCGCAGCAAGCTCCAACTCCTGAGGGCCCTTGTGGATGTTTTGGGCCAAATCAAAGCTTTAACCCCATATTTACCATCCCTGAGGGCAGGTAGGCAAGGTGCTGGTAGGCCTTATTTCAATCCGGTTTGCACATTAAAGGGTTAAATTTCCTTGTGGGGCAAACTTAACTACAGATATTGAGTCTGCTATAAAAAAAATTGGTGCATTTTAAAGCAGTTTTGCAGACCGTGTATGCTTTTTTTTTCTCTTAAAGGCGCAGTACCGTTTTTTAAGATTGTTATTTTTTTCACTAAATAAAGTGTTTTCATGCTTGTGTGTAGTCATTACTAGCCTGTTCAACATGTCTGACATTGAGGAAAGTCATTGTTCAATATGTTTAGAAGCCATTGTGGAACCCCCACTTAGAATGTGTCCCTCATGCACTGAAAGGTCAATAAATTGCAAAGAACATATTTTAGCTACTAAAAGTATGTTGCAGGATGATTCTCAGTCAGAAGGGAATCAGGTTATGCCATCTAATTCTCCCCAAGTGTCACAACCATTAACGCCCGCACAAGCGGACGCCATGTACTTCTAGTGTGTCTAATTCTTTCGCCCTGCAATATATGGCCGCAGTTATGAATACTACGCTCACAGAGGTTTTAGCTAAGCTGCCTGGGTTGCAAGGGAAGCGCAGTAGGTCTGGTGTGAGAACAAATGGTGGGCCCTCTGACGCTTTATTAGCCATATCCGATGTACCCTCACAATGTTCTGAGTTGGGGGTGAGGGATTTGCTGTCTGATGGAGAACTTTCTGATTCAGGAAAGATGTTCCCTCAGACAGACTCAGATGACAGCTTTTAAATTTAAACTAGAACACCTCCGCTTATTGCTCAGGGAGGTTTTAGCGACTCTGGATGATTGTGATCCCTATTGTAGTTCCAGAGAAATTGTGTAAAATGGACAGATTTCTAGAGGTTCCTGCCTACACTGATGTTTTTCCGGTCCCTAAGAGGATTTCGAACATTGTTACTAAGGAGTGGGATAGACCAGGTATTCCGTTCGCTCCCCCTCCTACTTTTAAGAAAATGTTTCCCATATCAGACACCATGCGGGACTCGTGGCAGACGGTCCCTGAGGTGGAGGGAGCTATTTCTATCCTGGCTAAGCGTACAACTATACCTATTGAGGACAGTTGTGCTTTCAAAGATCCTATGGATAAAAAAAATTAGAGGGTCTCCTAAAGAAAATATTTGTTCATCAGGGTTTTCTTCTCCAACCTATAGCGTGCATTGTTCCTGTAACTACTGCAGCTGCTTTTTGGTTCAAGGCTCTGGAGGAGGCTCTTCAGGTTGAGACCCCATTAGATGATATGCTGAATAGAATTAGGGCTCTCAAGCTAGCTAATTCTTTCATTACAGATGCCACTTTTCAACTGGCTAAATTAGCGGCGAAGAATTCAGGTTTTGCCATTTTAGCGCGTAGAGCGTTATGGCTTAAATCCTGGTCTGCTGATGTGTCATCAAAATCTAAGCTTTTAGCCATCCCTTTCAAGGGTAAGACCCTATTCGGGCCTGAACTGAAGGAGATCATTTCAGACATCACTGGAGGGAAAGGTCATGCCCTTCCTCAGGATAAGACAAATAAGATGAGGACCAAACAAAATAATTTTCGTTCCTTTCGAAACTTCAAAGGTGGTCCCTCTACCTCTTCCCCTGCTGCAAAGCAAGAGGGGAATTTTGCTCAATCCAAGTCAGTCTGGAGACCTAACCAGACTTGGAACAAGGGTAAACAGGCCAAGAAGCCCGCTGCTGCTACCAAGACAGCATGAAGGGGTAGCCCCCAATCCAGGAACAGATCTAGTAGGGGGCAGACTTTCTCTCTTTGCTCAGGCTTGGGCAAGAGATGTTCAGGACTCCTGGGCTTTAGAAATCGTAACCCAGGGGTATCTTCTAGATTTCAAAGATTCTCCTCCAAGGGGGAGATTCCATCTTTCTCAATTGTCTGTAAAACAGACAAAAAGAGAGGCGTTCTTACGCTGTGTAAAAGACCTATATACCATGGGAGTGATCTGCCCAGTTCCGAAAACAGAACAGGGGCAGGGGTTCTACTCCAATCTGTTTGTGGTTCCCAAAAAAGAGGGAACCTTCAGACCAATTTTGGATCTCAAGATCCTAAACAAATTCCTCAGAGCCCCATTTTTCAAGATGGAGACCATTCGGACTATTTTGCCGATGATCCAGGAGGGGTCAATATATGACCACCGTGGACTTAAAGGATGTGTATCTACACATCCCTATCCACAAAGATCATCACCAGTTCCTCAGGTTCGCCTTTCTGGACAAGCATTAGCAGTTTGTGGCTCTTCCCTTCGGGTTGGCCACAGCTCCCAGAATTTTCACAAAGGTGCTAGGGTCCCTTCTGGCAGTTCTAAGGCTGCGGGGCATAGCAGTGGCGCCTTATCTGGACGATATCTTAATTCAGGCGTTGACTTACCAACTAGCCAAGTCTCACACAGACATCGTGTTGGCTTTTCTAAGATCTCACGGGTGGAAGGTGAATGTAAAAAAGAGTTCACTTATCCCTCTCACAAGAGTTCCATTCCTGGGAACTCTGATTGATAGATTCGGTGGACATGAAAAATTTTCTGACGGAGGTCAGGAAATCATAGATTTTAACCACCTGCCGAGCTCTTCATTCCATTCCTCGGCCGTCAGTGACTCAGTGTATGGAGGTAATCGGACTAATGGTAGCGGCAATGGACATAGTTCCGTTTGCTTGCTTGCATCTCAGACCACTGCAACTATGCATGCTCAATCATTGGAATGGGGATTATGCGGATTTATCTCCTCAGATAAATCTGGATCAAGAGACCAGAGACTCTCTTCTTTGGTGGTTGTCACAGGATTTTCTGTCCCAGGGAATGTGTTTCCACAGGCCAGCATGGGTCATAGTGACGACGGACGCCAGCCTATTGGGCTTGGGTGCAGTCTGGAATTCCCTGAAAGCACAGGGTTTGTGGACTCAGGAGGAGGCACTCCTCCGATAAATATTCTAGAACTGAGAGCGATATTCAACGCGCTTCAGGCGTGGCCTCAGCTGGCTTCGGCCAGATTCATAAGATTCCAGTCGGACAATATCACGACTGTAGCATATATCAATCATCAGGGGGGAACAAAGAGTTCTCTAGCGATGATAGAGGTTACCAAAATAATTAGATGGGCAGAGACTCACTCTTGCCATCTATCAGCAATCTATATCCCAGGAGTGGAGAACTGGGAAATGGATTTTCTAAGTCGTCAGACTTTTCATCCAGGGGAGTGGGAACTCCATCCGGAGGTGTTTGCACAATTGATTCAGCAATGGGGCACACCAGAATTGGATCTGATGACGTCTCGTCAGAACGCCAAACTTCCTTGTTACGGGTCCAGGTCAAGGGATCCTCAGGCAGTACTGATAGATGCTCTAGCAGTACCCTGGTCGTTCAACCTGGCTTGTGTGTTTCCACCATTTCCTCTCCTTCCTCATTTGATTGCCAGAATCAAACAGGAGAGCGCTTCGGTGATTTTGATAGCACCTGCGTGGCCACGCAGGAGTTGGTATGCAGACCTGGTGGACATGTCATCTCACTGAGACAGGACCTTCTGATTCAAGGTCCGTTCCAGCATCCAAATCTAGTTTCTCTGCGGCTGACTGCTTGGAGATTGAACGCTTGATTTTATCCAAGTGGGGTTTCTCTGAGTCGGTCATAGATACCTTGATTCAGGCTCGAAAGCCTGTCACTAGGAAAATTTATTAGATATGGCATAAATATCTTTATTGGTGCGAATCCAAAGGCTCCTCATGGAGTAAGATCAGGATTCCTAGGATTTTGTCCTTTCTCCAAGAAGGATTGGAGAAAGGGCTATCAGCTAGTTTCTTAAAGGGACAGATATCTGCTTTATCAATTCTACTGCACAAGCGTCTGGCAGATGTTCCAGACGTTCAGTCGTTCTGTCAGGCTTTAGTTAGAATCAAGCCTGTGTTTAATCCTGTTGCTCCACCATGGAGTTTGAATTCGATAGATATTAAGCTTCTATCTTGGAATGTTCTGTTTTTAGTTGCTATCTCTTCGGCTCAAAGAGTTTCTGAACTATCTGCATAGCAATGCGACTCGCTTTATCTTGTTTTCCATGCTGATAAGGTGGTTTTGCGTACCAAACCTGGATTCCTTCCTAAGGTTGTTACTAATAGGAATATCAATCAGGAAATTGTTGTTCCTTCTTTGTGTCCTAATCCTTCCTCTAAGAAGGAGCGTCTGTTGCACAACTTGTACGTGGTTCATGCTTTGAAGTTTTACTTGCAAGCAACCAAAGATTTCCGTCAAACATCTTCTTTGTTGTCTATTCTGGAAAACCTAGAGGTCAAAAAGCTACGGCTACCTCTCTTTCTTTTTGGCTGAAAAGCATCATCCGTTTGGCATTCGAGACTGCTGGACAGCAACCTCCTGAAAGGATTACAGCTCACTCTACTAGAGCGGTGGCTTCAACTTGGGATTTTAAAAATGATGCTTCTGTTGAACAGATTTGTAAGGCTGCGACTTGATCTTCGCTTCATACCTTTTCCAAATTTTACAAATTTGATACTTTTGCTTCTTTGGAGGCTATTTTTGGGAGAAAGGTTCTTCAAGCAGTGGTGCCTTCTGTTTAACCATCTGTCTTGTTCCTCCCGTTCATCCGTGTCCTGTAGCTTTGGTATTGTATCCCACAAGTAAAGGATGAATCCGTGGACTCGTCGTACCTTATAGAAGAAAAGTAAATTTATGCTTACCTGATAAATTAATTTCTCCAACATTGGTGTGTCCGGTCCACGGCGTCATCCTTACTTGTGGGATATTCTCTTCCCCAACAGGAAATGGCAAAGAGTCCCAGCAAAGCTGGTCACATGATCCCTCCTAGGCTCCGCCCACCCCAGTCATTCTCTTTGCCGTTGCACAGGCAACATCTCCACGGAGATGGTTAAGAGTTTTTTGGTGTTTGAATGTAGTTTTTATTCTTCTATCAAGTGTTTGTTATTTTAAAATAGTGCTGGTATGTACTATTTACTCTGAAACAGAAAAAGGATGAAGATTTCTGTTTGTAAGAGGAAGATGATTTTAGCAGACAGTAACTAAAATCGATTGCTGTTTCCACACAGGACTGTTGAGATGAAGTAACTTCAGTTGGGGGAAACAGTTAGCAGACCTTTCTGCTTAAGGTATGACTAGCCATATTTCTAACAAGACCATGTAATGCTGGAAGGCTGTCATTTCCCCTCATGGGGACCGGTAAGCCATTTTCTTAGTTAAACATAAAAGAATAAAGGGCTTCAAAAAGGGCTTAAAAACTGGTAGACATTTTTCTGGGCTAAAACGATTGCTTTACTAGGCATATTATCAGATTCTAACTAATAATTGTTATTATAATCTTGGGGAACGTTTAGAAAAACGGCAGGCACTGTGTTGGACACCTTTTTCAGATGGAGGCCTTTTCTAGTTATAGACAGAGCCTCATTTTCGCGCCATTAATGCGCAGTTGTTTTTGGAGAGCAAGGCATGCAGATGCATGTGTGAGGAGCTAAGAATCACTGAAAAAGCTTATAGAAGGCGTCATTTGGTATCGTATTCCCCTCTGGGCTTGGTTGGGTCTCAGCAAAGCATATAGCTGGGACTGTATAGGGGTTAAATGTAAAAACGGCTCCGGTTCCGTTATTTTAAGGGTTAAAGCTCTGAAATTTGGTGTGCAATACTTTTAATGCTTTAAGACACTGTGGTAATTTTTGAACAATTCCTTCATACTTTTTCACATATTCAGTAATAAAGTGTTTTCAGTTTGAAATTTAAAGAAACAGTAACGGTTTTATTTTAAAACGTTTTTTGTGCTTGATTGACAAGTTTAAGCCTGTTTAACATGTCTGTACCATCAGATAAGCTATGTTCTATATGTATGAAAGCCAATGTGTCTCCCCATTTAAATTTATGTGATAAGTGTGCCATAGTGTCCAAACAAAGTAAGGACAGTAATGCCACAGATGATGATATTGCCCAAGATGATTCCTCAAATGAGGGGAGTAAACATGATACTACATCATCCCCTAATGTGTCTACACCAGTTTTGCCCACACAGGAGGCCCCTAGTACATCTAGTGCGCCAATACTTATTACCATGCAACAATTAACGGCTGTAATGGATAACTCCATAGCAAATCTTTTATCCAAAATGCCTACTTATCAGAGAAAGCGCGATTGCTCTGTTTTAAACACTGAAGAGCAGGAGGGCGCTGATGATATTTGTTCTGACATACCCTCACACCAATCTCAAGGGGCCATGAGGGAGGTTTTGTCTGATGGAGAAATCTCAGATTCAGGAAAAATTTCTCATCAAGCTGAAACTGATGTTGTGACATTTAAATTTAAATTAGAACATCTCCGCGCACTGCTTAAGGAGGTGTTATCTACTCTGGATGATTGTGACAATTTGGTCATTCCAGAGAAATTATGTAAGATGGACAAGTTCCTAGAGGTTCCGGTGCCCCCCGACGCTTTTCCTATACCCAAGCGGGTGGCGGACATAGTAAATAAAGAGTGGGAAAGGCCCGGCATACCTTTTGTTCCCCCCCCTATATTTAAGAAATTATTTCCTATAGTCGACCCCAGAAAGGACTTATGGCAGACAGTCCCCAAGGTCGAGGGGGCGGTTTCTACTCTAAACAAACGCACTACTATTCCTATCGAAGACAGTTGTGCTTTTAAAGATCCTATGGATAAAAAATTAGAGGGTTTGCTTAAAAAGATTTTTGTACAGCAAGGGTTCCTTCTACAACCAATTTCATGTATTGTTCCTGTCACTACGGCAGCGTGCTTCTGGTTCGAGGAACTAGAAAAGTCGCTCAGTAGAGAATCTTCGTATGAGGAGGTTATGGACAGAGTTCAAGCACTTAAATTGGCTAACTCTTTTGTTTTAGATGCCGCTTTGCAATTAGCTAGATTAGCGGCGAAAAATTCAGGGTTTGCTATAGTGGCGCGCAGAGCGCTTTGGCTAAAGTCTTGGTCAGCGGATGTGTCATCCAAGACAAAATTGCTTAACATTCCTTTCAAAGGTAAAACATTATTTGGACCAGATTTGAAAGAGATTATTTCAGACATCACTGGAGGAAAGGGCCACGCCCTCCCACAGGATAGGTCTTTTAAGGCTAAAAATAAGCCTAATTTTCGTCCCTTTCGCAGAAACGGACCAGCCTCTAATTCTGCATCCTCTAAGCAAGAGGGTAATACTTCACAACCCAAACCAGCCTGGAAACCAATGCAAGGCTGGAACAAGGGTAAGCAGGCGAAGAAGCCTACCACTGCTACCAAAACAGCATGAAGGGATAGCCCCCGATCCGGAACCGGATCTAGTAGGGGGCAGACTCTCTCTCTTTGCTCAGGCTTGGGCAAGAGATGTTCAGGATCCTTGGGCGCTAGAAATAGTTTCTCAAGGTTATCTTCTGGAATTCAAGGAACTACCCCCAAGGGGAAGGTTCCACAGGTCTCAATTATCCTCAAACCAAATAAAGAGACAGGCATTCTTACATTGCGTAGAAGACCTGTTAAAGATGGGAGTGATACATCCAGTTCCAATAAAAGAACAAGGAATGGGATTTTACTCAAATCTGTTCGTAGTTCCCAAAAAAGAGGGAACATTCAGACCAATTTTGGATCTGAAGATCCTAAACAAATTTCTCAGGGTTCCATCGTTCAAAATGGAAACCATTCGAACGATCCTTCCCACCATCCAGGAAAGTCAATTTATGACCACCGTGGATTTAAAGGATGCGTACCTACATATTCCTATCCACAAGGAACATCATCAGTTCCTAAGGTTCGCTTTTCTGGACAAGCATTACCAGTTTGTGGCACTTCCATTCGGATTAGCCACTGCTCCGAGAATTTTCACAAAGGTACTAGGGTCCCTTCTAGCGGTTCTAAGACCAAGGGGCATTGCAGTAGTACCTTACTTGGACGACATCCTAATTCAAGCGTCGTCCCTGTCAAAAGCAAAGGCTCATACGGACATCGTCCTAGCCTTTCTCAGATCTCACGGATGGAAGGTGAACAAAGAAAAAAGTTCTCTGTCCCCGTCAACAAGAGTTCCCTTCTTGGGAACAATAATAGATTCCTTAGAAATGAGGATTTTTCTGACAGAGGTCAGAAAATCAAAGCTTCTAAGCTCTTGTCAAGTACTTCACTCTGTTCCTCGTCCTTCCATAGCGCAGTGCATGGAGGTAATAGGTTTGATGGTTGCAACAATGGACATAGTTCCTTTTGCACGAATTCATCTAAGACCATTACAACTGTGCATGCTCAAACAGTGGAATGGGGATTATACAGACTTGTCTCCGATGATTCAAGTAGATCAAAAGACCAGAGATTCACTCCGTTGGTGGCTGACCCTGGACAATCTGTCACAGGGAATGAGCTTCCGCAGACCAGAGTGGGTCATTGTCACGACCGACGCCAGTCTAGTGGGCTGGGGCGCGGTCTGGGAATCCCTGAAAGCTCAGGGTTTATGGTCTCGGGAAGAGTCTCTTCTCCCGATAAACATTCTGGAACTGAGAGCGATATTCAATGCTCTCAAAGCTTGGCCTCAACTAGCAAAGGCCAAATTCATAAGGTTTCAATCAGACAACATGACAACTGTTGCATATATCAATCATCAGGGGGGAACAAGGAGTTCCCTGGCGATGAAAGAAGTGACCAAGATAATTCAATGGGCGGAGGATCACTCCTGCCACTTGTCTGCGATCCACATCCCAGGAGTGAAAAATTGGGAAGCGGATTTTCTGAGTCGTCAGACATTCCATCCGGGGGAGTGGGAACTCCATCCGGAAATCTTTGCCCAAATAACTCAATTATGGGGCATTCCAGACATGGATCTGATGGCGTCTCGTCAGAACTTCAAGGTTCCTTGCTACGGGTCCAGATCCAGGGATCCCAAGGCGACTCTAGTAGATGCACTAGTAGCACCTTGGACCTTCAACCTAGCTTATGTATTCCCACCGTTTCCTCTCATTCCCAGGCTTGTAGCCAGGATCAATCAGGAGAGGGCCTCGGTGATCTTGATAGCTCCTGCGTGGCCACGCAGGACTTGGTATGCAGACCTGGTGAATATGTCATCGGCTCCACCATGGAAGCTACCTTTGAGACAGGACCTTCTTGTTCAGGGTCCATTCGAACATCCGAATCTGGTTTCCCTCCAACTGACGGCTTGGAGATTGAACGCTTGATTTTATCAAAGCGTGGGTTTTCAGATTCTGTAATAGATACTCTGATTCAGGCTAGAAAGCCTGTAACTAGAAAAATTTACCATTAAATATGGAAAAAATATATCTGTTGGTGTGAATCCAAAGGATTGCCATGGAACAAGATAAGAATTCCTAAGATTCTATCCTTTCTACAAGAAGGTTTGGAGAAAGGATTATCTGCAAGTTCTCTAAAGGGACAGATTTCTGCTTTATCTGTCTTACTACACAAACGACTGGCAGCTATGCCAGATGTTCAAGCATTTGTTCAGGCTCTGGTTAGGATCAAGCCTGTTTACAGACCTTTGACTCCTCCCTGGAGTTTAAATCTAGTTCTTTCAGTTCTTCAAGGGGTTCCGTTTGAACCCTTACATTCCGTAGATATTAAGTTATTATCTCGGAAAGTTTTGTTTTTGGTTGCAATCTCTTCTGCTAGAAGAGTTTCAGAGTTATCTGCTCTGCAGTGTTCTCCTCCTTATCTGGTGTTCCATGCAGATAAGGTGGTTTTGCGTACTAAGCCTGGTTTTCTTCCTAAAGTTGTTTCTAACAAAAATATTAACCAGGAGATAGTTGTACCTTCTTTGTGTCCGAATCCAGTTTCAAAGAAGGAGCGTTTGTTACACAATTTGGACATTGTCCATGCTCTAAAATTCTATTTAGAGGCTACTAAAGATTTCAGACAAACATCATCCTTGTTTGTTGTTTATTCTGGTAAAAGGAGAGGTCAAAAAGCGACTTCTACCTCTCTTTCCTTTTGGCTTAAAAGCATTATCCGTTTGGCTTATGAGACTGCCGGACGGCAGCCTTCTGAAAGAATCACAGCTCACTCCACTAGGGCTGTGGCTTCCACATGGGCCTTCAAGAACGAGGCTTCTGTTGACCAGATATATTTAAGGCAGCGACTTGGTCTTCACTGCACACTTTTGCCAAATTTTACAAATTTGATACTTTTGCTTCTTCGGAAGCTATTTTTGGGAGAAAGGTTTTGCAAGCTGTGGTGCCTTCCGTTTAGGTGACCTGATTTGCTCCCTCCCTTCATCCGTGTCCTAAAGCTTTGGTATTGGTTCCCACAAGTAAGGATGACGCCGTGGACCGGACACACCAATGTTGGAGAAAACAGAATTTATGCTTACCTGATAAATTACTTTCTCCAACGGTGTGTCCGGTCCACGGCCCGCCCTGGTTTTTTTAATCAGGTCTGATGAATTATTTTCTCTAACTACAGTCACCACGGTATCATATGATTTCTCCTATATATATTTCCTCCTGTCCGTCGGTCGAATGACTGGGGTGGGCGGAGCCTAGGAGAGATCATGTGACCAGCTTTGCTGGGACTCTTTGCCATTTCCTGTTGGGGAAGAGAATATCCCACAAGTAAGGATGACGCCGTGGACCGGACACACCGTTGGAGAAAGTAATTTATCAGGTAAGCATAAATTCTGTTTTCTTCTATGGTACGACGAGTCCATGGCCCGCCCTGTCATTTTAAGACGGATTATATTTTTTTGATTTTAAACTTCAGTCAGCTCTGCACCTTGTAGTTTCTCCTTTTTCTTCCTGTATCTTCGGTCGAATGACTGGGGGGTAGAGCTAAGGGAGGAGCTATATAGACAGCTCTGCTGTGGTGCTCTTTGCCACTTCCTGTTAGCAGGAGGATAATACTGTATCCCACAAGTAAAGGATGAATCCTTGGACTTGTCGTACCATAGAAGAAATTAATTTATCAGGTAAGCATAAATTTACTTTTTTTAATCTCTAGAAGAGTTTGAATGAGGGAATTAAATCTGTAATGCTGGGAACTACTTAAAATATGGCATACTAGCTTATTATATAAGAGCTCAGTAAACAAAGAACCTGATAATTGGGATACCAACTAAGTGGCATCTAATGGCGGACCTAGTAGATTTAAGTGAAGGAGTAGTATTTGCTATTTTTAAGTGCAAACCTTCACACTCAGGGATTATAATATGCCTGTTGTGGGAAACCAATCGGATATCTTAACTTTTCTGCTTGTCCTGGTCATATGCTCTCCCCTGGCTACTCATACTGGAGCTAGCTTATCAAACATGTACTGTTGTCTCGGCCGCTGACAGCTGACTCCTGGTCTATGGGAGGTTCACCTCACAGTAGAGATAGATAGTAGCTGAGGCATGACGTTGAAATATTTTCAGTGCATAGCAAAAGCGTATTAGTAATTGAGAGAAACAGTATACCATGCAAATAGTTCAAACAAAAACATTACCCATATTTAGGTTCCTACATTTCCACTTTTAGACAGTTAAGTATGTTCACAGTATTAATAAGAAGAGCCATAGTCCAATACACACATATATGCTGAAGGCTGACCCTGCTCCCTATAAGGCATAGAAAGCTATAATACAAGGAAAACTGAGTGCAGTATGTCCACTGAGCATCCATGTAAGAAGGAGAGCAGTTAATAATGCCATGTCTCTAGACTGCATAAATCAAGTAAGTATCTAGCCAAACAAAAAGAGTAGTCATGTAAAACATTCTATGCATTATAGTGATTTGTTTAATAATAATAAGGAGTAATATATTGTAGCAGCTGTCTAGAATATATGCTAAAGCATTACGGAAAGCTGTAATCTTGTGAGTACATCAGCCAAAGACCCATTTAAGAGGCTGTGAATATATTAGCTAAAGGAGTATACATCTTGTATATAGGTACATAGCAGCTGGAGACTGGTATAAGAATATATAGGCATATTAGCTTAGGGCTTGGTTAGGGTTGTATAGTGAATATCCCTCAAGTGCATTGTTTGGAGGTCAGCAGAAACTAGTTACTAAGAGTCCGCAGCTTAGATTATGCTTTTAAACTTTCCTCAGCATTTTAATATGGCTGCACATAGCGCATGATTACTTAAGACTGCCAGATATCTGAACGTTATCCCATACGACACTACATGCGTATAGAGTGAACACCATCAGACAGGATAAGGCCAAAAGATAATGAAAAGCACATAAGTCGCATATCTATACTATAATTGCGTTTGTAATGTCCGTCGGAAGTTATGCACACATCCTCAATGGAATATGGCAGGGTGGTGAAAGAATCCACCAAAGGTGGATTCTTTCACCACCCTGCCATTTTCAGAATCCACTGGGATGCAGTGCCACCCTGTCATTTTCGGAATCCACAAAAACAAAAAAAAACACCGCCTGCACGAAGTATAACAAAAAAAAAAAAAAACACGAACCTCCCATACGAAGTGTTAACACCCACACCGCAAACCCACACATTGCAAAATAATAAAGTAATTAATCCCTTAACCATCAACCACCCACATGGCAATAAACCTAATTACCCTATTACCCCTAAACCGCAAAACCCCACATCGCGATAAACCTAATTACTCGATTAACCCCTAAACTGCAAAAAACCCACATTGCAATAAACATAACCTATTAACCCCTAAACCGCAAAACTCCCACATAGCAATAAACCTAATTACCCTATTAACCACTAAACCCCCACATCGCAATAAACCTAATTAACCTATTAACCCCTAAACTGAAAAAAACACATCCCAATAAACCTAATTAACCTATTAACCCCTTAAACCACCAAAACCCACAACACAAATAACTAATTAAATTACTAAACCCCCTAACCTAACACCCCCTAAATTACCCCTGATTACCTAAACTAAAAAATACTAAAGATACAAAAAAAGCTTTAATTACAGAAAATTAAAAACCAAATTACCAAAGTTTAAAAAATTAAACCTAATCCCTATGAAAATAATAAAATTTTAAAAAAAGAACACCCCCTAATCTAAGAATAAACTACCAATAGCCCTTAAAAGGGCCTTTTGTAGGGCATTGCCCTAAGTTTAACAGCTCTTTTAAGAATTAAACATACTAAGACCCCCTAACAGTAAAACCCCCCACCCACCAAACCCCTCAAAATAAAAAAACCTAACACTAAAAACCTAAACTATCCATTACCCTAAAAAGGTCTGAAAAAAACACAAAAACGAACAAACAGTAAGGTATTAATCTAGATATATAGGATGAGTAACCATGCTCCCGGTAATTAGGCTGTACCATAGTCACCAGGCTCATCTGATGCCCACTCTGATTAACCATGTCAGTCCTGTCATATACTGCTTTGCGCTGGGCTGAAAGGGACCCATATATTTGGTATGTAGGTGCTTCGTTCCAGGACTCTGTGACCTATGGAAGGCTCCAGCACCTCCAAAGCAGCTCAAGAATCGAATCTCAGAGAAAGTGTCCATCCAATAGTCTCTATCAAGTAGTTTTGCTCCAGGGTCCTCACAGCGCCTAGGTGGGCTGGCCACATCCACCCAGATTAGGGAAAGCTGCAACTCTGCGTTAGGTAGGGTCGTGGGACGAACCATCAAGTGCGGTTCCTCACAACCAGCAGCCAAGAAGTGTTGTGAGTAACAGGACTCTGTGTACTCCTCTGTTTGGGTCTCCTGGGCTTTCAGGGTAGATATGTGTATAATCCAAAACATCCACTAACAAGCGCTCTGTACTCAGTCACTGCCCCCACTCGTCATACCCCATTCTTCATGCTGTACGCTCTGTGCACTCCAGAAAGTGTCCCTCCGGGAATAGAACCGATTCAAAGGTGCCCAGGAACAATGGAAGCCTCATCACCGCCTCCCTTTCAACACATAGAAACCATATTCAACATCCTCGCACTCAAAGAAACTGATTTTTAATTGAAAAGCAAATCAATCCTTTATTCCAAACATTAAAAGCATGTAAGTAGTAGGTTTAAGCAAAACGCTTTCGTCATACATGACGTGACTTCCTTAATGGCTCCTTAACCTGAAATGCCGGCACAGGTGATTTATAGAGGTATAGGTACTTTTAGTCCCTCCTCCAACAATTTTTTAACTCACGAGTGCCCAGACCATTCAGGATAAATGGATGCTTACAAGTTTACTTACGCCTAGATTTAAAGTTTGGCGTTAGCTGGCAAAAGCAGCGTTAAGGGGTCCTAACGCTGCTTTTGGCCGCCCGCTGGTATTTAGAGTCAGGCAGGAAAGGGTCTACCGCTCACTTCCCTACCGCGATTCCAGGCTACCGCAAATCCCCTTACACCAATTGCGTATTCTATCTTTTCAATGGGATCTGCCTAACGCTGGTGTTTGGAGTCTTGGGAGAAGTGAGCGGTAGACCCTCTACCGACAAGACTCCTAACGCCAAAAAAAGTCAGTAGTTAAGAGCTTTATGGGCTAACGCCAGAATATAAAGCTCTTAACTACTGTGCTCTAAAGTACACTAACACCCATAAACTACCTATGTACCCCTAAACCGAGGCCCCCCCCCCCACATCGCCGCCACTCTAATACATTTTTTTAAACCCTAATCTGCCGACTGGACACTGCCGCCACCTACATTATACCTATGAACCCCTAATCTGCTGCCCCTAACATCGCTGACTCCTATATTATATTTATTAACCCCTAATCTGCCCCCCCAATGTCGCTGCTACCTAACTACACTTATTAACCCCTAATCTGCCGACCGGACCTCGCCGCCACTATAATAAATGTATAAACCCCTAAAACGCGGCACTCCCGCCTTGCAAACACTAGAATAAATAGTATTAACCCCTAATCTGCCCTCCCTAACATCGCCGCCACCTACCTACAATTATTAACCCCAATCTCCCGCCCGCACCATCGCCGCTACTATAATAAAGTTATTAACCCCTAAACCTAACTCTAACCCTAACACCCCCTAACATAAATATAATTTATATTAAACAAAATAATATTCCTAAAATTAACTAAATTATTCCTATTTAAAACTAAATACTTACCTATAAAATAAACCCTAATATAGCTATAATGTAATTAATAATTACATTGTAGCTATTTTAGGATTTATATTTATTTTACAGGCAACTTTGTATTTATTTTAACTAGGTACAATAGCTATTAAATAGTTAATAACTATTTAATAGCTACCTAGTTAAAATAAATACAAAATTACCTGTAAAATAAATCCTAACCTAAGTTACAATTAAACCTAACACTACACTATCATTAAATTAATTAAATAAATTACCTACAATTACCTAAAATAAAATACAATAAAATAAACTATTCTATAATACAAAAACAAACAAACACTAAATTACAAAAATAAAAAAGAATTACAAGAAGTTTAAACTAATTACACCTAATCTAAGCCCCCTAATAAAATAAAAAAGCCCCCCAAAATAAAAAATTCCCTACCCTATTCTAAAATATAAAAGTAATCAGCTCTTTTACCAGCCCTTAAAAGGGCTTTTTGCGGGGCCTTGCCCCAAAGTAATTAGCTCTTTTGCATGAAAATAAAAATACAATACCCCCCCCAACATTACAACCCACCACCCACATACCCCTACTCTAACCCACCCAAACCCCCCTTAAAAAAACCTATCACTAACCCCCTGAAGATCTCCCTACCTTGAGTCGTCTTCACTCAGCCGAGCCGAATTCTTCATCCAAGGTGAGCAGAGGAGGTCCTTGATCCGGTAGAAGTCTTCATCCAAGCGGCAAAGAAGAGGTCCTCCATCTGGTAGCAGTGTTCATCTTCAATCTTCAGTGAAGCAGAGCCATCTTCAACGGAGCTGACGCGGAGCCATCCTCTTCAACCGCCGACTTCCCAATGAATGAAGGTTCCTTTAAGGGACGTCATCCAAGATGGCGTCCCTTCAATTCCGATTGCCTGATAGAATTCTATCAGCCAATCGGAATTAAGTTAGAAAAAATCTGATTGGCTGATGCAATCAGCCAATCAGATTGAAGTTCAATCCGATTGGCTGATCCAATCAGCCAATCGTATTGAACTCGCATTCTATTGGCTGTTCCGATAAGCCAATAGAATACGAGTTCAATACGATTGGCTGATTGATCAGATTTTTTCTACCTTAATTCCGATTGGCTGATAGAATTCTATCAGCCAATCGGAATTGAAGGAACGCCATCTTGGATGACGTCCCTTAAAGGAACCTTCATTCGTCATTAGTCCGTCGGGAAAGGAGGATGTTCCGCGTCGGCGGTTGAAGATGGATCCGGAAGAAAGAAGATAGAAGATCCCGCTTGGAAGAAGACATCGCCCGGATGGAAGACCTCTTCTTTGCCACTTGGATCAAGACTTTGCCCGGATGGAGGACCTCTTCTTTGCCGCTTGGATCAAGACTTCTACCGGATGGAGGACATCTTCTTGCTCCTCTTGGATGAAGAATTCGGCTCGGCTGGGTGAAGACGACTCACGGTAGGGAGATCTTCAGGGGGTTAGTGATAGGTTTTTTTAAGGGGGGTTTGGGTGGGTTAGAGTAGGGGTATGTGGATTGTAATGTTGGGGGGGGTATTGTATTTTTATTTTCATGCAAAAGAGCTGATTACTTTGGGGCAAGGCCCCTTCAAAAAGCCCTTTTAAGGGCTGGTAAAAGAGCTGATTACTTTTGTATTTTAGAATAGGGTAGGGAATTTTTTATTTTGGGGGGCTTTTTTATTTTATTAGGGGGCTTAGATTAGGTGTAATTAGTTTAAACTGCTTGTAATTCTTTTTTATTTTTTGTAATTTAATGTTTGTTTGTTTTTCTATTATAGAATAGTTTATTTTAGGTAATTGTAGGTAATTTATTTAATTAATTTAATGATAGTGTAGTGTTAGGTTTTATTGTAACTTAGGTTAGGATTTATTTTACAGGTAATATTGTATTTATTTTAACTAGGTAGCTATTAAATAGTTATTAACTATTTAATAGCTATTGTACCTAGTTAAAATAAATACAAAGTTGCCTGTAAAATAAATATAAATCCTAAAATAGCTACAATGTAATTATTAATTACATTATAGCTATATTAGGGTTTATTTTATAGGTAAGTATTTAGTTTTAAATAGGAATAATTTAGTTAATTTTAGGAATATTATTTTGTTTAATATAAATTATATTTATGTTAGGGGGTGTTAGGGTTAGAGTTAGGTTTAGGGGTTAATAACTTTATTATAGTGACGGTGTGGGCGGGAGATTAGGGGTTAATAATTGTAGGTAGGTGTCGGCGATGTTAGGGAGGGCAGATTAGGGGTTAATACTATTTATTCTAGGGTTTGAGAGGCGGGAGTGCGGCGGTTTAGGGGTTAATACATTTATTATAGTGGCGGCAAGATCCGGTCAGCAGATTAGGGGTTAATAAGTGTAGGTAGGTAGCGGCGACGTTGGGGGGGGGGCAGATTAGGGGTTAATAAATATAATATAGGGGTCGGCGGTGTTAGGGGCAGCAGATTAGGGGTTCATAAGTATAATGTAGGTAACGGCGGTGTACGGAGAGGCAGATTAGGGGTTAATAGTATAATGCAGGTGTCAGCGATAGCGGGGGCAGCAGATTAGAGGTTAATAAATATAATATAGGGGTCGGCGGTGTTAGGGGCAGCAGATTAGGGGTTCATAGGGATAATGTAGGTTGCGGCGGTGTCCGGAGCGACAGATATTGATAGAGGGTATGTAGAAACTCCTCTGTTAAAGGCTAAGAGTAAGGTTGATGCTATGAGTAGGGAGGATTTGTTGATCCCTAAGATGAGGCATAGAACTAAAACAAATGGAAACCAGACCGTATTTTGTGACTACATAGAGTACTGAATACAAAGCAATTTGTGATATCATCAGGAATGCTTTGCCTATTCTGAGAAACACAAATGACTAGAATAATTGATGGAGGGTTAAATTTCTCTTTTAGGTAAGCAAAAACACTGGGTAATTCTCTGTCGCCATCAATGGTACCGGTAAATGAGAAAAGACACTGGTTGACAAGCAAATCAGGCTTTTTTAGATGTGGAAGTAGACGTTGCAAAAGGGATACTGAACCCAAATTTTTTCTTTTGTGATTCAGATAGAGCATGCCATTTTAAGCAACTTTTTAATTTTCTTCGTTCTCTTGCTATCTTTATTTGAAAAAGAAGGCATCTAAGCTAAGGAGTCGGACAATTTTTGGTTCAGTACTCTGGACACTACTTGTTTATTGGTGGGTGAATTTATCTACCAATCTACAAGAACAACCCAGGTTGTTCACCAAAAATGGTCCGGTATCTAAACTTACATTCTTGCTTTTCAAATAAAGATACCAAGAGAATGAATAACATTTGATAATAGGAGTAAATTAGAAAGTTGTTTAAAATGGCATGCTCTATCTGAATCACAAAAGAAAAAATTTGGGTTCAGTGTCCCTTTAAGCTAGGCGATGAGTTCACCACACAGGATGAGCAGAAAGTATATTGTATTAGACAGTATATTAATTGCAATACTAAATATGTAATATATTTATTAACTTGCATGGAATGTGGAAAAAAGTATGTAGGTCTAACAACCAGATCCCTGAAGGATCGCTTTTTAGAACATTTAAGAGCAATAGAAGATCCTGAATCCACAACTCCTATTGCAGTACATTTTCATAAATATCACAACTCTGACAGTTCACTATTGAGTCCAATGTATAGAGCACATAAAGACATCCAAGAGGAGGAATAAGAGTTAAAATCCTGAGAATACAGGAAGTCTTTTGGATCTTCCATTTAGGAACAAGAGTCCCTTTAGGGTTAAACTCGGAATGGCATGTCAAAATGTTTATTGAATAAATATACATTAGGGTCTATTAGTGCATTAATTCCTTAGGAGCATAATTGGTCAAGTAAGAGAGTATTAATTACGGTATATCT
The DNA here is from genome assembly GCF_027579735.1 of Bombina bombina. Classification (NCBI taxonomy): domain Eukaryota; kingdom Metazoa; phylum Chordata; class Amphibia; order Anura; family Bombinatoridae; genus Bombina; species Bombina bombina. The sequence continues at coordinate 536,940,654 of NC_069499.1, forward strand.
ATGGTTTTGATAGTGAAATTGCATTGTTGTTTAGCTTCGATAAAAATAAAAAATGATTTCATGGATACTATGGGGCCTATCTAACAAGTTCCATATGGAGCTTGATGCCCCGTGTTTCTGGTGAGCCTGCAGGCTCGCCAGAAACACCAATTATGAAGCCGCGGTCTATAGACCGCTGCTTCATAACCCTGTCCGCCTGCTCTGATGAGGCGGATAGGAATCCCTGCTGGCGGCCAATTGGCCGCGGGTCTGCAGGGGGCGGCGTTGCACCAGCAACTCTTGTGAGCTGCTGGTGCAATGCTGAATACAGAGAGCGTATTGCTCTCCGCATTCAGCGATGTCTGTCGGACCTGATCCGCACTGTCCAGAGGGAGAGTCAGAGGACTTTGTGAAGGGGAAGCCTAGGTTTGATGCGCAACAGTTCCGGATCTTACTGGTGAGGGACCTTGCAGGTCTGTGGGACTACGCCGTTCGGGGATGTCCAAGTTCCTAGTGTGGAATCCGGGTCTGGCCATAGGCAGAGGGTTCCGGATGTTTTCCCTGTTTTACCCATTATTGATAAGATAATTTCTAGGGAGTAGGAAGGGCCAGGATATTCTTTTGTTTCTTCAAAGGCTTTCAAGAGACTATTTCCTGTTCCAGAGGAACACGTGGAACAGTGTCCCTTCCATAGATAGCTCTATGTTCCCTACAGCAAGACCTTTGAATGTCACAAGTCCAACTAACTCTTTTTTAGAGGAGAGGGGTTTAAAAGAATATCTCAGGGTCCTGTCTCTTCAGTCTGGCACTTTGTTTTAACCGGCAGTGGGTATTGCTGCTATCTCAGAAGCAGCTAAGTCTTGGTGTGAATCAAAGAATCAGGTATGTTTTCTGGGGTAAGCTAATGCTTATGTCAGTGAAGTCATCCTGCAGATTGTTCTCATCAATGCTAGAAACTCCGGCATTGCATTGATGTCTGTATGCCAAAAGAGAAACACTATGTAATGAGCAAGGATAGTCTTACCGCTCTCAGTGACACCCACGATTCTTCTCCGGATCAATATTCTGCCCACTGCCGAATGCAGAAGTTAGTGTGCAGCAATCTTTGGCGGCTCCCGGCGGCTCTTCACGGCTCACCTACTCCAGCTTTCGATTTCAAAGTGCCGACTGTTGCCGCTCAGCCTCTGCTCCCCTCACCAGTGTGCGGCGTCTGACGTCACCTGGCTTCACCGGTCATGTGACTTCCTCTCTGCCTCTGGTGTCTCCGTTCGGTCTGGGGGTTCCTCCTTGAGTTTAGACATGTCTATCTGATCTGTGCTTCGATTTTAAACAATAAGCTGTGTTTTAAAGAAGGAGCAATAAAGAACATTCTAAGTTTTATACCTGTGCCGGTTTTTCTTGGTGTTATTGATGTCTGTATCTCATAGGACATCCAGAAGGTCTCCCGGCAGCATTACGGGGCTAGGTAGCATGGAAAATCATCCTAAGGCTGATAGCGTGATAAGGTTGGTTCCGGCTTGGCATCAAGCCATGCGGGGGTAAACTTTCATTGTATCAAAAAAATTGGTCCCGGTCAGTTTGGGACCTCTGGGTGTTGAACATTAACTATTAGGGTCACATAATTTGTTTTAAGTCATGTCCTCCAAGAGATTGTTTCCTATCATCAAGGGTTCCGGAAGAAGGGCAGCTCTCTTTCATTGTGTGGAAGATCTTATTGATTTGGGAGCTATAGTCTCTGTTCCCCCTATTGAGATGGAGAGAGATTTTTACTCTTCTATGTAGTTCCTATTTTGGATTTTAACAGATCCGTAAATTTCTGATCTTTAAGGTGGATTCCTTAAAATCCTTTCTTCTCCTAGCTCAGAAGGGTCAATCTATCTCAATCATTGCCTTAAATAATGTGTTCCTTCACATCCCGATGCATAGGGGTTACTTTTGTTTCTTGCGGTTTGCCGTTCTGAATACTGTATTACCAGTTTGTGGTGCTTCCAGTGGGGTTAGCTACGGCTCCTTAAGTCCTCACCAAGGTGCTGGGAGGAGCTGTTAATCTCCAGGGGATTTCAGTAGCTTCTTACCTGTTGGATACTCTGGTTCAGGCTCCATCCTTGCGGGTGGCTCAAGATCATACTCAGAAAATTATTTAATGTTTCCCGGCGCATGGTTGGAGGATTAACCTGGAGAAGAGTTCCCTTGTTCTGCCTTTTACTTTCAGGGAACGGTCATAGACTCTGCCAGCATGAGTCTCTCTTTCTGATAATTGTAGGGAAGTGCTTCAAAAGGCATGTTCTCTGCTTCTCTCACATTCGTCGGTAGCACAATGTATGCCAGGGTAGCGCTCAAACTCCGACTGTGTAGACGATCTAAGTCACGTGGTGCTCTTCACGTAGTCCACACACCCCCTTTTTTTTGGTCACTGAAGATTATCATGCATTAACATGAGGAAACGCGTCTGACCCTGCACTTTTTTCTTTCCTGCTGCCTGTCATATGCGTCTACAGCCTTTTCCTGTTGTATTTAACTGTCAATGATGGAGTGTTTAAACCTTTGCAGTATACAACAATAAACAGGTATTTAATTTACTCTGTTGAGTCCTGTGTCTCTCTGCTACTGGGTGCAATAGAAGCTATTGGGACATACATCTGATGCTGTACCATTTGCTTGGTTTCATCTGCGTCCTCTTCATTTGTGCATGCTTAGACAGTGGAATGGGGATCATTCAGACCTGTCGCAGGTTGTTTATCTGGATGACCAGACAAAGGAGAGTCTTAACTGGTGGCTCTCCTCCATCGGAAGTTTGTTTAGGACTTAGTTTGCATTGTCCTTCCTGGGTCGTTATCTCAGTGGATGCGAGGCTGGGTTATGCCTCTTGTGGTTCTCTTAAAGCTCAAGGTTCTTGGGGCAAAGAGGAAGTGTCTCTTCCTATCAGGGTTCTGGAGTTGAGATCTATTTACAATGCGCTTTTAGAGTGGCCTCATTTGGTGTATTCTCAATGTTATTCAATTCCATTTGAACGAGGATCAAATGGAATTGATGTTCCTATGTTTTTCTTTTCTCAGTGAGATATTACTGGGTGAAGAGTTTTCAGGAGATGGTGCTTAAAATTGGGACTGCCTTTTTTCTTTTTCTTCCCACCCAAATATTGTGAACTCCACAGCTTGGGTATTGGTTTCCCATAGGTTATGAATGTTCTCGTAGACTCTCACTGCCAATAGAATGAAAACTAAAATTATTCTTACCAGATAATTTAATTTTTTTCTTGCCAGTAAGAGTCCACGACCCCGCCCTATTGTGTTCCTTGTAGTTGTAGCAGTCTTTTGCACCTCTGTACCCCTTGTAACTCTCTTCACTTTCCTTATCCTCAGCTGAACCACTTGAGGGTAGGGGAAGTGGGAGGGATAATTATAGTCGTGTTCGGGGTTTCTTTGCCTCCTCCTGGTGGCCAGGAATAGTATTTCCCATATGTTATGAATATTTTTGTGGACTCTCACTATTAAGAGGGAAATTAAATTATCAGGTAATAATACAGGAAAGAGCTGGAAGGACAAAGGAAGGAGGCTGCATAGAGGAGGCGGCATGGAACAGGGAGAACAGAGAAGGGAGGAGGTTGCATAGAAGACAGAGTAGGCAGCATGAAATAGGCAGGAGAAAGAAGGAGGTTGAAGGGAGGGAGGAGGCAGCATAGAGCAGGGAGAACAAAGGATGAAGGAGGTTGCAGGGAGTACAGAGGAGGAAGGAAGCAGCATGGAGCAGGAAGGATGGAACAGAAAGGAGGCAGTTTTACGGGGGGGAGGAGAAAGGATGCAGCATGGAGTTTCAAAGGATGGAGTAGGGAGGTCTATAGGAGGAAAGAAGAAAGGAGTTTTACAGGAGGGAGGAAGAATAAGGGGGTTTTACAGAAGTGAGCATTGAGCTTTAAAGGATGGAGTCGGGAGTTTTGGAGGAGGGAGGAAGGATGCCCTAAAATGGTCACTGTACCAATGTGTACCATCTGCATATCCAAAGATCTGCATTCTTTTGCCCATTATGTTCTCATGGTAGAGGCCTTCTCTAATGTACCTAGTTTTACATGGTGACATTGAGGTGTTTTTATTGCTCTTGATTTATGTATTGTGTTTATTCATTTAGTTAATTTATTATTTTCAAACAGGGCTTTAATGTTTTGAAATACCTGTAATATTGCTATTTTTAAGTGTGCATTTTGGACACTTTTTATTCTCTGCGGTTTAAGCAAGGCTAGATATTTTGTCTTCTTTGTTTGGGTGCAAGTACTTGGTTGTCAGGTTTCAGAATTGAAATGTTGTGTATGCATTAAATAAAGAGTTAGTGAGGCAGAGCCGGTGTTTTTAGATTACTTATTTGAATTTTAGCTAGAAGCATTACTTTTATTTGTTTTTTTTTTAACTGGCTCTACATCTACTCCTTTTTTCCTCTTTTTTTGCTATCCTTGAAAAACTACATTTGATTAAATTATAAGTTTTACTTGAGTGTAGGGGTTGTGGCTAATGCTTTCTTTTCTCAGAAACTGGATTAGCAAGGTACAATGTTCTCTGCAACATCAGAAGAAAACCCAAATGGGGTAACAAAATACCCACATTATAGGAATTTTTGTGCATTAGGTAAAGCAAAATGTGTTAATGAAGAACAGAATTTTTTCAGTCCACTATTTGTTTAAATGTATCTTACTTTATTTACTGTCATATTAATTAGCTCAAGCATTCTTCTCTAAGCCTTATGATTCTTTACATGAGGTTAATGATGGCTGCTAATGAGGCATAAATATAACAACTCATCCGGCTTTTCATATGCTTTTGAGGTCTCTGAAGTATAGTACTCTGCCATGAGTAGTTCCTCTTCCAAATATCGCTTCACAACCTGACTAAAGATTTGCTTCCTTTGGTGGATTTAAATATTTATTTACACATCCCAATCATTGTTACAACATGAAAATATACACATCTAGTTGAAGGACCCATTTTGGTATTAACAATAGATACTAGCATACACTACATTCCTATGAATATAAATAGAGACACTAACGGCTCTGCTCTATTTACTACAGTGTCTTGAATTAAACAATTATTATTTAGATTCTTAAAATATATGATTCTGGCTTCTAGTTTTATGGACTATATTGGGAAGAAAACAAATATGACTTGTATTTCATAGTAATTTTGAATAATGTTCCTTCAAGCCTGAGCATGATGTTCCATCATGTGCCTGACTTTCTGCTCTTTTACATGATAACTTTTAACAGTGAGAAAGCCAATGTGGTTTGAGTGGTCAATGTACAGAAGTCTAATTTTTAGCAAACCAGTGGTACATATTCGGTTACAGATCTTGGATTTTTACTAGTGGCCATGATGTAATTTTGCATACCTGTTTCAGGTTAAAGATTGAGAAAAGTCCTTCATACATATCTATTTTGTTACCTGATTTAGAATAATTAAAATAATAAAGTTTAAAATCTTTATGGCTGCAGTGTTTACCCTTTTAGATTACTTTTTTTTTATTAGAATATCTGCTTAGGATAAACAGTCTTCCTTTCACATTTGTCATTTGAGATGGGATCCCCTTAGGAACCTTCCATTCCATTTTCCAGAAGTCATTTGTACTCTGTAATCCCAACACCGCAGATTATTTGACAACATAAGTGTTGTAACCTACATTAATCGCCAAAGATAAATACACAGCAGAGCTGTAATGTCAGTGGTTGCTTGCATTCTTACATGGGCAATGCTCAACTTCAAAGCAGTCTTTGCCATTAATATTATGTGCAGGTTGGCTCCCTTGAATGTTTGGCGTTATCCATTTGAAGGTGTTGTTTAGGTTTGCCTGTCAGTGTTGCAGTAGGGTCATAGGGTCTAGAGGCTGGTCAAGTAGCTGCTGATATCAAGTTGCTAGTGTCACGTGATAAAGTGTACTCACATAGGTAAAAATGTTTGCGCTCTTGCCATCAGAAAGAGCTCAAAAAATATCTACTTAATGCCCAGGTCCATTGCTTTCTTATAAATTCTGACAGAACATCTTGACCAGTACTTATATATTCTGGTGCCTTTTTGTCAAAGACTATGGAATTATCTGAGTTTTCATGTTTCCCCTGCTCCATTGCCTGCCATCTGTTTTACTGTTTGTTACCTCCAGTAACCTGACTCCTGGCTTGTTCACAGATTTTAGTTATGCTGTACAGAATCTCTGGCTCTGAAATTTATCTCTGGCTTGTACAGGTAAAAAAACCTTTATCCAAACTGCCCAGGACAGGAAAAGGTTTGTATTTTGAAATATTTGTATATATATATATTATATTTTTTATTGAGGATTAAAGTAAACATACAGGGGTTCCAACATGTAAGAACACAAAAACAAAAAGATAGGTGGTATATTCCCTTACAATGGAGTGACATATAAGCAGACAGATGCATATTACATTAATATAACCAATATCACTACATGGTGTTTGTGTGTTAAAATAATACAGTAATTATCTAATGCTAATCCTCAGTTTTCCACCTCCGTAACAAAAGTGAGGCTGCTTTTGGACCTCCAATACATCTATTATGAAAGAAAATAACAAGAGGGTTGTATTAATAGAAGGTCCTATTTAGACCTTTGAAGTGCTATTGTAACTTAGTATGCAATACTATGCCTTATACTCCTAAATCTTTATTACACATTTCAGAGCTATCAATATAAATCAATATAACAAAAGCTAAAACAATTGGGGCAGTTTGTTCTGTGGTCAGTGAAGAGAGTAACATCTCAAATAGTTACTAAAGTAGCGTTATGTGATGAAGCCCAAGGAGATTACTTTCAGTATAATCTAATATGAACTATAACAGAGAGATCTTAATAGTTTTTGCTATAGAGCTATGTATCCTGTATGAGTATTATGTAACCTATATAATAACTGGGTAAACCAGTCAACTTATTAAGTCAATAGATGTTTAAACATACTAGAAGGGGCTTAAGAAACAAGATATCAAACATAAATAACTTACTCTAACCTGCATATACACATATATTTCCATACATAGTTCAGGTGAAATCAGATAAATTCTATAGAATGTCAGGAGACAATGAAGACCAAGCCGACTAAAATAACTCACGTGGTCTAGCACAAACACTTATATATCACTAGTTACCCGCCTGTGATGAGTATGGGCCTTCTAATGTACTATAGTAAGCAGATCATATCTCCTCAACAAAAGATTTTAGATACTACTCATTCTCAGTCACATACAAAACAGATATTTCAGTATCATAAATACAACAAGGTACTATTAGCCAGGATTGTGATATATACAATGCTACCAGTGTCTCCCGCTAATTATTAACCTCCCTATATAACCAGCTTATGATAGAGGAGCAATATTCGAGAAAGGAGTTAAGATGCAGAACTTCTTTTCTACTTAGTTTAAAGTAAAAGATATCCAAACTAGCTAGAGGCGGATATGTGTCTATTTTACAGTTAATATGTGTGACATTATGCGTCTCCATTAACTTGTGGACCAGATACTACGTGTAAATATACTTCAAACTGAATATGGAAATCCTGCATAATAATCAGGTTTTCCAGATTAGCCACACATTTCAACATTACCTCCAGCAGGGGTTAAAATGTCTATAAGGTTATTTCGTGGGTATAAATCATAGAAACAGTACCTGCAAGCTTAAATATTATATCCATGTGGAGGCTAAAATGAGTCTATTGTGTATATATACAAGCTCCCATCCCACCCATGTAGATATATCATATCTTACATCCTTTTGGCAACTCAGACATATTAGTCAGCTGAAAATCCCAGACTTGTCACAGAGAGTCAATGTATCTAATAGTAAACCTTGTCACCAAAATTATAAGGTCTGAGAGGCCGATAAAACAAAGTTGCAGCATCAGAACCTTTCATTTTACTCTATATAAGACTCAGAAAGGGCCTAGCTAGAAAGGGGTTAAAGTGCTTAATTTGTTGTGGCTCTAGTTAGCAAAAAGTAATACCATATTGCGCTTGCAGTATAAACTTCAACATTATATCTTGTCTCCCTATAGGTTCAATACTACTGACTAGTAGGTATGAGATAAGTAGCTACCCCATAAGGCACATATAACTCAAACATTCTACTCAAATATAACAAATAACAATAAAAGTTAAAACACAAAAATAAAACAAGCAAAATAAAGTCTTAAACCTCCAATGTCCTCACACTCATCCATATCCCAAAAGTCATAGAAAGGAACTATTAGGACTGAATTATAAAGGCATTACTTTGGGATTATTAGAGGAGATCCATAAATAATCTCCCCTTGTCTAGCCATTATCATGAGACTTCATCCAACAGTAGTGTAAGCACAGGAATAGGAATATTTCTCCAGACTGAGACAGGGGCAAGATGTAAATTGCCTTAACATACGGGAAGAAGTCTTTGCTGAAAAGTTATTGAAACAAAGATTAACTGCTTCTACCTCCATAGTTTTGCTTAGCTTCCTAAATCGTTTCCATGAAGTCTCCTGGGTCTGCGGGCATTGTGTCATGCCTTGACTATCGCTCCCCACAAGTTCATGTGCTATTTGGGCTGCTTTCTCCGCCACGATCGGCCGCCTTGTTGCGGGCTCCAGCACAACCATGTCAAATAGGGAAATCAATTCTAGTGAGTTCTCCATGTTGCAATGAGTTTCAGCTGGGCAATCGGTATAGAAACCGGGTATTCCTCGGCAGCTCCTGTCAAAAATGGTGGCGTGGTCCTGAATTATAGGAGCTATATTTAGTAGTATTCTCTGAGGCATCTTAGACTCCACTGTCCTCTGTTGTGTCGAGCGTAGGTCTCTTTTATGGGGCTCTGAATAATTAGGTATGTTCTCCGACTCATCTAGGAAAATCTCACCAGCCACTGACAATTCCTGACATAAATCTGTCTAGATCTCGGCTGGTATAATTTCATCCGGTCGCTCACTACTTTAGTAGGAATCTCATGGTAGCGTATAATTTCTGTCATCTCTTCCTCAATACGTGAAAGATATGTATCCAAAAGTTCCGCTACCAAACAGTATAACTGCTCAGCCATATTGACGTTTAAATGATAGTCGTACTTCAGCGCAAACGGCTTAGTAATCAGAGTACTGGGGGGTAAAGAAAGGTCTAGGCCGCTTCAAGGCCTCTGCTGTGCACCTTCTTAATTCAGGTCTGCTTGTTCCTATTGATATAACAAAAGTCATATAAATCTGATCCATATGTGATGCTTGTCACAGATCTTCTGAAAAATATAGGGTTTAAAAGGTTTAGAAGCGATAACCAGCAGTTTTTTAAGCTCCCATAGTCGGACAAAGCTTGAACAGCAGCCATCTTGGTCGATGGTCAGACACGCCCCCCAATATTTGTATATTTACCTCAGTAAAATAGGACAGCTAGGAGAGGGGGTGGCACCAAGTGTAAAACAATATCTTATGTCATTTAGGCACTATGTATAGTTCATAATCCAGTTTATACATGCAACCTAGTTTGATTTTATTTTAATACTTTTGAAGTACAGATAGCACAGCACTGTAATCAGAAAGTTAATTGTTCTAAAATCCAATTGATAGTAAACAAACCAAAGACTTGAAATATGTTTAAATAAAGCAAAACTCCACTGGAATTTAATCTGTAAACAGAAAAAAATTCATATACATGTATGTATCACGCTAATTATTTCCATCTAAAGGGGAGGAGAGTCCACGGCTTCATTCATTACTTCTGGCCACCAGGAGGAGGCAAAGATACCCCAACCAAAGGCTTAAATACCTCTCCCACTTCCCTCATCCCACAGTCATTCTTTGCCTTTCGTCACAGGAGGATGGCAGAGGAGTGCCAGAGTTTTGGAGTAGTCTCTTATGGAGGGTAGTACTCTTTGCAGTGGGACTAGAGTTTTAAGTAGTCCTGTCAGCCTCTCAGTGAGAGCCTGAGCAAAAGTTAGAGTCCGGAGATGCAGGGAGAGTCTTTCTGCGAAACCATCTCGACTCATATTAACAGCTCCATAAGCAATCAGCGTTGACGAGTTTCGCTGCCTGCTTCCTTCACTCAAGTCCATGTCAGGAGCGAGGCTACTAACCTGTCACACTTGTAGGACCGTTTTCCTGTTCCACAGCGTAGATGCTGGTAGGATCGTTTAAATTTTTATTAATAATGATAACATAGAAGACAGGGTCACAGTGTGGCGCCTTTTTATCTTTACAGATTCAAGAGATAATATTCCTGGAAGGGGGATTATTGAACGGGGGGGGGGGGGTTATACATGATATTGTTTATTGTGTCAATGCTGCGTTATGTGCGAGGTGAGGCCCTGACAATGTGTGGAACTTTCATGTTACTTGCGGAAACTTTGCGCTGCCATTTTTTGGCACGTTTTTCCCTAGTGCAGGGGTGGTCCTGACAGGCATTCCATATCTTTCCTTCCTGTTGATCTGTGACGCAGGAGACATAGCGGTTTCTGTAGTCCGGGTCCTAGGAGGTGGTGAGTGTCCTGGCCATTGGTGGTATAAAGGTGACTTTTTAATAAATATAGTTAGTCTAACCAAACGCGCAAGCGATGGAGGACTCTCCTTCCTTAATAAAGTCTCATTCCTGTGTTTATTGTGAGGAGGTTCTGGTAGATCAGCCTGCTCAACTATGTTCCGCATGCCTCGATAAAGTTACAACATCTAAATGTAAACGGATGTCTAGTACTACTGAGCCGTCCACCTCCAAGGGTTCTTCGCCCCGGGAGGTGTGTTCCCTACATTCATCTCCAATTGCACATGCAGCGCCCCAGGGTCCAACCATTACTCCTTCGGGAGAGATTCGTTGGCCGTCAGACTTTGCGGACCAACTGGAATTGGCGGTTTAATAAGTGACCCATGCCTTACCACGTTCTGCTAAGTGCAAGTGTAGGGTTTATCATAGTGGCCAGACCCAGGGTTTGTCCTCGCTGATGGAAGATGACGATGACGAGGCCCACTCCGACTCTTCGGAGGAGGCCCCTTCTGGGTCGGAGTCCATGTCATCTAAACCTCCGGTGGTGGAGGAGCCTGGTTATAGGTTTAGGATGGAGAATTTGCGCTTTCTGCTATGGCAGGTGCTTGCTACTCTGGAGGTTAAAGAACCTAAGATACTGGAGGAACCTGCAATTCCTACGCTTGACAAGGTATGCTAGGACAGGATAGTACCTCAGTCTTTCCCGGTTCCCGTTAAGATGGCTAATATTATTAAGAACAAATGGGAGCGATTAGGTTCTTCCTTTTCCCCTTCCTTTTCTTTTAAAAAACTGTTTGCCGTTTCCGACTCTCAGCTTGAGCTGTGAGGGACCATCCCTAAGGTGTATGGGGCTATCTCTATGCTCACAAAGCGGACGACTATTCCCCTCAAGGATAGTTCGTCATTTAAAGAGCCCATGGATAAAAATCTGGAAAACATATTGAGAAAGATGTTTCAGCACACAGGGTTTGTTTTTCAGCCAGCAGTGGCCATTGCGGCAGTCACTGGATCTGCAACATATTGGTGTGAATCCCTGTGTGAAATGGTCGAGGGGGAGACATCCATCGATGAGATACAGGAGAAGATTAAGGCGCTGAAGGTTGCCAATTCTTTAATCTGTGATGCCAATATTCAAATCATTCGCCTGAATGCTAAGGTGTCAGGTTTTTCTTTTTTTAGCGTGCAGGGCTCTGTAGCTAAAATCTTGGTCTGCAGACATGACCTCTAAGGTGAGGCTGTTGTCCCTGCCTTTTCAAGGAAAGATCTTGTTCGGTCCAGGATTGGATTTGATTATATCCATGGTTACGGGAGGCAATGGAGCTTTACTGCCACAGGATAAGAAGGCTAAGCCTAAAGGATCTACTTTTCCTCCCTTTTGTGCGGACAAGGCCCAGCGCCAGCAACCCACCACAAAAGCAGACCAGTCCAAGGGATCTTGGAATCCGGCTCAATCTTATAACATGTCTAAGCAGAGCAAGAAGCCCGCCGAGACGAAATCGGCATGAAGGGGTGGCACCCGACCGGTCTCCGGATCAGGTAGGGGGCAGATTATCTCTATTCTTAGACGCATGGTTGTAGGACATTCAGGACCCTTGGGTTCTAGAAGTGGTCTCCCAGGGTTACAGGATAGGGTTCAGATCTCATCCACCTGAGGGCAGATTCCTTTTTTTTCTTCAACCTGTCTTCAAGACCAGAGAAGAGAGAGGCCTTTCTAGAGTGTGTGAGAGATCTTGCCTCTCTCGGGTTATTGTACCAGTACCCCTAGCAGAAAGGGGTCTAGGGTACTATTCCAACCTTTTTGTGGTTCCAAAGAAGGAGAGCATGTTCCGCCCGATTCTGGACCTAAAGTGTTTAAACAGGTTTCTGAGTATTCCATCGTTCATAATGGAAACAATCAGATCTATTCTGCCCCTAGTTCAAGAGGGACAGTTCATGACAACTGTAGACTTGAAGGACGCTTACCTTCATGTGCCGATTCACAGGGACCACTTCAGGTTCCTAAGATTTGTGTTTCTGGGTCAACACTTCCAGTTTGTGGCCCTTCCTTTTGGTCTGGCGACGGCCCCAAGAGTCTTCACAAAGGTTCTGGGGGCGCTGCTTGCAGTGGCCAGATCCAGGGGCATTGCGGTGGCACCTTACCTGGGTGACATCCTAGTTCAGGTGCCATCACTCGGCCTCGCAGAGGATCATTCGAGGGCTCTTCTTCTTCTGCTCCAATCTCACGGTTGGAAGATCAACGCAGGAAAGAGTTCCCTGGTTCCCAGCAACAGTGTGGAGTTCCTGGGTACGATAATAGACTCTATGTCCATGAAGATATTTCTCACGGATCAGCGGCACAGGAAGCTTGCATCCACTTGTCTTGCCCTTTAGTCCTCCACAAGCTGTCGGTGGCTCAATGTATGGAGGTGATAGGTCTCATGGTGTCAAGCATAGATGTCATCCCATTCGCCAGGTTCCATCTCAGACCTCTTGAATTGTGCATGTTGAGACAGTGGAATGGCGATCATTCAGATCTATCACAGCTGATATCCTTAAATACTCTGACTCAGAAATCCCTCTCTTGGTGGATTCGTCCGGAGCAACTGTCCATGGGGACATCCTTCTTGCGACCGTCCTGGGAGATTGTGACCACGGACGCCAGTCTGACAGGATGGGGAGCTGTTTGGGGTGCCAGGATGGCACAAGGAAGGTGGTCCAGGGAGGAGTCTCTCCTTCCGATCAGCATCCTGAAACCACAAGCAATTTACAATGCTCTGAAGGCATGGCCTTCTCTGGAGTCGGTTGGTTTAATCAGATTCCAGACAGACAACATTACCTCGGTGACTTACATCAACCATCAGGGGGTACGAAGAGCTCCCTCGCGATGAGAGAGGTGTCTCGGATTCTGGAGTGGTCGGAGTCCCACAACTGCTTGCTCTCATCGATTCACATTCCAGGTATGGACAACTGGAAAGTGGACTTTCTCAGCAGACAATCCTTCCATCCGGGGGAATGGTCTCTTCACCCCGAGGTGTTTGCAGAGATTTGTCACAGATGGGGAGAGCCGGAGATAGATCTCATGGTGTCCAGACTCAATTGCAAGCTACCTCGATACGGGTCGAGGTGCAGGGATCCCCAGGCAGAGCTGATAGATGCCTTAGTGGTTCCTTGGGAATTCAGCCTAGCTTACCACTTCTACTTTGCGTAGTGGCACGCATCAAACAGGAGCAGGCCCCGGCCATTCTGATTGCTCCTTCATGGCCGCGGGGGACGTGGTTTGCGGAACTGGTGGGGATGTCATCCTCTCCACCATGGAGGCTACCCTGTCTAGCAGGGATCTGCTGTCACAGGGCCCCTTTCAACATCGAAATCTAGATTTTCTGAGGCTGACTGCGTGGAGATTGAACGCCTAGTCTTAGCCTTAGCCTAGTCTTTTCAGAAAGTGTGATTGATACTCTAATTCAGGCAAGGAAGCCAGTCACTCATCGCATCTACCATAAGGTGTGGAGGACTTACTTGTCCTGGTGTGAGAAGCATGGATATCCTTGGCACAAGGTGAAGGTATCCAGAATTCTGTCCTTTCTCCAAGACGGTTTGGAGAAGGGTCTTGTCGCTAGTTCCTTAAAGGCACAGATTTCGGCATTATCAGTTTTGTTGCATAGGAGACTCACTGAGTTCCCTGACATTCAATCTTTTGTTCAGGCTCTGTCTAGAATCAGGCCTGTCTTTAGACAGTCAGCTCCCCCTAAGCTTAAACTTAGTCCTTAAGGTTTTACAGAGGGTTCCGTTTGAACCTATGCATTCCATAGACATTAAGATTCTGTCCTGTAAGGTTCTCTTCCTATTGGCTATTGCATCGGCACGCAGAGTATCTGAACTAGCTGCCTTGCAATGTGATCCTCCTTATCTGGTGTTTCATGCGAATAAGGCTGTACTTAGCATTTGGTTGGGGTTTCTCCCCAAGGTGGTGTCTAACCGTGACATCAATCAGGAAATAGTTGTTCCTTTTTGTGTCCTAAGCCTTCTTCTTCAAAGGAGAGGTTACTTCATAACCTGGATGTGGTTCATGCCTTGAAGTTCTATCTTCAGGCTACAAAGGATTTCAGACAGTCTACATCTCTTTTTGTGGTGTATTCTGGGAAGCGCGAGGGGCAAAGGGCCTCTGCTACTTCTTTGTCTTTTTGGTTGAGGAGCTTGATTTGCTTGGCTTATGAGACAGTGGGACATAAGCCTCCTCAGAGGATCACGGCTCATTTGACTAGAGCTGTGGCTTCGTCTTGGGCCTTCAAGAATGAGGTCTCTATGGAGCAAATTTGTAAGGCGGTTACCTGGTCCTCCTTAAACACTTTTACAAAGTTTTACAAATTTGACGTTTTTGCTTCTGCAAAAGCTGTTTTTGGGAGAAAGGTTTTTCAGGCTGTGGTGCCTTCAGATTAGGGTCCGCCTTTTACCCTCCCGGTTTCATTAAGTGTCCTCTAAAGCTTGGGTATATGTTCCCACAAGTAATGAATGAAGCCGTGGACTCTCCTCCCCTTTAGAAGGAAAACATTAATTATGCTTACTTGATAATTTCATATCGATTGAGGGGAGGAAAGTCCACGGCTCCCGCCCATATCTCCATTGGGCGGCCCTAGATTTATTCATCTTCTGGCACCTTTTTACCCTGATGCGTCTCCTACTGTTCTTGGTTCCCTAGGCAGAATGACTGGGGGATGAGGGAAGTGGGGGAGGTATTTAAGCCTTTGGCTGGGGTGTCTTTGCCTCCTCCTGGTGGCCAGGTTCTTAATTCCCACAAGTAATGAATGAAGCCATGAACTCTCCTCCCCTTGATGGAAATGAAATTACCAGGTAAGCATAATTTATGTTTTTTTCTATGACTTCATGGGATGTACTATTTAGTGCTCGTTTAAAGGCAGAACCTGGACAGGTGTTACACATTATTTGAAAGATCCTCAAGATTTTGGAAGAAGCGCTATTTAGTACTTCTGACAGTTATTTAAGTAATATGCATTATTGATGACTTGGTGATTAATGATTTTGGTATGTAATGGTTACAGTGCAAGTGAATTTTATTTTTCAATATTTTTTTAAAGTAAAATATTAATGGGGGACTTCCGGTGTGCGGGCCATCTAACAACAGCACGGAGTCAGAGTTTCGTGTTCTTTCGCATAAATGCCCTGGTTTTTTTTTACATAATACTGTCATTTATTTGTGCCTGAGCAAACCTTACCTTGGCACGGAGGGTGCTTTGATCCTAATATTGCAGGAGATTTCCAGCTCTCCCCCATCAGAGGCACCATACATTTTCAGACAGTGTGCTTCAAAACTGGTACTGAGTATTCTTGCTGGACTATGCTGCATGATCACCACTGCATCAGTCCGGTTCTGTTACTACCTTTGCAAGATTTTTACTTTACTAAATCACAGACAACAGAAACTTTACTTACTTGCGGAAAATGCAGCTCTTACAAATTGATGCAATACTTCCCTGACCATATAGAAACTGTCCTGTGCCTTTTTGCTGGGGACATAGTGGTTAAGCTGTCCTGTCATCCCCTTATATTGACTAGCTTGGCTGCTTTGGAGAGGTTTGTCCAGTCGCTGGGTTGCCTGAGTGAGTCCGCCATGTTTAAACCTGTTTGAAAATCAACATTTCCATCAGAAGCTGGATGTCTTTACTTTCTTTTCCTCTGCTGTAAAACCTATGATACTTTTGGATCTACATTCGGCCATTGTGCTCCTTTCTCATTTATTCTGGGATGACTTACATTGCTTGATGCCAGTCCTTGCCAACTGCTTTTTGAAGGAGGAAGAAGAAAAGTCCCCTTTTACATCGTTCCACAAATTACCTCCCTCTTCATGCCAAAAATTGACAATATTCAAAAAGATCTCAAATATTTGCAAGAAGAGGTTAAACAAATTAATACTCTATTTGGAAAAGTAGTGGAGAGAATCTCAGATTTGGAGCACTTATTCCAAAATCTATACCAACACTTTGAAGACCTAAAAAAATAGGCTGCTACATAATAATATCCACTTAAGGACATCCCCCCCTCTCTCTACACAGGCTGATCTGTCCCTTGTCCCTAGTTATATTGAGAGGTATTCCACTAGTGACCACTTCAAGTGGCGCTCATACCTTTTTGTCTTTGATTATTATGGTTCAAGTGTGTATTTATGACATTATGTTTGGTTGTTGTACCTATTTGAAGTTAAACAGTTTGTTATTATTCATCATATAGTCTGTTACTTTCTTATGGTATTTTTGGGTAAAGTTACTCTACCCTATGATAACTTCTACGGCCTTTTTAATACTTCTATATTTGGGATACCTTTCTATATTCCATTACAGAGTTTTATTTTTTATTATTCATTTTCTTATTCTGATTATTTTTCTTTTTCTTACATTTTTGGCATATGTATTCTGCATGAGATTTTTTGCCTACCTTTTATTTTTGGATTCACTGAGGTTTAAGTGCTTGCACTCTTTATTCTTTATCTTATCTTGCACTTTAGATATAAATTGGTTAGAAGATGACTCCTCAGTGTCTCAAAAATATTGCTTATTTCCCCCTTATCCCCCCACCTCCTTACCCTACCGTGGGACTTAAAAAATCTTTTAGCTGTCCATTAAAATATTTACCTGGAATGTGGGGGGTATTAACTATTGATTCTGTCAAAAGGAAATCAATACTCATTTAAGAAGACTAAATGCTAAAATAGCATTTCTCCTGGAGACACATTTTACTGTCCCTGAGAATGATAAACTTTAGAAAGATTGGGTGTGTTCAATCTCCTATCTCTCTCATTGTAGTTCCAGCAGAGGTGTTGCTATATTATTTGGTAAGTGTTAACGGTAGACATTCTACATACCGTTGATATTGAAGGCCTGGGTGGAAGGACAATTATATGTTTTCTGCAACATCTATGCTTCTAACCAAAAATGTCTTGGATTTTGGAATCGACCCATTTATTGGGGCAAACATAATTCTAGGAGGTGATTTATAACTTGTCTCCAAATCCTGTTTGTGATAGAATAAGGGGTTTGGGATGTTCTTCCCCGGAAACTTCCTCTTAGTTCTCTGGGGAGATTTGAGAAGAAGGTAGGGATTTTACTTGTAGCTCTAGGGCTTGTTCTAAGCTTTATAGAATTGACCTTTTCTTAATATCAAACTCCCTTATTGGTAAAGTTAAACAGGATTGCATACATGACGTCATCATATCAGATCACAATGCTGTAGAATTAGTTCTTTATTCTAAGAAACCCACTTGCAACAGACAGGTACTACATTTCCCTCAATTCGTATACACATCCTTAACATTTAAATAGTTCTTACATCATAGCTGGATGGATTTTTATACTGACAATATTGGACATATAGATAACCATGAACTTCTTTGGGGAACAGCTAAGGTAGTCCTTGCAGGTAATATAATTTCATATGTATCACAACTATGCAAGAGGAGCCAAGACATACCAAACTTTACAGAGTAAACTTGTTTTGACATATCAATCTCATTGTCAGTCTCCCACTCAAATAACATGTCAGCTATATCTAGCCCCCAAAGAGGAATTAAATGTTTTTTTTTCAACATCAATCAGCAGCACAATTACTGAGAACACATAGCACATATCATTGTTTTGGAAATAAGTCTGGTAGATTGCTCGCTTCACTGGTTAATATCCGTTCTTCATGGTGCAATGTAGCTGCTCTAAAACACAAGGATAAATTAGTTACCTAATCTGATACAATAGCTGGTACATTCACTAACTATTACTCTAAATTATACTCCCAAAAAGTTAAATGTCCCAAAAATATAGTTAATGGATTCTGGGATTCTATCAATTTACCTCCGTTATCTTAAGACCAATTACAGACTTTAAATACCCCCATTACCTCTGAAGAGATAGTCTAAACTATTAAACACTTGGCTAATGGCAAGATGGCGGGACCTGACTGGTTACCGTCTGAATTTTAAAAATTGTTCCAACCTCAAATTGTACCGGTTTTGCTTAAATTATTTAATACTTTATTACCAAGAGGAATACATCCTTTCCCATTCTTTCATCATAGCTCATATTACTTGAATTCCGAAGTCAATTAAAGACATTGTATTCCAAGAATCTTTTCACCCCATTTCCATACTTATTTTAGACTATAAGATCATAATGAAATTGTTGGCCAATGACCTCAAAATATTAATGCTAAATCTTATACACCCAGTCCAGGTGGGCTTCATTCAGAAGTGAATTTAAGTCGTGTTATACATTTAATCTTCCATTTCTGGAAGCGTACTAGGGAGGACACTGGGGATGAAACACTTGAGGTCTTCCTGCTGTCTTGGACTCAGAGAAGGCGCTATAACTTTTTAAACTTCAACATTTTTATTGGGATACAACAGCTTTTATTTTTAGTTTAGTTTAGTTCTCCAATAGTATAATACTCCAAAGAGGCACCTGACCGGGATGACCCTTGTTACCATTGCTTTTCAACTGGACTATGGAACCGCTAGCAGTGAAACTTCAGCAAGTCTTTCAGGCATAAACTTGAATGTCACCCCACTTTATTTAGCCCTTTATGCAGATGACCTCATGCTGTTTGTGGAACAACCTTCATGACATATTGCTTTAATTTTTGACTCAATTATTATTATTTTTGTTAGATTATCAGGCTATAAGGTTAATATATCAAAGTCTGAACTTTTGTGGCTGTATAAATCACGTGATGCACGTATATCTTACCCTTTTCATGAAGGCTCAACTTCTCTCACGTATCTAGGCATTAAGCTTGGCTCCAATCCGTACGATTTATATAATTTGAACATTTCTACTCAATGTGAGAAGTTGATTTCACAACTAAATAGTTGTAAACTTCTGTCACTTTTGCTCACTGGATGAATTATTATTAAAATGTCTATCTTTCCAAAAATTATTTATCCTCTATTGATGCTCCCTTTCCTTCTTACCAAAACAGGACTTAAAACTTCTTACTCATGCAGTCAAAAACTTTATTTGGAGGAGTGGGAAACCTTGCATGGCAACTAGAAAGTTGTTCCTCTCCTATTCACAGGGGGGACTTTCCTTTTTGCCTAATGCCTCACTTAATGAAATAACTCTAAGTGTTAGGACACACATCCTTTATAACGACTCGCTACGGGCTTGTCGTATGGCTCATATTTATCTGGGGTTTTCTCGCCCTACTCCGGAATTCATCCCTTTAGTAAGAAATATACATTTCCCTGCAGATTTAGACACTCGCCCCTTTCGTATTTGGTATGAGCAAGGACTGGTGACTTTGGGGAATGTCCTGAATCCAACTTTACTTGTGATGCATACTTTTCAAGAGCTCCAATCCAAATATAACATACCAAGATCACATTTCTTTGCCTACCTCCAACTTTGCCATTATGTGGAGGATTTGATTTGGTCAGATTCCAAATTTTAACATGCCTCACTGTTTGCCATCCCACACTTGGCCTTTAAAATGGGTAATTTCTCCCGCTCAGACTTTTATCTAATACGTAAAGATGTTGACATTCTTCTATCAAAGGTATTGGTAAATTGAAGCATGGATGTTGCTGACACTCATGTCCTTAAAGATTTACGGGATAGCCTTGAACGTGAGAGGCTGATGTTATAGTTCCACTAGTTGAAGATGAACTCTTATCTATGTGTCATCAAGGTAACTCTTAATCTTATTGCATATGTTTAGATTTCATCTGACACTTATTCTGTGGTTATTATACAATATTGCTATTTCCCATTATGATACTTTAAATTTATATCTGTAAATAACTTGATATTTCTTTCATATAGGTGGTGAGAGTCCACAAGCTGTTATGTATGGGATATACATTCCTACCAGAGGAGGCAAAGTTTCCCAAACCTCAAAATCCTATACATACCCCTCCCACCTCACACATACCTCAGTTTTTAACTTTTCCTCCCTAGGAGGTGGTTAAAGCATTATGATGTGCTTGATTTCTTCATGAAAGGCGCTTCAGAGCATATTGAAGCCCAATTCCTCTCAAAGTACAGTGCTTGTGAGTGGGAAGTGAAGAGAGTACTGCCTCATGACACCATGTTTTTGCCTCAAGGGAAATCTTCTCATGGGTTCTCTGTAAATTCGGTCAAAGGGATTCATCTTCTGCCTCACTTTATAGATCAACGTCATACTGCTATTCCATTACCTCTGCTGATATGTTTCAGTACTGTTTAGGCTGTCTGCTTTCTGTGGACAAGTGTCTAGAGTAAGTATATTTAAAAAGGGACAGTCAAGTCCAAAAAAAACTTTCATGACTTAAATAGGGTATGTAATTTTAAATAACTTTTTGCTTTGTTCTCTTGGTATTCTTAGTTGAAAGCTAAAGCTAGGAGGTTCATATGCTAATTTCTTAGACCTTGAAGACTGCCTCTAATCTGAATGCATTTTGACCACTAGAGGGCATTAGTTCATGTGTTTCATATAGATAACATTGAGCTCATGCACGTGAAGTTTCCCTGGAGTTAGCACTGATTGGCTAAAATGCAAGTCTGTCAAAAGGACTTAAATAAGGGGGGCAGTTTGCAGAGGCATAGATACAAGGTAATCACACAGAGGTAAAAGGTGTATTTCTATAACATTGTTAGTTATGCAAAACTGGGGAATGGGTAATAAAGGGATTATCTTTCTTTTTAAACAACAAAAATTCTGGTGTTGACTGTCCATTTAAATGTATTTAACAGACACTTGCAAGCTATGGATTGGGCACTTTTTTATAAAGTTATTCCTATGTATTGCATATATAAGAGCCCTGGGACAGGCATTATTCTCCTCTATACTCCTTTTTTTTTTTTTTTTTTTTTAAGCGATTTATGTTTTAAGTGTAGCTTAGTCAGTTTTAAAGCATTTTTATGATATGTTTTAATCAATCAAAAGTTAACACAGATGTTTTTTTAATTACCGTTTTTACCAGACCTCTGCTCCATGTAGCAGGGGAGCCGTTTGTCATTTTCTTTAAAAGTCAGGCCTTTTGTATTTCATTGCCCTAAATGTAAAAAAAGGGCTACATTGCATCCTTTGTTTATTAATCGCTAAGCAATCTTTTTAGGATTACCTACTTTATATAGCTTATGGAGCATTCCTAGTCTTGGGTTTTTAACAATAAAAGGCAATTTTTCACTTTCCTCAAAGCTTACTTTTACATAATGGGGGTTACTTTGGGGGTTTTTTTCCAAGTGAATTTTTTTTTTACCAATATGGAGCAGCCTGATCCTGTCCCTGATGTTACCATATGAACTTAGTCGGTTGAACATCTTTCTACCAAAGCTAAGTGTGCTTATTGTAAAGTAACTGAAGTGCTTGCTTCAGCTCATTTATGGGGCTCCTGTTTAGAATTTTTATAACGTTCTAATATTTCTTTGTGTACAAATGCACAGCAATGAAAGTTTTTATTGCTGATGCCATTGAGAAGGCCCTGACTGTTCTACCACCTTTAAATAAACATAAAAGGTCAGCACATGTTTTACATTCAACTAGTAAAATATATCCTTATCGACAGAATACTAAAGTATCTTCTATTGATGGGGATTCCTCTGATTCTGAGGTTCCTACATCAGACACAAAGATTGATAATTCTTCTTTTCTATTTAAAATTGAAGATACTCATTCTCTTTTTAAAGGAAGTTTTATTCACTTTGGGGATTGAATAACCAAATCCTCTATTGATATACCTGTTAAATGATTAAATTCAGTGTATAGAACTATTGTCAATCACCTTGAGGTTTTTCCTATTCCTGACGCTGTCTCTGATATGATTGCTAACGAATTGTCTAAACTGGGTACCTTTTTTAACCTTTTTTCAAGGTTTACAAAATTATATCCTTTACCTATTGCTAAGCTAGAGCTTTGGGGCCATTTCCACTCTTGCAAAACGTAGTACTTCTTTTAAAGACCCTTTAGATAGGAAACTTGAATCTTATCTTAGAAGGGCATACTTACATACTTGTTACATTCTTCGATCAGCAATTTCTATTGCTGACATAGCTGCTGCCTCTACTTTCTTTCATATTGGTGGCAAGAATCCATGAGCTAGTGATGTATGGGATATTACATTCCTACAAGGACGGGGCAAAGTTTCTCTAACCTCAAATGCCTATAAATACATCTCCCACCTCACTCATACCTCAGTTTTACAAACTTTGCCTCCTTAGGAGGTGGTAAAGCATGATGTGCTTGATTTCTTCTGTGAAAGGCGCTTCTAAGCATATTGAAGCCCAGTTTCTCTCTAAGTACAGTGTTTGTCTGAGGGATGTGAAGGGAGTATTGCCTCATGATACCATGTTTTTGCCTATGGGAAATCTATTCAAATCGGTCGCAGGGATTCATCTGCTGCCTCCCTTTATAGATCGACAATATACTCTTGTACCATTACCTCTGCTGATATGTTTCAGTACTGGTTTGGCTGTCTGCTATATGTGGATGGGTGTCTTACACGGTAAGTATATACTTTTATTATATAAGACACTCTCAGCTATGGATTGGGCACTTTTTAACTAAAGTTGTTATGTAAAGTTTGTAAGTAATTCAGTGCTCTTTTTTAGTGACTTTATTTGTGGCTAAATATTTGTCAAGGTTGGTAGAGTCTGTGAAACATACAGGGTTTTAGGATGCTAAGTATTATGTTAGTCTCATGGAATGTTGATAATCACATTTTATGCAGCTATAATAGAAGTATCCATAGGCTTTATTTAGGTACATTTAGTTTTTTTTGTATATACAATCAAAATTCTTACCTGCTTTTTAGAGTAATAGGTGGATTAGAAATCCACTACAGCTTTGCATGTCGCGCATTTGATGATGCTATTTATGTCATAGGGTGACGTTTCATCATTGTGGGACATTTTTACGCCAAAAAGTTCCCGCCAATATTGCTTTTATAAGCTCCGCCCCCGGCTCATTCAGTGTTCTCAGAAAACATTTAGAGAGCTTTCATGCAGCATTTTATGAATGTTTTCTTTTTTTATAAATGTTTGCTCTGTTTCCCATTCTCTCAAGTCTGTTATATATATCATATATAGGAGCATGGATATAAATTTGCAGAATTAATTTATTTTTTTCAAATTTTGTTCTTTTGCAATTATGTCTCAAACTGAACCTGCCTCTGATGTTACCATAGGATTTGAGCTGCTTGAACACGTATTTACCAAAGCTTAGTATGTTTGTTGTAATAAAGCTGATCTAAATTATTCAGCTAAATTATGTGGTTCTTGTTTTGACAAATTGTTAAATATATCTATGAGTACAAATACACCCACTGTTATTCCATTTCAGTCTAATGTACATAGCATTACTGCAGAAATGTAAGATTTTATTGCTGCAGCTATAAAGAACTATTATAAAGACTACTATTTTGCCTTCAAATAAACGTAAAAATGTTTTTGCAACATTTTCCTAAACTTAGTGAATTAAGTTCTGACCTTCAGCATACTGATGTATCCTCTACTGATGGGGTCTCTTCTGATTCAGAGGATGCCACGTCAGAGACTGATATAGACAAATTTTCTTTTTTATTTAAGTTAGAATATATTCGTTCTCTCTTAAAGGAAGTTTTGTTTACTTTGGGTATTGAGGAGTCTAAATCTCCTGATTATAAAGCTAGTAATTGTCTAAATTCTGTATTTAGACTACTGTTATTACTCCTGAAGTATTTCCTATTCCTGACGCTATCTCTAATGTGATTGCTAAAGAATGGTCTAAGCCTGGTACCACTTTTAACCCTTCTTCTAGTTTTAAGAAATTGTATTCTTTACCTGTAGCCAAGGATCCTTTAGATAGGAAGCTTGAATCTTATCTAAGGAAGGCATATTTACATACTGGCTATATTCTTAGACCTGTTATATCTATGGCTGATGTTGCTGCTGCTTCTACTTTTTGGTTGGACAGTTTAGCACAGCAGTTGTCTTCAGATTCTGAATTATTTAACAATTTTGTTTTACTTCAACATACAAATCATTTTATTTGTGATGCTATATTTAATGTTAGGAAGATCAATGCCAAATCCATGTCTTTAGCCATTCTAACTAGAAGAGCTTTATGGCTTAAATCTTGGAATGCTGACATGGTGTATAAAACTAGATTGTTATCTCTATCTTTCAAGGTAAAAATCTTTTTGGTTCACAATTGTATTCTATTATCTCCACTGTTACTGGGGTTAAGGGAGTTTTTCTGCCCCAAGACAAGAAATCTAAGGGTAAATTTAAAGCTCCCAATCGTTTTCCTTCCTTTTGTCAGACTAGAGAACAGAAAACCACTCCTTCCCCTAAGGCCTCTGGCTCTAATTGGAGACCATCTCCGAATTGGAATAAATCCAAGCCTTATAAGAAACTAAATTCTGCCCCTAAACCTACATGAAGGTGCAGCCCTCAAGCCAGTTCTTCTGATAGGCGGCAGACTAAAGCTATTTCAAAAAGTTTGGACAGACTCTGTCCAAAATCAGTGGATTCAAAATATAATTTCTCAAGGGTGTCTAATAGGATTCAGAATAAGACCTCCTTTGAGAAGATTCTTTCTTACCCATGTAACAAAAACCCAGTAAAAGCTCAAGTCTTTCTGAAATGTGTTTCAGATCTAGAACTTTCAGGGGTAATTATCCCGGTTCCACAGCAGGAACAAGGATTGTTTTTTTTTTATTCAAATCTATTCTTTGTACCAAAGAAGGAAGATTTTTTCAGACCAATTTTGGATCTGAAAACTTTTAATCATTTTGTAAGAGTCACAATTTTCAAGATGGTGACTATAAGGACTATTCTGCCTTTTGTTCAGCAAGGTCACTTTATGTCCACAATAGACAGGACGCTTACCTTCACAATTCGATTCATCCAGATCACTATCGTTTTCTGAGATTCTCTTTTTTAAACAAGCATTACCAATTTGTCGCTCTTCTGTTTGGCCTTGCAACAGCACCAAGAATATTCTTAATAGTTTTTGGTGCCTTCTATCTGTAATCAGAGAGCAGGGTATTGCAGGGTTTTCTTATTTGGACGATATATTGGTACTAACTCAATCTTTTCATTTGGAGAATCTCACACAAAACAATTTCTGTTGTTTCTTCAAAGACATGTTTGGAGGATCAATTTACCAAAGCGTTTCTTGATTTCTCAGACAAAGGTCACCATTTTAGGTTTCCAGATAGATTCAGTGTCCATGACTCTATTTCTTACAGAACAGAGACGTTTGAGATTGGTTTCAGCTTGTCTAAACCTTCAGTCTCTTATCATTCCCTTTAGTGGCTTTGTGCATGAAAGTTTTAGGTCTCATGATTGCAGCATTGGAAGCAATCCTTTTTGCTTGTTTTCATATGAGACCTCTACAGCTTTGCATGTTGAACCAATGGTGCAGGGATTATACTCAGATATCACAACTGATATATATAATCCCAGCACTCAACTCTCTCTGACTTGGTGGTTAAACCATCACCTTATTGTTTAAGGGGCCTCCTTTGTTTGTCCTACCTGGACTGTGATCACAACAGATGCAAGTCTCACAGGTTGGGGAGCTGTCTGGGGGTCTCTGACAGCACAAGGAGTTTGGAATCCTCGAGAGGCGAGGTTACCAATCAATATTAGAACTCCGTGCTATTTTCAGAGCTCTTCAGGTTTGGCCTCCATTAAGGAAAGAACCGTATATTCGGTTTCAAACAATGTCACAACAGTGGTATATGTCAATCATCAAAGGGGGACTCGCAATCCCCTAGCAATTAAAGAAGTGTCTCTAATACTTTCTTGGACTGAATCCAACTCTCATCTAATCACTGCGATTCATATACCAGGTGTAGACAATTTGGAAGCAGATTATCTCAGCCGTCAGATTCTACAGCCAGGGAGTGGTCTCTCCATCCAGATGTGTTCTATCAGATTGTGCAGATGTGGGGTCTTCCAGACATAGATCTGATGGCCTCTCGTCTAAACAAGAAACCTCCCAGATACCTCTCCAGGTCCAGGGATCCTCAGGCGGAATATATGAATGCTCTAGCAGTTCCATGGTTTTAAAAACCTGCTTACATTTTTTCACCTCTGGGAGTGATCTCAAAGATCAAAATGAAACAATCTTATGTGTTTCTGATAGCACCAGCATGGCCTCACAGGTTCTGTGTGCAGACTTTGTCCAAATGACCAGTTGCTAACCTTGGTCACTTCCTCTAAGACCAGACCTTCTGTCTCAAGGCCCATTATTCCATCCAGATCTCAAATCTCTAAATTTGAAGGCATGGAAATTGAACGCTTAGTCCTTAGTCATAGCAGTTTCTCTGCCTGTTTCAAGGAAAAAAATACCACAAGGTTTGGAAAACCTATATTTCATGGTGTTCCACTTACAATTATTCTTGGCATTCTTTTAGAATTCTTAGGATTCTACAGTTTCTTCAGGATGGTTTGGATAAAGGTTTGTCTGCCAATACTTTGAAAGGACAAATCTCTGCTCTTTCTGTTTTATTTCACAGAAAGCTTGCTAATATTCCTGATGTTCACTGTTTTGTACATGCTTTGACTCGTATCAAACCTGTTATTAAATCAATCTTTCCTCCTTGGAGTCTAAATTTGGTATTAAAGTCTTTGCAGGCTCCTCCTTTTGAGTCTATGCATTCTTTGGACATTAAACTACTTTCTTAGAAAGTGTTATTTCTCTTGGCTATCTCTTCTCCTAGAATAGTTTCTGAATTGTTTGCTCTCTCTTGCGAGTGTCCTTATCTGATTTTCCATCAAGATACAGCTGTTTTGCTGACTTTGTTTGCCTAAAGTTGTGAATTCTAACAACATCAATAGGGAAATTATTGTTCCTTCCTTGTGTCCTAATTCTAAGAATACTCTTGAAAGGTCTTTACATTTTTTGGATGAGGTAAGAGCTTTGAAATATTATATTGAGGCTACTAATGATTTCAGAAATACTTCTAGTCTATTTGTTATTTTTTCTGGTTCCAGAAAAGGTCAGAAAGCCTCTGCCATTTCTTTGGCAACTTGGTTGAAACTTCTAAATCACAAAGCTTATTTGGAGGTGGAGTCTCCGCCTCAGTGAATTACAGCTCATTCTACAAGATCAGTTGCCACATCTTGGGCTTTCAAGAATGAAGTTTCAGTTGATCAAATCTGCAAAGCAGCCACTTTGTATTCTTTGCAAACATTTACTACATTTTTCCATTTTGATGTTTTTGATTCTAGTGCCTATGATTTAAGTTTTTTGAATTTTTAAGAAAACTTCATTATTTTTTTGGATTTAATTTCTCAGCGGAAATAGCTGTTTTTATTGTATCCCTCCCTCTCTACTGACTCGTGGACTTCCACATCTTGGGTATTATATCCCATACATCACTAACTCATGGGCTCTTGCCACCGATATGAAAGAAAACATAATTTATGTAAGAACTTACCTGATAAATTTATTTATTTAATGGTGGCAAGAGTCCATAAGACCCACCCAATTTGTTTGTGGTTATGATTTTTTTTAAATATAAATCACTTTATTTATCCTGTTCCTCTTTTTTATGCTTTTACTCCTTTTACACCTCACTAACTTGGCTACTCGTTAAACTGAGGTATGAGTGAGGTGGGAGGTGTATCTATAGGCATTTGAGGTTTGGGAAACTTTGCCCCCTCCTGGTAGGAATGTATATCCCATACATCACTAGCTCATGGACTCTTGCCACCATGAAATAAATGAATTTATGAGGTAAGTTCTTAGATAAATTATGTTTTTGGCTACTAGTCTTTCTCAGCAGTTATCTTCGGATCCTTAATGTTCCAACATTCTTCATTTTATTTTTTATTTGCAATGCAGTTTTTTATATTATGAAAAGCAACATTAAGACTATGTCCTTAGCTATTCTTACTAGAAGAGCTTTATGACTTAAATCTTGGAATGCTGTCATGGTGTCTAAAATGAGATTATTGTCTCTTTCTTTTCAAGGAACGAATTTATTTGGTTCCCAACTAGATTATATTATTTCCACTATTACTGGAGGTAAGGGAGTTTTCCTTCCTCAAGACAAAAAAATCTAAGGAGAAATTTAAGGCTCCCAATCAGTTTTGTTCCTTTTGTCAAAATAGAGAACAGAAAACTGACTCCTCCACTAAAGCCACTGGCTCTAACTGGAGTCCTTCTTCAAACTGGAATAAATCCTAACAATATAAGAAACAGAATACAGCTTTAAAGACAGCATGAAGGTGTGGCCCCTAACCCAGTTCTTCTGGTTGGGGGCAGACTAAAACGTTTTCAATCATTCTGGTTAGAATCTGTCCAAATTCCATGGATTCAGAATATCATTTCTTAGGGATATCGAACTGAATTCAGAATAAGACCTCCTATGGGAAGATTTTTTTTCTCATCCATATTCCAAGTCATCCGATAAAAGCAGATGCATTTCTGAAATGTGTTTCAGACCTGGAACTAGTGGGAGTGATTGTCCCAGTTCCCTTACAGTAACAAGGGATGGGTGTTTATTCAAATCTCTTCATTGTGCCGAAAAAGGAAAATTATTTCAAACCAATTTTGGATCTGAAAACTCTAAACAAATTTGCAAGAATTCCAACTTTCAAGATGGAAACTATAAGGACTATTGTAAAAACAAGAAATGAGCTGCGCTCCCAGGTGTAGTTAATAAAGCCAACAGATGAAAGGGATTCATCCAAATAACCCTAGTAAACCAGTGATACAAAAGATATCAGACTGTTCAGTTCCAAAGGAAACTGATACATTCTGAGGTCTGTGGTGCTATATACAGTTTAATATCAACTACTATATACGGCTGATACTATAAACAACAGGAATTGGGAATAAGGAGGTAATAATATTAATTCAATTAATGTAAGTTCATCAATAAAAGGTGCAAAGAAAAACAATATTCAATCAATAAAAATTGCAATTCATAAAAAAATACACAAAAATGCACAGCGAAATAAGCAATTCACACAAAATACACTTAAAATACACTTAAAAAATGACCGGCTTTTCTTAATGGATTTTGCTCAATCAAAGTGTAGCAAACAAATAAGCTCTGAAGGTGGTCGATTCATCCAGTGATTGAAACAGAATACTTTGAACAGAGTCTTGCACAGCAAGATAAATTTCCTATGGAAGAAGAAAAGAAAAGAGAACCTTGTCACCAGTGGAACAGTATTCACATATAAGATTTCTACTTCTACTTACACCAGAGGGTGTTGGGAGTCCTTAAAAACTTTGTTGGGGAGTCACAATCGCCTAGATGTAGAGTTCTGCGGTAGCCGTCAAAACCAGCGTTAAGGGGTCCTAACGCTGCTTTTTACCGCCCGCTGGTATTTAGAGTCAGTCAGGAAAGGGTCTAACGCTCACTTTCCAGCCGCGACTTTTCCATACCGCAGATCCAATTGCGTATCGTATCTTTTCAATGGAATCTTCCTAACGCTGGTATTTAGAGTCTTGGCTGAAGTGAGCGTTAGAACTCTAATGACAAAACTCCAGCCGCAGAAAAAATTCAGGTGTTAAGAGCTTTATGGGCTAACGCCGGTTTATAAAGCTCTTAACTACTGTGCTATAAAGTACACTAACACCCATAAACTACCTATGTACCCCTAAACCGAGGCCCCCCCACATCGCCGCCACTCTAATTAAATTTTTTAACCCCTAATCTGCCGACCGTACACCGCCGCCACTACATTATCCCTATGTACCCCTAATCTGCTGCCCCTAACACCACCGACACCTACATAATATTTATTAACCCCTAATCTGCCCCCCCCCAACCTTACCTACACTTATTAACCCCTAATCTGCCGACCGGACCTCACCGCCACTATAATAAATGTATTAACCCCTAAAGCTAAGCCTAACCCTAACACCCCCCTAAGTTAAATATAATTTAAATCTAACAAAATAAATTATTTCTTATTAAATAAATTAATCCTATTTAAAGCTAAATACTTACCTGTAAAATAAACCCTTATATAGCTACAATATAACGAATAATTATATTGTAGCTATTTTAGGATTTATATGTATTTTACAGGCAACTTTGTATTTATTTTAACTAGGTGCAATAGCTATTAAATAGTTATTAACTATTTAATAGCTACCTAGTTAAAATAATTACAAAATTACCTGTAAAATAAATCCTAACCTAAGTTACAATTAAACCTAACACTACGCTATCAATAAATTAATTACATAAACTACCTACAATTACCTACAATTAAATCAACTAAACTAAAATACAAAAAAACAAACACTAAATTAAAAAATAAAACAAACACTAAATTACAAAAAATAAAAAAAGATTACAAGAATAAAATAATAAAATAAAAAAATGCCCTACCCTATTCTAAAATAAAAAGTTAACAGCTCTATTACCTTACCAGCCCTTAAAAGGGCCTTTTGCAGGGCATGCCCCAAAGAAATCAGCTCTTTTGCCTTAAAAAAAAAATACAATACCCCCCCAACATTACAACCCACCACCCACATACCCCTAATCTAACCCACCCAAACCCCCCTTAAAAGACCTAACACTAAGCCCCTGAAGATCTCCCTACCTTGCATTCACCCAGCCGGGTATCACGATCCGTCCAGAAGAGGGTCCGAAATCTTCATCCAATCCGGCAAGAAGAGGTCCTCCAGAGGGTCTGAAGTCTTCATCCTATCCAGCAAGAAGAGGTCCTCCAGAGGGTCCAAAGTTTTCATCCAGGCGGCAACTTCTTTCTTCTTCCATCCGGAGTGGAGCTGGTCCATCTTGAAGCAGCCGACGCGGAGCCATCCTTCCTCACCTACGGACTAACGACGAATGAAGGTTCCTTTAAATGACGTCATCCAAGATGGCGTCCCTTGAATTCCGATTGGCTGATAGGATTTTATCAGCCAATCGGAATTAAGGTAGGAAAAATCTTATTGGCTGATTGAATCAGAGTTTCAGAGTTATCTGCCTTACAGTGTGATTCCCCTTATCTGATATTCCATACAGATAAGGTAGTGTTGCGTACCAAACCTGGATTTCTTCCTAAGGTGGTATCTAATAAGAATATCAATCAGGAGATTGTAGTTCCGTCACTGTGTCCTAATCCTTCTTCAAAGAAGGAACGTCTATTACACAATCTTGACGTGGTTCGTGCTTTAAAGTTTTATTTACAAGCTACTAAGGATTTTCGTCAAACATCTGCATTGTTTGTTGTCTACTCTGGACAGAGGAGAAGCCAAAAGGCTTCTGCATCTTCTCTTTCTTTTTGGCTGAGAAGTATAATCCGTTTAGCTTATGAGACTGCTGGCCAGCAGCCTCCTGAAAGAATTACAGCTCATTCTACTAGAGCGATAGTTTCCACATGGGCTTTTAAAAATGAGGCCTCTGTTGGACAGATTTGTAAGGCGGCGACTTGGTCTTCGCTTCATACTTTTTCTAAATTCTACAAATTTGATACTTTTGCTTCCTCGGAGGCTATTTTTGGGAGAAAGGTCTTGCAGGCAGTGGTGCCTTCCGTTTAAGTTCATGCCTTGTCCCTCCCTTCATCCGTGTCCTAAAGCTTTGGTATTGGTATCCCACAAGTAATGGATGAACCCGTGGACTGGATACACCTTACAAGAGAATTTTTTTTTTATGCTTACCTGATAAATTTCTTTCTCTTGTGGTGTAT
This sequence comes from Bombina bombina, assembly GCF_027579735.1. Lineage (NCBI taxonomy): Eukaryota > Metazoa > Chordata > Amphibia > Anura > Bombinatoridae > Bombina > Bombina bombina. The sequence continues at coordinate 536,972,716 of NC_069499.1, forward strand.
CCAGTCCATGGCCCGCCCTGTCACTTTAAGGCAGGTGTTTTTTATTTTTAAACTACGGTCACCACTGCACCCTATAGTTTCTCCTTTTTCTTGCTTGTCTTCGGTCGAATGACTGGGGGTGGCAGTTAGGGGAGGAGCTATATAGACAGCTCTGCAAGAGGTGTCCTCTTGCAACTTCCTGTTGGGAAGGAGAATATCCCACAAGTAATGGATGAACCCGTGGACTGGATACACCACAAGAGAAAAAATGTATCAGGTAAGCATAAATTTTGTTTTTAAATGAAAACCCTAGCACCTAAAGGGTTAAATCAGGAATATATTATGTTCACTATTAGTAACATTAGCCAAATAGATAAGAAGTTTTATAGTCCACCGAAGAATAATTTATATAGCCAATTAATCTTCCAATTTTTAATTTTCAATTTTTTACAGTCCAACGATCATTTTTTAGTTATCCCACCTAATCAAATAAACCAGTTATAAGGATCAAGTTAATTTATTATGTTTTATTTTCTCCTTAAGTACAGTTAGGTTCATATTATGAATTTAGGATTACAACTCTTTCATCATATGTATGAATAAGATTAATTTGAGTGTATATTTTTTATATATTTTTTATAAATATTCTTACAAGTACTTTTAAGATGCACTGCTGTTGTTTTTAGTAAGATTGTAAGCGGTTGTTACTAGTCTCCTATATGAGGGTGGTATTAATTAGCTGTTCCTCAATATGAGTAAGATAAATTCAAATTTCGATAAAAGTTCCTAAAAAATATTTTTTAAAATATAATATTTTTAAAATATATGTCTAACAATAAATAAGGAACATATCACTCATGCAACTAAGTATTTAAGTTCCTTTATCAATCTGGTTCTTTAAATATCATTGAAATAACCCCTATATAAGGTGCTAGATTGTAATCATCAGTTAGAGCTTGACAAAGTCTGGAATAGCCGAAACGCGTTGCTCATTATGCAATTTTGATCCCTCTGAGGATCCATAGTCAAAGTTCCAGGCTCCAGAGGCTCAGCGATACTGCCGGTTCTGGTGAATCCTAAGGAAACCGCACTACATAGTACTGCATCGAGGGGTGGTTACATCGTAACTCCCCAACAAAGTTTTGAAGGACTCCCAACACCCTCTGGTGTAAGTAGAAGTGGAAACCTTATATGTGAATACTGTCCCACTGGTGACAAGGTCCTCTTGTCTTTTCTTCTTCCATAGGAAATTTACAGTGCAAGATCTGCTGAAAGACTCTGATTCATCCAGTGATTGAAACAGATTACTATGAATAAACACCTTCAGAGCTTATTTGTTTGCTACACTTTGATTGAGCAAAATCCATTAGGAAAAGTCGGTCATTTTTTTAAAGTGTATTTTAAGTGTATTTTGTATGAATTGCTTATTTCGCTGTGCATTTTTTGTGTATTTTTTATGAATTGTAATTTGTATTGATTGAATATTGGTTATCTTTGCACCTTTTATTGATGAACTTACATTAAATGAATTAATATTACCTTATTCCCAATTCCTTTTGTTTATAGTATCAGCCATATAGTAGTTGATATTAAGCTGTATATAGCGCCACAGACCTCAGATTGTAACTATAAGGACTATTCTGCCCTTTGTTCAGCAAGGTCACTTTATGTTCACAATAGACTTACAGGATGCTTACCTTCGCATCCCAATCCACCCAGTTGATTATCAATTTCTGAGGTCCTCTTTTCTAGAAAAGCATTACCAATTTGTTGCTGTCCCTTTTTGCAATCTTTACAAAGGTTCTCGGTGCCCTTCTATCTGTACTCAGAATTATTATTATTATACTTTATTTATGAAGCACCAACATATTCTGCAGTGCTGTACATCGGTACAATTAATTTAAATTAAACTATGGTATTGAACTTGGGTACAATTAATTTAAACCAAACAATGATATTAAACTTGTAAGAGACAAGACAAAATTTTACAATCACATACAGGAGGAATTGAGGGCCCTATTTCCGTGGGAACTTACAATCTAGAAGGGTAGGAGGTTGAGAAACAGGAGGTGACTTCAGGGCATTGCAATTTTTCCTTATTTGGACAATATCTTGGTACTAGCTTAGTCTTTTCATTTGGCAGAATCTCACACCAAACAACTGCTGTTGTTTCTTCAAAGACCTGGTTTGAGGATCAATTTACCAAAAAGTTTCTTTTTTTTTTTTAAATATGATTTTTATTGCAGTTTACAATTACAGAAAAAAAGAAGAAACAAAAAAAGAAAACACAAAAGGAACAACATTCATAAAACAGAGTAATACAATAGTCAGTCATCTCACAAAAACCATATTTGACAATATACAGACTCTTTTGTTTCTTACTCTGAAAAAAACCTAAACCTAAATTAGCCATACTTTGCTCAAAAAAAAAAAAAAAAAAAAAAAAAGAGAAAAAAAAGGGAATAACTCCCTAGCTCTCTGCCCCCGTCCTCAAAGAAAATGTTGTCTCCATAGTTCGGGATATCTATCTGAGAGTATCAGTTGTAGAAAGTCCGGTGACTTGCGAAAATATCCTAGTAACTGTAGTTGAACCTCTCTAGGCTGGCCCATGATTACTTTGTCCCATTTTTGTAGATAGTTTTTTAAATTTTTTTCCTCAAATATTAGTGGATCATATTGTTCTGTCACCATTTGGTGTTGGATATTACCTACCACAGACGCTATAGTAGGGGCATATTTATTCTTCCATACTTTTAAAATCAGTTGTCTGACTAATAAAATTACAGTATTAATCAGGGATTTATTCTGAATCTGGTCATGGACCATAAAGAAGATAGATAGCGGGCTGAGCAAGACCTTATCGGGCAAAAATCTATTTAACCAGTATTCCACTTGTTTCCATAGTTTAATAATTTTTGGACATGTATAGAACACATGGAATAGGTCAGCCAGGGGAAATTTGCATCTATAACATGCCATCTCCCCTTTCCATTTATCCATTCTACTGGGGGTTAGGTAGGCTCTGTTCAAGAGTTTCAGATGTGATTCTCTTATTGCCATATTATTAGAAAAGTTGTTTATCCTATTTAAGCTTATTTGGAAAAGGTCTGAATCTATTTCAGGAATGTCTAGTTTCCAGATACAGACCAGACTATCTACCCTTGCCTCTGCCTCCTTAAGTATTAGTAGTCTATACATAGGTGCAATGGAGTGATCCCCTCTAGAGAATCTACTAATAATAGTATCCAATGGACCTAATTTCCAGCAATCTCCTCCCGGATTTTTCTGATTGTAATAAAAGTGTCTGCTCTGTAGATATGCAAAGAAAGATCTCCTATCTAAATTAAACTAATTACTTACGGATTCAAATGTTCTTATATGATTGGAGAGCGGATCTACCATTTGAATTAGGTAGTTCAGATTACCTGCTGACCATTTTCTAAATGCCGCAGATGTGCAGCCACTTTCAAATTCCGGATTTCCTCTGATAGGTAAGAATTTGGAGAGGGTATGATTTACCTCCAGAGACTTACAAATCTTGTGCCATGCTATAATTACATTGTTTATTGTATATTTTAATGTAGGTTCTGGTAGCTTTGTATGGTGGGAGACGTGTAACAGTGCTTTGAGAGCATAGGGAAATATTATGTTCTCCTCTATCTCCCTACTTGTGACATAGTTGCCTGTGGTTAGCCAATCCAAGGCAATCCTAGCAAAACATGCTAGATTATAATTTATCAGGTTCGGAAAGGCGAATCCTCCCATATCTTTAGGATGCATTAATCTCGAAAGTGCAATTTGCGTTTTTTTGGGAGCCCAGAGAAAACGGGAGCAAGCTGAGTTAAATTTTTGTATGTCTCCCTTACGTATAAATGTAGGAATATTCTGTATAACAAATAAAATTTTGGGAAGTGTTCGCATTTTAATTAATGCTATCCTTGCCGAAAGTGTAAGGGGGAGTCTACTCCAATTCTGCATCTCGGCTAGACATTTCTTCCATATATAAGAAAAATTTATGTCATACCAATCTTCTGGATTTCTTGAGAGATTTATTCCTAGATATTTAATATATTTATCAGTTAATTTAAAGGGATTCTCTAGAAGGATATTTTTATTTTTAATTATCCATAGGATCTCAGATTTATTAAGGTTTATTTTATACCCTGCAAATTTACTAAATTCTGTTAAAATGTCTACTAGGACTGGAATATTTTTGCTTGAGTTCCTTATAAAAAATAAAATGTCATCAGCATATAGTGATAGTACCACCTTATACTGTTTGATCTTAATGCCCTCCAATATTTCTCTACTCTTGATAGCAAGGGGCTCAATAGCTAGATCAAACAGTAAGGGTGAAAGGGGACATCCCTGTCTTGTCCCTTTGCAAAGAGTTATAGGGGGAGAGAGAATATTATTAATGCTAAGGTATGAAATTGGATTCTGATATAATATAGAGATATAATTATAAAAATTGTCTTTAAATCCAAAATTATTTAGGGTGGTAAATAAATGATCCCATAGGACAGAGTCAAAGGCTTTTTCTGCATCAACCGTTAATATGGCGAAATCTTGTTTTATGCCTGACCCTGTCCTACGGGATGATAGTATATATTCAATTATTGTCATAACTTTTCTTATATTTCTCTGCGCCGTTCTACCTGGGATAAACCCAGTTTGATCTGGGTGAATAACGTCTCCTATGATCTTTTTTAAGCGGACAGCTAATATGTTTGCCAAGATTTTATAGTCGCTATTAAGAAGCGAGATTGGTCTATATGAATCCATAGAATTAGGGTCCTTATCCTTTTTTAGGATAAGGGTAATATTAGATGCAGTAAAAGTTTGAGCGGGCTTAACATGAAAAAGAAAATAGTTATTAAATAGCTTAGTCAAAGTTGGGGCTATCTCTTCCAAAAGTATTTTATAAAATTTGATCGGCAATTGATCAGGACCTGGAGCTTTCCCTAGGACTGACTCGTTAACAGCCTTAAGCACCTCCTCTAATGTAATCTGGTTGTTCATTTTGGTCAGCTGAGCCTCAGATATTTTTGGGATTTTAATACTATTCCAGAACCTATTTTTTGCCTCCTGATTGACTTTAGCAGGGGAGTATATCTTTTGAAAAAATGCATAGAATTGCCTGATAATGTCCTTTGGAGCTGTATACTTTTTATCCTCTACTGTAATTGTCCCTATATAATTATTTTTTTTCTTACTTTTGGAAATATTTGCTAGCATTTTTGCTGATTTTGGGGAGAAGGTGCCATATGTAGCTTTATATCTGGCATCTTCTTGTAGCTGGTTTTGGATTAGGAATACTTCCCTTTCTTTTTTAGCCTTCTGATAGGTAGTCCAGTTATCGCTATTTGGACTATCAATATATTTAATAAATTTATTTTTAAGATAGTTCGTTAATTGAAGTTCCCTGGCTCTTAGCTTTCTTTTTCTCTTAACCATATAAGCCTTTATCTCGCCTCTGAGATAGGCCTTAGCGGCCTCCCAGAATATTTCTGTTTTAGAGAAATATTCGTTATTTAAAATAGCATAGTCCCTCCATTTTTGAATTAACCAATTTCTGAAATGGATATTAGAATGCATAAAGGAGGGAAAAAAAACTTGGCATATAGACTGTCTCTTTTATTCCCCAACTGGATAGACATAGAAATAATGGCATGGTCTGATATAACTATGTTTTTAATGTCTGTCTTAATTTCTAAATGTAAGAGCCTTTCCGTCACCTAAAACATATCTATTCTCGAAAATGTACGAAATGTTTTAGATTCGCATGTAAACATTTTGTCGTCCGGATGTTGGATTCTCCATATATCCCTTAATTTAAGACCTTTTAGAAAGGAAGTCAGTATCTTGGCTTCTTTCCTAGATCTATATGAACCACTAGTCCTCAGTCTATCCAGTTGGGGGACGAACACACTATTGAAGTCCCCACCAATGATTAATTGAGCGTCTATTGATTTGATTAATTTTGAATATAATCTATCCCAAAAGTCTGGCTTACATTCGTTTGGAGCGTACAAATTGCACAGAACATAGCGGCAGTCATTGATCTCTATTTCTAAAATTAGATATCTACCCTCCACATCTTTTTCTTGGGATATTAGCTGGAAGTCTAAATCCTTGCTAAAAATACATGCCACTCCTCTCTTTCTTTTTACTGCTGGGGTTGCAATCACCTCCCCAATCCAACCTATTTTAAGTTTCTCTGCTTCCTGCAGGCTCAAATGAGTCTCCTGCAGGAATACAATATCTGGTTTGTATGTTTTCAAATGGTGTATTATTTTTTTCCTTTTAGCGGGGGAGGAGAAGCCCCCCACGTTCCAGGAAAGTAAATTAAGTAATTTTTTCATGTCTGTTGAAATGAGCTCTTAATACTACTGAGCTCTCCCAGGGAGAGACCAGAGATAGATAACTCGTGGAAGATATAATATGGAAAGAGAAATGAGGGGGGGGGGGGGGTAGAGAGACAAAAAAAAAAAAAAAGGAAAAGAAAGAAAAAATTTAAGAAAATAAATAACATAGTACATGGCAACCGGACCGGTATTCGTCTGCTTGAACCGTAAAAGTACATATACATTTTCTGGTTATACCTTTTTATTATCCAAGAATTGTCTAACCTCCTCTGCTGTATTTACTGTGAACACGTCATTATCTAAGAAAATTTTAATTTTTGCCGGATAAATCATTGTAGCCCTAAAACCTGCATTGATCAGTTGGGTACACCATGGGGCCATCAATCTCCTCTTATTAAGTGTCTCAGCAGAGAAATCTGAAAATAGATAGATGCGTTCTTTATTTATCTCTACGACAGCTTTTTTCCTATAGTATGATAATATTCTTTGCTTGTCTTGGAAGTTTAGAAGCTTCACTAGTACTGGTCTTTTATACTTTGTAGAGCTATCTTTTTTTGCGTTTGTGCCCAGTCTGTGAGCCCTTTCCACTACTATCTCTGTACTGCTTGGGGGCATATCAAGTATTTCTGGTAGTGTTTTTTTAATGAATGTCAATAAGTCAGTGAACTCTGGGGTCTCTGGGAGGCCTACTATTTTCAGATTGTTTCTCCGTGACCTATCTTCTAAATCATCAAGTCGTGATTGCAGAGATTTAATTATCTTAGTCTGGTCATCTAGGAGATTCTGTTGTGTATGCTGCATGTCGTCTAAATTTGAAATTCTATTTTCTATTTCCCCAAGTCTACTTGAAACCTGTTTTAGTTCATTTGTTAAAGTCGTTAGCTCTGTCTTAACTCCTTCAAATTGTGGCAGGAATAGGTCCGAGATTTGTTTTACTAGGTTATTTGTGTCAATAAGAGTATTGGGTCCAAGGAGAATGTCTGCTGCCCCTGCTTCTATACTGCCTATACTTGATCTAGGCTTCCTGTCCTTAATTTTTGGTGGCATTATACCTGTATCTGTTCTGGTAATCCCTAGAAATTTGTCCATATAGGGGGAGAGGCACAGCGGGAGAGGAAGAGAGAGAAGAGAAAGAAAAACAGAAAAAAAATAGAAAACGTGTGTTGGTGTCTGTAAAAAAGTGAAGGAAATAAGAAAGAAGAAAGATATGTGTAAAGCAATCTACATGTTAGCTGTGTGTATCGTGTTAATCTAGTGAAAGCAGTAGATGTGGCAGAAATAGTGGGTTAAGTGATCTATTGGGTGTCTTGAGAAAAAAAAAAAAAAAAATTGGGTTACAGCGCAAAGCTGAGTGATAAGAACCTATAGGTAAAAAGAAAGAAAGAAAAAAAAAAAAGCGTGTAGAGCTGGTCGCTCCTATAAACTTACAGGATGTATAAGGGATTTATATAATTTGTTTTCAGGTTAGTTATATTTCAGTCAGTTCACACTGCGGTGGCAACTCTGATACACTGTCCCCCCAGTCTTCAGATTGTAACTAGACTGTCCTATAACTATGAGCAGTTTTATATCATAGTAGAGTTAGCCTCAGGCCTGACCCTAAATATATTTGAAGGACAGGATACTCTAGTGAGAATGTAATCTTAACCAGAGAACCCTAATATATATATATATATATTCGACTATAGCAGTAGACAATTGTATACTCAAATATATGAACCAATAACACTCTTGTATCGAATGCTTTACATATATAGATTTTACCTATAGTTCTGGTGTAGTGAGTTACAGTTATACCTTTTAGCTATTTTTATATCATGTTTAAGTTGTTTTTGCCAAATTCTTTACCGTTAAATATCTATGTCTTGTTTGAACTTAGTACAATAGATTAAATCAAACATATTACAAAACTTTAACAACACCTCAGTAACTTCTCCTTTCCCGAGGGTTATCATCCATATTTTATAATATCTTAACCTGTATTTCCAGTTGGTTCAGCTCTGCACTAATCAGACTGGTTATTATTCCCTGAATAGGGAACCTCTTAATTTATAAATATTCACACAATAGGAACAGAGAAGAGGAAAAAAAAAACAACTAATGATATGTTTTTAACAGTAGAATCAGGAGAAGACTGAGAGATCTCAGCTACTCTTTAAACTTCCTGGGGACCTCACCCTGTAGAACCAAGCACCTGATGTCACTGTGATTCCTCAAACAAAAATAACCTTTTTAGGGTTTCAGATAGACTCAGTGTCCATGACTCTTTCTCTGACAGAAAAGTGACAAGTGAAATTGGTTTGTGGTTAGAGTCCATTACTCCTGGGAATTACTCTTCTTTACCACTAGGAGGAGGCAAAAATTCCCAAACCCCAAGGGCCCTATAAAACCCTTCACACCTCACACATACCGCAGTCTTTACTTTGCCTTCACTGGAGGTGGTTGAAGAATGAAGGTGTGCATTTGATTCTTTGGAGTTTTCAGTCTATATTTTGGCCCAGTTTCACCTCAGAGTACAATGCTTGTCAGAGGGAAATTTTTCATAAACCCTCTATAATTGGTTGCAGGGGCGTGTCTTTTGCCTCCCTTTATGGATCTACAATATACTCCTATTCCATAACTAGTGGACGAGTGTCTATTGGAAGTATATTTTTATTAACATTTAGACACTCATTTAGCTATGTTTTGAGTACTTTTTATAGTTATTTGTATATGTGCTAATATATATGGCCCTGGGACTGTTTCTTTTTGTGCGTCTGGGTTTTTTTTTGCGCTTCGGGGTTGCGCACGTCTCTTTAGTCTTTCTATAGTTTACCTGCGTTTAGGTTTACTCACATCGGGTAAGTACACGCTCGCATGGTTATTCGCACGTCGGGTTTTGGCATGCAAAATCTCCTTTTTAGTTGTCAGTTTTTTGCACTCTCAGGGGATTTTGTTTTCTGTCCTCAGATTTAATGTTAATTTCTCCTGCTTTGTTTTGCAGTTCGGCTTAGTGCACATTGTACCTGTGATTCTTTTTTGTAAAAGCTGCTTAGCAGGGGGTACGTGGTTTCCATTCCTCAAGATATTTTTAAGGGGTTTTAGTGTTTATTTCATTCATATGTTATAATGGAGCAGCAGGATTCTGTCCCTAAATATACCCAAGAAACTGAGTCTTCTGAATACCATTATTAATTGTGCTTATTGTAAGAGAGCTGAAGTGCCTTCTCCAATTCATTTATGTGGCTCATGTTTAGATTTCTTTATGCAATCAGACCAATCTGATGCTGTTTCTCTGGGTACTAGTGCACCTACTGTTTGTTCATCATAGGATAATACTGATGTTGTTCCTCTTGACATTAAAAATGTCAGTTCAGATTTTACTTTCTACAAGTGCTATATGCCCTGAGACCAGGGATACTGTTTTGTCTTCAAATGGTGAAGTTTCCTCTGGGGATGAGGATTCCTCATCTGATGTTTAACCTGATATTTCCTCTTTTTTTAAAGTTGAACTTATTCATTCTCTTTTAAAGGAGGTCTTATTTTAAATATCCTAAAGTTTCTGATAAGTCTAATCATTTAAATTAAGTTTGTAAGACTGCTGTTAATTTCCCTAAGGTTTTCCCTGTGCCTGATGCTGTCTCTGACATGGGGGCATATTTATCAAGCTCCGTAAAGACCGCTGCTCCATAACCTGTCCACCTGCTCTGAGGCAGTGGACAGAAATTGTTAGAAATCAACTCGATCAAATGCGATCGGGTTGATTGACACCCCCTGCTAGTGGCCGACTGACCGAAAATCTGCAGGGGGCTGTATTGCACCAGCAGTTCACAAGAACTGCTGGTGCAATGATAAATGCAGAGAGCATATGCTGTCGGCATTTATCGATGTGCAGCGGACATGATCCGCTATATCGGATCATGTCCGCTTGCACCATAATAAATAGGCCCCATCATCTCTAGGGCATTTCCATTCTCGCTTAACGTACTAATATCCCTTTGGAAGACAGTAGTTATTTTAAGGACACTTTAGACAGAAAGTTTAAATTTTTTCATAGAAGGAACTTTTTACATGCAGGTTATATTCTCAGCTATTTGGATTGTTAATGTAGCTGCTGCTTCTACTTATTGGTTGTCTAGTCTTTCAGTGCAGTATTCTGATGACTCTGCTAGTACAAATATATTGGGCTTTCTTTCTATCTTGTCATATAGACCTGATCATTCCTCCTAGCTTACTGGAAGACAGTGAAGAACTTCTCTCACATATTGTTCCTGTATATTTACCACTTAAAAATATGGCGCACTCACAGAAAAAGAAACCTAGGCAGCAAGAAGGCCCTAAGCGAACTGTAGCTGATCACTTTCATAATAAGCTACAGATGGATAAGGACTTTTCTGATGAGGACTCTCAGGATTCCCTTATACCAAATAAGGTAGCCGGAGCTTCTAGCCTACAAAATATCACACATCCTCATACTGATGTTTCCATTATTGAACTCATCAACACCTTATCTACTAAAATGGATTCACATTATACCTCCCTAAGGCACAACATCAGTAGCTGACCTCAAAAGGAACTTCGCCTCCTTAGGTGAATGAACGGAAACATTAGAATGTAGGCATGAGGATCTGGCTACAGATCATTCTAATCTGCTTGCTTATTCGCAGTCACTAGCAGAACAGATTGCGGATGTAGAAACTAAATTGGCAGACCTCGAGGACAGATCGAGGAGAAACAATCTTCGACTGAGATGTATCTCAGAGAATGTCACAAACCAAGATCTCCCTGATTACTGATTACCACAGGGATCTCTTCAAAGTACTGCTGGGGTCTCTTCAGGGGCAAGATGCTATGATAGACAGGGCCCATAGAGCCTTGCACCCTAGGAATGTTACTGCTGAACAGCCTAGGGATGTCATCATCCGCTTACATTACTTTACTTTTAAGGAGAAGTTGTTGAAAGCAGCCTTCATACACAAGACAATGCCTGCTTGTTTCCGGACCTGTCTGTCCACACGCTGGCAAAGAGAAGGAACTTTCAGCCGATCACACAATGTCTCAGAAAACAGGAGATCACGTATAGGTGGGGGTTCCCCGTGAAGCTTTTTTTTTTTTCAACTAAATGGCCAGAATTATGTCATCACTTCCTTGAAGCAAGGAATTGAGCTCCTTGAAAAGCTGAACATTCTACAATTTTCAAACATAACCCCACAAGATCACCTTCAATCCCAGCCTCTGAATGTGACAGCACAGGAATGGAGCCCTACTTCTGGACGCCCGTCAGAGCCTCTCAGAAGAAAGGACCCCTTCAGGCCACAGACCAGATGACTGTAACCTTTCCTCATTGCTTATATAATTCTGCTTGTATTTTTTTTTTTTTTTGCAGGTCTTCTACTGTTAATAATAGAATCACAAGGACTCTGATATAGACTAATGGCATCAATATGTGGACTATCCACAACATTATTTAATAGGACTTTAGAGTAGTCATGGTACTTGTTAGTCATCCGCACTGTACCTTTCAATTGGGCATAAATTAGGAGTCTATGCAGTTACTGAGTTCAACTAGATTATACTATATATCAGGGAGAATAAATGTGTCCTCTTTTTTTCTCTTCGCTTCTCCTATAGTCCTGAGCGAGTGACATTGCCCTTGAACATATTTGAGTTTTTAGCAGGGATTCCTGGAGATAGTCTGGAGAGGAAGGAGAATATACTGAGATGACTCCCTTCTAGTGAGCCTAGATATATAAATATACCATCTGTATGGCCTAGAATTTTAATAAGATATATTAAAACAGCACATTTCACATGAATATACTAAATGTACATGTTATGACTGTATACATAGAAAAGAAGGTTCTACAAGATTGATACTTTTGAATATGTTCTATTTATTGTTTTTGTTTGAAACTGATAGTTGTAAATTTAGGCAGACTGAGATTATTATTGTTTCACTTGCTTCACACACAGTCCTCATTTGAAACTATTGGTTGCATACTCCAACAAATTACCGAAAATTGTGTCAACTCCCTAACCATCCTAGTTCTAACTATTTTACAGACCATAGCTGGTCCACTATTACATAGCACCATACTATTATGAGTCCCCATTAGCAGATTTTTCGTGAACTTACATACTATCTTATCCATTCTCTTTTTACTGTCCTATACTTGGGGGGTAGTATACCTGTATCCGATTCCAATTCTCTTACACTCCTTTAGTATTTCACAGGCATAGTAGCCTACAGTTTTCATTTAGTCACTTAAGAACCACACTTTAAGCTGTCTCACAACAGCCCATCTGCTACAAGACTATGTTCACACGTCCTATAAGGCTACAAATAGTTGGTTCTGCCCCCTCCTCTCACCCACCCTTTCCCTCCCCATACCTTTATTCACTTATTTACTTGTTTGATTTTTGCTCTTCTTTCCTCTTTTTTCCCCATCCTTTCTCTCATCCCTCCCCTTCTCCTTACGACTCCCTCCCATCCTCCTCACCTCTCCACTTCCTCTTCTTTTTGCCCTCCTTCCCTCCCCAATTACTCAGTAAACACGTGGCACATTGTTACATTTTAGCTTGGACACCCTTTCTCCTTTTTAATTGTTCGCTAGGCTACTGTTAAACGGTGTTTACCCGCTGAAGTTAGTCCAATTGGGGCACCCCATATCAAGTGATAAAAACAGTGATTACAGTATCTAGCCTGGCGCTGGGGTAAACACCCCTTTGTTTCTTTTTTTTCTCCTCCCCTCCTCCCTCTCTTCCTGCAATTAGAGACGTATTGAATTTACCATCATGGACCTCACGATCCTCACACATAATGTCCAGGGACTAAATTCTTCCACAAAAAGAAGTCTTCTATTGAAGACGCTCAGAAAGTTCAAAATAAATGTGGCATTCTTACAAGAGACCCACTGGACTTCTGAAGTGAGATTCCCCCTGAAAAATTACTCCACAATTTTTGAGTCCTCCTACAAAACCAAGGCACAAGGGGTTGCCATATTGATAAAAGATAATATGACAATTGAGACGCTCCATGTTGAGAGTGACCCTGAGGCAAGATATGTAGTGGTCCTATGTAAGCTTAATGATGAGACTTACACGCTAGCTAATATATATGCCCCTAATGTCCGCCAAATACCGTTGCTTAAAAAAATTCTCAAGCTCATGATTGAAATTAAGCAAGGTACTTTAGTGTTGGGAGGGGACTTCAATCTGGTATGGGACCCTGCCATAGACCGTGACACTAGCTCTTTGGCCACTTCCTTCCGATCCTTGATGTCCCAGTATGGACTATATGATGCCTGGAGAGCTCTCAGGCCTACTAATAGGGATTTTATGTTTTACTCTAATCCACATAAGACGTTTTCACGGCTTGATTATATTTTCGTAGAATCCTGGACGCTAAATATAACGTATCACTCTGACATACATCTAACGGCATGGTCTGACCATGACCCGGCAACTATGACATTAAATACCCCCACAAAGGCTTTAGGCGCACATTGGATATATGATGATTGGTTTATGAGGGACCCTATCATTCTGCAGAAGTTCACGAAGCAGATAACTGAGTTCCTATCCTTCAACTATATTGATCAATCATCCATTCAGTAAGTCTGGGCCTCACTTAAGGCCTATGTCAGAGGTCTTTGTATGAAACAGGCCTCAGTTATGCGCAAGCAATTGGGTAAATCTATAGCAGAACTAGTGTGCCTCCACAGATGCATCTCTGCTATCCAAAAAAACAATCCTACTAGTATTGGCTTAGCACAACTTGAGAGAGATCGCGTGGACATTAAACACTTAGAGTTATTGAAAACTCAGCATATGCTTGGTAGGTTCCGCCAATTATATTATTCTCAAAGTAATAAAGCAAATGCTCTATTAGCAAGCAAGCTCAGACAGCGACGGCACAGCAACGTATATCTGACATCATAACGGCCCTGTCAAAGAGTATAGGAGAGGCGTTTTGCACCTATTATGCATCACTTTATAATCTGAAAAGCTTGCAGAACGAAAGTTGTGATAATAGCCCCAATAGTTGTAAGTATCTTGAATTATTACAGCTCCCGGGCCTGGAACCTGAGCAAGTCAATCGCTTGATCTCCCCCATTACTATGACAGAACTCATGAAAGCTATTAAGCAGACTAAACCGGGAAAATCCCCGGATCCTGATGGATTCACTGGGAAGTTCTACAGGACCTTCGCGAAAGTCTTTGGCCCCTTATTATTGAGGACCTTTAACGATTTTGCCGTCTCTGGCATTATTTTAAAAGAGTTCCTGCAGGCCGATATTGTTACAATTCTTAAGCCAGGGAAAGACCCTCAGCTCTGTCAGAGCTACAGGCCGGTCTCACTTATCAAGTCTGACATCAAATTATATTCTAAGATCTTAGCAAATAAGTTAGCAAGAGAACTCTTAAGTATAATACATAAAGACCAAGTCGAATTTGTGCCTGGCAGAGAGGGTCCAGATAATACGAGGTACATTCTGTCTATTCTGGTTGAGGCAGGCAGACGAGATGTCTCCCTCCTGGCCCTGTCGTTCGATGCTGAGAAGACGTTTGATAGGGTCAGGTGGGGTTATCTATGGGCAGTCTTGGAAGTTTTTAAATTAGCCCAGCAGTTTGTTAAGGCAATCCGCGCATTATACTGCCATCCAACAGCTAGAATCAGAGGGGAGGGATTTATGTCAGACCATTTTCCCATTACAAATGGGACTAGGCAGGGATGCCCATTGTCACCCCTCCTATTCGCCCTTGCTATTGAGCCCCTGGCTCAGGCTATCAGACTTCTATGACGGCAATATTTGACACTATTGCTCTATATAGCAAAAATAGCTGGTGCAAACTCAACTTTACAAAGACTGAGGTCTTGCATGTCAATATTCCACAGACTGTCCTTGCTCAACTAAAAAGCAGATATCCGTTTAAATGGTCTTCACAAGTGCTCAAACACCTAGGAATATATCTGAGTGCAGACCTAAATATGACTATCACTAAAAACGTTACGGATCGATTCCCAGAATTTCAGAGGATTCTAGGTGGTTGGGAGTTCAGAGAACTTTCATGGACTGGTAGAATTGACGCGATAAAGATGGCCTTTTTGCCCAAATTGACATATTTGTTTTGCTGTCTCCCACTTACGATACCCAGAACCATCCTTAGCAGATTACAAAGCATCATATCTTCATATGTCTGGAGGGGCGAGCGACCTTGTACTGCCACAACAATGATACAGAAACCTATACATAGGGGAGAACTCTCTTATCCCAGCGTCCTGCTGTACTACGATGCAGCCCGTCTCTCCCAGCTAATGGGCTGCTCGGTGCCGGCAGCCAGCTTCCGTTGGCAGGAGGTAGAACAATCTCTACTATCCAAGGGTATTACCCTGGGAGATCTGCCATGAATTCCCCCCATTTGCGAAAAGGCTTGCATATTGATCACCCATTAATCATAACTAAGCTGGTACACTGGGATTTGAAAAAGAACTTACCTGAACTTACTCCCCATCCCTGCATATAAGCTACGCACCATACTGTTGTCTCTTCCTGAGACTCACCTTTCAGCGTGGGCCGCTACAGCAGAACTTCTTGTATCAGATCTGTACAGAGATTGGAAAATAATGGACTTTCCTATGGCTGCGGAGGTGTTCTCCCTTCCCCAGTCATTACATTTTGAGTATATTCGCCTCACAAGCCTGCTAGCCTCGTGGGAATTAGATGGGCGCAACGTTAGAAAACCTACTAAATGGGAGAATAGGTGGCTGCTAGGTAAACCCCTTAGAGGTACCCTGTCTTTCCATTATGGCATATTGACTACGCCTCCAACCCCGATTAAACATAACCAATACCATGCATGGGACAGAGATCTACATACAGAGACCACCCCAGAGGAGTGGTTCCAAGAGCTGGTGGCAGCTAAAAAGCTTCTACATTGTGTGACACTGGGAGTTGTACTATAAAATCACTGTCAGATGGCATTTGGTTCCCACCACATTGTATACATTTTATAAATCCTCACCCCTATGCTGGAAAGAATGCGGAATCTGGGTACCCCCCTGCATATATGGTGGGAATGTCCTAAAATCTCAAGCCTATGGAGACGGACGTTCCAGACTATCTGTGATATGGGCATTTGTGTACAGATGACCCCCACCCTGGGCTTCCTTCATCATGGGGCGTCTGACCTTGGTGGAACAGACAGATCTCTTATGATATACCTACTAGTAGCCACTAAGCTAGCAATAGCCAGAGACTGAAAACAGCCATCCCCACCCCCTTTCCTAAAGATTGTGGCCATCATGGACTATATTAAAGAAATGGAGCTGTATGCCTTTAAGTTGCTGAACAAACTAGACCATCACCATAATATTTGGGTTACTTGGGATACATATCAGCGTGGTCCGAGGGGGGGGGGGGGGGAGAGGGGGAGAAGAAGTTTTGTAGATACACATACTCTCCAAGTAACTGAAATTCTTTTTTTTCTTTTTTTTTCTCTTTTCCAGCGCTCAGATATTTAAATTTTAACTGTCTTACTCCTTCTACTACTTTTTCTCTGGGGTGCACCCACATGTTTAAGATTTAGGTGTAAAAAAAAATCATCTTGTGTATTAGAACAATGATATTTTGACTTTGTAACTATATTATTTATATGGTTATCATTCTTTATGTTTTTGTTGTCTATAACAGTTGGTTCAAATTTTGAACCATTGCATTAACCATTGTTTCAACGATGTTATGTTTATAAAAAAGAAAATGAGATTCTCAAAGACTTTTATACCCAACAGTTCATATATATATATATATATATATATATATATATATATATATATATGTGTATATATATATATATATATATATATATATATATATATATATATATATATATATACCAGGGACGTGCACTCATAAGAGGCAGGTGAGGCAGTGCCTCCCCCTGGCCAATCTATGTATTACACCCTTTTTGTAAAAATTTAAAAAAAAAAAAAATAATCCTTTTTTTTTTTTCAAATCTATATTTTTTTTAATAAACAGGTGACCCCCCCTACCCCCCCCACCCCTCCACCAAATTTATTTTATGTGCATGCATTGTGCAAAACTTATTATACTTATTATACAATCAATACTACACATACATTCATATTGCGCAATAATAAACTGGAGGCTAGCTATCCTTATATTGCGCAATATGAAATGTATGTATTGGGAACTATGGGCCGCTGAGAGACTGCTGCTGCCATCAAGAGGATAATCAGTGCAATGCAGCAGTGCTCTCAATGCGGCCCATGCTCCCACACCGGAGGCTCGCCTCGGGAGCAAGTTGGCCGTCTCAGCCAATCAGATCTCTCAGTATTGCCCGGCTGCCCGCAACTGTGTCTGAGTCTGTCTGGGCGGGCTGCCGGAATTGAGGCGCGCGTCGTCAGCGTCTGTCACGTGCCCGGCGTCGTCTCAGCCTCAGACTACTACTAGTGAGACGGAGAGTCGGACATCGAGCAGCAGCACTGAGTATTGATTCTTTTACAGCTACGTAGTAAAAAATCTACAGTCTTAGACGACGACGGATTTGATCATCTCTTAGGTAGGTAACCGTAGTAGGGAAAATGAAATATGTAAAACATTTATATTAATTTTGAATGAAGATCTTTGCAACAACTCAGAGATTAATTAATTTATGATTCACATTCAGCAAAATTCTTTTGCATCTAAATTTTTATTTAGCTCTACCTTTTTTTACTCAGTATTTTTTAACATTAAACTTCATAATGTATGAGGTGTATTGCCATAAATATACTAAATGTGGGGTGTGTTATTGAAACTATTCCACAGTGGAATAGTTTCAATAACACACCCCACATTTAGTATATTTTATGGCAATACACCTCATACATTATGAAGTTTAATGTTAAAAAATACTGAGTAAAAAAAGGTAGAGCTAAATAAAAATATAGATGCAAAAGAATTGTTAAAGGGACGTGGAGGTGATATATTTTTGCTGAATGTGAATCAGAAATTAATCTCTGAGTTGCAAAGATCTTCATTCAAAATTAATAAATGTTTTACATATTTCATTTTCCACTGGAAAATGAAATATGTAAAACATTTATTAATTTTGAATGAAGATCTTTGCAACTCAGAGATTAATTAATTTATGATTCACATTCAGCAAAAATATATCACCTCCACGTCCCTTTAACAATTCTTTTGCATCTATATTTTTATTTAGCTCTACCTTTTTTTACTCAGTATTTTTTAACATTAAACTTCATAATGTATGAGGTGTATTGCCATAAAATATACTAAATGTGGGGTGTGTTATTGAAACTATTCCACTGTGGAATAGTTTCAATAACACACCCCACATTTAGTATATTTATGGCAATACAGTACACCTCATACATTATGAAGTTTAATGTTAAAAAATACTGAGTAAAAAAAGGTAGAGCTAAATAAAAATATAGATGCAAAAGAATTGTTAAAGGGGCGTGGAGGTTATATTTTTGCTGAATGTGAATCAGAAATTAATCTCTGAGTTGCAAAAGATCTTCATGCAAAATAAATGTTTTAAAGATATTTAGAACTGTCATTTTGCTAGCAACATTTGTGTTGTTTTACAATTCAGTTACAAACTTCTTAAACAGCCTTTTGAGTATTGTTTATCTTACCTCAATAGGTACTAGTGGAAATATGTTTAAAACATTTATTAATTTTGCATGAAGATCTTTGCAACTCAGAGATTAATTTCTGATTCACATTCAGCAAAAATATAACCTCCACGTCCCTTTAACAATTCTTTTGCATCTATATTTTTATTTAGCTCTACCTTTTTTTACTCAGTATTTTTTAACATTAAACTTCATAATGTATGAGGTGTACTGTATTGCCATAAATATACTAAATGTGGGGTGTGTTATTGAAACTATTCCACAGTGGAATAGTTTCAATAACACACCCCACATTTAGTGTATTTTATGGCAATACACCTCATACATTATGAAGTTTAATGTTAAAAAATACTGAGTAAAAAAAGGTAGAGCTAAATAAAAATATAGATGCAAAAGAATTGTTAAAGGGACGTGGAGGTTATATTTTTGCTGAATGTGAATCAGAAATTAATCTCTGAGTTGCAAAAGATCTTCATGCAAAATAAATGTTTTAAAGATATTTAGAACTGTCATTTTGCTAGCAACATTTGTGTTGTTTTACAATTCAGTTACAAACTTCTTAAACAGCCTTTTGAGTATTGTTTATCTTACCTCAATGTGGCCAATACACAACATATATAAAAAGAGCTCCTACATATCACAAAACCACTGTGCATTATTTCGGAGGACAATGGTCCTTTTCAAATGACAGAAAAAGCAGTTGAAATAATGAATATTAACGAAAGTGCATTGTAAAGATTTTCCTTTAGTTTGCATAATTGAACATTTTAAGGGGAAACATGTTTTGAGTTTAATGTCCATTTGAATTTCACAATTGAACTAATCACAGATTGAATATACTAAGCTAAAAAAAAGCCATTTAGAGACAGTCTATAAAATATATGAGCAAATAATTAACAACTTCAAGTTGATTTAACAGTTTTATGTTGTTTGAAGTAGCAGTCTGTTTTTTCTCATTCACTGGCCTAAATTCAAGTTTTCCAATATATTTATCAAATTGGATGAGAATCCATTTCCCACTCATCCACTACCCAATTTTTGATCCAATTAAGCTTCAACTTATCATAGTTGAAGGGACAGGCTACACCTTATTCATCTTAAAGTCTTACCTTAGAGTAAGCTGCTAAATAACCTCATGCGCCCTTTTTTATACCATGCAGCAGGAACAGTAAAAAAAAAGTAACTTGAAAATGAATATTGTTTCTGGCCACTTTGAAATGGCTGCCAAGCTCTGTTAAATCCAACTAATGAGCCTTTTGTGATTGGACGCCATATGCAGCCCAGTGGTCGGAGCTTAGCAGCCATTTCAAAGTGGCCAGAAACAATATTAATCTTAAAATAACTTTTTTACCGTTCCTGCTGCATGATATAGTAAAGGTGCAGGAGGCTATTTGCAGCTTAATCTAAGGTAAGACTTTAAGACAACTAAGGTGTAGACTGATCCTCACCTGGGTTTTGACTTCAAATGCTTATAATGGGTGTTAATGGATCTGGAATTCTTGAACTATATTTTTGACCCTTTTGAGGGTTTTTCTTATTGAAACTTTATGTCCCATTCAAAATATTTTTTTTTTTTTGAGGATACACAAAAATATACATTTGATGCTAATAGAATCAGTATTCAAGAGACATATATGTGTATATTAGTAGAATGTCCTCTTTTTAATCCCTTTTAAATGTGGGATGGATCACTCTTGGACCCTTAGTGGTTGAACCTTAGGTAAGGGTAGGGATTATACAACAAGACAAGTACACAAAAACAAACACTTTTAGTTAAACTAACTAGAGGCCTTAGCCTAACCTTCCGGTTGCCATCAAGGGGAAACCTGTGTATTATAATTAGAGGGTAAAAAGACTACCCCTTAGGTTTTTTAAGGCCTGATGAATGTAAACCTCAATGGTATGTTAATATAAACTTAATTGCGCTTTCCATGTAAAGATTATATTCAACAGTTCTTTCTATGCATTCCAATCTGGAGTGAGTTATAGACAGGAAGATCTTGTTCCTTTGAAATCTGCTCGATAGCTCAGGTCTAGTTAAACTGATTAATTTCAGCTTGCTTGGCTTTGCTGCAACACAAGCGGACAGCCCCACCTAATGGCTATTTTAATAAATGCACTGCTTCTCAATGCTTTTCAATAGCAGTCACATGACTGGAAAAAAAGGTTGTTATTCTGAAATGGTGTAAATTGAACCGTTGTAAAACGAGGGCCACCTGTAAAGCTTTCTTTAAACGTAATGATGATTAATTCCACTTGGCAGTTTTGTTTTGATATATATATAATATTTTTTGCACACAAAATGTGAGACAATATGTAAACGATATAATAGGACAAGAAGTACCTGTAATTGAAGGTGCCCCTAGGCAGCTCTCAGCTTTGTGACAAACTTTACTAAAGTTTTTCCGGTGAGTAATGCCAGCAATGACAAGCATATCATGTGACAATTTCTATAGGGTCACTGTGTTAGTTTGGGGGTGAAAAGGTTAATCAAGGGGAGAGGAATATTTCATAATTGCAGAATAATAAATCACATTTTATTTGTATTGCACAGCAGATTTCAGGCAGTCAAATGGTTAAACATGCAGCTTTATTCTGCGTTCCTGTATAACTATTGTACTTTCCAAGGCTTAGCAAGCTGTGTGATGTATGTGTGATGTAACGCACAATCACACCTGACAATGCAAATGAGTATAATTATATGCTGTCTTGTGTTCCTGTATAACTATTGTACTTTCCAAGGCTTAGCAAGCTGTGTGATGTATGTGTGATGTAATGCACAATCACACCTGACAATGCAAATGAGTATAATTATATGCTGCGTTGTGTTCCTGTATAACTATTGTACTTTCCAAGGCTTAGCAAGCTGTGTGATGTATGTGTGATGTAATGCACAATCACACCTGACAATGCAAATGAGTATAATTATATGCTGTGTTGTGTTCTGTTGAATTATACTTGACAACGTTTGAAGGTCTGATTATTCTGATATATTGGGGAACAAAATCCACATTAGGGCTTTATTGATAATTTGACATTCTGTGTAAGTTAAAGTTACTACTATTGATATAATTCTCAAAACCTTTTACTCTTACTATTTTTGTAGTAACTGTTTTTGTCAGTGCTTAGTGCTATAATGTGTGTTTTTCACACCAATTTATAGCACTGACAAAAACAGTTACTAAAAAAATATTAATAGTAAAACGTTCTGAATCTGAACGTGGGACCAGGTGGCTTCCTTGCTTGCTATTATGGACTGTGTCACTGGACTGTCACCTTCACTTGGTTGATTTTTTTGAGTGGCCTCAGGGAATAGGGAAAGTGGACTCAGGACGGAGTCAAAACAGTAACTAAAATTATTAAGAGAGAGACTGAGTAACGTTCAATCACCCACGTGGGGTGGGACCGGGTGGCTTTATGGCTACAGGCCAGGGAGGCTTACTAGTCAGCTCAGGCTTGGCTTGTTGCGAGGTTGGCTGCGTATTAGTAAACTAAAATGAAAATATTAAGGCTGCTTGAAATTTTAAAAACATAAACACTTGACTGTTCACTTGATTTTTTGTGTGTGGCCTCAGGACAGGAGTGAGACAGTGAGTGAATGGTTGTTATTATTATTAAATCTATATTCACAATGCCCAACCCATGATTCTTCTATGAGATATCAGACATGGATCTACATTTTTGTGTGTGACTGTTGCAATGTAATTTGAAGCATGTGTGAGAAATATCAGGGAATATAAATAGGATTAGGCATTAGGCACCAATTGACAGTGTCAATTCAATTAAAAATTATTTTTGCATGAAAGTAATTCAATAAAAGAAAAAAAACATACTTTGGTGCCTACTGCCTAATCCTATTTATATTCCCTGATATTTCTCACACATGCTTCAAATTACATTGCAACAGTCACACACAAAAAAGTAGATCCATGTCTGATATCTCATAGAAGAATCATGGGTTGGGCATTGTGAATAATATAGATTTAATACTATAACAATAAATATATACTCTGTCTCTGGATGAGCATTTTTGTGTTAGCATCATGAAACAGGTAATTGGTTTAGGATTTAGAATTGCCACTGTGGTTAAGGTTAATAGAGCCCAGGGACAGCAATAATATACCAAATTTGTTGACCAAAAATTTACAATCCTGTGATACTGGACAGTGACACAAGTCAGGGCACACTTTTGCAATGCACATGTGTCAAACCTTAACAAACAATAAAAACGTCCACATCAAAGGTAGAGCAGAACAGAATAGCCCTCTGTCATTGTTTTTGTTACACTGATTTTGATTTAAAGGGACAGTCTACCATAGAATTGTTATTGTTTCAAAAGATAGATAATCCCTTTATTACCCATTCCCCAGTTTTGCATAACCAATACAGTTATATTAATATACTTTTTACCTCCCCCTGATCACATGACTGTGACTGTTTATTATCTATTGTCTTAAATTTAGCATTGTTTTGTGCTAAATCTTAAATAACCCCCTGTGCCTGAACACAGTTTTATCTATATGGCCTAAGTTTACTTTGTCTTTGTGTTGAAAACAGATTTAAAAAGCATGTGATAAAAGGCAGCCCTCAAAGGCTTAGAAATTAGCATATGAGCCTACCTATGTTTAGTTTAAACTAAGAATACCAATAAAAAAAAAGCAAATTTGATGATAAAAGTAAATTGGAAATTTGATTAAAATTAAAAGTCCTATCTGAATAATGAAAGTTTAGTTTATACTAGACTGTCCCTTTAACATATTACACTGAATAAAAATAAGTACTTAAATATTATATATAGTACATTACTTTGTAATGTGTTATTGACTGTGGATTGTCAAGTATTAGTCTTTGGTCAGATGTAAAGAGAATTTTGTGACTATTTTCTCCTCACTATTTTTCATTCAAATGTATTAATCTAGATGGAGAATACAAAATCTCAGTAAAGTTATCAGGGTTGTAATCCACCATTAAGTAAATTTTGACCATTCTACCTACATATTTCATACCACTGATATTTATTTTATATAAGGTCTTAAAGGGACGCTGTACCCATTAGTTTCTTTCTTGATTCAGATAGAGCATGCAATTTTAGATAACTTTCTAATTGTCTCCTATTATCACTTTTTCTTCATTCTCTTGCTATCTTTATTTGAAAAGCAAGAATGTAAGTTTAGTAGCCGGCACATTTTTGGTTCAATACCTGGGTTGTACTTGCTGATTTGTGGCTAAATGCACCCACCAATAAGCAAGCGCTATCCAGGGTGCTGAACCAAACAATGGCTGTCTCCTTAGATTAGATGCCTTATTTTTCAAAAAAATATAGCAAGAGAGAAGAAAATTTGATAATTTTTTATTAGTATTGTACATTACATTGCCAGGTTGCCTATATTCTGCTGCTTGAGAATATCAAAGAATAAAAAATTACTCATGTCATCTGCTATCGTATGTCACAGTCTACAGATGTTTATCCATTTTAGTGTTTTTTAATGTAGTTTATTCAAATTCCTTTTGACCTTGCCCTCGTTTTGATGTTCCAGTTGTTGCGCATGCGTAGATAGTTATTCAGAATCTGACTGCAGTTTAAAAGATATCAGCTCCCATATCGCAATAAGGACAGGGCTACACTACACAGAGCATATCTAGATGTTCATTATGCAAGAAGGCAAGTAAGTTGTTTGTTGTTTTTTACACAATATGTATATTTTTAGATTTACTTTGATTAACTCTAGTTCTCTCCTTCTGATTTCTCTCATTTTTTTATCTGTTTCCAGGTGTTCAGTATTCTAATTTTTGGAAAATGGAAAACACTATATCCAACCTTAGAAATTTCTCAAGATTGGACTTTCCCGCAAAAAAAGAAGTAATAAATAAAGGAAGACCAATGCCTGAGCTGAAGGACTTACTTCAAAAAGACAAAACGATGACACGTACATTCCAAATTGAATGGTATCAAAGGAAAGAATGGCTGTGTGGCTGTGCTACAAAGAATCGCCTATACTGCTTTCCGTGTATTTTATTCTCCACTACAGATAATGTTTGGACAAATGCTGGATTTGGAGATTTAAAAAATCTATCAAGGGGCACTAACAAACATGAGAAATCGACCAGTCACATTCAAAACCAATTTGCTTGGAAAACCTTTGGATTAGCGAGAAGGATAGATACTGCTTTAAATGAACAGCGGAGATTAGATATCATCAACCACAATGCAAAAGTGACTGAAAACCGTGAGATTTTAAAAAACCTTATTCAAGCAACCTTCTATCTAGGCAAACAGGAAATAGCATTCCGTGGTAACGAGGAGGGTGCAAAGTCCTCTAATCGTGGCAACTATGTGGAGCTATTGCATATGTTTGCATGGAAAGATGCAACTTTTGCAAGACATTTGCAAACATCCACTGTGTTTTCTGGATGTTCAAATAGAATCCAGAATGACTTAATCGAAGCAGTAGCTGATATAGTGAGAGATGATATAAGAAAGGAGATTAATGCAGCCCCCTTTGTTGCTGTGGAAGTAGACGAGACAACCGATGTTACAAACATAACACAAATCTCTGTAATTTTGCGTTATGTGGCTAAAAGTGAGCTGAACAGTGAGATAATTGTGAAGGAGGCGTTCTTAGGATTTGATGAAGTGGTTGACAGACGAGCACCAGCTATTGCAGACTATGTATTGGGAGTGTTGGAGAAATATAATTGTCTTGAAAAGCTGGTAGCTCAGACTTACGACGGAGCCTCTGTGATGGCATCAGCTATTAATGGGGTGCAAGCAAAGATTAAAGAAAAAGTACCTGAAGCAACTTTTATTCATTGTTATGCACACAAGTTAAACCTGGTGCTCTCTAATTCTGCAAAATCTATAGAAGAGTGTAAAGTATTTTTTTCTACACTTGAGGGAATGGCTACGTTTTTCAGTAAATCGACAAAGCGCACCCACCTACTGGACGATATGGTGAAGAGACGTTTACCGAGAGCAGCACCCACCAGATGGAGTTCAAATTCCAGACTAGTGCAGACGGTCAACATGTATCAAAGTGATATACGTGCTATGTTCCTGTTTCTCAGAGAAAATCCAGATGGTTGGGATCATGAGACCTTGATGATGTCTGAAGGATATTACTTCTTTCTGAATAAAGCATCAACCTGCTTCTTGCTTATGACATATGAGGCCATTTTCATACAAACTGACGCACTCTTTCGATTGCTGCAGAGTAAAGTGATGGATGTTGGATTCTGCTGTCGGAGAATTGCTGATACCATGAAATTTCTTGAAAATCACAGACAAGAGTTTGACAATTTGTATGGTACATTTGAGGCGGATTGCATCAGAATGGGGCTGACAGACAATGTAAGGAGTAAACAGCCAATAAAAGATGTGAGGAGAAGGTTGTTTTACAACATTATGGACAATGTAAACGTTCAAATGAAAGCTCGGTTTGACCATTTTGCTGAGCTAGAATTCCTTTGTTTGGTCGATTGCACTAAATTGCTTGAGATGTCCAAACATATTGATGACCAAAAACTGCAGAGCCTAGCAAGATATGGCAAATACTTTGACTTAGTTCGATTAAAATCTGATCTAATTGGATGTTATAGTTCAGAAATGGTGAGAAATGATTGCAAATCACCTACAGATCTACTAAACTTTTTGGCCAACAACGATCTCATGAAGACTGTTCCAGAGGCAGTGAAATTACTGAAGCTGGTTCTCACAATACCAGCTACAACGGCCTCTGTTGAGAGGTCCTTCTCTGCTTTAAAGCGCATAAAAACTCATAGCAGGAATCGGACCAGTCAAGGACGACTTTCCTCTTTGGCTGTTTTAGCTATTGAGAGAGAAAGACTGGTACAGTTGCATGAAAAGAACTGTGAAGATTTTCTTAATAAAGTGATTGAAAACTTTGTTAAAAAAGATAGAAGGATTGACCTTGTCTACAAATGAGGGAAATGAACAAGACCAGTCACAGTAAAAAAGTTTTGATTGTTAATATGTTAATATTTGTTAGATGTTTTATAATATAAGTTATTAAAGACCTATTTTAAACATAACAAAATGTTTTTTTCTTTTCTTTAAAGTTAATTTGCAATACCATATTCTGGTATTGCAATATATGATCAAACTTTAAAAAAATGCTTTATTCTCAAGGTCAACAGATTGCAGTTGAACTGGTGCTTTAGTGCAACGTTTCTTAACCGTGGCCCTCAAGTAGCCTCAACAGACCAGGTTTTCATTATAGATGAACCAGTGCACAATTGAAGTGCTCAGCTTAGCAGCAGTAATACCATGGATGGATTGTTTTCTAACCTGCTATCAACCATCAGCTGATTATTTCACCAATGCAGCACTGGTTCGGCTATAATGAAAGCCTGGTCTTTTGGGGCACTTGAGGACTTCAGTTGAGAAACAATGCTTTAGTTGAAATGCCTAATTTTACATTTTAATTTCAAAGGGACTTGCAGAAAAATTTCATTATCATCATAGAAAGTGGAGAAATTGCTGTCTCTGAGAAGGTAAGACCATGCACTCTTATTTTTTCATTTGTATAAATAGTGACCTTGTTGTCCTTCACTACGGTCTTTACTTTGTAAAATGTCCACCACAGCCTTTGTCTGTGCCTATACCTGTTCACCAGCTGCCACTGGTTCACAACATTTTTATATTTACTGAATAATGAAGGAATCTATAAGCATAATTTGCAGCATTGAAGTAAAAAAGTATGTTTGAAACATATTTTAATGGGCCTGGATTTCTAGATCTCATAATCAGAGCAAGCATTTTGTTATCTGGCAAGAGTTTCTGTTACAATCCTTTAGACTAAAAACAGATGTTTACTAAGTTGACCAGTTTTCAAAGACACCATTGAAAGGGAGATGAAACCCATATGTTTTCTTTCATGATTTAGAAAGAGCATGCAATTTTAAATAACTTTCAAATTTACATCTAATATCTGATTTTTTTTCATTCTTTTGATATCCTTTGATGAAAAGCATATCTAAATATGCTTAGAAGCTACTGAGCTTATTTAGATATGAATTTCAACAAAGGATATCTGTTTTCTTCATTCTTTTGATATCCTTTGTTGAAAAGCATATCTAAATATGCTCAGTAGCTAGTGAGCATATTTAGATATGATTTTCAAAAAAGGATATCTGGTTTTCTTCATTCTTTTGATATCCTTTGTTGAAAAGCATATCTAAATATGCTCAGTAGCTACTGAGCATATTTAGATATGATTTTCAACAAAGGATATCTGGTTTTCTTCATTCTTTTGATATCCTTTGTTGAAAAGCATATCTAAATATGCTCAGTAGGTACTGAGCATATTTAGATATGATTTTCAACAAGGGATATCTGGTTTTCTTCATTCTTTTGATATCCTTTGTTGTAATTCATATCTAAATATGCTCAATAGCTTCTAAGCATATTTAGATATGCTTTTCAACAAAGGATATCTAAAGAATGAAGAAAACCAGATATCCTTTGTTGAAAATCATATCTAAATATGCTCAGTAGATACTGAATGGTGGCTGCATATAGATATTGGCTCGCCCATGTGCAATTGCTATTTCTTCAACAAAGGATATCTAAAGAATGAAGGCGTATCCGATTCCTAGACACTGCCTCACCAGCCTCTGAAGTCACCGCACATCACTGATATATACAGACTAAACTCATGCCTGTCAAATGGCGATACAACTGTTAACTCTATAATGAACACTGTAAATTATATATCCCAGTTGTACTGTATCAAATTATTCTATGCTGTACTTGAAACAAGAATATCGATAAAAGAAATATAAAAAAAAAATGGATATAATAGCATTCTCTATGGAGGTGATTAAATTGAAACTTGGAACTTTGTGCATATGTGAGAGAGGTTAAAGGGACATGAAACCCCAAAGTTTTATGATTAAGATAGTGCAGACATTTTTAAACAACTTTCCAATTTCCTTCTGTTATCTATTGCACTTTATTTTGGTATCCTTTATTGAAGGAGCAGCAATGCACTACCGGGAGCTAGCTGAACAGATCTGTAAGCCAATGACAAGAGGCATATATGTGCAGCCAACAATCAGCAGCTAGCTCCCAGTTTATGAGCCTACCTAGGTATACTTTAAAAAAAAGGATACCTAGAGAACAAATCAAATTAGATAATAGGAGTACATTTGAAAGTTGTTTAAAACGGTATGTTCTACCTGAATTATGAAAGAAAAAATTGTGGTTCAATATCCCTATAAGATAGAAGCTTTTATAGGTGTTAAAAATGAATAAAATAAAAGGAGGGAAGTATATAGTAGAAAGGCACACTAGCAGACATATATTAACTCTTGCTATCTTCAGATGTATTTATGTGTTTTAAAGGGAGAGTAAACACATATTACAGTATGACATGTCTAAATATCTGTAGCTAAAAAAACTTTCCAATATACTTATTTATTTTGTCCCATTTTCTTGTAATTTAAAGGGACAGTTTACTCAAAAATGTTCTCCCCTTTAATTTGTTCCCAATGATCCATTTTACCTGCTGGAGTGTATTAAGTTGTTTACAAATATTTCCATTACCAATATATTGGCATTTGAAATTTTTTTTTTAGCCTGTGGTATCCCCACCCATCCTGAAAGTTTTTGGCCTCAATGCCAAACTGTGTAAACACAGCCAGTAGAAGACATTACACTCCCAGTGGGCTATAGAAGAGATAAGGTAATAAAATGTGAATTTTCCATTGTTCTCTCCAAGTATAGGTGATTAGTTTATGGACAGATATAAGATAAAGAAGCTGGTATATGTACACAGCGTGATAAAGTAATGAGATCTGATTATACCTACAAGCTCAACCCATTTTATTAGGTTGTGGCTTCAAAACACAAAATCAGCTCATTCATATTCACAAATAAGCCTCAAAAAAGCAAATCTCATACATTTTATACTCTGCAGCTGGTAAAAAAAATAATTGGAGACTCATTGAGGGAGTCATATAGTATACTGTCCCTTTAAGTCTGCGTATGGTGGGTTTTTCACTTTTGATAACTGGAAGCGCAACACACTGTCAGGTTTCATAAATTGTGTGTATACCTTTAAATTCAGACTGACCTATCACGCATTCTCAACCCCTTTTTAAACACCTGGAAAACTGTCATTCCTTGCTTAGTAATTTGTTAGAACTGCCTCGGTAGAACAACTTATCCTGAGCTCTTGTATAACCTAAATATACTCAATTCTATTGGATTCCAGATCCTGTATTTGTTCAAGAACTTTCTCTTTAAGATACCGCAACTAAATACTCTGCTCACAATTACTTTCTAACAGTGCTTGTGCAAGTCTCTTTTTCAGCTGCCTTCCTACCAACGATTACATTCGAGTTTCTCCTTGGATTTAAATAATCTCTCAAATACTTTAACAAAGGATTCCCTACTGAGGATGGTAATGATACTTTCACTTTGCAACATTATTTCATAACGCTTACCATTTACAGATTTGGATTCTTACATTCGGCTATCTGCCGCAACTCGTGCTGTGACGTCAGACGCCATTCTCAGAGCATACCGGATAACAGTAACTCTCTGTAACCGCAAGTTATTTCAGCAACCTCAAGTCTCCGGTAAAAAGGCAATCCTGAATTTAAGGTACAGCTTCATCTATAATACTGACTAAAGGTTTATTACCTAGAACTGTGTGATATTCATATCAAAACAATATTCATCTCTGTTGTCGTTATTAACTCCTGCTTGCTATTGTATCAAAGACTGCTTCCTCCATTTCTGTTTAACCATTATAAAACCTAATCTGAAGGTTATATTAAAGGCAACTCCTCACGTTATATATATTGGATACCTTTCAAAAACCAACTACATGTTCTGCATTTTTTGATAAGGAAATTAATTAAGAAACCATTGACTTTTATTTTCATAATCCTTTTCCTCTTGTCTTATAAAATTAATAAGATAAGTTGTCATACTGGAAACAGTGATTTTTCTATCAACCACACCTGATACAAATGTTAATACTTCTATATAGTATTAATAAATATTAGGTGTAACATATACATATATTTAATTCCTGCATTATATAGAAAAATCATATTAAATCAGTTACATATTACTAAGCCATAAAAGAAAAATATCAATGGAACAACCAGACCTCCCACAGGTTGTATATGATATGTCCCAAAAGATGGACCAGATGGGAAAAGCCATCTTAGATTTACAAAATGAGAACAAAGTATTGAGGGGCCTTATAAAAGATTCTAAAGAACAATATTCCAGCTCTGTGGAACCTCAAGTTTGTCTACCAGAAATATTTTCAGGAGATAGGAGGTCATATAGACAGTTCAAAAATGCATGTGCACTCCTATATAGTTTAAAACCTAGAACATACCCCAATGACAGGGTGAAAGTATTAACCACCATATCCTATCTAAGGGCTGAACCTAGGTGTTGGGCAGACCAACTGTGTGAAGCTAACTCTCCTCTTTTAAATTCTGTAAGTGATTTTTTTCAGGCCATGGATGAACTTTACTGTGACACCGATATTCAGCTTTCTGCAGAGTTAAAAATGAGACACTTAAAACAAGGTAAAAGGCCCGTAGAGGACTATATTACGGAATTTAAGTTATATGCTACAGACTCATCTTGGAGTCGAATTTCGCTCAGAAATCAATTCAGACTTGGACTTTCGGAAACCTTGAAGGATGAGCTTGCACGCACTGAAATGCCTGAGTCTCTTGAAGCCTTAATGAGATTGGCTACACAAATAGATCGACGAATTCGAGAGCGTAAGGCAGAACGCTTTCATACTGATTCCCAGTATAAAGTTCAAACCACAGTTCATCCAAAAGTAACCGGAACTACAACAGAAAAGATCACCCCCATGGAGATTGGTATGTTGAGAGGACCCCTAACTACAGATGAAAAGTTACGTCGCAGGGCACAGCGCCTATGTATGTATTGTGCCGACCCTACCCACACAGTGGCTGACTGTCCAACTCTAATCAAGAATAAGAAGAGTAAGTTTACATTTATGCATAAAACTGATTGCCATAATAGTTCCCAAACTTATTGTGACTTATCTCTTTTAATACAGTGGGACCATAAGAGGTTGAACGCCAAAGCAATAATTGACTCCGGAGCTTCAGGCAATTTTATGGATATCAATTTTGTTCACCTCAATAAAATACCTGTTGTTGAAAAGAAATCACCTGTATTCCTCAGAGTTATTGATGGGTCCACTCTCACAACAGGACCTATCACTCAACACACTATTCCTTTTTTTATTTCTACTGATTCAGGGCATACTGAATTTATTGTTTTTGACATCATTCCATCACCTCATTTCCCTCTTGTTTTAGGTCTAACATGGCTACAGTTACACAATCCTCTTATTAACTGGCAAACGCTACAAGTAAGCTTTTCCTCACTCTATTGCAAAGATACATGTCATCCTCAACAAGATATATTACTCACAGACTCCAATACTTCACCATTACCATCTTTCTACACAGATTTCTCTGATGTATTTAGTAAGGTAGAAGCGGAGACTCTACCTCCACATCGGATATACGATTGTCCGATAGAGTTAATACCTGGTTCTACTCTTCCTGTAGGTCATCTATATCCATTAAGCCAACCTGAACTCAATCACTTAAAAGAGTATCTCTCTGAAAATTTACGCAAGGGTTTCATAAGACCTTCTACATCTCCTACAGCATCCGGAATGTTCTTTGTCACAAATAAAGACAAAACTCTAAGACCGATAATTGATTACCGGGAATTAAACAAATGTACAGTAAAGAACCGCTACCCGTTACCTTTAATTCCGGAGTTAATTGAAAGATTAACTGATGCAACAATTTTTTCTAAGCTTGATCTTAGAGGTGCGTATAATCTCATTCGTATACGCCAAGGGGACGAATGGCTCACAGCGTTCAGGACCAGATACGGTCTCTTTGAGTACTTAGTGATGCCATTCGGTCTCTGTAATGCCCCTGCCACGTTCCAGCATTTCATTAATGACATCTTTAGAGATTTGCTGGATGTGTGCATGGTGGTATATCTGGATGACATTTTAATCTATTCAAGAAATGAAGAGGAGCATATCAAACACGTTCGATGGGTGTTGGCTAGGCTCAGAATTCATAAACTTTATGCCAAACCCGAGAAATGTTCATTCCATAACACCACCATATCTTTTTTGGGTTACACCATCTCGCCCTCTGGTATACAAATGCAGACTGAAAAAGTAGAAGCTGTAAAAGATTGGCCCACACCTATGAATAAAAAGGAGTTGCAGAGATTCCTAGGTTTCTCGAATTATTATCGAAAATTTATTAAGGGTTTCTCAGAGATTGTCAAACCACTCACACAATTGACAGGAACAAATCTACCTTTCAAATGGACTCCAAACCATACTAAAGTTTTTGAACAACTAAAGACATCCTTCACAACTGCTCCTATTTTGAGGTTTCCTGATGTTAATCTACCTTATATTCTCGAGGTTGACTCCTCTGATCATTCTATTGGTGCAGTACTCTCACAACAAAAAACTAATACTGAACCATTACACCCTGTTTCATTTTTTTCTAAAGCAATGAATCCAGCCGAGAGGAATTATGCAATAGGTGATAAGGAGTTACTAGCCATCCGTAAGGCATTGGAGTTTTGGAGACATCTCTTAGAAGGGGCTTTACATCCTATCATAATTTTCACTGATCATAAAAATCTGCAATATTTACAAAATAATAAAACACTTTCATCTAGACAAGTACGTTGGTCTCTTTACTTTTCTAGATTTGATTTTCAAATAATCTACCGTCCTGCCTCTAAGAATGGCAAAGCCGATGCTCTTTCACGGCAGGAATCAGATTTACCTGAGGTAACAAACCCAACAAGTATCATTCCTACAGACCGATTCCTAGGTTTCACTACAACCTTCCTTAAGCAGGTTAAAAGGTTTTCTACTCAACCACCAACAATTAAGAACACTCACATATCCCAGAAGGATGGTATCTATTACTTAAAAGGGAAAATGTATATTCCTATCGAACTGAGGCATCAAATTTTACAACAACATCATGATTCTCCTCTAGCCGGACATCCTGGTGTTTCACGCACTATGGACTTATTATCCAGAAAATATTGGTGGCCGAACATGTTATCATCAGTCCTTGAATTTGTTAAATCTTGTGTGGTTTGTCAAGTTTCGAAAACAGAAAGAAAATCTCCTTATGGTCTATTAATGCCTATTTCCATCGCAGAAGGTCCATGGCAACAAATTAGTATGGACTTTATTGTTGAATTACCACCATCAAATAATTATACAACTATATTAGTTGTGATTGACACCTTCACTAAAATGGCACACTTCCTGCCATTTCACAAATTACCATCCTCATCTGAAACAGCTACATTGTTCATTGATAACATCATCAAATTACATGGTATCCCAAAAACAATAATATCTGACAGAGGTTCTCAATTTACCTCACGCTTTTGGAGAAACTTGTGTCTTTCCCTGAAAATAGATCACCATTATACTACTTCTTTCCATCCTCAAGCTAATGGACAAGCAGAAAGATTAAATCAGTGGTTGGACGAATATCTAAGATGTTTCTGTTCATATCAACAAAATGATTGGCATAAGTTTTTGGCACTCGCAGAATTTGCGTATAACAACTTAACCAATTCCTCAACAAAACTTACACCATTCTTTGCCAACTATGCTTATCATCCAAATTTTGATTCACTTTCAGTTACTCCATCCGTATCTCCCACTGTAGATGAGTTGAATAATACCATTTTTGATAACTTCAGGTTTCTCAAGGACAATATTGCCAAAGCACAAGCAACACAAAAATACTTTTATGACTTACGTCATAGGAAGCCTCCTGTGTATAAAATTGGTGATATGGTTTGGTTATCCACAAAAAACCTCCGTATACAGGTACCTAGTAGAAAACTAACTCAAAAGTTTTGTGGTCCTTTTCCTGTTTCAAAAATTGTTAATGAAAATGCAGTCACGCTAACTCTGCCTGATACTTTGAAAGTTCACCCAACTTTTCATGTATCATTGCTTAAGCCTTATCTTCCCACTAGATCAACTCTTCCACTTCTCCCATCTAACTTGAATTCGGAGGATTTAGGGGTTTATGAAGTTCAAAGATTGCTCGATTCCAGATTCTATAAAGGAGTGTTACAGTATTTAGTTCGATGGAAAAATTTTACCGAAGAAGAAGACAGCTGGGAACCATCCTCGAATCTTCAAGCTCCTCGTCTAGTGGCTCAGTTTCACCAACGTTTCCCTGATCGTCCACGGCCTCAAGCTGTGGGACAGCTTGCCTGAGGAGGGGGTCCTGTCAGGTTTCATAAATTGTGTGTATACCTTTAAATTCAGACTGACCTATCACGCATTCTCAACCCCTTTTTAAACACCTGGAAAACTGTCATTCCTTGCTTAGTAATTTGTTAGAACTGCCTCGGTAGAACAACTTATCCTGAGCTCTTGTATAACCTAAATATACTCAATTCTATTGGATTCCAGATCCTGTATTTGTTCAAGAACTTTCTCTTTAAGATACCGCAACTAAATACTCTGCTCACAATTACTTTCTAACAGTGCTTGTGCAAGTCTCTTTTTCAGCTGCCTTCCTACCAACGATTACATTCGAGTTTCTCCTTGGATTTAAATAATCTCTCAAATACTTTAACAAAGGATTCCCTACTGAGGATGGTAATGATACTTTCACTTTGCAACATTATTTCATAACGCTTACCATTTACAGATTTGGATTCTTACATTCGGCTATCTGCCGCAACTCGTGCTGTGACGTCAGACGCCATTCTCAGAGCATACCGGATCACAGTAACTCTCTGTAACCGCAAGTTATTTCAGCAACCTCAAGTCTCCGGTAAAAAGGCAATCCTGAATTTAAGGTACAGCTTCATCTAGAATACTGACTAAAGGTTTATTACCTAGAACTGTGTGATATTCATATCAAAACAATATTCATCTCTGTTGTCGTTATTAACTCCTGCTTGCTATTGTATCAAAGACTGCTTCCTCCATTTCTGTTTAACCATTACAAAACCTAATCTGAAGGTTATATTAAAGGCAACTCCTCACGTTATATATATTGGATACCTTTCAAAAACCAACTACATGTTCTGCATTTTTTGATAAGGAAATTAATTAAGAAACCATTGACTTTTATTTTCATAATCCTTTTCCTCTTGTCTTATAAAATTAATAAGATAAGTTGTCATACTGGAAACAGTGATTTTTCTATCAACCACACCTGATACAAATGTTAATACTTCTATATAGTATTAATAAATATTAGGTGTAACATATACATATATTTAATTCCTGCATTATATAGAAAAATCATATTAAATCAGTTACACACACTGTAGTCTTCATGAGCCTAACCCTGGCAAATATCTGTTTTTAGTTGGCTTCAGCAGAGATGATAATATAAGGAACTGAAAACAATGAAGATTTTGCTAACAAAAGTGCCAAGCCTGTCGTACTCCAGTATCAAGTCCAAACTGGTTCCTCTATATAACACAAATGGTGACTAGAGTCCGGCTATGGCAATATAATTGCAGCAAACAAATGCATTAAAACATTTCACACTTGGCTATTATGTCCAAAACTTCAGAAAAACATTGTTATTACAAGTTGTTTATGGTCTCTTAATCATAGGATATCAGGAACTTCTTACGACTTATGTTATTTATTGTAAGAAGATAATTTGCTAGGGTACAAGGTTCAATGTTGAAATCATCTAATAGTGATTAAAAAAAATCCAACTTTTTCTGCATGTACTTTCTTACTAGTTTTCTCTTATACAAAGATTATAACAAAATATGTTTTACAGGATACTCCTATACAAACAGACATGATTGTCCCTGAAGGATTTTGCACAGTTTTGATTGTTTACTTATGGTTCAATAGCATATAATTTTTCTTTATAAGCTCTCTTATGATAATGAAAAAATGAAAGCTTAATTTGTTAGAACAAAGAAGTATAATATTAACATAAATAATATAATATTAAAACATAAATAACAATTTAAATCACATAAAAAGATTTGGTTTTGGTCTTAAAATGACATGCTTTTAAAACTACCTATATACATTACACATTTTAAAGTTATTATTTGAAGGAAAGATTTGAAGATGAATTTCTAATTTTCACTCCCAAAGGACTTAAGTCTACAAAATCAAAGGACAAACCTCACTGAGCAACTTATATTCAGAAAGTCTCCCTAAGGGTGATAAGGAAACCAGACGTGGACTCCTTGCCCATTGTGCTTAGAGGGATATGGCTGCACCTCACTGATAAGGCCCAAAGGAGGCCGAAACGATTGTCTGTGGTTGCCGTTTTGCTTGTTCAGGGGAGAATTGCCTGGTATTTTGGGCCTGGAGTTGTCTTGCTAGGCGGGATCAGACTGATGTACTTCAGGATAGTTTTCCTCTGTGAAAAGCACAATTGGACAAAAAGAAGCTTCTCCAAGGAGTTAACTGGGCCATAGGTCAAGCCACTGAGCTGTTGTTCGTTCCTGGCAGACTGCTTCTCTTTCTGTAAGTATTTATATTCAGTAGGACTTAACCTTTATAGGAAGTTTTTTTTTTATTGGTAAATAAAAATCTGTTGGGTTTCTCATGGAGAAGCATGACAAAACAAATTCCCTAACAGCAATAGCATATTGGCATTGCCAAGGCCACATCAGAAATATATTAGTAAGAATCATAAAACCATCTTATCACTGGGTATTATGAACCAATGTGACCTTCACTACCCCCCCCCCCCCAGGTTTAAAATAATATGTGTAGAAGTACACCAAAATAAAAGTATGCAGATTTGTGGTGGAGCCTATGTGTGCCACAGGTCATGTGACCTTCTTTTGTATCCCCCCCCCACAGCATTAACTTATGAAAGGGCTTTGTAGTCACTTTTAGGGATGTGTCACAGTATCTGGGGCACCTACGTTTTATTTAATATAATAATAACAACAATAAACCCTGTAGAAATAGGGAATAGGAGGGAATCAACTAGTTATAAATATATCATTATAGCTTTTTCTCTGGGTGTTGTAATTCAAAAGAGTCCTGCAGTTTTTAAACAATCCCAAGTTTAGAGTTTGGTCCCACAGTCCATCCTTCCACTTTGTGGACTATTAAAACTCAACAACCTCTTAAAAAACACAGACCTTCCCTCTAGATCATAGAGACTCACTCTACCCTTGAAAATGCTCACACCAACCAGGTCTTCTCCTTTACATGCAGACCTGGTTCAAGTCTCTTCAAGCCAGCTTGTACCTTTTAAAAAGTAGAATTATTTAGTCTGGTCCCATTCTAAAATAAGAATAAATAAAAATAATAATTTACAAATGAAATGCCTACTACTACTACTTTAATAATATATTCTTTGATAAGGGAGTGTGATTTTAGAATTTCAGTGCTTTTTAATTTTAATGTTTGATTGGCAACTTATACTCTAGCATTAATGTCTGTTTTTTTTAGTCACTGAATATTGTGTAATTGTGAATCATTCAATATATAGTATAACCTGTACTATAGGACTTTTCTACTTCTTCAAATATTGCAATACGTTTGCAACCACTAGATGGTGCTTTAGTCCTATAAATAACACTGTTTAGTAAACATCCACACTAAAGACCAACTCACATTCTGTACCTTTTGTGTTCTAGAATGTAAATAACATCTTTCAACATATGGTAGATATTTACTATTTATAATACTGAACACCCTTGCCCAGTGCAAGAAATATGTTTGTAGTCTTTTTATTATGATATTTAAATACTATTGAATAGTCAATCCTCATATTGTTGATGCTGTCACATAAACTGTGTGATTGTCCTTTTATGTTACATTTGGCCTGTGGTCTTGGTTGTGGGATTTTCTGACACACTTATAAAAAAAATAGTACAAATGTTTATCAGTTTATTACAGTAACAATAAGCTGTTATCTCTAAAGCATAGAGCAAAATGTGCTGGACCCTCTCCAGGAAAAAAACGTAAATAGCCCACTATAGACCAAAACCCACTGCCTCTCCTCCATTGCTAACTCTGGACCCTCCCCAGTAGTCTGAAGCTGAGCATCACACCCCATGCAAACCCATCTATTGCCACTACCGGCTCTAGATATAGGCCTAAAGCACATTGTACTTGAAAGTGTGTGACACAAAACAGTAAAAAAGTATGTGTAATGTCCCTTTACAGTAAATCTATTTGTGTATGTGTTTGTGTGTGTGTATGTTTGTTTATGTGTGTGTATGTCTGCCCGACCTTACCTAACAGTATAAACTTATCTAGTTCGTAGGATAGCCCTAAAAATGCATGGGACAAGCATAGGGCTATCCTACGAACTAGATAAGTTTATACTGTTAGGTAAGGTCGGGCAGACTTGCTGGGCCTATGGCTCTTATCTGCCGTCAATATCTATGTTTCTATGTTTCTATGTGCGTGGTGTATGTGTGTTTATGTGTGTGTATATATGTGTGTGTGTGCGCGTATGTGTTTGTGTGCGTGTATATGTGTGTATGTGTATATATTTCTGTGTATGTGTATATGTGTGTGTGCATGTATGTGTGTTTATGTGTGTATGTTTGTGTGTATAAATGTATGTGTGTATGTATATGTATGTGTGTGTATATGTGTGTATTTATGTATGTGTATGTATTTGTGTTTGTATGTGTGTGTTGTGTGTGTGTGTGTGTTTATGTGTGTGTATATATGTATGTGTGTGTATACAGGGAGTGCAGAATTATTAGGCAAGTTGTATTTTTGAGGATTAATTTTATTATTGAACAACAACCATGTTCTCAATGAACCCAAAAAACTCATTAATATCAAAGCTGAATAGTTTTGGAAGTAGTTTTTAGTTTGTTTTTAGTTATAGCTATTTTAGGGGGATATCTGTGTGTGCAGGTGACTATTACTGTGCATAATTATTAGGCAACTTAACAAAAAACAAATATATACCCATTTCAATTATTTATTTTTGCCAGTGAAACCAATTTAACATCTCAACATTCACAAATATACATTTCTGACATTCAAAAACAAATCAGTGACCAATATAGCCACCTTTCTTTGCAAGGACACTCAAAAGCCTGCCATCCATGGATTCTGTCAGTGTTTTGATCTGTTCACCATCAACATTGCGTGCAGCAGCAACCACAGCCTCCCAGACACTGTTCAGAGAGGTGTACTGTTTTCCCTCCTTGTAAATCTCACATTTGATGATGGACCACAGGTTCTCAATGGGGTTCAGATCAGGTGAACAAGGAGGCCATGTCATTAGATTTTCTTCTTTTATACCCTTTCTTGCCAGCCACACTGTGGAGTACTTGGACGCGTGTGATGGAGCATTGTCCTGCATGAAAATCATGTTTTTCTTGAAGGATGCAGACTTCTTCCTGTACCACTGCTTGAAGAAGGTGTCTTCCAGAAACTGGCAGTAGGACTGGGAGTTGAGCTTGACTCCATCCTCAACCCGAAAAGCTCATCTTTGATGATACCAGCCCAAACCAGTACTCCACCTCCACCTTGCTGGCGTCTGAGTCGGACTGGAGCTCTCTGCCCTTTACCAATCCAGCCACGGGCCCATCCATCTGGCCCATCAAGACTCACTCTCATTTCATCAGTCCATAAAACCTTAGAAAAATCAGTCTTGAGATATTTCTTGGCCCAGTCTTGACGTTTCAGCTTGTGTGTCTTGTTCAGTGGTGGTAGTCTTTCAGCCTTTCTTACCTTGGCCATGTCTATGAGTATTGCACACCTTGTGCTTTTGGGCACTCCAGTGATGTTGCAGCTCTGAAATATGGCCAAACTGGTGGCAAGTGGCATCTTGGCAGCTGCACGCTTGACTTTTCTCAGTTCATGGGCAGTTATTTTGCACCTTGGTTTTTCCACACGCTTCTTGCGACCCTGTTGACTATTTTGAATGAAACGCTTGATTGTTCGATGATCACGCTTCAGAAGCTTTGCAATTTTAAGAGTGCTGCATCCCTCTGCAAGATATCTCACTATTTTTTACTTTTCTGAGCCTGTCAAGTCCTTCTTTTGACCCATTTTGCCAAAGGAAAGGAAGTTGCCTAATAATTATGCACACCTGATATAGGGTGTTGATGTCATTAGACCACACCCCTTCTCATTACAGAGATGCACATCACCTAATATGCTTAATTGGTAGTAGGCTTTCGAGCCTATACAGCTTGGAGTAAGACAACATGCATAAAGAGGATGATGTGGTCAAAATACTAATTTGCCTAATAATTCTGCACTCCCTGTATATATGTTGTGTCTGTATATGTGTGTATATATGTAGGTGTGTGTATATATATATGTGTGTGTGTGTATGTGTGTGTATAGATTGCCTGCCTAAAGGAATATGGCTGCACCTCACTGATGAAGAACATAAAATGTACATCAGTAGTTTTGTAGCTGGATTGTTCTTTTTAGGGAGGCCTGATATAAACAAGAAGCTATTGAGTTTTGCCCCCCCCCTCCCCGCCCATTAAGTGCTTATCTTTTAGTGCAGACAGACAGACTGACAGATAGATAGATAGATAGATAGATAGATAATAGAGAACTATAACTATGGACTCTGGTGCGCCATTATAATGTTAGTAACATTAAATTGACAGAGCTATGCTTAATTACGTAAAATGTTAAAAGAAGCATTTCGTACAAAACACAGTAATGACACACTTGCAAATAAAATGCTGCACAATGTTAGACTATAACCATAGTGGTCATAAGCCTATAGGTATACATTTTTCACATACACACAAATATATATATATATACATACACATGTACACACAAACATATATATATATAATTTCTTAAGTTTCTTTACTTGGTTACAACTTTGCTGAACCTGATTGCCCTGTGGTGTTGAATTATGTTTAATAGTACTGCATCTTCTTTCAAGGATTTCTGTCTTCTAGGACTAAGAATTGGTTAAAAATGCATTAGTGCCCTCTTGTGGCTAAAAGAAGACACTGCTCTCTTATAAGACTGCATTTGCTAACACTTTTAAAACTGAAATCAAAATTTAATTCCCAATAAAGGTCCAGATCACAAGTGTAGCGCTAATTAACGCACTAGAAACGCCCTATTCTCGGGCAAACTCGACATGAAGCTATGAATATCTCACATTACAATGTTCTGCACATAACAGAATATGTTCTATTTAATCATAAATAAATGTTTCTACATATATCTGATGGTATTTTGGTACAATATATATCTATACCTATATATACCTGATTATATATAGGTGTAGATAGATACAGATATTTGTAGGAATATCTATTTAGAAATACATAGAACATATTCTGCTATGTACAGAACAGTGGTATGTAAAATATTTACATTAAAGTGAAGTTCAATTTCAACTCACTGCTCAGCACCCATGTAAACATTAACCTCCAAATATAAAAGTCGCTAACTTTTTTTTAAAAAAAAGTATATGAATTTAGCGTAATTTATATATATATTATAGCAATGTTTCTTACTGTTACTCCTCCCCCAGTCTACTTCCTTATTTTCCTGTAATGACGTAGCGATCGTAAGAAGAAGCTGACTTCATCACTTCAATGCTCGTGCACAAGACCGGCTTCGATATGCGCATGCGTATTGTATCTTCATTCGCGCATGCGTACAAATTTTCAGTCCGTTCCTTAGTTCATTCCAGAGCATATCATGCACGAGCATGACGACTAGG
The DNA here is from genome assembly GCF_027579735.1 of Bombina bombina. Lineage (NCBI taxonomy): Eukaryota > Metazoa > Chordata > Amphibia > Anura > Bombinatoridae > Bombina > Bombina bombina. The sequence goes on from NC_069499.1 coordinate 537,015,466, forward strand.
AGGACAATTGCTTTTACACGCATACGTGAGACTGAATGATGACGCGGGTAAAAAGGGGCAGGACGCCCCGGGGGAAGTGAAGGAATTGGATGGAAAATTTAGAAAACATGTCAATCAAAAGGCGAACAATGTTGGGCAGACAATTGCGGCAATAGGGACGGTAAATGTAAATTAAAAAATTAAACGACAGGCATAATTTTAACAGTTTTGTTGAATGAACATTATACTTTTTTCAATTGATAATTATTTCACTGTAATCGAGAGCCGCGGACTTGAACTTCACTTTAAATACATAGTTAAAACCTTAATTAAAAATTAATATTGCATAAATATGTTTTTTCATGTTTTCATCTACTTAACTGCAAAGGGCTAAAATGCACTTATATACATATTATATATATTTATATGTGTACATATGTATTTATGTGTTTATATGTGTATGTATGTCTGTAAATACATACACATATAAATACATATGAACACATATACACACACACATATATTTATATATATATATATATATATATATACACATACTTACATATCTATCTTTAGACAAGTATATGTATGTATCTCAATGGTAATGCCCTTTGCAGCCTTTTTTTTCTCCTTACACCTGAGATCTCATATCTTTGAGCCCTTTTGTGTGCAATATTTGTTTTAAATAAATTTTATTAGATGGTTTTATTATGAGTGTAACTATACTTTGTATTTTTTATGTGTTTTGTGTCACTTTTTATACAACAAAAGAAAAGGGGGCGCCCTTGAGAGTATCTAATATAAAAATGATAATATGTAGTATATGAGGTAGCTCATATGTTACCAATTGGAATGCACCTTTCAGTATAGATGATGATACACTGATTCAATAGTAACTAGTATATATATTGTGAACAGAGTAAATAGATATTAACCTATACAATTTGATAATCACAATGTTAATAGGACAGTTGTATCTCACTCAAAAATAGTGATTAATGGGTGACAATGATCACTATATTGTCCTTTATAAGGATCTTGATAGTAGAATACCAGGGCAGCAATCTGTAGTGGCCCAGACCAGGATCCAATTAAGCAATCTAAAATATCAAACAGAGACAGATGCGCCACATGGCCCAATATTGTAGTTTCCAAATGTATGTAGATTTTATGATATAGTTGAACTCACATGTATTGAAGCACCTCAATTGGTGCAAATGACACAGTCTGGGATCTATAACAGTCACCCAGCAGACCGGCCTCTCGAGTTGTTCAAGGTCTGTGTAAAATAGAAAACACAAAAAAGCCTATATGGCCTAGTATTGTATGACTAGAGTGATTCCACACCAGATAGTAGTAAAGATTTTGAACTCACATTTGGTGAAGCATCCCCAATGATGCTATAGAGACAGGCTGGGATTAATTCAGTCACCCAACAGACTTAGCTTGTGGCATACAGCATGCAATAGTCCTCTCGGTGGTCTTTAGGTCAGTGATATCCTCAGATAAAAACCAGTTCATAGGCAGCAAGTGTTTTTTAGTAAAAGTTAAAATCACTTTAATAAAATAATAATAAATTGCGACGCGTTTCTCAGTCTCAGACTGTTTCCTCAGGCATAATTTCCTGCCTGAGGAAACAGTCTGAGAATGAGAAACGCGTCGCAATTTATTATTATTTTATTAAAGTGATTTTAACTTTTACTAAAAAACACTTGCTGCCTATGAACTGGTTTTTATCTGAGGATATCACTGACCTAAAGACCACCGAGAGGACTATTGCATGCTGTATGCCACGAGCTAAGTCTGTTGGGTGACTGAATTAATCCCAGCCTGTCTCTATAGCATCATTGGGGATGCTTCACCAAATGTGAGTTCAAAATCTTTACTACTATCTGGTGTGGAATCACTCTAGTCATACAATACTAGGCCATATAGGCTTTTTTGTGTTTTCTATTTTACACAGACCTTGAACAACTCGAGAGGCCGGTCTGCTGGGTGACTGTTATAGATCCCAGACTGTGTCATTTGCACCAATTGAGGTGCTTCAATACATGTGAGTTCAACTATATCATAAAATCTACATACATTTGGAAACTACAATATTGGGCCATGTGGCGCATCTGTCTCTGTTTGATATTTTAGTGTGTCACTTTTTAGTTTTGCGAAACAGTTAACCAGAGCTCTAAAGTCACTGGAATTATTCTAGGGTAAATCGCAATTGCGCTAAAGCTGGCCCAAAATGTTAATAGCAAAAAATATTTTAATATTAGTTTTGCATGTTTTTGTGTGTGTGTGTAATTTATATCTGAAAATTGTAGTTTTTCCACTGCCCCAGAGAGGCAGAAGTGCAATCAGTGGAATTCAGAATCCCTTGTACCTGCTACCCAGTGATTACTTCATTAGTGCAGTATCTCGTTTGTATCCTCCCATAATCAGTCACAGCAAAGGAGATAAGCAACGCTCCAGACAAGTGTGTGTCACTGGACTGCAAAAAAACAAGGCACATTTTAATAACAAAATGAGTTTGAAATGCTTTAAAACATGTTGGGGCTAGATTACGAGTGGATCCCTATTAAACGCTTTTGCTTGCGCGCTAACTGCTCTAGAAGTACATTTTTTACGCATGTCGGGTTGCGTCATAATACAAGTTAAAAGTAAAAAGTTATTGCTCTTGCGCTAACCAGAAGCAAGCAAAAAGCCGAACTCACTGCGATAACCTATTACCCCATAGAAGTCAATGGAGCAAAAAAAAGTGGAAAAACACCCCACTCACAAGCTAACCCAAACGCATGTTTTCTTAAAGGGACACTAAACCCAGAATAAAAGTAATCTTCAATTTCAATATCTATATATTTTAATTATTTTTGTAATTAGCATTGTGTTTAAAATTTTTACCTTTTCTTAGCAATCCAGTTTCGAAAATAGAATGATTTCCAAACCCACCGACGGCGATTCTTTACTATAATCCAGTCCTGAACGATAACCCAGGTTATGAAAATGGCTGCGTTTTAAGGCTTTGCGCATGCGCGATATTCCGACCACGTCATTCTTGACGTCATTAGAAGCAAACCAGCACGCCCGCTGTATCGATATCAGACAGAGCTGATGAATACGCTTAATAGAGCAGGTAAGTGCGGATCACTGAGAGAACCTCCCTAACAATAACGAGCATTAACTCTATATTTATGTAAAAAAGGAAAAACGTATGAATGAAACACATATTGATTTTTATTTAACTATATGCTCAATACGCTGAAGAGAACAGGTAATAGCTGAGCACTGCGAGAATCTCCCTAACAATAACGAGCATGAATTATAAATTTATGAATGAAACACATATAAATTTAATTTAAATATATATATATAATCTATCTTACTTTTTATAAAACATAGCACTTTGTGGAAATTATGATTACTCTGATATTACAAAAAGCGCATGCGTAATTCCAATACCACTGAATGGGTAAGTGTGGTATCATGGATCGGATATGCGCATGCGCAAGACAACGGATCGCAATGCCCATGCGCCTGGTGACAAAATCGTCACTTAATGATATGCACAAAATCGGAATATGATTGGAAAAAGAGTTTGGTTGTGCCCGGCCCATATTAGAGGGTTGGCTGTAAAAACGTCATCTTAGAAAAATAAAATTTAATTTTATAGTGTTCTGAAAGATTGTTGTACTGTAAAATTAGGTAAGTGATGAACTATACACGTTAGTGATTTGAAATTGATGGTCAGGTTGTGGACAAAAAAGTAAAGTTTTGGAATCCTTTAAGTGCGATAAAAGCAACATGAAAATATGAATATTTCACATTCCAATGTTCTTCACAAAGAAGAATATTTCTACATATATCTTATGGTATTTTGGTACAATATATATCTTACAGTGTGTATATATATATATATATATATATATATATATACACACACACATACATGATTATATATAGGCATAGATATGTACAGATATTTATAGGAATTTCTATTTATAATTAGAACATATTCTGCTATGTGCAGAACATTGGTATGTAAAATATTTACAGTAAATACACAATATAACACTCTATTAAATATGAATATTGCTTAAATATGCTTTTACATGTTTTCATCTACTTGACAGCAAAGGGCTTTAATGCACTTATATACTGTATATGTGTACATATATATTTATGTGTTTGAATGTGTATATATGTCTGTAAATACATATTTACACACATAAAACATATGTATACATATATAGACACATATATACATATACAGTATATACATCTTTAGAGATGTATATGTATTTATCTCTATGTTAAAACCCTTTGCCTGCCTTTTTTTTCTCACACGTGGAATCTCATATCTTTGAGCCCTTATAACATTTTTGTCCAATATTTTTTTTAAAATAATTTTTATTAAACAGTGTTCTTATGAGTGTAACTGTATTGTGTAATGTATTTGTATGTGTTTTGTGACACTTTTTTGTTTTGCTAAACAGTTAACCAGAGCTCTGAGGACACACTAACAAACGAGCGTTAACTTGAATTGTGCTGAAGCGAACAAGTTTACTTTCAGCTTGTAATACGAGTGCAATTTAACTTGCACACAAACGAACGTGGAAAACGGATATCGCTTGCTCGCAAACTATAGCGCTCCACTCATAATCTGGTCCTAGGTATGCATATAAAAGAGTGACTTCAATATCTCTTTTAGCAAGACAAACAAGAGGCTGCTCGCACCAAAAATGGCAACCTATGCATTCTAAAAACAGATGCCAATGTGCCCTCTTGTGGATAAAAGGAGATAGGGCACTTCACTGACTACTGTACATCTATAAGATGGATGACATTAGGATTCATTAAAGGGACAGTCAACACCAGAATTGTTATTGTTTTAAAAGATAGATAATCCCTTAATTACCAATTCCCCAGTTTTGCATAACCAACACAGTTATAATTATACACATTTTACCTCTGTAATTACCTTGTATCTAAGCCTCAGCAGACTGCCTCCTTATTTCAGTTCTTTTGACAGACTTGCAGTTTAGCCAATCAGAGCTGTCTCCATGGAAAATAACGTGCATGAGCTCAATGTTATCTATATGAAACATGTGAACTAATGCCCTCTAGTGGTGAAAAACTATCAAAATGCATTTAGATTAGAGGCGGCCTTCAAGGTCTAAGAAATTAGCATATGAAACTCCTAGGTTTAGCTTTCAACTAAGAATACCAAGAGAACAAAGCAAAATTGGTGATAAAAGTAAATTGGAAAGTTGTTTAAAATGACATGCCCTTTTTGAAACATGAAAGTTTTTTTGGACTTGACTGTCCCTTTAAAATACACCAAGAATGGAAAGTTGCACATTCTGAGTAATAAGGCACAGTGAGTTCACAAAGGTAATAACTAGCGGCTAAAATGTATAAATGTGAAATATTTTCAAAAGGAATGGAAAAGGAAGGTTTTATACATAGTGGGTCAGATTGCAAGTGGCGTGCTAACTGTTCCACACGAGCGATATCAGGTTTATCGCAGGTGTTTGCACTCGTCAGAAGTAGCGCATGTATTACAGGTTTAAAGTAAACATGTTAGCTTAAGCTCAATTGAATTTAACGTGCGTCAGGATAGTGTGACCTCAGAGCACTGGTTACCTGTAAGGCTTGAATAAAAAGTGTCACAAAAACCCGCCATCAAAAATAAACTTAAAAGTGCAGTTACACTCATAATAACACTATCTAATAAAAATTATTTTTTAAAAAATTGCAATTAAATATATGTGGTCTCAGGTGTCTAAATATGTATATGTACAGTATGTATATATGTGTGTACATATGTATTTTACTGTATATTTACTGTACATATTTCCCATTCCAATGTTCTTCACTTACAGGGTAATGTCCTTTTTATTCTTAAATACATATATATATATATATATATATTTATATATATATATATATACTTATACCTGTATATCTATTCCTATAGATATATAGGTATAGATATGCATTTTACATGAACAGTATCAGACATAAAGTATATAGAAATATATATTTAATTATAAAAAGTACATTATTTTCTATGTGAAGAACATAGGAATGTAAAATATGCACACTGTGTTCCTCAATTTAGATCTTAACATGGTCCGGTTAGCGTACGTGAAAACGTAGTATTCTTAAGGCGCATTATTGAAATACTAGTCCTAAAGCCTGTGTACACGGGCCATTTTTTGCAGTACAGCGGTCCCACCCCTTGCTCTCTCTCTATCCCCCCTCTCTTTTGCTCTCTCTTTCTCCCCTCTCTTTTGCTCTCTCTCTCTCCCCCCTCTCTTTTTCTCTCTCTCTCCCCCCTCTCTTTTTCTCTCTCTCTCCCCCCTCTCTTTTGCTCTCTCTCTCTCCCCCTCTCTTTTGCTCTCTCTCTCCCCCTCTCTCTTTTGATCTCTCTCTCCCCCCTCTCTTTTGATCTCTCTCTCCCCCTCTCTTTTGCTCTCTCTCCCCCCCTCTTTTGCTCTCTCTCTTCCTCCTCTCTTTTGCACTCTCTCCCCCCTCTCTTTTGCTCTCTCTCCCCCCTTCTCTTTTGCTCTCTCTCTCCCCCCTCTCTTTTGCTCTCTTTCTCCCCCCTCTCTTTTGCTCTCTTTCTCCCCCTCTCTTTTGCTCTCTCTCCCCCTCTTTTGCTGTCTCTCTCCCTCTCTTTTGCTCTCTCTCTCCCCCTCTTTTGCTGTCTCTCCCTCTCTTTTGCTCTCTCTCTTCCCCCCTCTCGTTTGCGCTCTCTCTCTCCTCTCGTTTGCTCTCTCTCTCCTCATTTGCTCTTTCTCTCCTCTCTTTTGCTGTCTCTCTCTCCTTTTTGCCATCTCTCTTCCCCTCTCTTTCTTTCATGTAATTAGCAAGAGTCCATGAGCTAGTGACGTATGGGATATACATTCCTACCAGGAGGGGCAAAGTTTCCCAAACCTCAAAATGCCTATAAATACACCCCTCACCACACCCACAAATCAGTTTTACAAACTTTGCCTCCTATGGAGGTGGTGAAGTAAGTTTGTGCTAGATTCTACGTTGATATGTGCTCCGCAGCAGGTTGGAGCCCGGTTTTCCTCTCAGCGTGCAGTGAATGTCAGAGGGATGTGAGGAGAGTATTGCCTATTTGAATTCAATTATCTCCTTCTACGGGGTCTATTTCATAGGTTCTCTGTTATCGGTCGTAGAGATTCATCTCTTACCTCCCTTTTCAGATCGACGATATACTCTTATATATACCATTACCTCTACTGATTCTCGTTTCAGTACTGGTTTGGCTTTCTACTACATGTAGATGAGTGTCCTGGGGTAAGTAAGTCTTATTTTCTGTGACACTCTAAGCTATGGTTGGGCACTTTTATATAAATTTCTAAATATATGTATTCAAACATTTATTTGCCTTGACTCAGGATGTTCAACGTTCCTTATTTCAGACAGTCAGTTTCATATTTGGGATAATGCATATGAATAAATCAATTTTTTTCTTACCTTAAAATTTGACTTTTTTCCCTGTGGGCTGTTAGGCTCGCGGGGGCTGAAAATGCTTCATTTTATTGCGTCATTCTTGGCGCGGACTTTTTTGGCGCAAATTTTTTTTTTCTGTTTCCGGCGTCATACGTGTCGCCGGAAGTTGCGTCATTTTTGACGTTTTTTTGCGCCAAAAGCATCGGCGTTCCGGATGTGGCGTCATTTTTGGCGCCAAAAGCATTTAGGCGCCAAATAATGTGGGCGTCTTTTTTGGCGCTAAAAAATATGGGCGTCACTATTGTCTCCACATTATTTAAGTCTCATTATTTATTGCTTCTGGTTGCTAGAAGCTTGTTCACTGGCATTTTTTCCCATTCCTGAAACTGTCATTTAAGGAATTTGATCAATTTTGCTTTATATGTTGTCTTTTCTATTACATATTGCAAGATGTCCCAGATTGACACTGAGTCAGAAGATACTTCTGGAAAAACGCTGCCTGGTGCTGGATCTACCAAAGTTAAGTGTATCTGCTGTAAACTTGTGGTATCTGTTCCTCCAGCTGTTGTTTGTAATGAATGTCATGACAAACTTGTTAATGCAGATAATATTTCCTTTAGTAATGTTACATTACCTGTTGCTGTTCCGTCAACATCTAATACTCAGAGTGTTCCTGTTAACATAGGAGATTTTGTTTCTAAATCCATTAAGAAGGCTATGTCTGTTATTCCTCCTTCTAGTAAACGTAAAAGGTCTTTTAAAACTTCTCATTTTTCAGATGAATTTTTAAATGAACATCATCATTCTGATTCTGATAATGGTTCCTCTGGTTCAGAGGATTCTGTCTCAGAGGTTGATGCTGATAAATCTTCATATTTATTCAAAATGGAATTTATTCGTTCTTTACTTAAAGAAGTCTTAATTGCTTTAGAAATAGAGGATTCTGGTCCTCTTGATACTAAATCTAAACGTTTAAATAAGGTTTTTAAATCTCCTGTAGTTACTCCAGAAGTTTTTCCTGTCCCTGATGCTATTTCTGAAGTAATCTCCAGGGAATGGAATAATTTGGGTAATTCATTTACTCCTTCTAAACGTTTTAAGCAATTATATCCTGTGCCATCTGACAGATTAGAATTTTGGGACAAAATCCCTAAAGTTGATGGGGCTGTCTCTACTCTTGCTAAACGTACTACTATTCCTACGGCAGATAGTACTTCCTTTAAGGATCCTTTAGATAGGAAGATTGAATCCTTTCTAAGAAAAGCTTACTTATGTTCAGGTAATCTTCTTAGACCTGCTATATCTTTAGCGGATGTTGCTGCAGCTTCAATTTTTTGGTTAGAAGCTTTAGTACAACAAGTAACAGATCATAATTCTCATAGCATTGTTAATCTTCTTCAACATGCTAATAACTTTATTTGTGATGCCATCTTTGATATCATTAGAGTTGATGTCAGGTATATGTCTCTAGCTATTTTAGCTAGAAGAGCTTTATGGCTTAAAACTTGGAATGCTGATATGTCTTCTAAGTCAACTTTGCTTTCCCTTTCTTTCCAGGGTAATAAATTATTTGGTTCTCAGTTGGATTCTATTATCTCAACTGTTACTGGAGGGAAAGGAACTTTTTTACCACAGGATAAAAAATCTAAAGGTAAATTTAGGTCTAATAATCGTTTTCGTTCCTTTCATCACAATAAGGAACAAAAGCCTGATCCTTCACCCACAGGAGCGGTATCAGTTTGGAAACCATCTCCAGTCTGGAATAAATCCAAGCCTTTTAGAAAACCAAAGCCAGCTCCCAAGTCCACATGAAGGTGCGGCCCTCGTTCCAGCCCAGCTGGTAGGGGGCAGATTACGATTTTTCAAAGAAATTTGGATCAATTCAATTCACAATCTTTGGATTCAAAACATTGTTTCAGAAGGGTACAGAATTGGCTTCAAGATAAGGCCTCCTGCAAAGAGATTTTTTCTTTCCCGTGTCCCAGTAAATCCAGCGAAGGCTCAAGCATTTCTGAAATGTGTTTCAGATCTAGAGTTGGCTGGAGTAATTATGCCAGTTCCAGTTCTGGAACAGGGGCTGGGGTTTTATTCAAATCTCTTCATTGTACCAAAGAAGGAGAATTCCTTCAGACCAGTTCTGGATCTAAAAATATTGAATCGTTATGTAAGGATACCAACATTCAAAATGGTAACTATAAGGACTATCCTGCCTTTTGTTCAGCAAGGGCATTATATGTCCACAATAGATTTACAGGATGCATATCTGCATATTCCGATTCATCCAGATCACTATCAGTTTCTGAGATTCTCTTTCCTAGACAAGCATTACCAGTTTGTGGCTCTGCCGTTTGGCCTAGCAACAGCTCCAAGAATTTTTACAAAGGTTCTCGGTGCCCTTCTGTCTGTAATCAGAGAACAGGGTATTGTGGTATTTCCTTATTTGGACGATATCTTGGTACTTGCTCAGTCTTCACATTTAGCAGAATCTCATACGAATCGACTTGTGTTGTTTCTTCAAGATCATGGTTGGAGGATCAATTTACCAAAAAGTTCATTGATTCCTCAGACAAGGGTAACCTTTTTAGGTTTCCAGATAGATTCAGCGTCCATGACTCTGTCTCTGACAGACAAGAGACGTCTAAAATTGATCTCAGCTTGTCGAAACCTTCAATCACAATCATTCCCTTTGGTAGCCTTATGCATGGAAATTCTAGGTCTTATGACTGCTGCATCGGACGCGATCCCCTTTGCTCGTTTTCACATGCGACCTCTTCAGCTCTGTATGTGCAGGGATTACACAAAGATATCTCAATTAATATCTTTAAAACCGATTGTACGACACTCTCTGATGTGGTGGACAGATCACCATTGTTTAGTTCAGGGGGCTTCTTTTGTTCTTCCGACCTGGACTGTAATTTCAACAGATGCAAGTCTGACAGGTTGGGGAGCTGTTTGGGGGTCTCTGACAGCACAAGGGGTTTGGGAATCTCAGGAGGTGAGATTACCAATCAATATTTTGGAACTCCGTGCAATTTTCAGAGCTCTTCAGTCATGGCCTCTTCTAAAGAGAGAATCGTTCATTTGTTTTCAGATAGACAATGTCACAACTGTGGCATACATCAATCATCAAGGAGGGACTCACAGTCCTCTGGCTATGAAAGAAGTATCTCGAATACTGGTATGGGCGGAATCCAGCTCCTGTCTAGTTTCTGCGGTTCATATCCCAGGTATAGACAATTGGGAAGCGGATTATCTCAGTCGCCAAACGTTACATCCGAGCGAATGGTCTCTTCACCCAGAGGTATTTCTTCAGATTGTTCAAATGTGGGGACTTCCAGAAATAGATCTGATGGCTTCTCATCTAAACAAGAAACTTCCCAGGTATTTGTCCAGATCCAGGGATCCTCAAGCGGAAGCACTGGATGCATTGTCACTTCCTTGGAAGTATCATCCTGCCTATATCTTTCCGCCTCTAGTTCTTCTTCCAAGAGTAATCTCCAAGATTCTGAAGGAATTCTCGTTTGTTCTGCTGGTGGCTCCAGCATGGCCTCACAGGTTTTGGTATGCGGATCTTGTCCGGATGGCCTCTTGCCAACCGTGGACTCTTCCGTTAAGACCAGACCTTCTGTCGCAAGGTCCTTTTTTCCATCAGGATCTCAAATCCTTAAATTTAAAGGTATGGAGATTGAACGCTTGATTCTTAGTCAAAGAGGTTTCTCTGACTCTGTGATTAATACTATGTTACAGGCTCGTAAATCTGTATCTAGGAAGATATATTATAGAGTCTGGAAGACTTACATTTCTTGGTGTCTTTCTCATCATTTTTCCTGGCATTCTTTTAGAATTCCGAGAATTTTACAGTTTCTTCAGGATGGTTCGGATAAAGGTTTGTCTGCAAGTTCCTTGAAAGGACAAATCTCTGCTCTTTCTGTTCTTTTTCACAGAAAGATTGCTAATCTTCCTGATATTCATTGTTTTGTACAAGCTTTGGTTCGTATAAAACCTGTCATTAAGTCAATTTCTCCTCCTTGGAGTTTGAATTTGGTTCTGGGGGCTCTTCAAGCTCCTCCGTTTGAACCTATGCATTCATTGGACGTTAAATTACTTTCTTGGAAAGTTTTGTTTCTTTTGGCCATCTCTTCTGCTAGAAGAGTTTCTGAATTATCTGCTCTTTCTTGTGAGTCTCCTTTTCAGATTTTTCATCAGGTTAAGGCGGTGTTGCGAACTTCTTTTAAATTTTTACCTAAGGTTGTGAATTCTAACAACATTAGTAGAGAAATTGTGGTTCCTTCATTATGTCCTAATCCTAAGAATTCTAAGGAGAGATCATTGCATTCTTTGGATGTAGTTAGAGCTTTGAAATATTATGTTTAAGCTACTAAGAATTTCCGAAAGACTTCTAGTCTATTTGTTATCTTTTCCGGTTCTAGGAAAGGTCAGAAGGCCTCTGCCATTTCTTTGGCATCTTGGTTGAAATCTTTAATTCATCATGCTTATATCGAGTCGGGTAAAACTCCGCCTCAAAGGATTACAGCTCATTCTACTAGGTCAGTTTCTACTTCCTGGGCGTTTAGGAATGAAGCTTCGGTTGATCAGATTTGCAAAGCAGCAACTTGGTCTTCTTTGCATACTTTTACTAAATTCTACCATTTTGATGTGTTTTCTTCTTCTGAAGCAGTTTTTGGTAGAAAAGTACTTCAGGCAGCTGTTTCAGTTTGATTCTTCTGCTTATAATTTCAGTTTTTTTCATTATAAGATTTAAACTTTATTTTGGGTGTGGATTATTTTCAGCGGAATTGGCTGTCTTTATTTTATCCCTCCCTCTCTAGTGACTCTTGCGTGGAAGATCCACATCTTGGGTAGTCATTATCCCATACGTCACTAGCTCATGGACTCTTGCTAATTACATGAAAGAAAACATAATTTATGTAAGAACTTACCTGATAAATTCATTTCTTTCATATTAGCAAGAGTCCATGAGGCCCACCCTTTTTGTGGTGGTTATGATTTTTTTGTATAAAGCACAATTATTCCAATTCCTTATTTTTTATGCTTTCGCACTTTTTTCTTATCACCCCACTTCTTGGCTATGCATTAAACTGATTTGTGGGTGTGGTGAGGGGTGTATTTATAGGCATTTTGAGGTTTGGGAAACTTTGCCCCTCCTGGTAGGAATGTATATCCCATACGTCACTAGCTCATGGACTCTTGCTAATATGAAAGAAATGAATTTATCAGGTAAGTTCTTACATAAATTATGTTTTTATGCTCTCTCCCCCTCTCTTTTGCTCTCTCCCCCCTCTCTTTTGCTCTCTCTCTCCCCCTCTCTTTTGCTCTCTCTCTTCCCCCTCTCTTTTGCTCTCTCTCTCCCCCCCTCTCTTTTGCTCTCTCTCTCTCCCCCCTCTCTTTTGCTCTCTCTCTCACCCCTCTCTTTTGCTCTCTCTCTCCCTCTCTTTTGCTCTCTCCCTCCCCCCTCTATTTTGCTGTCTCCCTCCCCCCTCTCTTTTGCTCTCCCCCCCCCCTCTTTGCTGTCTCTCTCCCTCTCTTTTGCTCTCTCTCCCCATCTTTTGCGCTCTCTCTTCCCCCCTCTCATTTGCTCTCTCTCTTTCCTCTCGTTTGCTCTCTCTCTCTCCTCTCGTTTGCTCTCTCTCTCTCCTCTCGTTTGCTCTCTCTCTCCTCTCTTTTGCTGTCTCTTTCCCCCTCTCTTTTGCGCTCTCTCCCCCTCTCTTTTGTGCTCTCCCCCTCTCTTTTGCGCTCTCTCCCCCTCTCTTTTGTGCTATCTCCCTCTCTCTTTTGTGCTCTCTCCCCCTCTCTTTTGTGCTCTCTCCCCCCTCTCTTTTGTGCTCTCTCCCCCTCTCTTTTGTGCTCTCTCCCCCTCTCTTTTGTCCTCTCTCCCCCTCTCTTTTGCGATCTCTCCCCCTCTCTTTTGCGCTCTCTCCCCCTCTCTTTTGCGCTCTCTCCCCCTCTCTTTTGCGCTCTCTCCCCCTCTCTTTTGCGCTCTCTCCCCCTCTCTTTTGCGCTCTCTCCCCCTCTCTTTTGCGCTCTCTCCTCCTCTCTTTTGTGCTCTCTCCCCCCTCTCTTTTGTGCTCTCTCCCCCTCTCTTTTGTGCTCTCTCTCCCCCTCTCTTTTGTGCTCTCTTCCCCCTCTCTTTTGTGCTCTCTCCCCCTTCTCTTTTGCTGTCTCTCTCCCGCCCGCGTTACGCACGGCCCCGCCCACGTCACACCCGCCCGACAACGCCCATGTCGCACCCACTCCTAAGCACTTTTATATATGTCTATGTATTTATGTGTTTATATGTTTTCTACTGTATATGTAATCCTATATAATAAAAGGCCAGGTGTGTTTGTCCTCGCGCGCAGTCTCTACTGCGCTAGACAGCTTCGGACAAACACACTTGGCCTTTTATTATATAGGATTACATATACAGTTTATTATATAGGATTACATATACACACTTGGCCTTTTAGTATATAGGATTACATATACATATAAACACATAAATACATAGACATATATAAAAGTGCTTTGGAGCCCTTTGCAATTAAGTATTTACTGTAAATATTTCACATTCCAATGTTATTCACATAGGGGACTTTGTTCTAAGTATTAATAAATAGATATTCATATATATATATATATATATATATATATATATATATATATATATATATATATATGTCTGTATAAATCTATAACTATATTTAATCATATAGATATATACTGTAGGATATATATTGTTTACCAAAAACCAAGATATATATATAGAACTATGTGTTTAAGAATAAGAAGAACATATTCTTCTATGTGAAGAACATTGGAATGTGAAATATTAATATTTTATGTTGGATTAGCACACTTGAGAAAATGCAATCGGGTTTGTGCGCAAGTAGGGTATTAGATTTTCCCCCCACTTTTATATGTTAACGCAATTATGATATTGTAACTTCGGCTTTTGCTCACTTCGGGTTAGTGTGTGGGGTTCACGCAAAAAGCCAAAGTCGAGCACAGTTAGTGCACGAGCGTGACCAATAATTAGTGCTCCACTCGTAATTTAGACCAGTGTGAGGTCTAGCACATATCAAAAATGTTCTGCTCTCTCTCTTCCCCCTCTCTTTTGCTCTCTCTCTCCCCCCTCTCTTTTGCTCTCTCTCTCACCCCTCTCTTTTGCTCTCTCTCTCCCCCCTCTCTTTTGCTCTGTCTCTCCCTCTCTTTTGCTCTCTCCCTCCCCCTCTCTTTTGCCCCCCCCCCCCTCTTTTGCTGTCTCTCTCCCTCTCTTTTGCTCTCTCTCCCCATCTTTTGCGCTCTCTCTTCCCCTCTCTCGTTTGCTCTCTCTCTCTCCTCTTGTTTGCTCTCTCTCTCTCTCCTCTTGTTTGCTCTCTCTCTTCTCTCTTTTGCTGTCTCTCTCCCCCTCTCTTTTGCGCTTTCTCCCCCTCTATTTTGTGCTCTCCCCCTCTCTTTTGTGCTCTCTCCCCCTCTCTTTTGTGCTATCTCCCCCTCTCTTTTGTGCTATCTCCCCCTCTCTTTTGCGCTCTCTCCCCCTCTCTTTTGCGCTCTCTCCCCCTCTCTTTTGCGATCTCTCCCCCTCTCTTTTGCGCTCTCTCCCCCTCTTTTTTGTGCTCTCTCTCCCCCCTCTCTTTTGTGCTCTCTCCCCCCTCTCTTTTGTGCTCTCTCCCCCTCTCTTTTGTGCTCTCTCCCCCCTCTCTTTTGTGCTCTCTCCCCCTCTCTTTTGTGCACTCCCCCCTCTCTTTTGCTGTCTCTCTCCCTCTCCCGCCCGCGTTACACACGGCCCCGCCCACGTCACACCCGCCCGACAACGCCCACGTCGCACCCACTCCAAAGCACTTTTATATATGTCTATGTATTTATGTGTTTATATGTGTTTTACTGTATATGTAATCCTATATAATAAAAGGCCAGGTGTGTTTGTCCTCGCGCGCAGTCTCTACTGCGCTAGACAGCTTCGGACAAACACACTTGGCCTTTTATTATATAGGATTACATATACAGTAAAACACATATAAACACATAAATACATAGACATATATAAAAGTGCTTTGGAGCCCTTTGCAATTAAGTATTTACTGTAAATATTTCACATTCCAATGTTCTTCACATAGGGGACTTTGTTCTAAGTATTAATAAATATATATTCATATATATATATATATATATATATATATATATATATATATATATATATATATATGTGTGTGTCTGTATAAATCTATAACTATATTTAATCATATAGATATATACTGTAGGATATATATTGTTTACCAAAAACCAAGAGATATATATAGAACTATGTGTTTAAGAATAAGAAGAACATATTCTTCTATGTGAAGAACATTGGAATGTGAAATATTAATATTTTATGTCGGATTAGCACACTTGAGAAAATGCAATCGGGTTTGTGCGCAAGTAGGGTATTAGATTTTCCCCCCACTTTTATATGTGAACGCAATTATGATATTGTAACTTCGGCTTTTGCTCGCTTCGGGTTAGTGTGTGGGGTTCACGCAAAAAGCCAAAGTCGAGCACAGTTAGTGCACGAGCGTGACCGATAATTAGTGCTCCACTCGTAATTTAGACCAGTGTGAGGTCTAGCACATATCAAAAATTTTTGGTTGGTGAAATGTATATATGTCTGAAGGGGTTAATACTTTAGAATTCTGTAAAAATTTCCTAAACATCATGATTATTATACTAAGTCAAATTAACAGTTTTACTGGGCATCCAAGTGTAGAGTTAAAGCGAGAGCATCTATAAACGTAATCTTCTCACGTACAAGTAGTGTAGAGAGCTGACGGTGGTGATTATTGTGTCTGTGAAGACTTAATTTGTGTCATACAAGCCACTGCTGACTCTCTGAGAAGGTGTGGTGTTTGAATGCTGGTTCACAGGCCCTCACAGCATATGTATGTATGCCCCTGAAAAACATGAATAACCTTTTCTAGAAGAATTTTTGCTAATGGGAGTATATTGGGAAAATGCTATCCATGCACTTTTCAACCTTGACCTTTCCATCCCTTTAAGTATGCTCAATAATACTCAATACTATTCTCAGTAAATTATATTGCATTATTGTGGTTTCTATCAATCATCTAATAGCTCTTTGTGTTGTTAAATAAGTGTGGTTGGATATTGCCTACAAAGATATTGCATGGAAAGATAAGAAATGATGATAGTATGGATGTCGTCTATCTTTGAGATATATTTTATTAATGAGTAATACATGACATACTGACACAGTTATTGGATCAAAATGTTCTAAATAGGTTTGTTTATGAAAAAAGGTAGACATTTAAAATCTTTTCTGCTCCCCTGCAAAGGACCTAACCAAAAAGCAGTAGTGGAGGAATAACATTTTTTTTCTTTTTCTGTGCAATTCCTAAATATGGGAAGACAAGTGACTCTTTTAAGCACTTGTTAGGGGAAAAAATATGCACAGACTCGGGCAGTTTATCTGATAAATTGCAAATGTGACATGCAATGCCTAGGTCCAAACCTAGTCCCCTGTCCCAAAACATTTTAAACTCTGGCACAATAAATATTTCTTTTTTTTTCTTACATGGCCATCTGTAAAGTAAAGACTTATTCTCCCCAAAGGGAAAGAGTGGATATCAATTGTACAGACTCCTGCATCTGATGCTTTGAATGCAGAATTGGATTTAGGGTGCGTATGAATCAGAGTAGTTCTTTTATTTCATTTTTATATACTTCTGTTTCAAACTTTTTAAAATGTAATATTCTTTATTATTCTATTTTTTATAGTTGTCACAATATATAATAATAACAAAGAATATGCTGTATATTTTGGAAAATTTTATTCTATTAAAGGGACAGTCTACTCTACACACGGTTGCAAGCACTTTGTTTGGGATTGTTGTGCTGAGGGCACCCCACTCAGTCCTGTGCCACCTCATGCAGGGCAAAAGTGATTACAGTATTCTTGGGAAAATGTATTTATTTGTCAGCCCTAATATGGCCGCCAAACTCCTCCTCCCTCTTTCTTCCTTCTTCTTGTGTGTTTGTTGAAATCGCACCCAGCAGTGTGCGTGAATGGACTGAATAACATTAGGACACTAGGGCAGACACATTGCACATTCGCAAAACTACAGCGCGCGTCATGAATTTTACAAGTGAGAGCCTGATTATTGGATGCTCCTTCACAATAGACACGCCCACGGATTCTCTGGGAGGAGTTTGCTGCCATCCTATAACGGCCAAATTTGGAAAGTATTTTTTCTTTTGCCCTGCATGAGGTGGCACAGGACAGAGTGGGGTGCAGCACAACGATCCCAAACAAGGTGCTTGCAAACGCGTGTAGACTGTCCATTTAAGCTTGGGGAAAATAAGGGCTTGTTTCTATTGAGCTGTAAAAAATGGAGCCGTAACCTACCATCGTTGCTGACAGCTAAAAGTAGTTTATGGCTGCATTTTAGTATCAGGTTTTAATTGAAATGTTATGTTCAGTGTGTGCAGTCGCTCTTTCGTGTATGTGTAAGTTAATTTTGTGTTAACTCTTCCATCCGACACCGGTTTTCTCGAAAATTGTGCCATAACAAGTTAGTTGCTGTGGTAACCTGACCTTTCACTATAAAATTTACATTTAACATCTGTGCTCCTTACTTGTGATTACCTCTAAAGAGAAACAAATACAATGATACACTTATTTATAATGGTGAAGAGAAAAAGAGAGCGCCTCATAGTGCAGATATCTCTAGACAGGTGGGAAGATTTAGTATAAACCAAAAGACAGGTACTCACAAGTGAAGTGGCACTTTTCGTTAAAAAAGTGCATGCAAGCAGGCTGACATTCTCAGCAGTCAGCACGCTGACAAAAGCGATAAGGTGCTGGTCTCTCGGTGTCTTACGATCCCAGGACAAAATTCCCAAACTCTCCTTTGTTGGATGCCGTACTTGGTAAGGTGTTTGTTTGTTTATTCCAGTTGGAATCGGAACCTCTTAAACAGTAAACAGTATGAACTGTTATAGGGCTGAAATATGCGTCTCTTTGCACAAGAAAATAAAATAAAACTCAATCCAGGCTGAGTAACTGGAAAAAAGGGGGTTTTATTTTTGGAGCTGATAACGCGTTTCTCGGCCGTTAGCTCCTGGCCGTTTCATCAGATCAATTACATACATTGTTAACAGGTACATTTAAAAAGGTGTACATATCACCTGATTGGATAGAGCAGAACCAATAAGCATATTGGTAACATTGTTGCAAAGAGACGATTTTGTTAGACATTCTTCTAAGTGGCTGAATGGAATAATTTCTAAAAAATGTAACAAAAATAACTAACTGATTAGATAAAAACATATGTCTATATAAAATATCAAATAGGAAATATTGTTAGAAACATATTAAAATTGTTTAGATAAGTTTATGTCCAAAACTATATATGTATTTTCTCGTAATATAAAAACAGGTTACTCGATTTTTGAGTGGGTTTTTTTTCTTTCTGTCTTAATCGAAAGCGAAAAAAACGGAAAAAATGAAAAAGGCGAAAAAAGCGGAAAAAAAATCTGCAAATAACCCTGATTGTTTTTGTTTGCTGAAAAAGATGTCTGCGCTATTTAAATATATATATTTACTTAACGTATTTGCCGATATCTGTGAGTATATTAAAAACTCAACAAGATAGGTTTATTCTAATTCAATAGGTGCTGGTTTTTTATATTTGTTCCTTAATCCTAGAAGTAAATAGGGACTTAGTGTTTTGTCTTTTGGGGAGTTTTTATGTGAATGCTGAATATAGGCAAGGTTTAATCACGCCTAGAACAAATGATTTTCTACATGTTTATATCTTAGTATGATCTATAGAGAACGGTTATTTGTAATGATGTGATAGAGGATGAAAGTAATTGTATTTGTATATATGATATTAACATCTTTTATGTTCAGTATATGTAATGGACGCCGAAAATGCAAATGAGACAGATGTACTATTAATTAAAGGCAGCTAGATCTAAATTGGAGTTGAGGCCTGCTGGATACAAAGTTTTAAGTTTGTGTATCCAGAAAGTCTCACGTTGTCTGAGTGAGATCATTCTGTTATAGTCTGTGGAGGGGGGGATGAAGTCTATCGGATAAAATTTGAATATAGATGGGTTGCCCCCATGTTTGTGGAGGCAATGTTCAGGTATACTGTGTTTGATAGTGGTCTTTTTACAGTTCTTGCAATTGCGCCAATGTTCCCCCCAGCGTGTCCTAGCTTTCCTGGAGGTGCGACCCACGTATTGTACCCCACAAATGCATTCTAGGACATATATGACATAACTGGAGTTGCAATTGAAAAATCTAGTTATTTCAAAACTTTCTCCTGTTGAGAATGATTTAAAAGTTTTTTTACCTGAAGTAATATATTTACATGTTTGGCATCTCTTCATGCCACATTTATATATTCCCACCTGTTTTAGAAAAAGGTTTGCTTTTTTTGTTTTCGGATTAGAAACTGTATGTTTTACTTTTTTACTGGGGGCCAATTTACTTCTTAATGTGGGCGCTCTGGTATACACAATTCGGGGTTGTTCTGATAATAATGGTTTTAGAATTGGGTCTCTACATACTATGTGCCAGTGTTTGTTCAAAATATGTTGAATTTGTCGATAATTATTATTGTATTGGGTTATGAAAAGAGGATCTGACTGTAGGGTGTTATTGATATTGCTTTTCCCGGATTTCTTCTCTAGAAGGGTGTTTCTATCTAATGATCTAGCTTTGTTTAAACAGTCATCTAGGAGTTTTTTTGGGTATCCTTTGTCAATAAATCTCTCATATATGATGTTACTCTGTTGTTCGAAGGTTTCTAGGTGTGAGCAATTTCGTTTAATCCTTTCGAATTGGCTATAAGGAATATTTGCTAGCCATTTTTTATGGTGGTTGCTAGTGAAATTGAGATAGCTATTGCTATCCACACTTTTGAAAAAAGTTTTTGAACAAAAAATACCCTCATTATCCCAACTTAAAGATAGATCTAGGAAATCTATTGTTTTTTCATGTATAACTGATGTAAAACTGAGACCCATTTGATTCTCATTGAGCGATGCAACAAAAGCTGTAGCTGATGTTTGATCCCCTCTCCATAGAAAGATAAGATCATCTATATAACGGCCATAGAACACCAGACTCGCCCCCATTGAGGAATTATAGATGTAGTTTTCCTCAAACATGCCCATAAACAAATTGGCAAAACTGGGGGCGAATCTGGTGCCCATGGCCGTTCCCTTGATCTGTAGGAAAAAGGAGTCTTGATACATAAAATAGTTGTGATGAAGAATGTATTCGATACATTCTAAAGTAAATTCTTTCTGTGTATTAGGCATATACTGATTTCTCTCGAGAAAGAGTGAAATGGCTTTTAGACCTAAATGGTGTTTGATGTTGGAATATAGTGCTCCGACATCACAGGAGATCCAAAGAAGGTCTCCTGTGTTAGTATGATATTTCAATTTGTTCAAAAGATCTGTGCTGTCCTTAATGTAGGACGGTAAACCAATAACATATTTTTGTAACAAAAGATCAATATAATAGGATAGATTATAAGTCAGATTATCAATACCTGCGATGATGGGGCGCCCTGGGGGATTTTCTAAATTTTTGTGTATTTTCGGGAGGTGATAGTAGTGTGCTATACTTGGATTCGTTACTTTAAGAAACAGTTTTTCGTCTTTATTGAGGATTTTCTGGTCTATTCCTTTCTGTATTAATCTCTGGTAGCTTTTGAGAAATTGCTCAGTGGGATCTTGTTTAAGAATTCTATAATAATTGGCATCCTTTAGAATTCTATCAGCTTCTTTTAGATAATCAGAAATATTTTCAATAATGATGCCTCCTCCCTTGTCAGCATCACGTATAATGATGTTGGGATTGTTAGATAGGGAGTGGATAGCTTGTTTCTCTTGTAAATTGATATAAATTTTCTTTTTTGCGTTTTTTCGTGTCAACTTCTCAAAATCTTCCAGAACCATACTTTGATAAATCTCTATGTATTGATTAGATCCTAACACAGGTGAGAAGGATGATTTTGTTTTAACACTTGTGTGTATAAAGCCTTCATATAGATGTGTAGCTAGATTGTCTATTGAACTGGTAATGGTGGGTGTATTGTTCTTGCATTCCATGTTGTCTGTAAGTATACATAGTGTATCTGTGTTTTGCAGGTTTTGTTTTTTTAAAGTTTTTGATGTGAAATATTTTTGTAATGAAAGTTTTCTTGTAAATCGGTTAAGATCAACAAAAAGGTTAAACAGTTTATGTGGATTTGGTGGGCAGAAAGATAATCCTTTTTGTAAAACTCTTTTTTCATTGGTTGTGAGTGTATGGGAAGATAGATTAAAGATCCCTTTCTCTAGTTTTTGTAATTTCTTTTTCTTGGAGGTAAGGCCTCTGCCTCTTGAGCCTCGTGATCTATATATAGGGGTCTTTTTCTTGAATTTTGATCTTCTAGGGGAATTCGGCAATGTTGTGGGGCATTCTCTAAAAAAGAAGTTGAAGATGTAGAGTTTGGCCTAATGTTTCTTTCATGAAAAACGTCTTCTTCCGTAACTGAGGTTAAGGGTGCAAACGGTTTGGATGTTGGAAAGAAGATGTTTTTGGATGAAAATCATTTTCTTTTTGTTGTTGTTGATTCCTATGTGTTTCTCTAGGGGTTTGTGGTCTGTAATCATGACTGGTGGAGGGGTTATGATCTCTATGTCTATAATTTGAGTAGTCTTCATAATAAGGATTGTATTGATAAGAATTATGATGTCTATTGTTATAATGATCATAAGAGGGATGTGAGAATCTGTTATATGGTGTGTCATCATTGGTTCGGTTTCTCCTAGGATATGTATTGTAATTGTCGTATAATTGGTTTCTCCTGGGGTGTGTATTGTAATCTGGATTATGATGTCTATTATAAAATCTATTATTGGGAGGAGGAGGATTATTTTTTGTGTAATATTCAGAATGATAATGTCGAGGTGGTTGTTGTTCTTTATTATAATAGTGGTGTGTAGGTTTATGACGGACAGTAGTCCATGTTTCTTTTCGTTCAATATTTTTGTTTTGTGATGTGAAGTTTTTACTGTTTGTATGATTTTTAGGAGTATCAGAAATTGTAGTCTGATTATTAGAATCATGGTCTGAGATGGCAGTTTGTGTGGTATTCTTTTCTTGGCGATTATAATTATATACTTGGTCTTTGATGTAGTCATTATTATCCCTCTCTAATTTTTTCTTTTTGGACCAAACCAGTTCTTCCTGGTATTTGTCTGTACGTTCATACATCTTTTTCAACAAACGATCATAGTCAGGGTTTTCAAGGTGTTTAGAAAGTTCTTTTTGTATTTCTTCTATTTTGTCTCCACATTGGTTAGATAGATCACGTCTATGTTCTATTAATAATTTGATAATCTCAAACGAGCAATCGTTGAGAATGTTATACCATTTTGTCATAAGTTCTGTATTCTCCTTAAAGGAGCAATGTTTAAGGATACGTAAACCTCTCGGTATCTGTTTGAGGTCGAGATATTTCTCTAGTGTGGTTAGATCCCACCAATGCCGGTGTTCTTTTAGTATTTCCTCTTCTAGAATGTGAAAGAGATCTTTCATAGGTTTGTTTAGATCTGAGTCACATTCCACAGAAATAGGGGCAGATTTGTCAGATAAACTGAAAATTGATCTTTTTTTCTCTCTTTCCTCTCTAGACATCATATTGAGAGATCAAGGGAGAAAAAAGAAGAAGTAAATGATAATAATAATATCTAATAGTTATATAAAATAGTTATATAAAAACCGTGTTTTTTTATTTTTATCCTATTGAATGTAAAAAGCAACAATGTAGGCGTGGGTGAAAAAAAGGGCTTTGGTATCTGAATAGAATAGTACTATAATGTTTAAGGCTGCACTTCTATGTGTCTACCGAGACCAAAAATCTAAAGGAAATATATATTATTGAATATAGATAGGGGGCGCCATATAGAAAATTTCTTAGAGAAAAGATATGTTGCTGAGTACTGAAAAAATATATTTGGAAAAAATCTGTGGAAAAAAGTGTGTATCTGTGTGGCAGAATTTTTGTTATAAATAAACAGAAATGTTTCAATGCTAAGGTGGTGTTTGTGTTATGTCTCAGACTGGTAAGTGATTCTGAGGTAGAATATAGTGAAATTGATAATAGTAATGGTAGTGCTTATATAACTTAGTGATGTGATACAATTTATAACATAAAAATCAAGGTAAATGGTCAAGTGAAAAAAACGGTGATTAATAATTATAAACTAATGCAAACCCAAAAGTGTCCATCAGTGATGCCAAAAATAAGATAAAAGTCTTATGAAAGTTCAATCAATCAAACAGGCGAAATCCGTGCGGCGAGGCTGCTTCTCTTAGTGCTGTCGGTGAGTCAGAAATCTAAATGGTGAAGAGAAAAAGAGAGCGCCTCATAGTGCAGATATCTCTAGACAGGTGGGAAGATTTAGTATAAACCAAAAGACAGGTACTCACAAGTGAAGTGGCACTTTTCGTTAAAAAAGTGCATGCAAGCAGGCTGACATTCTCAGCAGTCAGCACGCTGACAAAAGCGATAAGGTGCTGGTCTCTCGGTGTCTTACGATCCCATGACAAAATTCCCAAACTCTCCTTTGTTGGATGCTGTACTTGGTAAGGTGTTTGTTTGTTTATTCCAGTTGGAATCGGAACCTCTTAAACAGTAAACAGTATGAACTGTTATAGGGCTGAAATATGCGTCTCTTTGCACAAGAAAATAAAATAAAACTCAATCCAGGCTGAGTAATTGGAAAAAAGGGGGTTTTATTTTTGGAGCTGATAACGCGTTTCTCGGCCGTTAGCTCCTGGCCGTTTCATCAGATCAATTACATACATTGTTAACAGGTACATTTAAAAAGGTGTACATATCACCTGATTGGATAGAGCAGAACCTATAAGCATATTGGTAACATTGTTGCAAAGAGACGATTTTGTTAGACATTCTTCTAAGTGGCTGAATGGAATAATTTCTAAAAAATGTAACAACAATAACTAACTGATTAGATAAAAACATATGTCTATATAAAATATCAAATAGGAAATATTGTTAAAAACATATTAAAATTGTTTAGATAAGTTTATGTCCAAAAATATATATGTATTTTCTCGTAATATAAAAACAGGTTACTCGATTTTTGAGTGGGTTTTTTTCTTTCTGTCTTAATTGAAAGCGAAAAAAAAACGGAAAAAATGAAAAAGGCGAAAAAAGCGGAAAAAATCTGCAAATAACCCTGATTGTTTTTGTTTGCTGAAAAAGATGTCTGCGCTATTTAAATATATATATTTACTTAACGTATTTGCCGATATCTGTGAGTATATTAAAAACTCAACAAGATAGGTTTATTCTAATTCAATAGGTGCTGGTTTTTTATATTTGTTCCTTAATCCTAGAAGTAAATAGGGACTTAGTGTTTTGTCTTTTGGGGAGTTTTTATGTGAATGCTGAATATACACCATCTTGGATGACGTCACTTGCATTCAAGTTCCAATTTACGACGGGAGCTGTATTGAAGAGGAGCTCCACGCCGGATGTCTTCAAGATGGACCCACTCCACGCCGGATGGATGAAGATAGAAGATGCTGCCTGGATGAAAACTTCGCCGGCTGGATGAAGATGGAAGAGGCCGCCCAGATGAAGACTTCTTGCCGGCTGGATGGATCCTTCCAGCGGGACTTCAAGAACTGTAAGTGGATCGTCGGGGGTTAGTGTTAGGTTTATTTAAGGTTTTTTATTTTATTCAAGGTTTTTATTTAAGGGTCTGGGCAGTCAGGACAATGGGGAGCTTAGGTTATTTTAGATAGGGTTTTTATTTGGGGGGTTGGTTGGTTGGGTGGTAGGTTTTATTGTTGGGGGGTGTTTGTATTTTTTTTTTACAGGTAAAAGGGCTGATTTCTTTGGGGCAATGCCCCACAAAAGGCCCTTTTAAGGGCCATTGGTAGTTTATTGTAGGCTAGGGGTTTTTATTTCTGGGGGACTTTTTTATTTTGATAGGGCTATTAGATTAGGTGTAATTCTTTTTTATTTTTGATAATGTGGTTTGTTTTATTTCGTAATTTAGTGTTTTTTATTTTTGTAACTTAGCGTTTTTTGTGTGGTAATTTAGTAATTTGTAATTAGGTTTAATAGTAGATTTAAATAATTTTAGTAGGGTTAGGTTTTTTTAATATGTAATTTAGTTAATTTAATTGCTAGTTTAATTTAAGTGTAGTATAATAGTTAGGGTAGGTTAATTAATAGTTTATTTTAATTCTACAGCTAAGTCTAAATTTACTTGAAGATAGGGATGCTGTAATTTTAATTTAAAGTTAGCGGGTTGTTAGGTTTAGGGGTTAATAGCTTAATTTAGTTTATGGCGATGTGGGGGGCTGGCGGTTTAGGGGTCCAGGAGCGGCGGGATAGGGGTTAATAACTTTATTTAGTGGCGGCTAGGTCTGGGAGCGGCGGAATAGGGGTTAACAACTTTATTTAGTGGCGGCGGGGTCCGGGAGTGGCGGAATAGGGGTTAATAAATTTTATTTAGGTTGAAGCGATGTCGGGGCGGCAGATTAGGGGTGTTTAGACTCAGGGTTTATATTAGGGTGTTAGGTGTTAACGTAACTTGTTTTCTACCATATAAATCAATGGGATATCTGGCAGCATCGAACATAAGCTTTCGCTGCTTTCAGACTCCCATTGATTCCTATGGCATCCGCAGCCTCCAGGGTGGCGGATTGAAAACCAGGTACGCTGGGCTGGAATAGCCACGATCGTACCTGTTAACTATTTGATAACTTTTAAAAAGTGTCAAATAGGGTCGAATGTGTATTCGGAACATTTGTAATGATGTAAGCATCGATCTGTGTCGGATTGAGACCGGCGGATCGTCTGTTACGTCACAGATTTCAACTTTTGCCGGTCTGTAGGCTTTAATAACTAGGTCGGATCAAGCTCACAACAATTACGCTGCGGAATTCCAGCGTATTTGCGGTTGACGGCTTGAAAAATATCCCCCATACACTGAACACCAGGATCCCTAATGGTTTAAACTCAGAGTTTGATCTCATCAACTTTTGGAATTAATTTCTTATAGTGTTGAAATATGTATTGAATGTACTCTTCTATGTCCTTGATTAATTAATTATATGTCATTATATATATATGTATATATATATATACATATATATATATATATATATATATATATATTCTTAAAAATATCCCCCCCCCCCCCATTTTAGGGTAACTTTTTCTGGATACTTACTTTAAGGAAAAGTTTTGCTTTCTGATTTTTTTATATGTA
The DNA here is from genome assembly GCF_027579735.1 of Bombina bombina. Taxonomy (NCBI): domain Eukaryota; kingdom Metazoa; phylum Chordata; class Amphibia; order Anura; family Bombinatoridae; genus Bombina; species Bombina bombina. Next base: position 537,042,226 of record NC_069499.1, read on the forward strand.
TTCTAGCAAACTAAATAGCCATAAAAATATGTTGTGTTTAATAGTTTTACTTATGTATCAATTCTAGGGATTGATAGATTAATAGAAGTGCAGGCAGCTTGGAGCAGTATATCTCACTAAGTATTTAACATGTTTTAACAGCAAATAATAATGCATACAAAATATGTGATCTTTATGATATATTCACTATATGTATTCATTTGTACAGATACCGTAAATTTGAAACTGTAATCTGTTTGGCAATCAAAACTATGATTTGCATATAGCAGATGTATTTATCACATTAGTCACAATTACTGAATATTGCACACATAAATGGGTTTTTACTTTCTACAGTAAGGAGTTAACTTTTAGTACCTAATTGGTTAATGTGGGAGGGTCCGTGTTTTTAATCGAAACAATCATTTAACATTTTAACCTATTGGGAACTTGGTAATGGGTAGAAGAGTTCCTCAAGATTCTAGGACCAGTAGCTAAGATTACGGCAAAGTGCCGAAACATGTCAGCGTTTGTGGTCTAACCTCTCCCTTACCTTGTACTCAGTGTTTGTACATGCTATTTTAAATTTGACACAGGCACTCCATTAAAAGCTACGTTTTAACTACCTGGTACTCCGGATTTTCGTTGTTCTTTGCATAGAAACAAAACTGTCTGAACATATTTCTACCAAAGCAAATTATGTTGCTCCTGGTTTTAAAATGTATTACATGCTGATAATATTTATATGAGTACAAATGCATCCACTGTTGTTGCATCTCAATCTAATCTAATCTAATCTCCGATCCAATAACAGCACATTATTTAGCTTGCCTCAATACAAAAAAAAAGCAGCTCGATCCTCCTTTTCCTACAGAGCGCCACAATTATGGAATGACCTCCCTCACACTTTAAAAACTTCCCCAAGCCTAAAATCCTTTAAGAGATCCCTCTATACATATCTCAAAACAGAATGCTCCTGTCATGGATAAATATTTCATACCTGCTCTATGTTAAATGTTTGCATATAATGTGTATTTTTATTATTGTTTTTGTATTTTATTGTACCCTATTGTATCAATGCAATGTTTTGTGATCCCAGGACATACTTGAAAACGAGAGAAATCTCAATGTATCCTTCCTGGTAAAATATTTTATAAATAAATAAATAAATAAATAAATAAATAATGTATAAGGCATTCCTGCAGAAAGGAAACATTTTATTGCTGCAGCCAAAGAGAAGGCTATAACTGCTATTCCTTCTTCAAATAAACGTAAAAGGGCTTTACAAAGTTTTCCTAAGTGTAGTGAATTTTGTACTGACCAACAGCATACTGATGTATCTTCTACTGATGGGGGTTCCTCTGATTCAGAGGATCCTACATCAGAGACAGAAATTGACAAATCTTTTTTATTTAAAATTTAACATATTCGCTCTCTTTTGAAGGACGTATTATTTACTTTGGGTATTGAGGAGTCTAAACCTCTTGATGATAAATCTTGTAATCGTTTAAATTCTGTATTTGAGACTACTGTTATTACACCTGAAGTTTTTCCTATTCCAGACGCTATCTGTAATGTGATTTCTTAAAAAATGGTCTGAACCTGGTACTTCTTTTAACCCTTCTTCTAGGTTTAAAAAAAATGTATCATTTGCCTATTGCTAATTTAGAACTTTAGGAAACAGTCCCTAGGGTTGATGGGGCTATTTCCACTCTTGCTAAATGTACTACCATTCCTATGGAAGTAAAATAGAAGGAAGAGAGAGGCGCCTCATATGTAGAATCACCAAATCAAAAAATCCAAAGCTTATGCATTCAAGCCAAATTGGTACTCACATTTAAAATAAGCACCCCAATGTGCTAATGGAAGCAGACTGACATAATATGGTGTGTCAGTACACCCACTCCAGGATATCCCCGCCAGATCCCAGATGTGTCTGTAATGGAGAGTCAAGACAACAAAGGAAACCACATGTGCAGATCAATCAAATAGATGGAACAATGGAGATAATTATGCCAAATGGGTACTCACAATGTCCAATAGCACACCTATGTGCTGGTAGATGCAGACTGAAAATTTTAGGTTAGGGCGTATCGGCTCACCCACTCCAGGTGTTACCAATGATATGGTCCAAAAACAGGATAAATGCACAAACAGCCCAATATTGGAAAATGAGGGGTAAGGTAGAAACCACTATACTTGTGTTATAGTAAAAAACATGTTTATTAGAAGACTGAAAACAAAAATTGAAATTAAAAAATAAAATATTTAAAGAATATAATAACAACAAGTAGTGGTCAAGAGGATAATCCCCTCTAATGCAACGCGTTTCTTGGCACTAAAGGGCCGTTTCCTCAGGTATGTATACACCTTACCTCTATCCTGCTATTTAAACCTTTATGCTACCAATACACAATTGATTAAAGAACAACATCCACAATGGGCATGCCCATAAGACACATGTTATGCATTAAACCAAACATATTATTCTTATACATAAAGCATTTTGTTTAGAATATTCAAATACATCATCATCATCATCATCATCCTGTTAGTTAGTCAAACTTTATGTTGCAACCATATGAAGAGTCACCAGAAACACGGGCCCACAAGCTACTTATGGAGCTTGATAAATGGGCCCCATTGTCTCTAAAACAATATACTATCTCTCTCTTTTCAAGGTAAAAACCTTTTTGGTTCTCAATTGGATTCAATTGTTTCCACTATTACTGGGGGAAAAGGAGTTTTTCTCCCCAAGACAAATAAAATCTAAGGGAAAATTTAAAGCTACTAATCGTTTTCGTTCCTTTCATCAGAATAGAGAACAGAAAACTGCACCCTCCCATAAAGCCTCTGGCTCTAATTGGTGACCACCTCAAAATTGGAATAAATCCAAACCATATAAGAAACCAAATCCGGCCCCTAAACCAGCATAAAGGTGCAACCCCCAATCCAGTTCTTCTGGTGGGGGGGGGGCAGACTAAAACTACTTCAAGAATTTAGGGCAGACTCTGCACAAAATCAGTGGATTCAGAATATTATTTCTCAGGGTTATTGAATTAGATTCAGAATAAGACCTCCCATGGGAATATTCTCTCACACCCATGTTCCAAAACAACCAGTAGAGGCCCAAGCATTTCTGAAATGTGTTTCAGATCTAGAACTTTTGGGGGTAATTGTCTTGGTTGTACAGGAACAGGGGTTGGGTTTTTATTCAAATCGTTCCATTGTCCCAGAGAAGGAAAATTATTTCAGACCAATTTTGGATATGAGACTTTAAATTAGTTTGTAAGAGTCCCAACTTTCAAGATGGTGACTATAAGGATTATTCTGCCCTTTGTTCAGCAAGGTCACTTTATGTCCACAATAGACTTACAGGATGCCTACCTTCACATCCCAATCCACCCAGATCATTATCAATCTTCAACAGCTTCTAATACTTTGTATGGGAAACTAAAATATCATCAGAAGCAGTCAATACACAAAATTGGTTCCCACTGCATATTTAACGGTTTAATGACCTTGCGCAAACCAAATTACAACTAAGATTTTCCTTACAGAAATCTTTTTTTTTAATTATTATTATTATTTTATATATGTAGAGTAAAAGAACTGTAGATGCACCTGTTCTAATTAAAGGGATCATAAAGTCAAAATTTAACTTACAAGGTTTAGATAAAGTAACAAAGGTTGCCACGGGATCAAAGCAGATTTAATGGTAGAAGTAAATTGGAAAGCTTTTTAAAATTGCATGATCTGTCTAAAACACAAAAGTTTAACCCTTTAACAACCAGGTGGCTGTGTGCTTTCGGAGCTCATTGTGGCCTCCCCTCCTGAAATTTTGCTTAATACCTGGTGGTCTAGGGCTCCGACAATGCCCGGGGAATCCAGGGATGCTGGAGCTGGATAGAGGGCTTGTTGTTCAAACCCCTCTATCTCAGCTCCCTTAAGCCCTAGAAACCTCCAAGACCAACAATTTGAAAGGTAATTTCATGCTATTTCAAATGGTTTAAGTATTAGGGGTTTAAGTATAAACATTTAATAAAACATAAAATAAAAGTATGCACCTATTTTAAACACTACATATCCTCTAATCCCTCTAACAGGCCCTCAAAAAGTCCTAGAGACCCCTAAAACCCCTTGTTGTAATGCCCCTAAGCCCTTCTTAAAAATAAAGCCCCTATATAAGTTTTAGTAGCCAGGTGATTACTGCAGTAATAGTGTTCACCTGGCATAAATACATGTGCATTTATTTGCACAAAGGCTCATGGGAGCCCCTGTGTGAAGATCAAAGTTACATAACTATACTGATTAGCCCCTTATTTATGATAACTATACTGATTAGCCCCTTATTTATGTATGGATAACCTCTTCTTTTTACTATAAAGTTTAGAGGTAAAAAGCACACACTATGGTTTATAACTCTGCTATCACACCTTTCGATGCAGGTTTCTTACACGACATGATATATACAAAAAATAAGGGTATAGTTTGAATCTGCTGGGTCTCCTGAAATAAAGATATAGGATATGTGTGGGTTTCTCGCAGAAAAATCACCTATAATAGGGCCTAAATATATGAACAGCATCTAAAAACTGCAAAACAGCTCACATGGGTGCAAATGGCTCAACAATTAAAAGGTTAATTTGGACTTTACTTTCCCTTATTAAAACACCCCTTTATATTTTTGAAGGTAATTTGTAGCCACCTAGATTACAAGTTTTGCGCTAAACAGGGTGCGAAACTGATGCCAAAAAAGTTGCGTTATTTCACTCTCCATAGCGCTGCCATTGCGAGTTACTGAAAAGCCTCCTTGTGTGTGCGATATGGTGGCATTTAGCTCCATACCACACAAAATCCAAGGGCTGCTTTGACGTGCTTGTGCACGCTTTCCCCCATAGACATAAACTAACACCCGAAGTGCGGAATGAAAAATCTCTGTAATGCAACCCCATTGATGTCTATGGGGAAAATAAGTTACGTTTAAACCTAACACCCTAACATAAACCCCAAGTCTTAACACCCCTAATCTGCCGCTCCAGACATCGCCAACACTAATAAAAGTTATTAACCCCTATTCCACCGCTTCCTGACATCGCCGACACTATAATAAAGTTATTAACCCCTATTCCGCCCCTCCCTGACATCCCCGCTACTATAATAAAGTAATTAACCCCTATTATGCCCCTCCCTGACATCGCCGCCACTATAATAATGATTTGAGCAGCCAATAGTATTTCAGAAGCTCTCATCCTATTGGCTTATTTGAATTTGAAGAATGAAATCAGCCAATTGGAATGCAAGGTATGCCATTTTGAAACGGCTACCTTGCATTCAACTTCAGTGTGCTCCACGCCGCCGGGATGAAGATAGAAGACGTCCCTGAGATGGATGAAGGTGTCGCCGCCTGGATGAAGACTTCTCACCGCCTGGATGAAGATGGATGTCTGGACTTCAGGAACCGTGAGTAGATATTCTGGGGTTAGTGTTAGGGTTTCTTTTTCATTTTTTTGGGTGTTTTTTTTTTAGATTAGGTCTTTGGACTTTTGTAAAAGAGCTGAATGCCCTTTTAAGGGCAATGCCCATACAAAGGTTTTTTTTAGAGTTAGGTTTTTTATTTTGGGGGTTGGTTGGGTGGTGGGTTTTACTGTTGGGGGAACTTTTTTTTACAGGTAAAAGAACTGTTTAACTTAGGGCAATGCCCTACAAAAGACCCTTTTAAAGGGACAGTCTACCATAGAATTGTTATTGTTTTAAAAGATAGATAATCCCTTTATTACTCATTCCCCAGTTTTGCACAAACAACACAGATATATTAATACACTTTTTACCTCTGATTACCTTGTATCTAGGAACCTTCTTCCAGCCCCCTGATCACATGACTGTGTCTGTTTATTATCTATTGTCTTAAATTTAGCATTGTGTTGTGCTAGATCTTAAATAACCCCCTGTGCCTGAACACAGTGTTATCTATATGGCTCACATGTACTTTCTGTCTCTTTGTGTTGAAAAGAGATTTAAAAAGCATGTGATAAGAGGCAGCCCTCAAAGGCTTAGAAATTAGAATATGAGCCTACCTATGTTTAGTTTAAACTAAGAATACCAAGAGAAAAAAGCAAATTTGATGATAAAAGTAAATTGGAAAGTTGATTAAAATTAAAAGTCCTATCTGAATAATGAAAGTTTAATTTATACTAGACTGTCCCTTTAAGGGCTATTGGTAGTTTATTGTAGGCTAGGGGGTGTTTTTTGTTTTTATAGGGCTATTAGATTAGGTGTAATTGTTTTTTTTTTATAATTTTGTTTATTATTTTTTGTAATTTTTAGTGTTTATTATTTTTTGTAATGTTAGATTTTTTTTATTTTTTTGCTAGTGTTAGGTGTTTTTAAATTAGTCATTTAGATTTTTTAATTGGTAATATTTTTATTTTATTAGAATAGTTATGTTAAGTTAATTTATAGTTTAATTTTAGGTTTATTTTTATTTATTTAAAAGGACACTGAACCCAAATTTTTTCTTTCATGATTCAGATAGAGCATACAATTTTAAGCAACTTTCTAATTTACTACTATTATCAATATTTCTTCATTCTCTTGCTATCTTTATTTGAAAAAGAAGGCATCTAAGCTAAGGAGCCAGCAAATTTTTGGTTCAGACCATGGACAGCACTTGTTTATTGGTGCTGTCCAATCAGCAAGGACAACCCAGGTTGTTCACCAAAAATGGGCCGTCATCTTAACTTACAATCTTGCTTTTCAAATAAACATACCAAGAGAATAAAGAGAAATTTGATAATAAGAGTAAATTAGAAAGTTGCTTAAAATTGCATGCTCTATCTGAATCACGAAAGAAAAAATATAGGTTCAGTGTCCCTTTAAATATAGTTATATTGTAATTTTAATTTAAAGTTAGGGAGGTGTTAGGTTTAGGGGTTAATAGTTTAATTTAGTGTTTTGCAATGTGGGGGCCGGCGGTTTAGGGGTTAATAGGTTTATTTAGTGGCGGCGATGTGGGATGGCGTAGGTTTACGGGTTAATAGGTTTATTTAGTGTCGGTGATGTGGGAGGCCGGAGGTTTAGGGGTTAATAACTTAATTTAGTGGCAGGGATGTGGAAGGCCGGAGGTTTAGAGGTTAATAACTTTATTATAGTGGCGGCGATGTGGGAGGCTAGAGGTTTAAGGGTTAATAACTTTATTATAGTGGCGGCGATGTCAGGGAGCGGTGGATTAGGGATTAATATATTTAAATAGTGTTGGCAATGTGGGTGGGTGGCAGATTAGTGGTTATTAGGTTTATTTAATAGTCGCGATTTGGGTGGGTGGCAGATTAGTTTTTGTTTTGCAAAATCCATAACTACTGCTCTCAGGTGGCGGTATGGATCGTGTCGGTATAGGCTGTAACGCAAGCATTTTAGCCTAACGCACAACCTGTAATAACAGCACTATGAAAATCCCACACAAAAACGTCATTTTTTAAGTGCGAAATTGATGTTGCGTTACAGGGTAAACTGCTTGCAGTATAGCTATACCGACATGACTCATAATATGCGTTCCTGGCCATTACGCTGGAATGGCCATTTTTTCAGCTTTAAAAGCTGTACCGTAACACTTTTAATCTAGACGATTGTTCTTTTATCAGTACATTTTTTAAAAGGACACCAACATTAAAATTAAACTTTCTTTCAGATAGAGCATGTAGTTTTAAGATACTTTCCATTTTGCTTCTATTATCAAATTGTGCATATTATTTGTGTATACTTTCCGAGGCACCAGCTAGTACTGAGCAAGAGTTTACATTACAGTATATACAAATATGAGTCTGGGATTGGATTATGGCTGTCACGTGATACAAGGGGGAATGAAAAAACTTCTGCTCATTTAAAATTGAGATCAAGTGCTATTGCAGATTATTTTTATTATGTACTTGTTGATTATGTCAATTTCTCTCAACTAACTCCTTATTTGATCCAATATAATCTGGTTTCTGCGATAAATACTTAACAGAAACTGCTCTCATTAAAGTAAGAAAAGATCTGCTATCAGATAAAGCAAAGAGACACTACTACTTACTAATTCTTCTGGATCTATCTGCTTTCGACACTGATGACCATCCTCTCCTCTTAAAATTCTACATTAATTTGGCACAACTCTCTCCTGATTTGCTTCATATCTTTCAAACCGTTCTTTTACAGTTTCCTTTAAGAGCATTTCCTCTGATCGTTTGCTTCTCTCAGTCGGAGTACCGCAAAGGCTATGTCTTGGGTACCTTTCTTTTTTCTCCGAATACCTTCTCCCTTGGAAAACTTATATCATCCTTCAGGTTCCAGTACCACTTATACGCTGATGATACCCAAATCTATCTTTTCTCTCCTGATATCTATCCTTCTTTACTAAACCAGATTACCAACTGTCTCTGCAATTTTCTCTTGGATGTCCTCGCACAACAGTACCTCCAACTCAATCTGTCTAAAACTGAGCTGCTTCTTACTCCCCCCTCTTAAACACATCCATCACTCTACATTCTCTTACAGTCTCTTTCTCTTATAGTTGTAGAATCTATTCTCAACACCGACCTCACTCCATGTCCCCAGGTCCGCTGAACTAGCACTCAATCCACATATACAAGTGCTCACCAAATGCTGCTGTGCACACCTACACAACATTTTCATTGTTCGACCTTTCCTTACTCAACTGCAAAAATAATAAATCATTCCTTCATTTTTTTCACTCATTGAATACTTTGATCTAATTCTAAATAGCATTCCCAAACACCACATCTCCTCCCTCCCATTTATTATAAACGCTTCAGCTAGACTCATCCACCTAAATTGCTGATCTACATTAGCAGCTCTGCTCTGCCAGTCTCTGCACTGGCTACCCATACACTCTAGAATACAAAGTATTATCTATAACCTTTAAAGCACTCAACAGCCTCACTCCCAACTATATTTCCTCTCTCAGCTCCAAATACTTCCTGACCCATCTTCTTAGAGCAACCTTTGACTTACGTCTTTCCACTATTATCCTACATCTCTCTCCAGCCTCCAAGACTTCTCATGCACTTCTCCTGTCCTCTGGAACTCTCTACCCCACTCTATCAGATTTTCCTCAACCTTGTATAGCTTGAGATGCTCTTTGAGAACTCACCTATTCAGAGAGGCTCACCATCTCTCCTCTGTTTTTCACCTTATCCAAAATAAATCTTGAACTGCCTTTACTCACTGCTGCAACTACAATCCAGGTGACAAGCTACACCAACCCGCACATCTCTGCAACCTTAACCTGTAGACTGTAAGCTCTTTGAAGCAGGGCCCTCTACCTCCTGTACTCGATTTGTTTAGTCTGTTATGTGTTTTTTTGTATTGTATCACAAATCCTTGGCAATGTATACCCCTATTTCTGTACCCAGCGCTATGGAATTTTGTGGCGCTATACAAATAAATGATAAAAATAATGTCTATATTCTAAAAAGTAGATTGATCAGTACAGCGTGTTAAAGACTGTACTGAGGAAGTATTAGGCATTTTTTGAGGTAGATATGTGTATATGGGCTGGCGATAGAGATTGGCAGCATCATTGATTGGGTTGATTGCCCTGTGCCTTGGAGTGCCAGCAGTGTAAATCAATCAATGAAAGATGGGATGCAAACAACCCAGACATAAAGGAAAGAGCTTCCTATGAGAAATGGCTTCATAAAATCACTAGAGTCTTCTTTTATCAGTAGAGTATACATACCTGGACAGGCACACAAACAATGTTCTTCCTAAATATACTTTGTAGGGGACATATATCCCATAAACTTTATGGCATAAAGGGACAATATACTAAGACAAGCAGCTGAGAGTTCATTGTATTCGAAGAAAACCCTTTCAAATGGGCTGGGCTCTTTGTCTCACCCGCTCCCAAAGTGAAAGTTGTATTCTTGCTACTGCATCCAAATTAAACAGATTTCCCATAGCCAATGCTGCAGTATTTAAATTTTCAGCATAGATGACAGTTTTAACAGGCAAAAGCAGCTATTTTAAATGACAAACTAAACTTGCTATTTCTAAACACTTTTATACACTGGATCATTCTGAACATAGTAAAAGAGAAACTTAAACAGTACATTGTCCCCTTTATTGTGAGCAAAGAAGCTCCACTTCACACTTTGCATTTCTAACCTACTCATTAGCTAGGAAATAGAAATGTGTATTTTATTTTACATTTTGTTGTAAAGCTTTTTTTTTTATTATTACTTTTTATTACATGCAGAGAGTGCTACTAAAACATTTGGAAAGGATTCCCTGCTACGCAATATGTATACTCTAGACATTATTTATAGATATAAGAAAGTGGAAATGATTCTAAAAATATTGATTTTCAGATGCTTGGGAAAACCATTCCATTTAATAGTTCTCTTTAAAATAATCATGCGTTTCAAGGACAGTACATCCTTCCAAACAGTAGCAATAAAGAAACTGAATTAATTCATTAATTAACTGATTAATTAACCTAAACCACAGTTTAAAAATGTCAATAAAAAATGCAAGTAGCCGCTAAAAAGCTTTAAAATCAATGTTGTCATTAAGGTCAATAGAGCATCTAATATGCATATTGCAAGATTTCTGTAAGACAAATTTGCCACTGATAACCCTCCTACACATCAGCTCATACTCAAGAACCCAAGTATTCCATTTTTTTTTAAATGAGCTTTAATGACAATTGTACAGAACAACAAAATAATAACACAAACAGCACAATAAATAAATACATTGAACAAAAAGATGTGTATTCAATGGCATTTTATATTGATGGGAACATAACAAGAGTTCAGTTCTTATAATAGTCAAATTCCACAACTCCAGGTTCTCCTGAGCAGTAGATTATATTATTATTTGCATTGAAGGTATATAGGGTTTGTTCCCATTGTGTGCCTAATTGTTTTTATTTATTTAATTTTCAAACATAAAGTCAAACCTAATGAAACGTTTTGAGAATATAATAACAATCTGGAAGTGTTTGATTTCTAGTTAATGAAACAACATGTTGAATGATTGTAGATAATTTAAATCAGTTTCCACCTGACCTGTTGGGAAATGGGAGGAGAGAGAAAAGGAGGGGGTGAATAGGGATGAAGGAGCAAAGGTGAGGGGAGGATGGAAAATATATGTACCTGTGTTGTAGGGAATAGGGAGTGTCATAACCATATGTGGTGATAGGTTCACCATTTGGGTGGAATAAGGGTTTACAGGATTTGTATATCTTAAACAGGGAGTGTATTCATTTTTCATTATCATTTATTTGTATAGCGCTACCAACTTCCGTAGTGCTGGGTACAGAGATAGGGGTACCCAATGAAAGATTTGTGATAATGTACAAATACATAACAGACTAAACAAAACTAGTTTAGTACTTTCAGTTATTATTAAGGCATTGGGGATTCTCACATTTTCAGCGTGTATTTGTGTACCTCTGTTTTGCCATTACGCAGACAAGTCAACCTTAGCTGGAACCTCAGAAGAACTCCAAAGTAAGTATTTTTTCCCCCTTAGATTTGGCAAACCATGAAAAAGTAGGATGCTCCTCTCTTAGTATATCAAGCCATAAACATCACCACCGGATATGGAGCATAATGTGCCCTTGTCCCCACAGCCTCTTCAGCATTTGCCATCTGTAAAATTGTATATGCGTAATATATATATACATATATATATATATATATATATATATATATATATAAAAGAGGAGGTTTAGTGCATAAAGCGTTGTGAGCCTTTATTGTAAATAATACACACAGTACAGCAATAAATATTCACAGAATCCTCACGTGGGTCATCCCATCCAACAACAAAATGTGACTGCACTCTATGTGATAGTTCACTGTTTTGGAAAATCTACATGCGCAATCAATCAAAACTGTACTTCTGATGAAGCGCATGCTGCGCAGGTGTTGTCTGACTGTCTACCTATCTTTGTTTGGAACTCTCAAATAAATTGAGCTATTCCTAGCTTTTTGACTTGAAATTGTGTCTGCTGTTCCTTTGGATCTTAAGAAAGTTTATGCAGTTGGGAACTCCACTTTTTTGGAAAAATGCCAAAAGAGAAGCGCTACAATAAATGTTGCTTAAGGTGGTGTCCACGATGTGTATCAACGTTTGTATAATTTGTTTTTCACCAACACACGTAATTTTTAATTTTTAATTTTTGATTTCGATTTTCACATTTTTTGATTTTTGTTTTTGCCATTTTTTGCATCCACATATATTTTGGACCACTGTTGGATATATATTTTTGAGATATTTTTGGATAATTTGGATTTCACCCACCGCACACAGTTTCACCACTATTACCACTATTATTACATTTTGGGTTTCTATTACTTTGGGACATTTATCTGGACATTGCCTATACCCTTAATTGGCCAATTCTGCCAGGAACATATTTCTTCTGGAATCGCATTAACTAAACTTCTCGTACCTTTTATTTTAGATGATATGCACTAAATTGTTAAATTATTTTACATTATTTTATATCATTTAATTGTATTGCCTCATAAGTAATTCCAAGATATTAGATATCATATTTGTATTTCCAAGCCAAGAGATATTGTATTTTAATGCATTTTTTATATTGTATTTTTTATTGTATTTTTTTATATTGGATTGTAACTTTTAACCACTGTATATCCATTCATTGTAATTTTTAGAAGATGTTCATTAAATAACTTTTATATACTGCACAATATATATATATGTATTGTCTTATCAAATTATACAAACGTTAATACACATCGTGGACACCACCTTAAGCAACATTTATTGTAGCGCTTCTCTTTTGGCATTTTTTCTGATTCCTCCTTGAGATCCGGTTGGTAGACCTCGCACTTTTGAGAAGGAGCTTGTGTGGTTTTTATTTTCTGGTGCTTTCTGATAACATTTTTTGTCAACTCCGCTTTTTTGCACTTTTTAAAGCCTTAAGCCCTGCTCCATTCTGATTGGTGTTGCCAGCTATCACAGCTTTGCTAATCCCCGCTACTGGAGCCTATCGTAGGCAAAGAGACGTACATACGTCATATCAGGGAGTCTAGGAGTGAGGAGACAAACCCACTCTGACGGAAGGATTTCGACTTTGCCTGAGGACATTTCCTGCAGCCGTGACTGGAGGGCTTCATCACCAGACCAGGATCGCCTACGGAGGTTGTCAAATATAAGCAGGTCATATCAGATGAGGAAGTGGAGTTACAAGTGACTATACTTTACTGTGCCATTATGGCATTTGGGCACAGACGCTGGGGAACTGAGACAAGCATTGTGCCCCTATTAATTGGGACTAGACATCATTACCTAAGACTTGCTGCTTGATACACTACAGGCATTGTCTTGTCCCAGTTAACTTGGACTATTACTTGCAGCAATTGTTATCACAGAGTGGTTATGACTTATATACCATTACTGTTCATCTTGTATATATTTTTTTGGGGGGGGTCTACTCAGATATTGTCCATTGCATGATATTTGTGAATATTATAATATATATATATATATATAATTTAAAAAATCAAAAGGCGGCACTCACAGGACTTTCATACTATAAGAAACACAGAAGTATATGTTACATTGCTTCCGTTATGACATGCTGTTAAAATATAAACAAAGTTGATCATATATATGCCTATATAATATATACATGATCAGAAAATCATGATATGATCCAATGTGCATTAAAACAGTGAAAATAAAACTACATATTCATTAAACCTTCCAAATTCTCTGGAACAACAGATATACGTCATTACATAAATGTATTAGATTTTTATGTATAAAGATATACCACCTTGAAGCACAACTTGTTTAATAAATTATTCCAACGTCATCCGGCTACCAAGTATTGAGTGACAGGTATTGATAGGGGATAAAAACAACATCTCACAGGGAACAGCAGAGAGGACCCTCTATATTCCCAGGGGATTGCAGAGATGAACCACCTAATGATATCTAGTTGTTGAATACTTCTCAAGTATATCACCCTCAAAAAAATAACCTTTGATAATATCCTTGTAAATTCCAGCAGAATATCCACAATACAAACATTTAACATCATAGGGTTCAGTCCATTAGTAGTAAAAGTATTTAACCTGGAAATCCATTGTGCTTCCTTCTTCAATAGCAATTTAGTGTGATCCTTTCCTCTAGATGGTTTGGGTACATAAGGTACATGATCAATTATAATGGTTTTAAGTGATGCAATGGAATGACAGTTTCTGCACAATAGCTTGACACAGGTTGGGCCAAATTTGCAGCCTTCAGGGCTTACCTAATGGCTGTCCTGTGATTGACCATCCCATTCTGAGAGTACTCATGGTTTTGTCAATGTAATATAATGAACATGGACAGATGATTATGTCAGTATATTTATGGAAATCTTAGTAGTGCTCTCCAAATAATATATCAGCTTATGGCAGGGTTATAACACAATACAAATAATAATTAACCTTAAAAATAGAAACCCTTAACCAACATGCATATACTAGAAACCATACAATTAATATAAATACCTGAACTCTTTTATTTACTTAATATCCATGAACATTTTTGAAATATATTTGCAATACCAGAATATGATACAATATTATATGCGCTTGAAAGCTATTTAAATATGCTATGCAAAGTTTATACACGCTTATCTTTAAAACCAGCCTTATTTACAAATCTGTTAACATTCAAGCAACAGTGTTTATAATCAATAGGATAATATATATATTCTGCTATTTAACTGTAATTTATCCTAATACAATATTGATTTAAAACATCAGAACTTTCACAGATAGGTTACTTAATCTACCAGATACAAATTTAAACAATAATACAATATACACTTCTGAATTATTATTATATATTTGCATAGATAAACAATTTAAGATTGGGATTAGTTTAACAATACATAGGCTATGAAATGCTATCTTGGAATACCAACTATTTTTTTTTAAATCTGCTTATTATAATTTAACTGTAGTGACTATGCATATAACTTATCTTACCAATAATCTTGAATACGTTACCAAATAAACCAGACGATATCCAGTTTCCAATGTTTCTCAACAGATCCAATTTCCCCTCAGAATACCAAAAAGTATAATTTGCAGTCAATGAGTAGAATAGATCAGCTTTGCTTTGAGTATATGGTATTTCACGCCAGCATCCAATTACCAGTCAGCTCAGCCAAAATCTGTCTCTCTCTATGTTGCAATCATTTTATATGGATTCTCCTCACTGGTGAAATTGGAAACGCCCCAAAACGGAAACCTTGTCTCGGATTGGCCCTCGTGCTTGTCCCTGGTCCGCCCCTAGAATTGAAGCATGTTTACCATGGCAACGCATCTCTTGAACAGTTAAATTCCCTTAACTGACCTACTGGTATTAGCCCTTAGGTGGCAGCAGATATCCAGACAAAACAATTTCACCTTTAAAATTTCTAAGCATTTTTAAGCAAGTTAATTATTCTCATAAAATGGTTATTTAATCAGATTACACTCTCTGCATTAATCATATATAACCCCAATTACAGATGGGTAGTATTAGATTTTTTTTTCTGATACCAAATATGTTATATTATTAACATTTTATTATATTAAGGCAATTTAATACTGCTAATTATTAGCTTAAAATGCATTATAATTTTATCAGTATCCTGGCATTTCTATACAAATAACAGCCTATTTTTATATTTCCAATAGTTCTGTCTGCATTGTGTTCTAATATGAATACATCATATTTTATGTTTCTAATAAGCCCTGGATGTATGAACCTTCTTCATGCAGATCTGAAATTATATGCCTGAAAAATACAAACAATATAGAGGTTATTAAACATTTTAGACTGACTAAATAGTTATCTCCCAAGCTTAGCAAAAACCCATGTAATAATAGAGAATTAGACAATTTCCCAAATTTCTATATTTAATACATTCTGGGGCATGCATTCAGGGATGATTATTTGCTGTATGTTCAGTTCAATTTCAGAGTCACACCTTAAAATGTGTCTTTGAGACTCCAGCAGTCTAATTTCCATCTTATCAAGCTTCAAAAAGGGAGATTTAAGACACACCATCTATTACTCAACACATGGGGTCATTTTGCACCTAAATGTAATGCTGAAATTCTCACAAGATTTGTCACCTGAGTTAGATCCTTAGGTACATTGGGAAGGGTAAATAGATTTTATCTCACATTCCCAAGCAATCACACATATGGTTTCTGAAACTGTGGTTACATTTGAATTAAACCAAATGCTCTATTGTTCTCACTTTAGCTAGGAATGACTCGTTTAAAGTAATCTTTATGAGTTTCCTGTGTAATTGAAAGAGTGGGGGAGAATTGAACATGTTTGAAGTCAGTTTGTCTGACAGAATGAATCATTTCCACTGATCAGTTAGATCTGAAAGAATATAATTGTATTGTATAGCCTTAAATATATGATTAAAATATATATATTTATTAACCATACATATACCTTGACAATAACATAAACTATATGTTGCGCTGCTCTAGCCATTGCTAGAGACGCGGCGCAACCTGTCTGCTCGTTGCCTAGGGGGGAGTCGGCTCCTTTCTGTGTGCGGCGGTGACGTCATTGCCACATGCTTTCTCCCTTAGAAGCCGGTTAGGATCTCCTGTGGCGCGAATCCTGTGCCTATGTAAGTAACTTCAGTCCTACCTATCACTGTCCAAATATAGGTGTTACTTACTGTTTTCCTGGGTTGTGCTTATTTGTATTTTGGACTGTAATATTGTTGCTGAACCTTGCCTGTCTGACCACTCTGCCTGTTTAACCCTTAAACTGCTGGATTGATTTACTGCTGCTGAACCTTGCTTGTCTGGCCACTCTGCCTGTTTAACCCTTAACTGCTGGATTGATTTACTGTTGCCAAACCCTACATGCCTGATCATCCTAGTGGTTTACCTCTGGACTGCCTTACTGTTGCCGATCCCTGCCTGCCTGACCATCCTAGTGGTTTACCCCTGAACTACCTTTCTATGGTTTCCTGTCTGTTGCCGCCAAGGACTGTCCTGCCTGTGGTAAGTGCCACTTATCTCATTTTGCAAACCTTCTCTGCTCTGGGATATTCCCTATCATTCCAGCTCGACGCCGGGATAACAAGACGACTACTGGCTGAGTTTGGTCTGATAGAGGAGTATCCCACAAGCATTTTACTATATGAGTAATATTAGAGTATAACGAGAATCTGATGTTATATTTCTTATTCCTGTGCGGATGTTTTTGTTGCTAACACCACATTACAGTGCAGCTTAAGTACTTGAAACATCCTTTATTTTTCTGCTTTCACACCTATGAGGAGGTAGATTTGTTTGCTTAATTATTCACTGTATATATGAAATTGTTCTGAAGAAGAGGACATAGTATCCTCAAAACATCAATAAATATTTAATGTAATTCCATAAAAGTCCTGCGAGTGCTGCCTTTTGATTATTATACAGATACAAGCTAGCACCCAGGTAGAGGGTGGATTCCCTACTACTATACTATATTTAAATACTACGAACTGGAAACTCTGTGACAGTGTGTCACAGATAACCTATAGGAGGCGCTTACTTAACAGGTGGTATAGGTGGTCCTAGTGTAAATATATAAAAAAAACCCATATAAAATTAATAAAAACAAAACTAAAATGCAGAGTTAATATAGAATTAATACATAAATTGTTGGAATCAAATATGAACTTAATTAAAAGAATTATTATGATTGGTAAATACAAAAAGAAAGATAAAAATGTATATATGTAAATATACACACGTTACACTGGAAGGTGTCCAATATAAGCGGTGCAAATATAAAGTCCCAACATAAGTCCGTCTGAGAAAGGAGAAAATGGAGAAGGCAGCTCTCGGTCTTCACAGATATACAAGCCTGAGGAAACGGGGTTACCCCCGAGAAACGCGTCGCTTTACTTCTCTATATACCATAAGAGATTTGATTTTAACACACCAGCTGTAATGTGCTACATTACTGGCTATTTTATTCTGTATAATAAATGCTAGTTTTATGATTCACGAAGTCTGGTGTGTGTATCAATCTCTTCCAAGTAACCCAAAGGCTGTTTAGCCTTTCTCCCTTGTTCCAACCTATAGGAAACTATCCAGGCAAGGACTGCCTTGCAGGATATTCACTTCTCCAGGACATCACGACGGGGATTCGTATACACAGCCAGCTGGTTTGCTGTTTAGAATACCAGCCTGCCTCTAACAGGCACAAGAGAGTGCCTTCACGTTTGTGAGTATCCTGTATCTTGTCCAGATTCACGTTTTGGTATCCATTGATCTACACATGTGGCGCCTCTGTTTCTGTTTTTTACAGTTGTCCATATACTAAATTTAACCCCTAATCTGCCGACCCGGACATCAACGCCACTATAGTAAATATATTAATCCCTAAACCGCCGCACTCCCACCTCATAAACATTAGTTACACCAACCTAAATTTATTAACCCTTAATCTGCCGCCCCCAACGTCGCAGCCACTATACTAAAGTTATTAACCCCTAAATTTAAGTCTAACACTAACCGTAACCCCCTAACTTAAATATAATTTAAATAAATCTGAATAAAATTCCTATAATTAACTAAATAATTCCTATTTAAAACTAAATACTTACCTATAAAATAAACCCTAAGCTAGCTACAATATAACTAATAGTTACATTGTATCTAGCTTAGGGTTTAATTTTATTTTAGAGGCAAGTTTGTATTTATTTTAACTAGGTAGAATAGTTACTAAATAGTTATTAACTATTTAATAAACTACCTAGTTAAAATAAATACAAAAGTACCTGTAAAATAAAACCTAACCTAAGTTACAATTACACCTAATACTACACTATTATTAAATTAATTCCCTAAACTAAATACAATTAAATAAAATTAGCTAAAGTACAAAAAACAAACAAACACTAAATTACAGAAAATAATAAACAAATTACAAGATTTTTAAACTAATTACACCTAATCTAATCCCCCTAACAAAATAAAAAAGCCCCCCCCAAATAAAAAAAGCCCTATCCTACTCTAAATTATAAATAGCCCTTAAAAACCCACCACCCACACAACCAACCCCACTCTAAAACCCACCCAATACCCCCTTAAAAAACTAACACTAACCCCTTGAAGATCACCTTATCGGGAGAAGTCTTCACCCAACCGGGCCGAAGTCCTCAACATATCTGGCAGAAGTGGTCTTCCAGACAGGCAGAAGTGAGGACTTCGGCCCAGTTGGGTGAAAACTTCTCCCGGTAAGGTGATCTTCAAGGGGTTAGTGTTTTTTTAAGGGGGTATTGGGTGGGTTTTATAGTAGGGTTGGTTGTGTGGGTGGTGGGTTTTAATGTTGGGGGTGGATTTGTAATTTTTTTTACAGGTAAAAGAGCTGATTACTTTGGGGCAATGCCCCGCAAAAGGCCCTTTTAAGGGCTATTTGTAATTTAGTGTAGGGTAGAACTTTTTTTTATTTTGGGGGGGCTTTTTTATTTGTTAGGGGGATTAGATTAGGTGTAATTAGTTTAAAAACCTTGTAATTTGTTTATTACTTTCTGCAATTTAGTGGGGTTTTTTTGTTCTTTAGCTAATTTTATTTAATTGTATTTAATTGTATTTAGTTTAGGGAATTAATTTAATTATAGTGTAGTGTTAGGTGTAATTGTAACTTAGGTTAGGTTTAATTTTACAGGTACTTTTGTATTTATTTTAACTAGGTAGTTTATTAAATAGTTAATAACTATTTAGTAACTATTCTACCTAGTTAAAATAAATACAAACTTGCCTGTAAAATAAAAATAAACCCTAAACTAGATACAATGTAATTATTAGTTATATTGTAGCTAGCTTAGGGTTTATTTTATAGGTAAGTATTTAGTTTTAAATAGGAATAATTTAGTTAATGATAGTAATTTTATTTATATTTATTTAAATTATATTTAAGTTAGGGGGTGTTAGGATTACGGTTAGGGTTAGACTTAGGTTTAGGGGATAATAAATTTAGAATAGTGGCGGCGACGTTGGGGGCGGCAGATTAGGGGTTAATAAATGTAGGTAGGTGGCGGCGCTGTTAGGGATGGCAGATTAGGGGTTAATAATCTTTAACTAATGTTTGCGATGCGGGAGTGCAGCGGTTTAGGGATTAATATGTTTATTATAATGGTGTCGACGTTTGGGGCGGCAGATTAGGGGTTAAGAAGTGTAGGTAGGTAAACATTTAAAGCATCTAAATCAGTGGTCTCGCCACCGGCCCCAGGGCTTAATGCTGCCTTCATGCTAGTTTTATCTGGCCCTTCCTTGTTTAATAGGTAAACAATTAATGTGGGATGTCAGTTTATTTTTTTTTAGGATTCTAAGAGATGTAACTAGTTGATGTTCTATATAGAAGCTTGAGAAAGGGCTGATTGTTGGCCTGAAACGTTGTTTTTTGTATCCCACATTGCACAATAAAAAATGTCTTTTGCACCAGCTGGAACATTTGTATTTTTCTATATTGACATTGGGCATGGTAAGCCTGTTCCGTGCTGTGCGATGAGTGCTGTGCTTCACGTTACATTGTTTCTATATAGGCACTCACCGGAAACAGCAATTATGAAGCAGCGGTCTTAAGACAGCTGCTCCTGCTCCATAACTGGTCCGCCTGCTCTGAGGCTGCGGACATCAATCCGCCCGATCCTAAACGATCAGGCTGATTGACACCCCTTGCTAGCGGCTGCAAATCTGCAGGCGGCCGCATTGCACAAGCAGTTCACAAGAACTGCTTGTGTAATGATAAATGCCGACAGCGTATGCTGTCGGCATTCATCGATGTCTGTCAGAAATGATCCGCTGAGCGGATGATGTCGGACAGACTCATGATAAATCGGCCCCTATGTATCTTCTCAATAGATGCAGAGGCTTTTCTTCATTGTAGCAGATTGCAGTAAGCGCTAGGACTATATCTGCTGTGTATATTTATTCCAAAACAATAGCTCATGTGTATATTGTTTCTCCTGGTGAGTGACTGAGCTGTTCAGTTCTTTGCTTTGTGTCCTCATGGGATGTATAAGTAGATAGTGAAGCCTCTCAGCTGCGCTGTAGTTTGAAATAAATCTGCTGTCAGAGGAATAACCAGGATTTCAATTGCATCATTGTATTTGTTTTTTACTATAGCAAAATAACATGGATGGTTTTGTTCTACCTCATGTAAAAAATAATTTTCTTCTGTGAAACACAAATGCTGAAGTAGCAAAAATCCACACAATAAACATTTAATCAATTATACGGTAATGTAGCAATAATAGATCCGCTTATTAGTGATTCACTGAACAAACAAAAAATCAATTTTGCATTGGATTCTTTATTTATGTTTTATTTACAGAATGCAGTGCATTCATTCGTTGTGTTTTTTTAAGTTAAGACTTTCAAATTTTATTTTCTCTGGATTTATATAAAAAATGTGGCTGAGGATTGGCAAGAATTTTATGGCACTTTTCATACTCAATGAAATACAGAAATTAAACTGTAATAATATTGAGGAGGAGGAGAGGTCATTAACATTGACAAATAAAAAAACTTACCAACCCAACATAAACGATTGATAGAGAAAAGATGACTGAATATAACCTGCAACCCGGAGAACTTATCCCATATTCTGTCAAGTAAACAAAAATGTTCTTGCTTCTGATTAACATCAATTATCTCCATACATATCCTACAAATAAAATAATTTCCTTGTCTATGCGAAAACTGTCCTCCAACCCCATCTGTTGGGATAAAGGTGATGCAAGATACAGGTATAAGCCAAAAAAAAAAGTGTCAGAGAAAACGGCAGGTCAGGGCACATGTTGGCTGCAGCAGCCCACCCTTGAACAATATTGTGGTGTCAAAACAGCAGTCGAATAAGGTGACACAGCTTCTTGGTCCGCTTATCTCTGTGGGAGGTGCTTCCTGGTCTATGACTGAAAGAGAGACCTTTAAGAAGCTAATAGGGGCCCTAGCCCTACAACACCACCTGTCATCTCAAAGCACCTTATGGCAGTTCTTCTTGGTGAGCAGGGAAGCAGCACTGCCACAGAAATCAGTAGAACCACAACACAACACTGGCATCAACCTCTAGTGGTAGCAGTACAAGCCTGGACGGAGTTCAAGCTTCAACATCCTCTGTCAGAAAAAGCAGCAGGTCAGGGCACATGTTGGCAGCAGCAACCCACCCTTCGAACAATATTGTGGTTTCCAAACAGCATTCCAATAAGGTGACACGGGTTCTTGGACAGCTTATTTCTGTGGGAGGTGCAGGTGCTTCCTTTTTTATGACTGAAGGAAAGCCCTTCAAGAAGCTTATAGGGGCCCTAGCCCTACAACACCACCTGTTATCTAAAAAGCACTTTTAGCAGAAAAGTGATACCTTCACTTTACCATTCCTGCGTGACACTGCCTAAAGAAGAGCTGTCAAAGGCTGCTGGGCAGGGCCGGATTGGGAAACCAGACCAGCCCTGGAAATGTTAGAAGACCAGCCCCCTCGGCCCCAGCACCACCCCCCCTCCCAGCCCCAGATGGAGCCGGCAGCCTGTGTTTATCTACAAGCAAGATCCTCCCCCAAAGAGAAAAAGGAACAAGCTGTAGACCACACAATGAGAAGAAGGGTTGGCCATTGTTCCAGGGGGGCAAATGCCCTCTAGGTTGTTTCCATATTATGTATATATATATATATATTTATAAATATATATATATATACAGTATATATATACACACACAAGTAGAGAAGGGTATGTCTGGGATCTAAGTGTTGTTAAATCAATCAAGCTTTATAAGCCTATATGCCCCAACAGCTATTTTGCCCATAGACCTCTGAGTATACAGTCCAATTAGTGCATTATATGCAAAATTGTCCCTTAAGGAGAAGAGTTAGTCCCGAAGGTCAGACAGTCAGATTGTGGGAATATCCGCAAACTATAGTAACCACAATTAGTGATGTAGTAGTCATCAGATATATTGAATACAGATATGCTGATTGCTGAATACCAATTATTCCCCGGCACTACCAATGAGGATCAAAGTACCACCTTCTGTACTGCTCTATACAGCTGAACCGCTATGCGGTCAGATCCACTCACCGGTCCCGGTGCCCCTTTCCAACGCTGTCTTTATCAGATGCAACTTCAGGGTTGTTCTGCGTTGGGGGCAGGGTAGCCTTATCCAAAAAATTGAAAGCTTTTCCTCTACAATTCTGGTAAAGTTATTAGATATACAAATTATTGGATTATTTTTAATATCCTTTTTAAATATCTCAATACATTTTGGATGTTTTTAAATTGCAAGAATACCTCTGCTGCCCGTTTTTTTGTATATCTAATAACTTTACCAGAATTGCAGAGGAAAGCTTTCAATGTTTTGGATATCACTACCCTGCCCCATCACAGTATGCTACAGCATTTTGCAGCTTAGACCAGGTGTGTTACAGAGGATTTCATCTCAAGCTACAGCTGACAGCACCAATCTTGCATTCGATTGGACGAGCAGGTCACGTGTTTTTGCATTCAATATATCTGATGACTACTACATCACTAATTGTGGTTACTATAGTTTGCGGATATTCCCACAATCTGACTGTCTGACCTTTTGGGACTAACTCTTCTCCTTAAGGGACAATTTTGCATATAATGCACTAATTGGACTCAGAGGTCTATGGGCAAAATAGCTGTTGGGGCATATAGGCTTATAAAGCTTGATTGATTTAACTACACTTAGATCCCAGACATACCCTTCTCTACTTGTGTATTTTTTGTGCATTCTGGTTGCACATTTCATATTGTCTGGTTTTCTTTTGATCTAAGAGCGATATATAATATAGAAGGTACCACAATTAATAACTACTACTCTCTGATGCCTGTCACGGACAGAGAATGTATAGACATTGAGCAAATATTCACTACGAATGTATCTGACTACAGTTTGAACAGTCTATTTGAGGAAATGGAAAAATTGCTTACTAAAGAACTGAAATTGCAATATGATGTATGGACATTCGAAAGATATGTCAAATTGAATATCATCCCACGGGGATTAAGACTGAATAAATTTCCAACTTTTGAAGTTTCAGATGAGGATTTCATTACCTCTTGGAATGACATTTTGACAGAATGTTCTTTACGCTTAATGTTATTATTGATTACATGTAAGAATCATCAATTGACCTCACTAAGAGAAGAGATAGGTAAAATACAGATTGAAATAAAAAAAACCACTCTAAATATATCAGGGATCAGGGAGATTATGATACCAAGAGTATTTATGTCTGGAATAAAACAAACTGGACAAATATAAGAAGAGCCCATAATAGGGGTAGATCAAGAAGCAGGAATAGGAGGAATAATAGGAACAGCAGATCCTCTAGTAACAACCAAGCTCAGTCCTCTAACAGTGATATAGGTATTAAAGCCATGGAGGACAATGGCAATGCTAGTAACTTCTCTCACTCAGATTCTGTACAATTGTCACAAGGAGGGATTCTTAAATCCAATACCTATAATAAAAAATAATAAAAAAAATGTGAATTTTGAGATGCCTACTACCCAGGCATCTATACAAGTGGGGGAGCAGATAGTTAGACTCAAAGAGCCTGTACAGCAGACTAATATATTGAATAGAGGTTCTAAATATGTACCGAGTATCACTAAAGATATGGCACACACGGCTAGCCAAGAAAAGATAGAATTTGAACAGGTTTTTCAGGTGGCTGCTAAAAAAACAGGTTTAGAACACAAGAAGAGGGACAGATACCCCCTAAGAGGGAACAAAACCAACACAAAATATCAATGCAATTAACTTTTCTACCAGTGTTTTGACTGACAAACAGATTAAGTTGCTTAGTTTGGGTATCAATTTTGCTCCAACTAACCACTTTAATTTTTTTGAAACCATGCTGGATTTAAACAAATTAATACACACTTTAACACTCCAAAAGGCAAAGAAATGCACTATCTGATTTAAAGAAAATGGATGGGATAGTAGTACGCAATGCAGAAAAGGGCGGGGCGGTCGTAGTACTTGATAAGGCAGACTATATTAAAGAGGCCTTATGCCAATTGCAAGATACCAATAACTATGTACCCCTCCCAGCAGATCCAACTAAAATATATCAGACAGTGCTTAGGACACTTTTGGATGATGGTTTGGAGGATGGGCACATTAATCTGTCCACACAGGATTATTTGTTTGCTGAACACCCTGTGGTACCCATCTTCCACCATCTTCCGAAAGTACATAAGACTCTTTCCAATGTACAGGGCCGCCCCATAGTGAGCGGCATTGGCTCTCTCTCAGAGTGCCTCTCTGAATGGCTGGACGCCATACTTAATCTCATAGTCACTAAGCTTTTTAGCTACTTGAGAGACACCAAGCATGTATTGAATTTAATGGAGAAACAGAGATGGGTGGAGGGCTGCTATGAATGGTTGACCATAGATGTTGCGGCCCTCTACTCATCCCTACTGCATGCAGAAGGACTTAAGGCTATGGAGTATTTCCTTGACACCTATACTGATTTTACCAAGGAACTTAAAACTTTTGTGCTTAGGGTTGCTAAATATCTTCTGACCCATAATTACTTTTCCTTTGACAATCAGTTTTATCTCCAGAATTGTGGGACAGCTATGGGGGCCAAATTTGCCCCCTCCTATGCCAACCTTTTCATGGGTTGGTGGGAGCTGTCCAACATTTTTGGAGATAACAACACATACAAGGGATGTATCGTATTTTACCGACGATACATTGATGATCTGTTGCTAATTTGGCAGGTATCTAAAGGGAATTTGGATAACTTTGTGTGTCAGATCAATCACAATGAGTTGGCCTGAAATTTACGTATAAACATCATGCCATAAGGATTTGTTTTTTGAATTTACTTTTGTCAGGAACTAGTGATGGCAGCATTCTGAGCAATACATATCGCAAGCCAATCACTAGGAATACACTTTTGCATGCAAGAAGCTGCCACCCTGTACATGTTCCTTTTGCAGTGGCCTAAGCAAATTTATCAGGATGAAAAGGAACTGTACAGAGGAGGCGGATTTCAGAAAACAGAGTGAGGATCTAAGGAATAGATTCAAGGAAAGGGGGTACTCTGAACCTGTTTTGGATAAAGCACACACTCAGGTAGCTAAAATGGATAGAGAATTACTCCTGAGAGATAAGGTCAAGAATGATAACTATGTAAACAAAAAGAGCAAGGGGGTGTATTTTGTGATCAATCATAGCTCTCAATACAAGGAGATATGTAGAATTGTTAATAAACATTTCCAACTTTTATCTGCAGATGATGGCTTAGTTACCAGTGTTGAGAATGGACTCCAATGTTCATATAAAAAGAGTAAAACACTGGGAAATATTCTCTCACCATCTTGTATTAGTAGACCTATAAGGCACACTTTGAGCTCGTGGTTACAGCATAAAGGCATGTTTAAATGTGGCAAAAGGTGTTGCAGGCCTTGTAAATATGCCTTGATTTCTGACACCTTTTGCTTTATGACCACAGGGGAAAATTTCAAGATAGATTCATGTCTCAATTGCACTGCCTTTTATGTCATCTATGTCATTACATGCACCAAGTGCAAACTGCAATATGTAGGTCTAATGACGAATGAGGTCAATGTACGCATTAGGAATCATCTTTCAACCATTGGTGCAGGAGAAGCCACTACCCCTCCAGCATTTTGCCAAAATACATAACAAGTCTTTGGCTACCTTTCGGTGGCAAGCCATTAAAAAGATATGTACACCACCTAGAGGAGGTGACAGGGACAGGCTGCTGGGTAAGAGGGAGATGTTTGGATTTTTACTCTGGGCACTAGAATTCTCCATGGAATGAACTAGTCAGAATTTGATTTGATAAATTATTGGATATAAGTATTCTTATAGGTTCATTCCTGGATAGACATTGCTTGGTATTCATTAGTTTCTGTATCCTGCTTTTTAAGCTTTTTTTCCCACTTAGATGGGTATAAAATTTAGGTATAAGATTTTGGTGTATCTTTTAACTATGTGCTTATGATCTCTATTGTCCCTGTATACTTTTATATTTTATATTGGACATGTATAATAGAGGGGTTGGCTTTTTGTATGCCTTGTTAGAGCATACGCACATGGTTCCTGATATCCATCATCATATCCTATTTGCATAAAA
Organism: Bombina bombina; assembly: GCF_027579735.1. Taxonomy (NCBI): domain Eukaryota; kingdom Metazoa; phylum Chordata; class Amphibia; order Anura; family Bombinatoridae; genus Bombina; species Bombina bombina. The sequence continues at coordinate 537,069,391 of NC_069499.1, forward strand.
GGGACCACTTAGATCTGTTCTATTTATGTTTACCACCTCTATATATCAGGATTTTACTGTAGTCTTCTTTCAAGTTTATCATTATACATATTATATTATATTATTTTTATGTATAGAATATACACTGTGAATTAGCTCTAACTTTTGTTCTCTGTTCATCCTTTGCATGTCCTATAAGGATTTTGCTGGAATATAGCCAGCAGCGCAGGTTAATATGATTGATACAGTTATTTTAAACAGAGAGGTCTATATGCCTTCAAAATTTTAAAAATTAAAATTTGCACAGTGTTTATTGGTAGTGATCAGCTCCATTTTTTTTTAGACCAATAGGAAATCAACAGCTATGAATGCGGCCCTGCACCGAAACATGTTAGCGTGTTAGTTGCTGTCACACTGCTAATTTACAGTTTATGGTACCTTTTTCATGTTGGATTATTTTTAATATCCTTTTTAAATATCTCAATAAATTTTGGGATGTTTTTAAATTGCAAGAATACCTCTGCTTCACGTTTTTTGTATGAAAGTTCCCTTGGTGAGAAGAATTCGCAGAGGCACAAACACCAACAAATAGGGGCAAATGCCCACCTAGGCACAGTACACCTTTAGCAAAGAGGGCAGTAACAAACAAAACCCAATCGAAAATATTCCCCCTCCCAACCAAATGAGGGGAATCTAGACAGTAGAAACCAGTAAAGATGAAGGAGCGCGTTATACTGAAGTTTTGCGATGTTGAACATTGTACAGGCGTATTCAGGGCACTGCTGGCTCAATACACCCATCACAGATCAGAGCTGCGTAATAACCAGAGTTGCTCACACACAAAGCGAATACGGAGCAAGCGCAAGTGTGAAATGCTGTCAGTTCATGGGTTACTTTTACAAGACTGGCAGCAACCAGATCTAGCCACCTGAGCTAGTGATACCCCAGATCCAGGTGCCCAGTAGGGGCTCTTCTATAGCCCTTTGGGGGTAATTCAATACTATCCCACAGATGATGTCAGGTACCCGCATGCTCCAACCCTGTACCTTTCTCCAAGTGCCAAGTGTGTGCACGTGAAGTGAGTGCGGGGCCCTCTCAGAGATATCACGGATCCTTCCCCGGTAATCACTGCTCGCACAGTTCAGCCGTCATTGACACTGATTGGCCGGAGCCGGCAGCCTGTGTATATCTACGAGCAAGATCCTCCCCCAGCCTGGACACTTCCACCATAGTGTGAAGGCTTGCCAGATGCTGAAGGAGGAACAAGAGAGACACATCTGCCCCAGCACCACCTTTGCCAAGATGTGGCGACACTGTGGAATTCCACTTGGGAAATGCTGGAGCGGATCCTGGAACTAGAGCACTGTCTGGTCTGAAGCCATGCCTGGTCCCCACACTATCATTAGGCTTGGCCTCATTGTCACTTTTCATCTGTTGTCCCCTGTAATGTTAGTATATGAGACACAATGACAAGACAGCAAGCTGAAAACGTTTGTAAAGTTTTTTTTTTTTTTTTGGTTGTTGCTGTTTTTATGTTTATTTTTTTTTAAAAAATGTGCGATATACAATTTGGAAAATAGATTATTTGTTCTTAATGGTTGTTTTTACACAACACTACAACAGTAACCTGGCTGTGGCTGCAATTCCTTTAAAGAAAAGAAGAACTGTCTGTTTTATGCATGAACCTGGGTATTTATGTTCGTTCATCATTCATTCTTTGTTTAATAATGCATTGTATTCATTTATTTATGTAAGATATTTATTTGATTTTTTTCTTACACGTTCACACTGTTGAACTGGCTTTCTCCTCTTTTTCCAGGATTCTGATTTGGGGCTACCCCTGTGCTATCATAGGCTAGGCCTCACTTACAGTAATATGGAGGCCTGAGGACAGGTTTGAAAACTTGTGGACTAGATGGAGCAACAAGTGGTCAGTCAGTACAGTGATCTGGTTGAGTTTTGTCGCCACACTCAACAACACAACCCATACTGCTGCTGCTCCTCCTCCTCTGTTGGGGCTACCTCCCAAGAGAACAGCTCAAACAGTGTGTCCATGGTAACAGGGCACCACCCTTTATGTTTTACTGAGTGACAAAATCATCCAACTTAAACTGATGTTGCGTGGCTTACTCAATCTCCTGCCCCCAGCAAGGTAGACATGTTTACGCAGTGGATTCAGTTTTGTCTGGTGCCTGATGCTGGGGCTTCCTGTTTCCAGCCTGGAGAATGCTGAGAAATAATCTTGCCAAACTCCTTATGTATTATTTTGTAAAGCTGGGGATGTGAGTATTTTTCATGAAAAGAAAAATTTAAGAACAATTAAAAACACAGGGAAAACAGGACAATCCAGGTAAAATACCTCTGACTGGTAGGCTGGCTTACGCGTTTCGGATAAACTCCTTAATCAAAGTTGGCTACTACCAGTCACAGATGCATTATATACAATAGAGTGGATTACATTAATGAGGCTTTATGCCAATTAAGTGACAAAAATTGATATCTTAGACTTTACTCCAACCCAACTCGCATTTACCAGAGGGAATTGCTGCACCTTTTGGATGAGGGTTTAGAAATGGGACACATTGATGGGGACACTTTTACTTACTAATTTGTGAAATCCCCTGTTACTCCCATTTTTCATCAACTTCCCACGGTGCACAAATCTTTGGTAAAAGACGTCCTATAGTGAGTGGCATAGGATCTATGCTGGAACATTTGTCCCAGTGGTTAGATTCTATACTAAATCCTTTTGTGAAGTCACTCCCCAGTTACTTGAAAGACACCAAAACTGTGCTTAATTTACGTGAACATTTTTAATGGAATAGTGACAGCCACATTTGGATTACAATTGATGTTACAGCACTATACTCATCTATTCCCCATGATAAGGGACTTGAGGCTATCTCCTACTTTCTAACCACATATTTGAATTTCACAAGATTAATGTCAGAAATTTGTAGAGAGGGTAACCCTTTTCTTATTGACACATAATTTCTTTGAATTTGATGGCTCTTTTTTATCTCCAGAGATGTGGGACAACTATGGGGGCCCCCTCCTATGGGAGCTGTCCCACATCTTTGGTGATGAAAATCCATTCAGGCAGAACATTGTATTTTATAGATGCTTTAGTGATGACTTGCTTATAAATGAGAACAATCTTGGTCTATAGTTTACTTTTGAACTACATGACAGTGAGATTAATTTTTGGACTTGGTCCTAAGGGGTAAGGAGGATTGAACTTTTGAAACCAATTTATACAGAAAACCCATATCGGGCAATTCCTTACTCCACGCTAAAAACTGTCATCCTAGATATAGTCCCTATGCTATTGCCAAGGGCCAGTTTAAGAGGGTGAAGAGGAATTGCTCTGATCTGGAAAAGTATAATGCTCACACAAGGGAACTCGATTATCACCTCAAACAAAGAGGATACCCAACAATCAAAAGTGCAAAGAATGAAGGGCATAAGCTGGATAGATCCTGTGTATTAAAACAACTAAGGTGCAAGGAGCGCCTTTAAATCACAACGCAAAGAAAGTAACATAAGAAAGTGTGTACATTTATTAAATAACACATAAAATCTAATATCATGGATCCATGTTACATAAAATCTGGTAGGTTAAAAATAAATAACAGTATTAGTGTTATGTCTAAACAAATACAGATACAGATACAAATAAAGTAAAGTCCAAGTGATTTAGTAATGTACTACAAATGTATCTATTAGTAAGTCCGCTATAAAGTGTCTTTCTACTCCAATAGAAAGTGCTGAAAGAACAACGCTGGAAAAAGCTGATGAAAAATGTCTATCCTTTTGTGGATAGTGAGTACCTCACATCAAATGGTGGTAAAATGTGGAAAATAAAATACAAAAAATATATAAAAAAAAGATAAAAATGGTGTTGTAGTAAAAAAAGTGAAAAAATAAAAATTAAAAATGTTGAATGAAGTGATCTCTCCTAATAGTGAATCCTCTAAGTTAAAATTAAGAACTGAAGAAAACATTGGGGAAAAAGGTTTTGATTTCTCCAAACCTTTCCCTTAAAGTGCTTAAAGGGACACTGAGCCCATTTTTTTTTCTTTTGTGATTCAGATAGAGCATGACATTTTAAGCAACTTTCTAATTTACTCCTCTTATCAAATTTTCTTCATTCTCTTGGTATCTTTATTTTAAATGCAATAATTTAAGTTTAGATGCCGGACCATTTTTGGTGAACAACCTTGGTTGTTCTTGCTGATTAATCAGTGTTAATAATGGGTGTAAGGGCACTAAAAAGCTGAAAGTATCCGTGAGGAATAGTAAAAGTATCTACTGTCCCTTTAACCTATAGGGATTATATGAGTGATCGTGCATACGTTAATATAAAAGATATTAATAATTCAGGGGATATATACAAGGAGTGCTAAGTGTTTAAATATCAATAATCGTGTGTGCCAATTCTACAAAAATTAATGTTTAAGGAGATTATTAAAATATTTAACGGAGTTAGTGTTAATCGTCCGCTAATAGAATAGAATATATATTAGGTGAAGTGTTTACGTGTCAAAAAATCGTGTCTGCTAATTCTATAAGAGAAGAATTTTGGAATTATTAAAATGTCTAAGTGAGTTGGTGCTAATCATCCACCAATGGGATGAGATATATAAATCAGTCCCAAAGTATTGTAACCAAAAAACATATGGTTTCTAACTAGAAACCAATAATAAGATTGAGAAAGTATAAATGGACTATGCAAAAACGGGAAATTTTCCTTTAGGAACTGCTGTAATGCCCTGCTCTTAGTGCTATGCACGCTGGGAAGGGATGATTTCAAGAGAAAATCGAAAATGCTTATTAGAAACCAATAATGAGATTGAAAAATTGACTTGCACAAATGGGGAAAGTATTAAGGGGTTTATTAATAAAACTAAAACATATATTAGAAAATAAAAAATAAATAAATGAAACAAATAAATGAAACAATACAAGTTTAGGGGATGTCTCCCCAAAAAACCTAATAATAAAAACCGATATACTCTGTTGAAATGTATACTTCTAATAAATGATTAAAAGCTTAAAAATGAAAATAGACACAACTTAGTCAATCAGCATTGACCTAATTTTAGAAGACCAACTGAGCTTAATATATCATAAGCGTAATGTCCAGAAACAGTTTGCAATGTCTTTACCCCGTACCGTGGGTAGCGATTATGGAAACCGTTCTGTGTTTAAATATAACTTGCAGTCTGAATTGTGACTTATCTTTAAGTTACATAATTGTTGTTACCTTATCTTCTAAGTTGTCAGAGAAAGCCATTATCGGTACCTCTCCTGTGATCTGGTTCAGTACGCCGCATGTGTCTTGGCGTCTGACGTCATCAATGGGGTTACCGAGTGTCTGTGATGGCTTGAATATTTAAAAAGATATTTCACTCAATTTTTCAGTAATCTTTACAGTTGACCTAATCCCTCAGGAACTGCTGAAGTGCCCTGCACTTAGTGCTATGCATGGGGGGAAGTGGTGAATTTCAACAAGATGATTATAGATTCAAAAATAACCCGGGTTATAAATTAGGGATAAAAAAGGGTGCTTTTTCCAAATTCTGCAGAGAGAACTGTCTATCTGTTACAGTTTATATGAAGTTGGATAAAAACACAGTCACTTAGATCAACACATTTCGCTCACTAGGGAGCTTTATCAAGATACAGGTGACTGGCAGAGTGATTCTTTTAAAGGTGTTCTTGGAACCTGATTGGTTCTGTCTTGATTGCTATTTGTAAAGGTGGAATTACAATTGCCTTCTCCATACATAAGGTATTTCAGTCAATATACCGTCATTGAGAATTTAAGGTGGAAATTTCCTTCTCTTAATAAGATGATATATATTTTTCATTTCGATATTTTCGTATATTTTGTTATTACTTCGCTCCTATTAATTGGTCTTCTACCATACATTAGGTAATATGTACAAAGTGTAAATGTTAGCAGACATTATTATCTCTAACTTATAAAAATTTCCTATGCATTTATGCTGGCTCCATATACATTGAGTTTATATACAAATTCAATAAAAATAACAAAAATACATTTTATAAAAACTATTCCTAGAGATAAACAGATTAGATAATCTGTTGTAGATCTTAGTTTATCACTACGGATTAAGTCAAATGACTACAGTTTAAAATTGGAGGACTAAATTACATTGGTGGATATACGGACTAGGCATTACTGCTTATTATGAGTGAATAGTTTGCATATATGTTTATCCAAATGTAAGCCATCCTTTCTTAATTTATTCAAAAAGAAATGGTGAAAGATCTAGCTCTGAGTTTAAGCCTTTTGGGTACAGTGTGTCAAATTTATAAATTAATTCAGCTTCTTTTATTAATAGTTTCTTTTCTATATTACCACCTCTCCAATGTCTTTGTACCCTTTGTATTCCCCAATATGCAAGGTCTTTGGTGTTCCCTTTATGAATTGATTTGAAATGTTTATATAAATATGTATCATCTCGCCCATTCTCTATATTACCAATGTGCTCTCTAATTCTATCTCTGACCATTCTTTTTGTTTCACCAAAATAAAAAAGGTTACAAGAGCACCTCAGAACATAGATTATGTTTTTATAGGTACATCTGATATTATCCTTAATAATAAACGGTTTGTCTGCATTGCTTATTAATATTTCTCTTGTAAAGGTGTATCCAGTCTACGGGTTCATCCATTACTTGTGGGATATTCTCCTTCCCAACAGGAAGCTGCAAGAGGACACCCGCAGCAGAGCTGTCTATATAGCTCCTCCCCTAACTGCCATCCCCAGTCATTCTCTTGCAGCTCTCGACAAGAAAGGAAGTATCAAGAGAGATGTGGTGACTTAGTGTAGTTTTTACCTTCAATCAAGAGTTTGTTATTTTTAAACGGTACCGGCGTTGTACTGTTTTACTCTCAGGCAGAAATTGGAAGAAGAATTCTGCCTGGAGGTTTGATGATCTTAGCGGTTTGTAACTAAGGTCCATTGCTGTTCTCACACATAACTGAAGAGTATGGAAAGAAAACTTCAGTTGGGGGGACGGTTTGCAGATTACCTGCTTTGAGGTATGTTCAGTATATTTTTTTCTAGAGAGATGATAAGGTCTAGAAAATGCTGACAGTGCCTGGTATATTTGAGGTAAGCCTGATACAGTGATTTAACAACGACTGGGATCATGCTTGCAAAAAAGACTAATATTCATGTTAATACTCATATTACTTAGTGTAAAAACGTTTGCATAGTTTATAGAAAAAACGTTTTTTCTCTGAGGGTGATAAATCTTTATTTGGGGCCTAGTTTTCCACATGGCTAGTTATATTACTCCTAGGAGTACTTTTTTAAGGCCCTCTGACATTGAGTGCATGGTGGGAGGGGCCTATTTTCGTGCTCTAAATGCGCAGTTGATTTTAAGACTGAGACATCCAGCTTCCCTAAAGGAGTCCTCTGGCATGTAGGACCACTATAGAGGGTTTTGTTCCTGCAAAAATCGTGTTTAAGGGCAGGTAGGAGCCACAGCAGAGCTGTGGCAGTGTGTTTGACTGTTTGTTAACGGTTTTAACATTTTTCTAATCCGTTTTTGGGCCTAAGGGGAGAGCTCTTCCTAAAGTGGTATCTAATAAAAATATCTATCAGGAGATCGTTGTTCCTTCATTATGTCCTAATCCTTCCTCTAAGAAGGAACGTCTATTACACAATCTTGATGTAATTCGTACTTTAAAGTTTTATTTACAAGCTACAAAGAATTTTCATCAATCATCTGCTTTGTTTGTTGTCTACTCTGGACAGAGGAGAGGCCAAAAGGCTTTGGCAACTTCTCTTTCTTTTTGGCTGAGAATCTTAATCCGCTTAGCTTATGAGACTGCTGGCCAGCAGCCTCCTGAAAGAATTACAGCTCATTCCACTAGAGTGGTGGCTTCCACATGGGCTTTTAAAAATGAGGCCTCTGTTGAACAGATTTGTAAGGCGGCGACTTGGTCTTCGCTTCATACTTTTTCTAAATTCTACAAATTTGATACTTTTGCTTCCTCGGAGGCTATTTTTGGGAGAAAGGTCTTACAGGCAGTGGTGCTTTCCGTTTAAGTGCCTGCCTTGTCCCTCCCTTCATCCGTGTCCTAAAGCTTTGGTATTGGTATCCCACAAGTAATGGATGAACCCGTGGACTGGATACACCTTTACAAGAGAATACAAAATTTATGCTTACCTGATAAATTTATTTCTCTTGTGGTGTATCCAGTCCACGGCCCGCCCTGTCATTTTAAGGCAGGTGTTTTTTATTTTTAAACTACAGTCACCACTGCACCCTATAGTTTCTCCTTTTTTCTTGCTTGTCTTTGGTCGAATGACTGGGGATGGCAGTTAGGGGAGGAGCTATATAGACAGCTCTACTGTGGGTGTCATCTTGCAGCTTCCTGTTGGGAAGGAGAATATCCCACAAGTAATGGATGAACCCGTGGACTGGATACACCACAAGAGAAATAAATTTATCAGGTAAGCATAAATTTTGTTATTCTTGAGTTTTTTACTATGGCTACAAGCCTTACAGGAATAGCAGGGAAAACCCCCCCATAATATTCTTCCCTGTTAGATCTTTTTGTCTTAAAGTATTTTTCTTCGGGTTTTTTTAGTTCACTAGGAGCCAAGATCGTTTTTAGATTTGCTGCTTTTTTATTATTTATTATTTATTATTTTTTATTTTTATATTCTAATATATGTTTTAGTTGTATTAATAAACCCTTTAATACTTTCCCTAATTGTGCAAGTCCATTTTTCTATCTTATTATTGGTTTCTAATAAGCATTTTAGATTTTCTCTTGAAATCATCCCTTCCCAGCGTGCATAGCACTAAGAGCAGGGCATTACAGCAGTTCCTAAGGGAAAATTTCCAGTTTTTGCACAGTCCATTTATACTTTCTCAATCTTATTATTGGTTTCTAGTTAGAACCATATGTTTTTTGGTTACAATACTTTGGGACTGATTTATATATCTCATCCCATTGGTGGATGATTAGCACCAACTCACTTAGACATTTTAATAATTCCAAAATTCTTCTCTTATAGAATTAGCAGACACGATTTTTTGACACGTAAACACTTCACCTAATATATATTCTATTCTATTAGCGGACGATTAACACTAACTCTGTTTTAATAATCTCCTTAAATATTAATTTTTGTAGAATTGGCACACACGATTATTGATATTTAAACACTTAGCACTCCTTGTATACAGGGAGTGCAGAATTATTAGGCAAATGAGTATTTTGACCACATCATCCTCTTTATGCATGTTGTCTTACTCCAAGCTGTATAGGCTCGAAAGCCTACTACATATTAGGTGATGTGCATCTCTGTAATGAGAAGGGGTGTGGTCTAATGACATCAACACCCTATATCAGGTGTGCATAATTATTAGGCAACTTCCTTTCCTTTGGCAAAATGGGTCAAAAGAAGGACTTGACAGGCTCAGAAAAGTCAAAAATAGTGAGATATCTTGCAGAGGGATGCAGCACTCTTAAAATTGCAAAGCTTCTGAAGCGTGATCATCGAACAATCAACGTTTCATTCAAAATAGTCAACAGGGTCGCAAGAAGCGTGTGGAAAAACCAAGGCGCAAAATAACTGCCCATGAACTGAGAAAAGTCAAGCGTGCAGCTGCCAAGATGCCACTTGCCACCAGTTTGGCCATATTTCAGAGCTGCAACATCACTGGAGTGCCCAAAAGCACAAGGTGTGCAATACTCAGAGACATGGCCAAGGTAAGAAAGGCTGAAAGACGACCACCACTGAACAAGACACACAAGCTGAAACGTCAAGACTGGGCCAAGAAATATCTCAAGACTGATTTTTCTAAGGTTTTATGGACTGATGAAATGAGAGTGAGTCTTGATGGGCCAGATGGATGGGCCCGTGGCTGGATTGGTAAAGGGCAGAGAGCTCCAGTCCGACTCAGACGCCAGCAAGGTGGAGTTGGAGTACTGGTTTGGGCTGGTATCATCAAAGATGAGCTTGTGGGGCCTTTTCGGTTTGAGGATGGAGTCAAGCTCAACTCCTAGTCCTACTGCCAGTTTCTGGAAGACACCTTCTTCAAGCAGTGGTACAGGAAGAAGTCTGCATCCTTCAAGAAAAACATGATTTTCATGCAGGTCAATGCTCCATCACACGCGTCCAAGTACTCCACAGCGTGGCTGGCAAGAAAGGGTATAAAAGAAGAAAATCTAATGACATGGCCTCCTTGTTCACCTGATTTGAACCCCATTGAGAACCTGTGGTCCATCATCAAATGTGAGATTTACAAGGAGGGAAAACAGTACACCTCTCTGAACAGTGTCTGGGAGGCTGTGGTTGCTGCTGCACGCAATGTTGATGGTGAACAGATCAAAACACTGACAGAATCCATGGATGGCAGGCTTTTGAGTGTCCTTGCAAAGAAAGGTGGCTATATTGGTCACTGATTTGTTTTTGTTTTGTTTTTGAATGTGAGAAATGTATATTTGTGAATGTTGAGATGTTATATTGGTTTCACTGGTAAAAATAAATAATTGAAATGGGTATATATTTGTTTTTTGTTAAGTTGCCTAATAATTATGCACAGTAATAGTCACCTGCACACACAGATATCCCCCTAAAATAGCTATAACTAAAAACAAACTAAAAACTACTTCCAAAACTATTCAGCTTTGATATTAATGAGTTTTTTGGGTTCATTGAGAACATGGTTGTTGTTCAATAATAAAATTAATCCTCAAAAATACAACTTGCCTAATAATTCTGCACTCCCTGTATATCCCCTGAATTATTAATAATTATTGCAGCATCGGACGCGATCCCCTTTGCTCGTTTTCATATGAGACCTCTACAGCTTTGCATGTTGCACCAATGGTGCAGGGATTACACTCAGATATCACAACTGACATTTTTAAATCCCAGCACTCAACTCTCTCTGACTTGGTGGTTAAATCATCACCTTATTGTTCAAGGGGCCTTCTTTGTTCATCCTACTTGGACTGTGATCACAACAGATGCAAGTCTTTCTGGTTGAGGCACTGTCTGGGGGTCTCTGACAGCACAAGGGGTTTGGAATCCTTGAGAGGCGAGGTTGCCAATCAATATCTTAGAAATCTATGCTGTTTTCAGAGCTCTTCAGGCTTGGCTTCTAATTAAAGAGAGAACCATACATTCATTTTCACACAGCCAATATCACATCAGTGGCATATGTCAATCATCAAAGAGGGACTTGCATTCCCCTAGCAATGAAGGAAGTATCTCTAATACTTTCTTGGGTGGAATCCAACTCTTGTCTAATCACTGCGATTCATATTCCGGGTGCAGACAATTTGGAAGTGGATTATTTCAGCTGTCAATCTCTACATCCGGGGGAGTGGTCTCTCCATTCAGATGTGTTCTATCAAATTGTGCAGATGTGGGGTCTTCCAGAAATAGATCTGATGGCCTCTTGTCTGAACAAAAAACTTCCCAGATACCTTTTCAGGTCCAGGGATCCTTAGGCGGAAATGATGGATGCTCTAGCAGTACCCTGGTTTTACCAACCTGCTTACATTTTTCCACCTGTGGTTCTTCTTCCAAGAGTAATCTTAAAGATTATAATGGAACAATCTTATGTGTTTCTGATAGCACTAGCATGGCCTCACAGGTTTTGGAATGCGGAATTGTTTCAATGTCCAGTTGCCAGCCTTGGTCACTTCCTCTAAGACCAGACCTCCTTTCTCAAGGCCCGTTTTTCCATCCGGTTCTCAAATCTCTAAATTTGAAGGCATGGAAATTGAACGCTTAGTCCTTAGTCATAGAGGTTTATCTGAATCAGTGATTAACACTATGATTCAGGCTTGTAAGCCTGTTTCAAGGAAAATATATCACAAAGTTTGGAAAACCTATATTTCATGGTGTTCTACACATGATTATTCCTGGCATTTATTTAGAATTCCTAGGATTCTACAGTTTCTTCAGGATGGTTTGGATAAAGGTGTGTCTGCTAATACTCTGATTCACAAAGCTTATTTGGTGGTGGGCCAGTCTCCGCCTCAGAGAATTACAGCTCATTCTACAAGATCAGTTGCCACATTTATGCTTTTAAGAATGAAGCCACTTGGTCTTCTTTGCATACCATTACTCAATTTTACCATTTTTATGTTTTTGCTTTTTTGGAAGCAGCTTTTGGTAGAAAGGTTCTTCAGGCAGCTTTCTCAGTTTGATTCTAGTGCCTATTTTTAAGGTTTTTGCAATTTTAATAAAACCTAATTTTTTTATTTTATTTAATTTCTCAGCGGAAATAGCTGATTTTATTTGATCCCTCCCTTTATTTTTGTTACTCGTGGACTTCCACATCTTTGATATTATATCCCATCAGTAACAAGCTTGTGGACTCTCGCCACCTAAATGAAAGAAAACATAATTTATGTAAGAACTTACCTGATAAATCAATTTCTTTCATGGTGGGGTTATGATTTTTTTTTTTTAAAGCACATTATTTACCCTGTTCCTCTTTATTTATGATTTTACTCCTTATACACCTCACTAACTTGGCTATAAGTTAAACTGAGGTATGAGTGAGGTGGTAGGTGTATTTATAGGCATTTGAGGTTTGGGAAACTTTGCCCCCTCCTTGTAGGAATGTATATCCCATCAGTAACAAGCTTGTGGACTCTTGCTACCATGAAAGAAATTATTTTTTCAGGTAAGTTCTTACATAAATTATGTCTTATGTGCTTGACTAAGTTTTGTTTGGCACCTGATGATGGGTTATACTGTCACTACACCACTGTTTCCTATTAATCATGTCAGCTGTAAGATTCCACATCCATTCCAACTATAAAACTGAGAAGATTAGATGTGAAATAATTTTAAAGATATTACAATAATGTGCTAGCTGAAACAGAAAAAAACATTAATTTAACATGCATCATTAATAATAATGTGAGTGTCCTGAAAAAGAAAAACTTTTTGAGCTCTTTGTACTAATTTACTAATCCATACCTGTCTTGCTCTTCCTTCAAATTCCTTTTAGTTGTCTATTATTATTTCCTGAATTCTTATCCTCCCTTATACCGTAAAGGGACACTGAACCCAAATTGTTTCTTTCATGATTCAGATAGAGCATGAAATTTTAAGCAACTTTCTAATTTACTCCTATTATCAAATTTTCTTTATTCTCTTGGTATCTTTATTTGAAATGCAAGAATGTAAATTTAGATGCGGCCCATTTTTGGTGAACAACCTGGGTTGTTTTTGCTGATTGGTGGATAAATTCATCCACCAATAAAAAAGTGTTGTCCAGAGTCTGAACCAAAAAAAGCTTAGATGCCTTTTTCAAATAAAGATAGCAAGAGAACGAAGACAAATTGATAACAGGAGTAAATTAGAACGTTGTTTAAAATTGCATGCTCTATCTGAATCACGAAAGAGAAAATTTGGGTTCAGTGTCCCTTTAATACTGGGAACATTCTCAACCCTCAATTATCTCCTTCTCTTTTCTCTACTAATCTCTCCTCATTACCCTACCTTTCCTTGTCCTCCCACCTTCTCAACCCTACCTCTATACCATGCCTTCTAGCTGTGAATGTAATTATGTCACTTGTCTAAGAGTAGAGAGCAGGAAACTGTGATAGGAGAGTGAGTGGAGAGGAGTTGTGATGATAGGGGTAAAGTGTGAATGGAGATATGGAAGGTGTATAAATGTAATGAAAGGGGTATGAATGGACAGTAACGTGGATGAAGCTTTAAAATGGCATTACTGCTCACTTGAGTTGATAGATTATATCAGTAACATATTATTAGTAGTAGCAGTAGTGGACCATTTACATAATTGTTTTTGTTACTTTTTCTAGTAGTTTTTTTAACTAAAATACTTACCAACACACACAATCGAATCCATAGCCATATACTACATAGTACATATTATTATTATTATACTTTATTTATGAAGCACCGACATATTATGCAGCGCTTTTCATGGGTACAATTCATTTACAATAATGTAAAACTTGTAAGAGACCAGACAAAATTTGACAAACACATACAGGAGAAATTGACGGCCCTATTCCCGTGGGAATTTACAATCTAGAAGGGTAGGAGGTTGAGAAACAAGAGGTGAGGACTACTAGAGTTAGAAATATGTTAATACAGAGTTAGATGAGGGAAGTGTTAGGTAAGTGGAATTAATTTATTACTGAGCTGGGTGGTAGGCTTCTCTGAACAAAAAAGTATTTAGGGATCATTTAAAAGAAGAGAGATTAGGGCAAAGCCTGACAGCACGAGGGAGAGTGTTCCAGAGGGTAGGTGCTGCACAACAGAAGTCTTGCAGTCTAGCATGGGAAGAGGTTATAGTCAAAGATGCAAGGAGCAGCTCATTGTTAGATCTTAGTGGGAGGGCTGGAGTATACTACTACTATACTACTACTACTACTACTACTAGAATAGGTAGTGGGGAGCGACGTTTGTGAGAGCTGTGTATGTAAGGGTAACATTTTTTAATTTATTTCTGCTGTGAATGGGGATCCAATAAAAGGACTCGCAGAGGGGGGCATCGGATACAGAGCGACAGGAAAGGTGGATTAGCCTGCCAGAGGCATTTATGGATTGAAGGGGGGAGAGGCAGGAAAGAGGAAGGCCAGTAAGTAGGTTATTGCAGTAGGAAAGTTGGGAAATAACAAGCGAGTGGATTTTTGCTTTGTAGTGTTAGCGCTCAGAAAAGGGCGAGTCTTGGAAATATTGCGTAGGTGGTTGCGGCAGGATGAAGAATGTGATTGGATGTGTGGGATGAAGGATAGATTTGAGTCAAGTGTAACTCTGAGGCAGCGGACTTGGGGCGATGGGTAGATGATGATGCCGTCGACAGGGATAGAAGAGCCAGAAGTTGGCATAGAGCTTGAGGGGGGATTAGAAGGAGCTCAGTCTTGGAAATGTTGATCATTAGGTGGTGAGAGGCCATCCAGGAAGAAATACCAGATAAGCAGTCACTGACATGAGAAAGGACAGAGGGAGAGAGAGCAGGGATGGAGAGGTAGATCTGGGTGTCATCAGCATAGAGGTGATATTTGAAGCCATAACTGTTGATAAGATAACCCAGTGAAGAAGTATAAATGGAGAAGAGTAGAGGACCCAGAACAGATCCTTGAGGTACTCTCCATTGGAGAGGAGGAGTCACCAGCAAGTGACACAGAAAAAGACCTGTGAGAAAGATAAGAGTGAATCCAAGAAAGAGCAGTGTCACAGAGGCCAAAAGAGCTAAGGGTCTGTAGGAGGAGGAGGTGGTCAACTGTGTTGAAGGCAGCAGATAGGTCAAGTAAGATAAGTATAGAGTAGTGGCCATTATGTTTAGCAGAAAGAAGATTATTAATAACCTTGGCAAGGGCAGTCTCAGTTGAGTGTTTGGGGCAGAATCCAGATTGCAGGGGGTCAAGGATTTGGTGGACAGCAAGCTGGTTAGGAGGTTGTAAACTAGTTTTTCAAGGAGTTTTGATGTTAGTGGAAGCAGTGATATGGGGTGGTAGCTTTCAAGAGAATTAGGGTCAAGGGGGGGGTTGAGTATGGGAGTGACCTATGCGTGTTTGAAAGAAGATGGGAATAAACCGGTAGAGAGAAATAGGTTGAAGATGTGAGTAAGAGCAGGAGTGAGGGTGGAAGACAGGGAGGGTATTAGATAGGAAGGGATAGGGTCGAGTGGACAGTTAGTGAGGCGTGAGGAAGCTAGTAACAAAGAAACTTCATTCTCAGTTATTAGATGGAAGACGTAGAGGGTGGCAGAGGGAGTAACTGGGCCTGTTGTTGGAAGATTGCAGGTAGGTGTTGGGATGTTGCTTCAGATAGTATGTGTTTTGTTTAAAAAGTCTGCCAGGTCTTGAGCATAAAAGACAGACAGGGGTGGAGCAGGTGGGTAGATGAGATAGTTAAAGTTGGCAAAGAGTCTTTAAGGGTTTGAGGAAAGAGTAGATAAGAGAGAAGAGAAGTAGGTTTTTTTGGCTAAGTGAAGGGAAGAAGTGTATGAACAAAGAATAAACTTATAGTGGATGAAATCAGGTTTAGAGTGAGTTTTCCTCCAGACACACTCGGCAGTACGGGAGCATTTTTGCAAATAGCGTGTTTGCTGAGAGTGCCAGGGCTGTAATTGACGGTGTAAAGTTTTGCACAGTTGGGGAGGGGCAAGTGTGTCTAGTGCATAGGAGAGAGTTTTGTTATAATGGGCTGTCGCGTGTTCAGGGAAGGTTATAGTGGAAGTGTGAGAAAGGATATCTTGAATGATTTTTGAAAATCATACATAATACACTAGTAGTAAAACACATCACACTCATATATTACACGACAAAAACATATACATAGTACAGCAAATATGGTGGTACTATACCACACAGCAACACACACAAACTATAACACTACTGTCTACTGGGACTCACTGTACTATTGCCTGTCTCTAGTTTACTAGTACTATCTCAGTGACATAACCTCACAATGGTTGACACTAGTACCATTTCAATCACGTGCTAATTCAACCATTTTGTAAGATTGATTGAGTTAATTTTGTCCAAGTGTGTGCATGTGAGACAGACTAACTGCTGTGTGATCGTATATAACTGTACCATGTACATTGTACAAGTGAGTGAGTATACAGTTGTGTTCGTTGTATAGAATAAAAGGTTAAATAGCACATTTAAAAGCTATAGCTTCAGATAAAGTAAAAATAGAAAGAATCTGCAATAAAAACGTAAAAAGGAACAAATTTTGTTGACGAACAACATTTTTTTAACAAATTTCAGACTAAATTCCACAATGGAGTTGTGATCAAGGACGAGGTTCCAGAAAAAGGTTAAAACAAAATCTACAACTAAAAAAGACATTAAAGGGACGGGAAACCCAAAATTGATACATACAGGCCCATTTATCAAGCTCCGTACGGAGCTTGAAGGGCCGTGTTGGAATCGCCGGAAATCAACCCGATCGAGTACGATCGGGTTGATTGACACCTCCCTCGATTGGCCGCAAGTCAGCAGGGGGCGGCGTTGCAAGAGCTGCTGGTGCAATGTTAAATGCGGAGAGCGTATTGCTCTCCGCATTTAGCGAGGTCTTGTGGACCTGATCCGCAGTGTCGGATAAGGTCTGCAAGACCTTTGATAAATTGGGGCCCAAGAGAATAAAACAAATAAGATAATAGAAGTAAATTAGAAAGTTGTTTAAAATGGTATTTTCTATCTGAATCATGAAAGAAAAAATGTGGGTTTCATGTCCCTTTAAGGCCTTCTCATCAACTTTAAGTCACAAAAAGAGGAAGTGTGTTTGAATCTGGAATAGGTTATCAGAGTTAACGTGATTACATGCATTTGTAGGCTAATAATAATTAAACAGATCTGATATATACTGAAAATTGTACAGTATACGAGTTGCACCAAACTGTAATAAATACATGCTGCAATACAATTATTGATTGTGGGGAGTTCATCTATCCTGCCTGTGGTCTTTAATATATATTTATTGATTGTATAGACTACTTATATCAATCTACATCAAAGTTCTAATAAGGAAAGCTATAATTGTACTATGTCCGCTGGGTACTTGAATCATTGCTACAGTTGCATATGGACCTCAGCTGATTATTTGTTTCAATTTTCAATCTGTAAGTCCAAATAAATAGGTGTTTGGAGTTTGGTGGTTGCAGTCCTGTATGAATTTGGACTATTTATGGGCTTGAGGCATATTATACTAATTAATTGATTTATAGATTGATATAGATTTACTAACAATGACATTTAACAGTGGAAATTTACAAGTACAGCTAGATAAACATACCAAGAAGTTACCCGTTGTTGTATTTACTGTCATATTAACAAAAAAATGTATATGAATATTAGTTGCATCATATTCCCCTTTCCCATTTTGGCAACTTTGCAGAATATGTTTCCAACTGTGCTGTACATCTGGTATGGATTCCTCTTACTTTCTCTATCTCACTCAGCCACTGCCACGTTTTCATGTAACATACTGTATTGTATCTAGGTGTACTGGTTCAGTTGTAATTAGTAAGTAATCCCTATACATTTATGGTTGATGTAGTATCAAGGATTATGGGCCCAGGAGACACAAAATGTGCCTGATGATCCTGAATCTCAGAGTCATTGTATTTCATAGTAATGTGATCTGTGCTTTTATTGTTATCTAAAGAGTGGATTTTTTTTATTTTTACTTTTTTTAAAACATTGTTGACCAGATTATGGGTGGAGTGGTATTTTAACGTGCGCACGTTACATAACCAATCATTACAAGTGGCTGGTTAATGCTAACGCAAGCTTGCGGTTTCACTTTGCGCTAGAATTAATTAAACTGAGATCAGACCTCTGGTTAATGAAAAAAACAAGTTGCCCCAATTGCCCCCCAAAATAAAATAAAAAATAAAATAAAGAGGACAATAGAGTATAATTAACTAAACATATGAGCATCTTTATTTATTTATTTTTTAAAACTGCACAAAACAGTTATAAGGGATTAAAGTGAGGGGATGTGGGGTGTTAGAAAAAAACATCACCAAAAATGCCTTTACATGGAGGTCAATAGGGGGCCTGTGTTTTTACTATAAATATATATGCTTAAATACATATATTGATATGTGCTAATATGTGTATATCTTTTGCTTTAACTATCTGGAATTTAAAGTAACTTTAAATTAGGAAATGTTAAACCCATTCTCATGTGACATAAAGGTCAATAATATAAGCAATATTTCTGTCAGTTTGATTTTTTTTTTATTGCCCACTGCATCCAGTTTACCCTATCATATTTTACTTTTTTTATAGTGCTTGTATTGAGAGTTACAATCATTTTTGATCATTTAGGATCAACTTCTGTAAAAATGTATGTAAGACTAGTAAGAGTAAATCTAGAGTAACCAGACCTTAACATAGGGTCCAGTTCTAGTCTAGAAGTTTAAATACTCAGCAATATGCCTAGTGGTGAACACTACTAGAATCTAAGATGTTATACATTCTTAGAACTAAGAAGTGGGTTACTTAAACTATCAGTAATTTGATTATAAGAATGTATATCAAAAGTATAGGGATGTTTAAGGGACTGCTTGTGTCTTTCAGACATAGAGAAAGAGTCAGATAGTATTTATCAAGAATCATCAGAAGATAGATCAACATTTTGAGTAGCTGCTAAAACAACTGTAATTATGAGGGACATAATTATTTGCTTCTTCTTCAGATTCTTAAACTTTTATCTAAGAATCCATTCATAATACTCAACGTTGTTTGCACACTGGAAAAGGATTTCTTGTTTTTTCAAGGGTAAAGCTTTCTCTAGTGAAGTTGTTTCTATTTTTTCTACAGGTTCGTAAACCTGTAATAGCTTTAAGTATATTACATGTTTGGGCTTCTTTAGTGAAATGGTGTGAAGACAGAAGTTTATGTTTTGATGCTGTTTGGAGTATGTGTGTTAGATGTACTAACAGGTGGTCATTTTTCAGTGTTTGTGCAGGTAAGGTGGTCACAGGTGATCTGGGAGGGCTGCAGATGACTGAGTTTGCTCCTCTTCATAGGGACACATTTATATAACTGCTTTGATTTGTCTTTCAGCATCATTAGGCTTAATAATACTATTTTGTTGTTTTTCATAGCATTCTAATACCAAATTCTACACAAAGATCATTGTTTAGGTTTAAGATGTGAATGATTATATAATTTATTAATGCATTTTCTCTTATGCACCTTTGATTATTTTGTAAGCAACAGTAAAATCTCTGCATGTGCTGGGATTACTGGAAGCTGATGATTTTTATATGTAATGGGCTACATTACAAGCTGCGTTCTATTTAGCGTTCCCGCTTGAACGTTAATTTCGTTAGAAGGTAACTTTTTGTGCACGGTGGGTAACGCTCCTATTAGAAGCTGAAAGTAAAAAGTTTGCACGCAAGTGAAACCAGATGCGCTCAAAGAGTTGGACAGATATTGCGACCACATTAACGTATTCTCCCCATAGACTTCAATGGAAAAAAATGAAAACCTATACTTGCGTGCTTACCCAAACTGAGCTATTAATATTGCTCATTCCAATGTTCTTTACTTTGAAATATATGTAATATTTATATTTAAATATATATTTCTATATACATCTAATATATACTTATACCTATATTTATTTATATAGATATATAGCGGTATAGATACCATATCATATGAGAGTTTCTATATGTGTTGCAGTTGGGGTACATAGGAAATGTAGGTCTGCAGGGGTACTTGCAACAAAAAGGTTGAGAAACACTAATAAAAGGCAACCACATGGTATTTACTTTTACTTTCACCTTGTACAATAAGGGCAAACACAAGAGACCTATTGATTTAACTTGAGCAGTATTAGTGCTCAATAGCACCAATTTTATTGCGCTCCACTTATAATCTAGGCCAGTATCTATATTCATTTTCATACTTTGAATAGGAAAAAAAAAATGTGGGTTTCTTTCATGTAATTGGCAAGAGTCCATGAGCTAGTGACATATGGGATATACAATCCTACCAGGAGGGGCAAAGTTTCCCAAACCTCAAAATGCCTATAAATACACCCCTCACCACACCCACAATTCAGTTTTACAAACTTTGCCTCCTGTAGAGGTGGTGAAGTAAGATTGTGCTAAGATTTCTACGTTGATATGCGCTTCTCAGCATTGTTGAAGCCCGATTCCTCTCAGAGTACAGCGAATGTCAGAGGGACGTGAAGGGAGTATCACCTATTGAATACGATGATTTCTCTAATGGGGGTCTTTTTCATGGGTTCTCTGTTATCGGTCATAGAGATTCATCTCCTACCTCCCTTTTCAGATCGACGATATACTCTCAATTTACCATTACCTCTACTAATAACTGTTTTAGTACTGGTTTGGCTATCTGCTATATGTGGATGGGTGTCTTTTGGTAAGTATGTTTTCATTACTTAAGACACTCTCAGCTATGGTTTGGCACTTTATGCAAATTATATAAAGTTCTAAATATATGTATTGTACTTATATTTGCCATGAGTCAGGTTCATGTATTTCCTTCTGCAGACTGTCAGTTTCATATTTGGGAATATAAACACTTTAAGAAATGTATTTCTTACCTGGGGTTTAGTCTTTTTTCAATTTGACTACTTTTTGCAATTGCGGGTGCTAGGCCCGCGGGTGCGTCAAATGTTAGACTTTATTGCGTCATTTTTGGCGCAAACTTTTTGGCGCGGAAAAATACGTTTTTGACGCAACTTCGTCATATCCTTTCACACGGCGCCGTCATTAGTGATGCAAGTGTGTCATTTCCGGTCATTTTTGGCGCCAAAAAAGTTTACGTTACGTTGTGCGTCATACTTGGTGCCAAATTTTCTTCATTATTTCAATACCCCATTGTTGTTTGCCTCTTCTGAAACAGAAGATCCTTCCTCAGATATTGACACTGACAAATCTACTTATTTATTTAAAATAGAGTATATGCGTTCTTTCTTAAAAGAAGTGTTAATTACTTTGGATATTGAGGTAACCAGAACTATTGACGTTCAGTCTAATAAATGTTTAAATGCTGTTTTTAAACCTCCTGTGGTTTCCCCAGGTGTTTTTCCCATTCCTGGGGCTATTTCTGATATGATTTCTAAGGAATGGAATAAGCCAGGTACTTCCTTTATTCCTTCTTCAAGGTTTAAGAGATTGTATCCTTTACCAGCAAAATCTATAGAGTTTTGGGAAAAGATCCCCAAAGTTGATGGGGCTATTTCTGCTCTTGCTAAACGTACCACTATTCCTATGGAAGATAGCACTTCCTTTAAGGATCCTTTAGATAGGAAACTTGAATCTTATCTAAGGAAGGCCTATTTATATTAAGGTCATCTTCTCAGACCTGCTATTTCTTTGGGTGATGTTGCGGCTGCATCAACTTTTTGGTTGGAAAATTTAGCGCAACATGAATTGGATTTTGACATATCTGGCATTGTTCGCTTACTGCAACATGCTAATCATTTTATTTGTGATGCCATTTTTGATATTATCAAAATTGATGTTAGATCCATGTCTTTAGCTGTATTAGCTAGAAGAGCTCTGTGGCTTAAATCTTGGAATGCAGATATGACATCTAAATCTAGATTACTATCTCTTTGTTTCCAAGGTAATAATTTATTTGGTTCTCAGTTGGATTCTATTATTTCAACTATCACTGGAGGAAAAGGAGTTTTTTTGCCTCAGGATAAAAAACCTAAGGGTAAATCTAAGGCTTCCAACCGTTTTCGTTCCTTTCGTCAGAATAAGGAACAAAAACTCAATCCTCCTCCCAAGGAATCTGCTTCCAGTTGGAAGCCTTCCTCAAATTGGAATAAATCCAAGCCATTTAGGAAACCAAAGTCTGCCCCTAAGTCCGCATGAAGGTGCGGCCCTCATTCCAGCTCAGCTGGTAGGGGGCAGATTAAGGTTTTTCAAGGATTTTTGGATAAAATCTGTCCAAAATCATTGGATTCAGAGCATTGTCTCTCAAGGGTATCGAATAGGATTCAAAGTAAGACCTCCTGTGAGAAGATTTTTTCTCTCACGCATCCCGGTAAATCCAGTAAAAGCTCAGGCTTTTCTGAAGTGTGTTTCAGACCTGGAGTCTTCAGGGGTAATCATGCCAGTTCCTCCTCAGGAACAAGGTTTGGGGTTTTATTCAAACCTATTCATTGTACCAAAGAAAGAAAATTTGTTCAGACCAGTTCTGGATCTGAAAATTTTGAATCGTTATGTAAGAGTACCAACTTTCAAGATAGTGACTATAAGGACTATTCTGCCTTTTGTTCAGCAAGGACATTATATGTCCACAATAGACTTGCAGGATGCATACCTTCATATTCCGATTCATCCAGAACATTTTCAGTTTCTGAGATTCTCTTTTCTAGACAAGCACTACCAATTTGTTGCTCTTCCATTTGGCCTAGCAACAGCTCCAAGAATATTTTCAAAAAGAACAGGGTATTGTGGTGTTTCCTTATTTGGACGATATCTTGGTACTAGCTCAGTCTTTACATACTGCAGAATCTCACACGAATCAACTAGTGTTGTTTCTTCGGAAACATGGTTGGAGGATCAATTTACCAAAAAGTTTCTTGATTCCTCAGACAAGGGTCACCTTTTTAGGCTTCCAGATAGATTCAGTGTCCATGACTCTGTCTCTAACAGACAAGAGACGTTTAAAATTGGTCGCAGCATTCCGGCTCCTTCAGTCTCAGTCATTCCCTTCAGTGTCTATGTGCATGGAAGTTTTAGGTCTCATGACTGCAGCATCGGACGCAATCCCCTTTGCTCGTTTTCACATGAGACCTCTACAGCTTTGTATGCTGAATCAATGGTGCAGGGATTATACAAAGATATCACAATTAATATCCTTGAATCCCAATGTACGACACTCTCAGACATGGTGGATAGATCACCATCGTTTGGTTCAAGGGGCTTCTTTTGTTCGCCCAACCTGGACTGTGATCACAACATATGCGAGTCTTTCAGGTTAGGGAGCTGTTTGGGGATCTCTGACAGCACAAGGGGTTTGGAAATCTCAAGAGGTGAGATTTACCAATAAATATTTTAGAACTCCGTGCAATTCTCAGGGCTCTTCAGTTCTGGCCTCTGCTAAAGAGAGAACCGTTAATTTGTTTTCAGACAGACAATATCACAACTGTGGCTTATGTCAATTATCAGGGTGGGACTCACAGTCCCCAAGCTATGAAAGAAGTATCTTGGATACTTGCCTGGGCAGAATCCAGCTCCTGTCTAATCTCTGCGGTGCATATCCCAGGCGTAGACAATTGGGAGGCAGATTATCTCAGCCGCCAGACTTTACATCCAGGGTAGTGGTCTCTCCATCCAGATGTGTTTTCTCAGATTGTTCAGATGTGGGGGCTTCCAGAGATAGATTTCATGGCCTCTCATCTAAACAAGAAACTTCCCAGATACCTGTCCAGGTCCAGGGATGTTCAGGCGGAAGCAGTGGATGTGCTGACACTTCCTTGGTGTTATCAACCTGCTTACATCTTCCCACCTCTAGTTCTCCTTCCAAGACTGATCTCCAAAATCATCATGGAACAGTCTTTTGTGTTGCTGGTGGCTCCAGCATTGCCACACAGGTTTTGGTATGCGGATCTGGCTCGGATGTCCAGTTGCCCGCCTTGGCCACTTCCGTTATGGCTGGACCTACTATCTCAAGGTCCGTTTTTCCATCAGGATCTCAAATCATTAAATTTGAAGGTATGGAAATTGGAACACTTAGTTCTAAGTCATAGAGGTTTCTCTGACTCAGTGATTAATACTATGTTACAAGCTCGTAAATCTGTCTCTAGAAAGATTTATTATAGAGTTTGGAAGACTTACATTTCATGGTGTTCTTCTCATAAATTCTCCTGGCATTCTTTTAGAATTTCTAGAATTTTACAGTTCCTTCAGGATGGTTTGGATAAGGGTTTGTCTGCAAGTTCCTTGAAAGGACAAATCTCTGCTCTTTCTGTTTTATTTCACAGAAAGATTGCTATTCTTCCTGATATTCACTGTTTTGTACAGGCTTTAGTTCGTATTAAGCCTGTCATTAAATCAATTTCTCCTCCTTGGAGTATTAATTTGGTTCTGAAGGCTTTACAGGCTCCTCCATTTGAGCCTATGCATTCTTTGGACATTAAACTACTTTCCTGGAAAGTGTTGTTCCTTTTGGCTATTTCTTCTGCTAGAAGAGTTTCTGAGCTATCTGCTCTTTCTTGTGAGTCTCCTTTTCTGATTTCTCATCAGGATAAGGCAGTTTTGCGGACTTCTTTTCAATTTTTACCTAAGGTTGTGAATTCTAACAACATTAGTAGAGAAATTGTTGTCCCTTCCTTGTGTCCTAATCCTAAGAATTCTTTGGAGAGATCCTTACATTCTTTGGATGTGGTAAGAGCTTTGAAATATTATGTGGAAGCTTCTAAATATTTCGGGAAGACTTGCAGTTTATTTGTTTTATTTTCTGGTCCTAGGAAAGGTCAGAAAGCTTCTGCTATTTCCTGGGCTTCTTGGTTGAAACTTTTGATTAATCAAGCTTATTTGGAGTCGGGTCAAACCCCGCCTCAGAGAATTACAGCTAATTCTACTAGATCAGTCTCCACTTTTGGCTTTTAAGAATGAAGCTTCAGTTGATCAGATTTGCAAAGCAGCAACTTGGTCCTCTTTGCATACATTTACTAAATTCTACCATTTTGATGTATTTGCTTCTTTGGAAGCAGTTTTTGGTAGAAAATTTCTTCAGGCAGCTGTTTCAGTTTGATTCTTCTGCTTTTGATTTAAGTTTTTTTCTTTCAAAAGTGAAAATAACTTATTTTTTGGGTTGTGGATTATTTTTTCTGCGGAATATGGCTGTTTTTATTTTTTTCCCTCCCTCTCTAGTGACTCTTGAGTGGAAGACTCCACATCTTGGGTATTGATATCAATTACATGAAAGAAAACATAATTTATGTAAGAACTTACCTGATAAATTCATTTCTTTCATATTGGCAAGAGTCCATGAGGCCCACCCCCTTTTTATGGTGGTTATGATTTTTTGTATAAAGCACAATTATTTCCAAATTTCCTTTGTTGATGCTTTCTACTCCTTTCTTTATCACCCCACTACTTGGCTATTCTTTAAACTGAATTGTGGGTGTGGTGAGGGGTGTTTTTATAGGCATTTTGAGGTTTTGGAAACTTTGCCCCTCCTGGTAGGATTGTATATCCCATATGTCACTAGCTCATGGACTCTTGCCAATATGAAAGAAATGAATTTATCAGGTAAGTTCTTACATAAATTATGTTTTTTTTGCTCAATAATTTTTATTACATTTTATAAAATAGTTTACCAAACAAAGAAAGAATGCAAACATGCATGAATACGCATTTACATAAACATATATAAAGTGTAATGGTAGCAGAAGTGTTCAACAAGTGTTCCTAGTTAAACAAAGACTATGTTGTAGACTATTGTACAAAATATTTTTTGAGCGACGGAAAATAAATGGTGAGAAAATAGAAAAAAGGAGGGGAAATCGAGATAGATGATCTATGATTCATTTACAGACGTACTACTTTTCATTTTTGCTCTTTTTTCCACTTTTGATGGTTAAGTTTCTCAAGATTGGGATGCATAATGCATTAAGATATGATTTGTACATGCATTATGTTTTGTATCCTCTCACTTATCACAGAATAACTGTCTCTTAAGATTGTAGATATGCACTATTTATCATGATGGAAGATATGATGTGCATGATATTATCAAAAGGCATTTACATTTTGGAAATATTATATATATATATATATATATATATATATATATATATATATATATATATACTGTGTGTATATATATATATATATATTCAGAGAGAGAAAGATATAGCTTATTTGATTTGTTTGGTGCCATATCTATTGTATTATTAAGTGGTTGGATTTAATATTTTCTGTATCCATTTTCCTTTAATAAAAAAAAATAATAAAGGAGGGGAATAAGAGGACTAAAGTAAAGGGAAAAAGAAAAGATAAAGAATAACAAAGAGGGAAAATAACTACAAACTGTTTTATAGAGTCTTTTCATTTTAAAGAAATAAAAATATGAGCCAAAATATCTTTATGTCTTCACATCAGTTTTTATTATATAAGCTTTATATACTGTTACTGCACCAGTTACAGGAAATTAAAATGGTGAGAACCTTCCCATACCATAAAGGGACACAATCTGCAAAATTATATCCCCCATGAAATGTGAAAACACAAAAAAAAATCCTCAAAACAATAGAAGCCTAATTAAAATTGCAATAGACACGAATTACCTCTGAAAATTGTGCTTTTCCAATCCATCCAAAGAGGCTGGAGTATATAATGCAAACTTAAAGGGATATTATACCCAATATTTTATTTCCCAGTAAATGTTTATGCAGAGTGAAAAAACTTTGCAATGTACTTTCATCATTAATTTTGCTGTTTTTTTCAATACAGTACAAGTCTGAAACTTTTGTTTTTCCACTCCCTCTAGAACTAGATCATAATTTGAAGTCTATTCAGTGGAAATGCGGAACCCTAAACCTCCTGTGTGTTGCACAGTGATTTGCTGATATTTGCAGGAGTTCTATTAATATCAGTTCCTAATTGGGCCATTGCAATGGAGATGAGAATACAGCACTCATGAGAGGTGTGATCACATGGGTGCATTTCAATTTTAAATATTTTTGCAATATACATCCATTTGCAAAAAAAAAATTAAGTAAAAGTTAATATTGTTTTTGCAGCTGAAAACGTACATATTCTGTCGTGCACCAGCATTAAGTCAGCACACTTGCTCAGAATGACAACAGTGACTTGTCGGACACAAATTAAGTCTTCACGGACACAATACAAACCACCACCAGCAATTTGAGCTTGAATAATGGTGCACAAGCACTTACAGCATATGTGCATATGGCATGCTACTGAAAAACATTAATAACGTTTACTAGAAGCATTTTTGCTAATAGAAGTATAATGCAAAAATGTTTGAATTTAAAATTGAAATACACCCATCTATATTTTAATGTTGACCTTTCTATCCCTTTAAAAAAAACATGTATTATGTATGTTGAGCTTTACAAAAGAGTAATTAATTTCTGATGCATATATAAAAAAAACTGATTTTAATGCCCCCTGCACTTTATCTTACCCTGCTACTTGTTATTAAATTAAATAAGATAAACATACTAGACAAGATTACAATGCTATTTAGCGCTTTCGCTTGAGGGTAAACTTTGCTAGAAGTAATCTTTTGTGTGTGCGTTGGGTAGCACGAGTATTACAAGTTGAAAGTAAAAGGTTTGTGCGCAAGTGAAACACGCACGCTAGCCATCCACGTTAACATATTCTCGCCTTGAAGTCAATAGAGAGCGTGCTAACCTGACAGGAATTATGAATATTTCACATTCCAATGTTCTTCCCTTACAGAGCAAAGTATTTTTTATTGTAAATATTTATTTTATATATATGTATATAATTATACTACTTGTATATCTATTCCTATAGAAATATATATATATATATATATATATATATATTACATTAACATAATCATATATATATATATATATATATATATATAAATATATATTTAATAATTCATTAATTTCTTTCTATGTGAAGAACATAGGAATGTAAAATATGCATATCACGTTTTAAGGCTAACGTGGTGTTGGATTAGCACACATTCAATAACGCGCATTTAGGTTACCAATTCTTCATGTGTGTGAATCCCATACCGCTTCTGACTTTTGCTTGCCTGCAAACCAGAAGGTTCTAAAGCTTGAAGGTGTGTTAAAAAAATACATTAAATACCATATTTATTTTTCCAATAGAAGAAAATGTTTGTTTTTTTATTTTATTTTATATATACACAGTATATATATATATATATATATATATATATATATATATATATATATATATATATATTTATTATTTATTTATAAAATATTTTACCAGGAAGGATACATTGAGATTTCTCTCGTTTTCAAGTA
The DNA here is from genome assembly GCF_027579735.1 of Bombina bombina. Classification (NCBI taxonomy): domain Eukaryota; kingdom Metazoa; phylum Chordata; class Amphibia; order Anura; family Bombinatoridae; genus Bombina; species Bombina bombina. Next base: position 537,097,890 of record NC_069499.1, read on the forward strand.
TGTCCTTTTGTATGCAAAAGTTTAGGCACCCCTGACAATTTCCATGATTTTCATTTATAAATTATTGGTTGTTTGGATCAACAATTTCATTTTGATCTATCAAATAACTGAAGGACACAGTAATATTTCAGTAGTGAAATGAGGTTTATTGGATTAACAGAAAATGTACAATATGCATCAAAACAAAATTAGACAGGTGCATAAATTTGGGCACCCTTGTCTTTTTGTTGTTCATGAGAAAAGGTATTTAAGGTGTCCAATTGCAAGTTGTTGTTCTCTTTGACTCTCCTCTGAAGAATGGCAACATGGGTGCCTCAAAACAACTCTCAAATGGCCTGAAAACAAAGATTGTTCAACATTATGGTTTAGGGGAAGGCTACAAAAAGCTATTGCAGAAATATAAGCTGTCAGTGTCCACAGTGAGGAACATATTGAGGAAATGGAAGACCACAGGCACAGTTCTTGTTAAGGCCAGAAGTGGCAGGCCAAGTAAAATATCAGAGAGGCAAAGGCAAAGGATGGTAAGAACGGTCAAAAACAGCCCACAGACCAACTCCAAAGACCTACAACATCATCTTGCTGCAGATGGTGTCACTTTGCATCGTTCAACAATTCAGCGCACTTTGCACAAGGAGAAGCTGTATGGGAGAGTGATGCGGATGAAGCCTTTGCTGCACACACGCCACAAACAGAGTCGCTTAAGGTATGCAAACGCACATTTGGACAAGCCAGCTTCATTTTGGAAAAAGGTGCTGTGGACTGATGAAACTAAGAGTGAGTTATTTGGTCATAACAAGGGGCATTGTGCATGGCGGCAAAAGAACACAGTGTTCAAAGACAAACACTTGCTACCCACAGTGGTGGATGTTTGGTGGATGTTCCATCCTGCTGTGGGGCTGTGTGGCCAGTGCCGGTACTGGGAATCTTATTAAAGTTGAGGATCGCATGGATTCCACTCAATATCAGCAGATACTTGAGAATAATGTTGAGGAATCAGTCACAAAGTTGAAGTTACGCCGGGGCTGGATATTTCAACAAGACAACGACCCAAAACACTGCTCAAAATCTACTCTGGCATTTATGCAGAGGAACAAGTACAATGTTCTGGAATGGCCATCCCAGTCCCCAGATCTGAATATAATTGAAAATCTGTGGGGTGATTTGAAGCGGGCTGTCCATGCTCGGCAACCATCAAACCTAACTGAACTGGATATGTTTTGCAATGTGGAATGGTCCAAAATACCTTTATCCTGAATCCAGACACTCATTACAGGCTATAGGAAACATCTATAGGCTGTTATATCTGCTAAAGGAGGCTCTACTAAACATTGATGCAATATTTCTGCTGGGGTGTCCGAATGTATGCACCTGTCTAATTTCATTTTGATGCATATTGCACATTTTCTGTAGCTATATATCTTTATGAATATTTATATATATATATATATATATATATATATAAAACTCTAAAATATAGTTATATATATATAACTCTAAAATTTCTAGTTTTCTTATGTCACAGTTTTAACCCCCTCCAAATTTTATTGTCTGTTTACTTAACTCATCTCACCCTGACCAGACTCTAATATTCCAATTGTCCTTACCAACTGTCTTTGATTAGCAATTAAGTAAATTTAGTGGACTCAGCTGACTGCCCTACCTGTATATATTTCAGACTAGTTAGGGGATGTGCACTGCACAGGGGTGCACTGCTTACAGGGCTGTGTACTTTTTAACAATAGCATATGTTCACATTTTCATAGTGAACATTTTATAAGTGAGGCAATAATTTTTAAGAATTATACAAGAATTGAACAAGGATTGGGCAAGGGGCAAGACACAAGGCAAGTACTCTTGTAATACTATGTTTTATGTATCTTATTGTATCCTTTTGCAAGTGCTGCTGTAACACTGTGTCTTATGTGTTTACTTGGTTCCCACTTTCAGAATAATGCTCAATATCTTCATATTCCTTTTTGCTACCTCTTGTCTCTATAACAAACTACATTACTCACTTACTCCTTCTCCCTCTCCACCTGCACTGTTCATTAGCCCATCTCTCTTATACTCACCTTACATTTGTACTCATGAACTCTAATTATTCCTAAATACTCTCTCTCCCCCCTGCACTTCAGCCAAACAGCAGTCTCATTACTGCAAATCTGCTTCTCATCTCATGTCACTCTCCCTCTTGCTCATACTAGCTGCTGGCGACATCTCCCCTAATCCTGGTCCCTCACAACCTCCTAACCTTTCACATCCTTGTGTGCCTTTCAATAGACTTCATAAACTAAACTCTGGTAACCTTAATCGAATTCCTCTTACATCTAAAAACCCCTCCCCCTCCACTTGTGCACTCTGGAACTCTCGCTCTGTTTGCAACAAGCTCACTTCTATCCATGATCTCTTTATCTCCCACTCTCTTAACCTTCTGGCTCTTACAGAAACCTGGCTCTCTGCTTCAGACACAGCATCCACTGCTGCACTGTCACATGGGGGTCTCCATTTCAGCCACACTCCTAGGTCTGGCAATAGACAAGGAGGTGGTGTCGGTATTTTACTTTCCTCTCGTTGCACCTTCCAACAAATACAGCCCTACTCTTCACTCACATTTTCTTCATTTGAAGCACACATGATTCGGTTATTCTCTCCCCTCTCTATACGTGTTGCAGTCATATACCGCCCCCCTGGCTCCCCAACTCAATTTTTAGATCACTTTGCTGCCTGGCTTCCTTATTTCCTTTCCTCAGACACCCCTGCCCTAATTCTTGGCGACTTTAACATCCCTCTTGACAATCCCAATGCCTCCTCTGCAATACAACTTCTTCAACTGACTTCCTCTTTCGGCCTGTCACAATGGACTGACTCTCCCACTCACAAAGATGGTCATTCCCTTGATCTGATTTTCACCTTTCAAATTTAACAAACTCCCCTTTTCCTCTCTCTGACCATCATCTCCTAACTTGCAATATCCCTTCCCTACCTACAACTCCCCCTCCCTCTACCCCTCACACCAAACTTCACAGAAGCACTAAGTCACTAGATCTGCATCAGCTCGCTAGCTCTCTCAAACCTCTCCTCTCATCCATCACCTCCTTTTCCTGCCCTGACCAATCTATCTGCCAGTATAATTCCACCCTTACATTGGTCACTGACACTCTTGCCCCTCCAACCTTAGCTCAGGTACCACACTCTCATCCTCAGCCCTGGCATACTCCTCTGACACGATACCTACGCAGATGCTCCCGTACTGCTGAGCGACATTGGAGGAAATCTCGGTTCAGCTGACTTTCTTCACTACAAGTTCATCCTGAACTCCTACTATTCTGCCCTTAATCTTTATAAGCAACAATATTTTTCTAATCTCATCTCTACTCTTTCCTCTAACCCTAAACATCTGTTCAACACGTTCAACACTCTTCTCCGCCCACCCCCACCTCCTAACACAACCTCTCTCTCAGCTCAAGATTTTGCAAGCCACTTCAACAACAAAATTGACTGCATCAGAAGTGAAATCGGCTTTCAACATACTTCCAATCTCCCACCCCCTCAAAAGCTCACAATCAAACAAAAACCAAATATACAAAAATGCAGCTCTTTTGCCCCTGTTAATGAGGATGAAGTTTCTGCCCTTATACTGTCCTCCCACCTCACTACCTGTCCCCTCGACCCCATCCCCTCACAGCTACTCCCCTCCCTCTCTTCTACCCTCACCCCCATACTCACACACATTTTCAACCTCTCCCTCAGCACTGGTATATTTCCCTCATCTCTAAAACATGCACTGGTCACACCTATCCTCAAAAAACCTTCCCTTGATCCAACCTCCCCTTCCAATTACCGTCCTATTTCCCTACTCCCTCTTGCCTCAAAGCTCCTCGAAAAGCTAGTTTATGCACGTCTATCCCATTTCCTTACACTAAACTCTCTTCTTGACCCACTTCAATCTGGAATTTGTTCCCATCACTCTACAGAGACAGCAATTGTCAAGGTTACCAATGACCTACTTGCAGCAAAATCCAAAGGCCACTTCTCTCTGCTTATCCTCCTTGACCTGTCTGCAGCCTTTGACACTGTTGACCACCCTCTTCTGCTCCAAACCCTCCAATCCTTCAGCATCTGTGACACAGCTCTCTCGTGGTTCTCTTCCTATCTGACTAACTGTACATTTAGTGTAGCCTTCTCCGGAGCATCCTCTGCCCCGTTACCACTTTCTGTTGGGGTACCTCAAGGCTCCGTCCTTGGTCCCCTTCTCTTCTCAATCTACACGTCATCACTAGGTTCCTTAATAAAGTCCCATGGGTTTCAATACCATTTGTATGCTGATGACACTCAAATCTACCTCTCTGCACCAGACCTACCTCCTTCATTACTAACCCGTGCCACTAACTGTCTTTCTCACATCTCATCTTGGATGTCCTCTCACTACCTTAAGCTAAATCTCTCCAAAGCTGAACTCCTTATTTTTCCCCCTTCTTCCAATGTCTCCACCCCCAAAATTTCTATAACTGTTGATAATTCCATCATTACCCCTACCTCGCTCGCCCAATGTCTTGGGGTCACACTTGACTCAGATCTTTCCTTCACTCCTCACATCCAGTCCTTGGCTAAAGCCTGCCGCTTCCACCTTAAAAACATTGCTAAAATTAGACATTTCCTTACATAAGATACAACCAAGATTTTAATCCACTCTCTCATCCTTTCCCGCCTCGACTACTGCAATTCCGTCCTCTCTGGTCTACCTAGCTGCCGCATAGCTCCTTTACAATCCATTATGAATGCCTCTGCCAGGCTCATCTTCCTTACTCGTTGCTCTTCATCTGCTGCACCTCTCTGCCAATCCCTTCACTGGCTTCCTCTTGCCTCTAGGATTAAACATAAAATCCTCACCCTGACATATAAAGCCCTCAACTGCACTGCTCCCCCCTACATCTCAGAACTTGTCTCTAGATACTCTCCCTCCCGTCCCCTTCGATCAGCTCAGGATCTCCTCCTCTCCTCCTCTCTTGTTACTTCCTCACATTCACGTTTACAGGACTTCTCCAGACTGGCCCCCATCTTGTGGAATTCCCTGCCTCGCTCCATAAGACTCTCCACTAGTTTTAACAGCTTCAAGCACTCCCTAAAAACTCTACTATTCAGGGATGCATACAACCAACACTAACCTTTCCTAACGCCATTGCTTTCCCCTTGAACCCCTTAGATTGTAAGCCTATGGGCCCAGCTGTTTACAGATAGCTTCATAAGAGCTGACTACAACAGTGAAACTCTCGGCAGGGCCCTCTACCCCCTTTTAACCCTTACCAAAGCTATCCTGTACACCGACTATGTTTACAGCGCTGCGGAATCTGTTGGCGCTCTACAAATACCTGATAATATATATATATATATATATATATATATTCCTATGTGGATTAGTAAGTTTTTCCCTGTGGGCTAGTAGCTTTCAGCTCTTGTCTAGTAAACAATAGTGATATTTTCCACCCCTATATGTGTGTATGTATGTATATATATACTGTATATATATATATATATATATATATATATATTTATATATATATATATTTGTATGTATATATGTATGGGGGTCTCCACTTCAGCCACACTCCTAGGTATGGTAATAGACAAGGAGAGGTGGTGCTGGTATTTTATTTTCCTCTCATTGCACCGTTCAACAAATACGGCGCTTCTCTTCCCTCACATTTTCTTAATTTGAAGTACACATGATTAGCTTATTCTCTCCCCTCTCTATATGTGTTGCAGTCATATACCGCCCCCCGGCTCCTCAACTCAATTTTTAGATCACTTTGCTGCCTGACTACCTTATTTCCTTTCCTCAGACACCCCTGCCCTCATTCTTGGCGACTTCAACATCCCTCTTGACAATGCCACTGACGCCTCTGCAAAACAGCTTCTGCAACTCACTTCCTCTTTCAGCCTGTCACAATGGACTGACTCTCCCACTCACAAAGATGGTCACTCGCTCGATCTGATGCAAGATCACATGCCTCCCTACAACTCCCCCTCCCTCTATCCCTCACACCAAACTTCACAGAAGCATTAAGTCACAGAGCAACAGCTTGCTAGCTCTCTCAAACCTCTCCTCTCTTCCATTCCCTCCTTTTCCTGTCCTGACCAATCTATCTGCCACTATAACTCCACCCTTATATCAATCCTTGATAATCTGGCCCCACCTACCATAGCTCAGAAAAAGCTAGTATGTGCAAGTCTATTCCATTTCCTTACACTAAACTCCCTCCTTGACCCACTGCAATCTGGACTTTGTCCCCATCACTCCACAGAGACAGCAATTGTTAAGGTTACCAATGACCTACTTACAGCAAAATCCAAAGGCCACTTCTCTCTGCTTATCCTCCTTGATCTGTCTGCAGCCTTTGATACTGTCGACCACCATCTTTTGCTCCAAACCCTACAATCCTTCGGTATCTGCGACACAGCTTTTTTTGTGGTTCTCTTCCTATCTATCTAACCATATCTTTAGTGTAGCCTTCTCTGGAGCATCCTCTGCCCCATTACCACTTTCTGTTGGGGTTCCTCAAGGCTCTGTTCTCTGTCCCCTTCACTTTTCAATCTACATGTCATCATTAGGTTCCTTAATAAAGTCCCATGGGTTTCAATATCATTTGTATGCCGATGACACCCAAACCTACCTCTCTGCACCAGACCTATCTCCTTCCTTGCTAACCCGTCTCACTAACTGTCTTTCTCATATCTCATCTTGGATGTCCTCTCACTACCTTAAGCTAAATCTCTCCAAAACTGAGCTCTTTATTTTTCCCCCTTCTTACAAAATCTCCACCCCTTCATTACCGCTACCCCGAATTCCCCATGTCTTGGGGTCACACTTGACTTAAACCTTTCTTTCACTACTCACATTCAGTCCTTGGATAAAGCCTGCTGCTTCCAACTTAAAAACATCTCTAAAATTAGACATTTCCTTACACAAGACACAACTAAGATTTTAATCCACTCTCTCATCCTTTCCCGCCTCGACTACTGCAACTCCGTCCTTTTGGGTCTCCCTAGCTGTCGCCTAGCTCCTTTACAATCCATAATGAATGCCACTGCCAGGCTTATCTTCCTTACATGACGCTCTTCATCTGCATCAACTCTCTGTTTATCCCTTCACTGGCTTCCTCTTGCCTCCAGGATTAAACACAAAATCCCTCAACTGCACTGATCGCCCCTACATTTCAGACCTTGTTTCCAGATACTTTCCCTCATGTCCCCTTCGCTCTGCTCACAATCTCCTACTCTCTTGTTACTTCCTCACATTCCCGTTTGCAGGACTTCTCCAGACTGGCTACCATCTTGTGTAACTCCCTGCCTTGCTCCACAATACTCTCCCCTAGTGTTAACAGCTTCAAGCACTCCCTAAAGACTCTACTATTCAGGGCTGCATACAACCTACACTAACCTTTCCTAACTCCATTGCTTTCCCCTTAAACCCAGTAGAATGTAAGCCTATGAGCCCAGCTGTTTGTAGATCACCTTGATAAAAACTGACTACAACAGTGCAACTCTCGGCAGGGCCCTCTACCCACTCAATCTCTATAAATGTTATCTTGTATACCGCCTATGTTTATAGTACTGCGGAATCTGTTGGCGCTCTACAAATACCTGATAATAATGATAATAATAATAATGTGTATGTGTTTATATGTATGTATATGCACATATACATAAGTACATATATAAACAAACACATATACAAATATATACACATATACAGTATATACACCTCTGAACCCTTCACATTCACACACTTTGACATATAACATATCCATTTAAACCTTTTTTTTTACTTCTTTTTTTATTAATAAAGTTATATTTTATTTTCATATGTATAAATATGAGTGTAATACTTTATTTGAATATGTTTTGCATGTGTTTTGTTATACTTTTCTTGTAGCTCTAACACTTTAATTCAGGTCTCAAGTTGCGCTAACATTTTAGCGCTGTTATGTGATGCACTTGAGCTCGAGTATAGGGCATGCTAAAGGGATATCGGCCCCTCTAAACATTTTCTGTTTATTCAGTTTTGCCATGGTTTTGTAATACCAGATTAAGCGCTGCACTTGTAATCTAGCATATATTTGGTCGGATTACATTTATGAAGCCTGTCATGGGTCCTTCCTGTTGTCAGAATTAGAAAAGGAAATAAAATAACCAATAAAAGTATATTGCAAAGTTGTTTTACTACACATAATTAAACAATTAATTACAATTTTAAAGTGTTTACTGTCCCTGTGAACTTTAAAAAATAGTTGAGAATGATGATATTGTACATAAGACCATTTCAAAAACTTGGCATGGTTTAGGTATCTTTCATTAATTTTATAATTTACCTTTTTTTGCATACCTGAATTTGAGACAGATTTTTTTCATTTCGATGGCTAAATCGAAGGGTTTTTATCTGTGATAAAAAAAATGTTTTTATGTTTTAACGGTTCTAGGAACCAATATTTGATTATACTTTTATAAGATGTATTGTGGTTTAATAAATTACCTTATGTGAGAATCCCCTGTTCTTTTGCCCTGTCACATGGTATGAAGATGAAGTAAAACAGATACTCAGGAAGTAGCATTTAGCATGTTGTGTGCGCATGTGTTCCCACAGTGATTAAATTAATTTCATGCTAAAACATCACATATCAGCCGTAACTGCATTGTTAGAGTGCAAATGAGCAAGACCTTGGTTTTCTGTGGAGTTGAGACACATTTTGCTTATGCTGTTTTTAGATTCACTAAAGGTATATGACCTGGGACACGCCAGATTTCATTTTGGTTAATCTGCACAGATAATACCTATTTTTTGTTTTTATTAGTGTTTTAAATAGATTTTTTAATTTCTGAACATACATTTACCTGGATAGATAGTTTACCTGGGAATATTAGATATTTTGAGAGGCCAAACAGATAAGATCTATGTAGGGAACTCAAACTGTTTGGAGCTAGTTTTTTCAGTTATGTAGAAGGACCCTGTGTAAATGAACATCTGCAGAAGCCAGTGGGGCTCAGACCAAACTCTCTTAGACTTATTTGCCACAGGAGTATTGGAATGAGCAGAACAATCAAGAGTAATGCAATGCAGGGCAATCCAAGACATTTCATGCTTTACATTGTAAGCAATTTTTGATTTAACTAAATATTTGATGTATCTTAATGTTTTCCATGAATCTACACTCTCAATGAAATTATTTTTGTGTGATATTCAGAGCTTGTATGTAGAGTACAAGTAAATCAATCATTAAAACAGGTTCCCTTGAGACTTGTATTGACCTAGATCATTAATAGAACACAGTGGGGGAAATTACACTGCTCTCTGCTCTGGATAAACAAAGTGCTTCAATTTCTAGTGGCTCATTTCCCCAGCAGAGAGCTGGGAACCGAGAGTTGGTACCAACATGAGTCACGGCATGACTTTGTAGACATATTGATGAATCTTCTTAATTTTAACTCTGCAGGCAAGAACTTTAAAACGACATTTCAGCTGAAACCTTGCCAGTCAAGGAAAAGCAATAACCCTACTAAATCCTTTCAGCGAGTATTTTTAACATATTGAAAGGAAGCTTAGATCTCTTTCAGAACAAAACAACACAAGATGTTATGAAAAATATGGATAGAAACTGCTTAACTGTTTAGTAAGGGTAACATTTGTGTAAGGGAGTTCGATCTCACTAGTCTGCATTACCCTTGTTACTTTTTTTTTTACTAAAGAGACATGAAATGAAACCCATTTATCCTGCATTTACAGGAAATACTTCAGTCAACATTAAGGGGCATATTTATCAAGCTCCGTATGCCCTGCGTTTCTGGGGAACCTTCAGGCTCGCCGAAAACACAAGTTATGAAGCAGCGGTCTAAAGACTGCTGCTCCACAACCTGTCTGCCTGCTCTTAGGAGGCGGACAGACATCGCCAGAAATCAACCCGATCTCATACGATCGGGTTGATTGACACCCTCTTTCTAGCGGCTGATTGGCCGCAAATCTGCAGGGGGCAGCGTTGCACCAGCAGTTTACAAGAACTGCTGGTGCAATGATAAATGCCGAGAGTGTATGCTGTCTGCATTTATCGATGTGCAGCGACATGATACGCAATATTGGATCATGTCTGCTCGCACAATGATAATTCGGCCCCTAAGAATGATCCTTGAAATATTGACATATCAGGAGTAAAGAAATATTTTGTTTTACGGCGTTATAAAGAGGTATGTGAGCCTTATCAATTTTATCATGGAGAGATGGGGGCTTTATTGAAATTATGGTGATCATTTATTGGCTGCTGTTTAAAAAGCAGACACGCTAGACATGTATTCTCTCTTCCATTCCATTATGTCTTCACCAGGTTTATTAAACTACCCTTTTCAGTATTTATAGCTCTACTTTGAAATTGAAAATAGAAGCTTTTCTAAAAAAAAATATTTTTACTTATTTTTTTTATAAAAATATGCTTCAGTTATGTAAGTCCTTTGATGTGCTTACATACTTTAGAGAATAACTGCAACCCAAATGGATATCATCTGCTACTCATTTTCTCTATATAGCTCAGCAGGAAGATAAACAAATATCTGTGGGAATGTCTAAGTGTTTCTCTTATAGGGGAAAAAAAAATCATAGTGACCGATTATTCTAGATTTTGTAAAAGACAGTGAGTGTTTGCATTAATATTTTGTGACATCTTTCCATCAACAATAACAATAAAGAAAACAACTAGCAAAAAAAAAAAAAAAAAAGCTTTAACTGACCAGGTAACCAGATTACAAGAAAACTCTGAAATGAAGACACATCTTTTTAGCAAATATGAAGGCCCAAATAACTTGAGGTTTTGACACAAAGTTAAATTAAACTATGAGGAAGAAAAAAGCACAAGATAATGTATGCTAAATTCATAAAGGCTTGATCATTTGTCCTTTAATTTCAAAAGAAAATGATTAATTTTTTTCATGCTATGAAAGAAATAACAATTGCATGGGTGTCAAGGGAACACTTGCCTTGTTTTGTTTGGTGATGGACTTTTATGCAGGAGTAATACTTAGAGTCCAGAAACAGGCCAGAGGGTCAAAATCGAGAATCAATCCAAATAAGTATCTGAGCAAGGGATATAGCTTTAAGGAAATCCAGTAGCAAGACCCAAGCCATACACCACAAAGTCAGTCCATCAGCAAACTATAGCTAGGGATAAGGCAAACCAGAGTCCAGTGAACTAGACAGGGTTAAACACAGTGATCAGGCCTTAAAGGGACACTGAACCCATTTTTTTTTTGTGATTCAGATAGAGCATGCAATTTTAAGTAACTTTCTAATTTAATCCCATTATTATTTTTTTCTTTGTTCTCTTGCTATCTTTATTTGAAAAAGAAGGCATCTAAGCTAAGAAGCCAGACAATTTTTGGGTCAGAACTCTGGACAGAACTTGTTTATTGGTGGGTGAATTTATCCACCAATCAGCAAGAACAACCCAGGTTGTTCACCAAAAATGGGCCAGCATCTAAACTTACATTCTTGCTTTTCAAGATAATTTGATAATAGGAGTAAATTAGAAAGTTGCTTAAAATTGCATGCTCTATCTGAATAATGAAAGAAAAAATGTGGGTTCAGTGTCCCTTTAATTCAAACATTACAAATAAAGGGATGAGGCAAAGAAAGAAACCAGGAAGGTTAGCCAGGTCCATGGATCCAAATCCAGAGAGGTAAACAGGATATAAACACCAAGAAATAGTTACGTACACAAATGTCTGAGTACTGAATGCAAAAAATATGGAGGACTTAAAGAAACAGGCTGCACCCCTAATATCTAAGCACTGAGTGCAAACAACATGAAGAATTTAACGGGACAGATTCCTGCATCAGAGAAAGGGTGGCAGGTAATGGGATCCTTACAATGAGGAACATAATTACACAAAAAATTATGGAATATTATTCCATTAAAAGCACTACTGTAGAAATAGGCCAACGTGAAATATAACATTTCCATATTCTCGAAGCCCAGTGTTCTCTGTTGTGATTGTGTATCACTCCCTTTAAATCATCCAATCCACTAGTTGATAGCAACCTTGAAAGACAATATCATGCTGAAGTTCCAAATGATTGATCAAAGGGCTAAAAATTGGTAATAATATTAGAGTAGTAATCAATAAATTGATGATAGCTTGAAATTATGGCTGAAATAACCATTAAAGAAAAATTAAATAATTATGGAAAGTGATGGAAGTCATACAGTCCTTTTGGTGGTCAAGTCTGCATGAAATCACTGGTAAATGGGTCTGGTAAACAACCGTTAAACTAAAGAAATTGATGATTGGCTCAAGAAACAAGAGATCAATGTTACTGAACCTAGCACAGGGCATATACAAAGAAAATGTACCTATTAAGGTGTCAATTGTTGGTATCCCTCCAATATCTGTTACAAGGAGAATCTTCTCCAGAACTGAAGTCCTAAAAATGTATAAGTTCTTAGGGAGATCTTCCAAGATTTTGGATCTCATTCCTAAAACGGACACTGAACCCAAATTTTTTCTTTCATGATTCAGATAGAGCATGAAATGTTAAGCTACTTTCTAACTTACTCCTATTATCAATTTTTCTTCATTCTCTTGCTATCTTTATTTTAAAAGCAGGAATGTAAATCTTAGCAGCCAGCCCATTTTAGGTTCAGCACTATGGATAGCGCTTGCTTATTGGAGGCTTACATTTACCCACCAATAAGCAAGAATTACCCAGGTTCTCAACCAAAAATGGGCCGACTCCTATGCATCACATTACTGCTTTTAAATAGGGATGGGCGAATGTGCAAATTTTCGAATTTCGAATGTAGAACGAATGTTATTACCGAAATTCGAATTCTAAATTCGAATGTCGATAAGAACGAATATTCTTAAAAATTCGAAAATCGAATGTTATTTACAGTTTTCGAATGTCACTTTCGAATTCGAATGTTTATAATTATATCGAATGTCTACATTCGAAATTCGAATTTTTCGAATTCGAATATAAATTCGAATTTTTCGAATTCGAATATAAATTCGAATTTTTCAAATTCGAATATTGCATAATTCGAATATTACATTTAAAAGCATTAGAAATACTATTACAATCTAAATTCGAATTTTTCGAATTCGAATACACGTATTGCATAATTCGAATATTACATTTAAAGAAAAAGCATTAGAAATACTATTACAATCTAAATTCGAATTTTTCGAATTCGAATACACGTATTGCATAATTCGAATATTACATTTAAAGAAAAAGCATTAGAAATACTATTACAATCTAAATTCGAATTTTTCGAATTCGAATATTGCATAATTCGAATATTACATTTAAAGAAAAAGCATTAGAAATACTATTACAATCTAAATTCGAATTTTTCGAATTCGAATATTGCATAATTCGAATATTACATTTAAAGAAAAAGCATTAGAAATACTATTACAATCTAAATTCGAATTTTTCAAATTCGAATACACGTATTGCATAATTCGAATATTACATTTAAAGAAAAAGCATTAGAAATACTATTACAATCTAAATTCGAATTTTTCGAATTCGAATACACGTATTGCATAATTCGAATATACATTTAAAGAAAAAGCATTAGAAATACTATTACAATCTAAATTCTAATTTTTCGAATTCGAATATTGCATAATTCGAATATTACATTTAAAGAAAAAGCATTAGAAATACTATTACAATCTAAATTCGAATTTTTCGAATTCGAATATTGCATAATTCGAATATTACGTTTAAAGAAAAAGCATTAGAAATACTATTACAATCTAAATTCGAATTTTTCGAATTCGAATATTGCATAATTCGAATATTACATTTAAAGAAAAAGCATTAGAAATACTATTACAATCTAAATTCGAATTTTTCGAATTCGAATATTTTCGAATGTAATCGTAAAATTCGAAACCGAATATTCGAAAATCGAATGTTAGAATGTTATGTAAACATTCGAATTTCGATTCGAACGAACGAATGTGTTAAAATTCGTGCCGTTTTTCGAATGTTGCGAAACATTCGCCCATCCCTACTTTTAAAATAAAAGTCACAAAAAAGAAGCAGCACCACCAAGTTGTCTTCAACAGATGTATTCATGCAAACTGCACAGTATCCAAGCCAGACCAACCAAGGTTGGTCTGGCCTGGATACTGTGCAGTTTGCACGAATAAATCTGTTGAAGACAACTTGGTGGTGCTGCTTCTTTTTTGTGACTTTTATCTATTTGGGTATTGTGCAGTACCCTTGAAGCGTGCACACCTTCCTGATCCCAGGTGCTGGAATTTTCATTTGTTTTGCTTTTAAAATAAAGATAGCAAGAGAACAAAGAAAAATTGATAATATGAGTAAATTAGAAAGTTGCTTAAAATTGCATGCTCTATCTGAATCATGAAATAAAAAATGTGGGTTTAGTGTCCCTTTAAAGTCAGTTTATGTAATGGATTACAGAAATGTTGTCTATTTCAAGAAAGAAAACAGTAGCTGGTTTTGGGTTCTTCCTAAAATTTAGAGAAGGAGGTCTTTTGCAAAGATGGAGCAGGAAAAGAAGTAGGTGTCCCCATAACAGAGGCAGGAAATCCCAAATGGCAGTAAACCCACACGAGGTCATATGGTAAACTATAGGTGTTGTAGTATGGATTGAGTTGAATCAGTTATGCATTTTTTTTTTAGGGGTCCATTTATTATTGTGCGTACCTTTTGGGGGCTGCTTAAATCCTATTGGCTGTTCAATACAGCCAATAGGATTTAAGCAGCTCTCATTCTATTGGCTGATTCATCAACCAATAGAATTAAAGCTGCTTTAATCCTATTGGCTGATTTAAAATCTTGGGGGGGATGGTTGGGTGGTGGGTTTTACTGTTGGGGGGTCTTTGTATTTTTTTTGCAGGTAAAAGAGCTGTTTAACTTAGGGCAATGCCCTACAAAAGGCCCTTTTAAGTTTATTGTAGGTTAGGGTTTTGTTTATTTTGGGTGGACTTTTTTATTTTGATAGGGCTATCAGATTAGGTGTAATTCTTTTTTATTTTTGATAATTTCGTTTGTTATTTTCCGTAATTTAGTGTTTGTTATTTTTTGTAATTTAGTTTTTGTTTTTTAGAGTAGTGTTAGGATTTGTTTAATGTGTAGTTTAGTTTATTTAATAGTTAATAGTTAGTTTAATTAATAGTTAGTTTAATTTTAGTTTAATAATTATATTAGTTTAATTGTTTGTTTAAACTTAGTTTTTTTAATTTGACAGGTAAGTTTAAATTTAATTTAAGATAGGGAAATTGTAATTTTAATATAACGTTAGGGGGGGCGTTAGGTTTAGGGGTTACTAGTTTAAATTAGTTTATTGCGATGTGGGAGGCTTTCAGTTTATGGGTTAACAGTTTAATTTATTATATTTTGTTGTGGGTGGCTTTTGGTTTAGGGGTTAATAGGTTTATTATAGTGGCGGCGGTGTAGGGCTTAATAACTTTAGTATAGTGGTGGCGATGTGGGCGGATGGCAGATTAGGGGTTAATAATATTTAAATAGTGTTTGCAATGCGGGAGATTTGCGATGCGGGAGGTCGGTGGTTTAGGGGTTAATAACTTTAGTATAGTGGTGACGATGTCGGGGAGCGGCGGAATAGGGGTTAATACATTTTCTAAGTGGCAGTGATGTCGGGAGCGGCAGATTAGGGGTTAATAAAATTATTATAGTATTTGCGATGCGGGAGGGCCTCGGTTTTGGGGTTAATAGGTAGTTTATGGGTGTTTAGTGTACTTTGTAGCAGTTTAGTTATGAGTTTTATGTTACAGATTTGTAGCGTAAAACTCATAACTACTAATGGCATTACGGATCTTGTCGTTTTAGGCTGTAACGCTGTTTTTTTTAGCCAGAATGCAAAACTCATAATTACAGCACTTTTGGAATCCCATGAAAAAATGTAATTTTTACGAGTGCGGTACTGACATTGCGTTACAGGCTAAAAGGCTTGCGGTACACCTATACTGACAAGACTTGTAATGGCTGCAGTGCTGTTTTAATGCTGAAAACACCATATTTTCAGAGTTAAAAGACGAACGCACAAACTTGTAATCCAGCTGATAGCATCTATATAAGCCTAAATGTCCTCTTACAAGACTATGATATGGTTACCATAGTAATGCCTACTTTCACTATGGTCACATGGGGAAAATTAGGCATTGGAATGAGAGATATTCACCATGGTGGAAATTAAACACAGACCAATATAACATGTTTGCAAGTGTGGAATTATATTTGAGTATTTGTTTTCATATAAATTTATTTGTACATATGTACTTCATTTTCATGTTAATGTCTTTGAAATCATGGAATTCTGTGTACAATACATATCAATATATATAAATACAGATATTAGACTGCGCACTAAATATGAATAAATGATGAAATGCAAAAATAAGAAAATATTTTAATGTTCACAGAGAAAAAAATAACAAAAAAAAAAATGTTGCATACACCAAATCACAATACCACAAACATCCATACAACCATACATACAAACTGGGCGTCCCCAGTTATCAAGCAAATATGGAGTGGAGGAGGTCAGATAGAGAGCAAAAAAGCAATCCCAGGTTTTTGCTCTCTATCTGACCGCCTCCACTCCATATTTGCTTGATAACTGGGGACACCCAGTTTGTATTTATGGTTGTATGGATGTTTGTGGTATTGTGATTTGGTGTATGCAACAATTTTTTTGTTATAATTTTTTTCTCTGTGAACATTAAAATATTTTCTTATTTTTGCACATTTTTGCATTTCATCATTTATTCATATTTAGTGCAGAGTCTAATATCTGTATTTATACTATTTCCTGGTGTAATTGGTAGTTGTATACCATAGTCTCGAGCACTTATTACTTTTCATTGATATTTAAGTACATATATTTACTTGTTAGTGCTTATCCTCCGATCTGATATATATAAATATATATGTGTGTATAATATATATAGCATTATATATTTTTTAAATTCATTTTTTAATTATACTTTTACCTGTTACCTAGAAACAAATTATAGCAGATACCAATATTCATTTATTCAGGGTTTTACATAACCCATTGAGGGCCAGATTACGAAAGACACGCTTATATTTATGTACAAGCAAAAGGAATCTATTGCGGCTGTTTGCGCATGTCAGACGTAGGGCTAGTATTACAAGTTGAAAGTAAATGCTATCACTTTAGCACAATTAAAGTTAACGCACGTCGGGATAGCGGCGCGTCCTAAGAGCTCTGGTTAACTGATTCATGAAAAAAGTGTCACAAAACACATCAAAAATACATTTAAAAGTACAGGTCACTCCATAATAACACAATCTAATAAAAAATATATAAAAAAAAAAATTGCACATAAAAGTTATAAGGGCTGAAAGATATGATGTCTCAGGTGTTAGAAAAGCCACAAAGGGCTTTAACATAGAGATACATACATATACATGTCTTGAGGAATATTGTCTTGGCAAAGGCTTGGATATAGGTGAAATGTTGACTGATTTTTTAAGGAATTATGAATAAAAATTAGTTTTATGAAAAGACCTGTGAGTGCCCTTAATATAGAAATAAAAACATTTTCATCTATATGAAGATCATTCAAATGTGAAATATTCATAACTTCCTTCGTGTTTAGCGCTATAGATCTAATGCAGTGTTGGGTTTACGCGCAAGTGATAAGTGTTATTTTTTTTAATAGTATGCTCCATTAAAGTCTATGGGGAGAAGAATTTAACGCAGTTGTGATACCTGAAGTCCTGAGGTTAGGGTACGTCTGGTTTTGCTTGCGCCCAAACAATTTACTTTCGACTTGTAATACTGGTGCTAACCCGCATGCGTTACAAGTTTATTTCCAGTGGTGTTTGCATGTGAGTGAAAGCACTAAATAGTACACCACTTGGAATCTGGCCCATTGTTGGGTAGTTGCTATCTGATAAAGCTAATTAGGGACAATTATGTAGCAGAGTTAGGCTTGAGAAGTCACCAGGTGTATTTCAAGTTCTGAGAAATAGAAAATTCTCAATTTTCCAAGCTAAATCCCGTGAAAAGGAAGCAAAATAATTTTCGAAAATATATTGCAAAGTTGTTCTGTTAGGCATAACATCTTATATAAAAATGTCAAAGTGTTTACTGTCCCTGTAATAACAAACAATAAAATAAATAAATAGTAAACATCAATAGAAAGACGTAAGTCAAATGACTGTTTCCAAACTAATGTGACAGTGAAAACAGCAAATGAAAATATATTTATCACTACTTTTGCTCTATCTGAATGGTTAGCCGTGTAAATTATCTGGGGTAGTAGCTTTTAGACCTTAAACAATTATACATTAAAGGCCAGAAAAATAAATTGGGATCACATTGTTCCTTGCTGAGTATGCAGCATTGCTGGATTTTCATGGTATATAATGTTTTAATTAAATACATACTCCTGGTTTCCATACTTCTGCCAACTAACTATTCATTTCTTCCACATTAAGTTCAGCCAAGAGCTTTTTTTTTGTGGCTTGGAAAGGCCCAGTTGACTCATATTTTATTTTATATACTTTACCTCAAGTAGCAGCATGTAATAAAGTACCACAATGCAGTCATTTCATTGTACACCTGCACTCAAATGTGCAAAGCAATCTCTCTAATTAATTGGATTACTTCTGAGAGCCCTTGCACATCACTCACTGACTGCTACAGTCTGCAAAACCACAGATGTCCACTTTTCAAAAGTTTAATTTGGAGCCTCTGGGTCATAAAAGGTCAGTTTAATCAATATAAACAACTTATTCCAATCCCTTGGAAACAACTGAAAAGCTGAAAACGTTTGTCTTAAAAACATTCAGTGACGAGAAAAACATTTATAAAATAAAATTTGACAGCAGACAAAAACACATTTGTTCCACCAGTATTACTTTACTATATACTTTCAAACTCTATATTAGATTGTTTAGGTTTTTATACTTAGTATTATTATATACGGTGTAAATGTACTTATATTATCAACCAACATCTATCATCTATCTATCTATCTATCTATCTATCTATCTATCTATCTATCTATCTATCTATCATCTATCTATGTGTATCGGTTTATAGTTGTCTGTCTATCATCTATCTATCTATTTATATCTATCTGTTTATATCTATATATCCATCTAATTATCTATCTATCTATCTATCTATCTATCTATCTGTCCCATAATTGGTTTCGATAAATTTGATGAATGTATATTAAATGATTCTTATGTGATATAACAAATATCATTTTATATTAAGGAATGCTGTAAAATGTAAAAAGCTACATAATATGACTCTTTTCTGTTTTATACGTAGTCACTATGCATAGCCGTTCTCTAGTAGGGAAATACTAAACTATCTTTCATGGAGAACAGCTTATGCAGCAGTTTGAAAAGCAACCTATTCCTGGATTCTGTTTGTAGGTTGCTCATAAAGTTACTAATAACAATAATTTGACCATGACATTCCAATGCAACAGGATATGGTTAGGGATAGAAACGTTTAATATCCAAAATGGTAAAAACAACAGTATAACTCTATATAAATGTTACTACTGTTAAGTACACCCTTACAAATCTCTATTTATTTTTAATGAGCCATATTTTTTTTTTCATTACTGATTTTTTCAGCAGAAGGCAAATTTGCTGCTTACACATAGAACCAACTAAGGAGTAGATTATGAGTGGAACGCAAACTAGCGCTCCCACTCACCCTTTAAACCCACATTTTTTTCTTTCATGATTTAGATAGAACAAATTTTAAACAACTTTCTAATTTACTTCTATTATCATTTTTTCATTGTTTTCTTTTTATCCTTTGTTGAAAAGCAGAAATGTAAGCTCAAGAGTGTGCACGTGTCTGCAGCACTACATAGCAGCAGTTTTGCAACAATGTTATACATTAGCAGGAGCACTAGATGGCAGCACTATTTCCTGTCATGTAGTGCTTCAGGCATGTGAACGCTACCTACCTAGGTATCTCTACAACAAAGAATAACATGAGAATGAAATAAATTTGATAATATAAGTAAAATGGAAACTTTTTAAAAATTGTATTCTCTATCTGAATCATGAGATACATTTTTTGGGTTTAATGTCCCTTTAACTTTGCTAGATGGAAGCTTTTTGTGTGTGTCAGTTTGCACTCGTATTACAAGTTGAAAGTAAAAAAGTTGCCCACAAGTGCTAACCCGATGCATGCAAAAAGCCAAACTTCGAATATCCCGATTGCATCAACGTATCACCACATACATCTATGGAGCGTGAAAGTGAATAAAAAAAACTAACACCCATACTCGCGCGAAAACCCGAACGCATTTAAGTACACTAACTACGCATGAAAACCCGATTACAATTTAAGTACACTAACTACGCAAGAAATATGAATATTTCACATTCCAATGTTCTTCACATAGCAGAATATGTTTTATTTATTCTTAAATACATATTTTTAAATATGTGATGTTTTTTGATAAAGTATGTGTATATATATATATATATATATATATATATATATACTACTCCATAAGTCTGCCGAGAGGGCAAGTCTATGTTTAAGAAATACAAACCCCCAAGCTAATGTTACAAAAAATAAAAAAAGTTAAATTACAGAAAAAAATAAACAAAGCTATCCTATCTAAAATAAAAAAATAAACCTAAACAAATACCCCTATAAAAATAAAAAATCCCCCCAAAATAAAAACACCCCCTTATCTAATACTAAACTACCAATAGGGCCTTTTGTAGGGCATTGTCATAAGTTAAACAGCTCTTTTACTTAAAAAAATACCAATTACCCCCTAACAGTAAAACCCCCTACCCAACCAACCCCCCCAAAATAAAAAAAACTAACACTAAAAAAACTTAAGCTACTGATTGCCCCTAAAGGGGTATTTGTATGGGCATTCCCTTAAAGGGGCATTGAGCTCTTTTACTGCCCTTAAAAGGGCAATCAGCTCTTTTATAGCCCATTAAATCCCTAATCTTAAAAATAAAAATAACAAAAATCCTAAAATTAAGCCCCAAATAGGTACTCACCGTCCTGAAGTCTGGCGGTGAAGGTCTTCTTCCAGGCAGCTCCATCATCTTCTATCTTTATCCTGAGCGAAGGCGGCATGGAGCGAAGGTGCGGATCGGTCTTCCCCGATGCACGGATCCGGTGTGGCGGTCCTCAGCAGTGTTTCGCAACAGTGGTCCTCAGCGGTGGTCTTCAGTGGTGGTGGTCCTCAGCGGCGTGGAGGCTCCTCTTCATCTGATCTCCGCCGTACACTGAAAATTTAATGCAAGGTACCACATTCAATTTGGGGTAACTTGTATTGCTATTGGCTGAAATTTTGAAATCAGCCAATAGCATTAGAGCTACTGAAATCCTATTGGCTGTTCAAATCAGCCAATAAGATTTCAGTAGCTCTCATCCTATTGACTGATTTCAAAATTTCAGCCAATAGGAATGCAAGGTACCCCAATAAATATGGGGTACCTTGCAATTAAACTTCAGTGTGCGGCGGACAATCGCATGAAGAGGAGCCTCCACGCCGTTTTGGACCACCGCCACTAAAGACCGCTGCTGAGGACATCCACAGAGGATCCATGCATCGGGGAAGGAAGCCAGCTCCGCACCTCCGCACTGCGCCGCCCTCGCTCCGAATGAAGATAGAAGATGATGGAGCCGCCTGGAAGAAGTACTTCTCTGCCGGACTTCAGGAATGGTGAGTACCTATTTCGGGGTTAGAGTTAGGATTTTTTGGGGGGGTTTTATTTTTAAGATTAGGGCTTTAATGGGCTTGTAAAAGAGCTGAATGTCCTTTTAAGGGCAGTAAAAGAGCTGAATGTTCTTTTAAGGGCAATGCCCATACAAATGCCCCTTAAGGGGCAATGGGTAGTTTAGGTTTATTTAGTGTTATGTTTTTTATTTTGGGGGGTTTGGTGGGTGGGGGGTTTTTACTGTTAGGGGGGACTTAGTATTTTTTAAACGTAAAAGAGCTGTTTAACTTAGGGAAATGCCCTACAAAAGGCCCTTTTAAGGGCTATTGGTCGTTTAGTTTAGGGGGTGGTTTTATTTTGGGGGGCTTTTTATTTTGATAGGAATTAGGTTTAATTTTTTTTATTTTTGATCATTTTGTTTTTATTTTTTGTAATGTTAGATACATTTTTTGTAATTTAATGTTAGGATTTTTTGTTTTAATTGTAATTTAGTACTAATTGGGGTTAATTTAGGGGGTGTTAGGTTAGGGGGCTTAGTAATTAAAATAGTTATTTGCATTGTGGGGGGTTGGCGGTTTAGGAGTTAATAGGTTAATTAGGTTTATTGCGATGTGGGGGATTGGTGGTTTAGGGGTTAATAGGTTAATTAGGTTTATTGCGATGTGGGGATTTGTCGGTTTAGGGGTTAATAGTATAATTAGTTAGTTGGCGTTGTAGTGTTTGGTGGTTTAAGGGTTAATATTGTAATTTATTTAGTTGGCGTTGTGGGGGTTTGGCGGTGTAAGGGTTAGGTAGTTTCTGTTTTTTTTGTTAATACTTAGTACAGGCAGTTACGTTTATTTTTTGTCTTAATACTTCGTGTGGGTGGTTAGTTTTTTTTTAATACTTCGTGCAGGTGGTTAGTTTTATTTTTTTTATATGTTGTGCGGGCGATTAGTTTTTTTTTCTTAATACTTTGTGTGGGGGGTTCACTTTTATATTTCTTGCGGGCGGTTAAGTGTTTTTTAGTTATTTCGTGTGGGCGGTTGTGTGTTGTTGTTTTTTTTTTTAAGGCTTCGTTTGCCTACGCTGCATCCAGGTGGATTCTTTTGGCTGTGCACGCAGCCAACATTCTTTTGGCTGCCTCGCACAGCCAACATTCCTTTGAGGATGCATGAGCAACTGGCGACACAGATGGACGCGTTACAAATGTGATTATAGTATAGATATATATATAAAATTATATATAAGTATAGATATTGGGGCATATTTATCAAGGTCTGTCGGACCTGATCTGACAGTGCGGATCAGGTCCGACAGACCTCGCTGAATACGGCGAGCAATACGCTCGCTGTATTCAGCATTGCACCAGCAGCTCACAAGAGCTGCTGGTGCAACGCCGTCCCCTGCAGACTCGTGGCCAATCGGCCACCAGCAGGGGGGTGTCAATCAACTCAATCGTACTCGATCAGGTTGATTTCCGGCGATGTGTGTCCGCCTGCTCAGAGCAGGCGGACAGGTTATGGAGCAGCAGTCTTTGTGACCGCTGCTTCATAACTGCTGTTTCTGGCGAGCCTGAAGACTCGCCAGAAACAGGGGCCATCAAGCTCCTTATGGAGCTTGTTAAATAGAGGCCATTGTATATACAAATATATATACAGGAATATCTATTTAAAAATACTTAGAACATATTCAAGTTTGTGAAGAACACTGGAATGTAATAAATGTACAGTAAATACACAGTTAAACACTTATTAAATATGAATATTGCATAAATATGATTTTTCACGTTCTCAGCTACATATGTACTTATGTATTTATATGTGTATATATGTCTGTAAATCAGGGGCGTGTTAAAGCCGGTGCCTAGGGCGACAGATTTTGGGTGGCGCACTTGCCGTGGCTGCACTGAATATACGGTCATTAAAAAAATTTTTTTACTTGAAAGTGTATGCTACAACTGTTTCAAGCCAAATATGGCTACCGGGCCCTCATCTCACACACACCGTCGCCTCCTTGAGGCCAGACGCACCACCCTCTTACACCTCTGCTAACAGGCAACCAGTACGGTCCATCCTGGATACAACGTTTGTTTGTTGGCAGGAATACGTGGGATTCAGACTGAAACCAAACCATATAGTCCTGTCTGAGATTCACGGCTGTCCGACTCCTGCCGCGTCATGTCTAGATATTCGCGGCCACCCAACTCTTCCCTCTTTGTTAGGAATGTGGCTGATGCCACCAGGTAAGCAGGATATAACCGCAAGCTCTAGTCTGGTGTATGTGCACGTTAGGCTTGAACTCTATTGCCAGGCCTTAAAAGGGCTTTTTGCAGGGCATTTCCCCAAAGAAATCAGCTCTTTTACCAGCCCTTAAAAGGGCTTTTTGCGGGGCATTGTCACAAAGAAATCAGCTCTTTTGCATCTAATCTAAATCCCCCTACACCGCCGCCACCTATAAATGTATTAACCCCTAATCTAATCCCCCTACACCGCCACCACCTATATTAAATAGATTAACCCCTAATCTAATCCCCCTACACCGCCGCCAGCTATATTAACTATATTAACCCTAATTATATTAGGGTTAATATAGTTAATATCGTTATTATATTATATATATTAACTATATTAACCCTAATTATATTAGGGTTAATATAGTTAATATCGTTATTATATTGTATATATATATATATATGAAGTATAATAACCCTATCTAACTCTAACATCCCTAACTAAATTCTTATTAAAATAAATCTAATTAATATTAATATTATTAATTAAAATATTCCTATTTAAATCTAAATACTTACCTATAAAATAAACCCTAAGATAGCTACAATGTAATTAATAATTACATTGTAGCTATTTTAGGGTTTATATTTATTTTACAGGTAACTTGGTATTTATTTTAACTAGATACAATAGCTATTAAATAGTTAATAACTATGTAATAGCTACCTAGTTAAAATAATTACCAATTTACCTGTAAAATAAATCCTAATAATTACATTGTAGCTATTTTAGGGTTTATTTTATAGGTAAGTATTTAGATTTAAATAGGAATATTTTAATTAATAATATTAATATTAATTAGATTTATTTTAATAAGAATTTAGTTAGGGATGTTAGAGTTAGATAGGGTTATTATACTTAATATATATATAATATAATAACGATATTAACTATATTAACCCTAATAAAATTAGGGTTAATATAGTTAATATATATAATATAATAACTATATCAACTATATTAACCCTAATATAATTAGGGTTAATATAGTTAATATAGCTGGCGGCGGTGTAGGGGGATTAGATTAGGGGTTAATCTATTTAATATAGGTGGCGGCGGTGTAGGGGGATTAGATTAGGGGTTAATACATTTATTATAGGTGGCGGCGGTGTAGGGGGATTTAGATTAGATGCAAAAGAGCTGATTTCTTTATGACAATGCCCCGCAAAAAGCCCTTTTAAGGGCTGGTAAAAGAGCTGATTTCTTTGGAGAAATGCCCCGCAAAAAGCCCTTTTAAGGGCTGGCAATAGAGCTGTTACTTTGGGGCAATGTCACGCAAAAGGCCCTTTTAAGGGCTGGTAATAGAGGTAATTACTTTAGGGGGATTAGATTAGGGGTTAATGTATTTAATATAGCTGGCGGCGGTGTAGGGGGATTAGATTAGGGGTTAATTAATTTAATATAGCTGGCGGCGGTATAGGGGGATTAAATTAGGGGTTAATGTAATTAATATAGCTGGCGGCGGGGTAGGGGGATTAAATTAGGGGTTAATAATTTTAATATAGCTGGCGGCGGGGTAGGGGGATTAGATTAGGGGTTAATAATTTTAATATAGCTGGCGGCGGTGTAAGGGGCTCACATTAGGGGGTAGTTAATGTAGCTGGTGGCGGTGTAAGGGGCTCACATTAGGGGGTAGTTAATGTAGCTGGCGGCGGGGTAGGAGCTCAGATTAGCGGATAGTTAATGTAGGTGGCGGCGGGGTCCGGGAGTGGCGGTTTAGGGGTTAATAACTTTATTAGGTGGCGGCGGTGTCCGGGAGCAGCGGTTTAGGGGTTAATACATTTTTTATTGTTAGGATAGTGAGGGGGGATAGCGGATAGAGGGTTAGACGTGTCGGGCTATGTTTGGGAGGCGTGTTAGACAGTACGGAGATTTAATAATTTAGTCAGGTTTTGTAGGCGCCGACAGTTTCTAAAGTGCCGTAAGTCACTGGCGACTCCAGAAATTTGTACTTACGCAGATTTCTGGACATCGCTGGTTTATCCGACTTACGTAGGCTGACCATATTGCCGCTTTAAAAAGGGACACATATGAAAAATACATATGTCAGGGCTGTTTTCAGGGCTGTTTAACCCCTTAGTGACCGGAGCACTTTTCCATTTGTTGACCGTTTGGGCACAAGGCTATTTTTACATTTCTGCGGTGTTTGTGTTTAGCTGTAATTTTCCTCTTACTCATTTACTGTACCCACACATATTATATACCATTTTTCTCGCCATTAAATGGAATTTCTAAAGATACCATTATTTTAATCATATCTTATAATTTACTATTAAAAAAATTATAAAATATGAGGAAAAAATGGAAAAAAAAACAATTTTTTCAAACTTTGACCCCCAAAATCTGTTGCACATCTACAACCACCCAAAAACACCCATGCTAAATAGTTTCTAAATTTTGTCCTGAGTTTAGAAATACCCAATGTTTACATGTTCCTTGCTTTTTTTGCAAGTTATAGGGCACTAAATAAAAGTAGCACTTTGCTATTTCCAAACCACTTTTTTTCAAAATTAGCGCTAGTTACATTGGGACACTGATATCTGTCAGGAATCCCTGAATATCCTTTAACATGTATATATATATATATATATATATATATTTAGAAGACATCCCAAAGTATTGATCTAGGCCCATTTTGGTATATTTCATGCCACCATTTCACCGCCAAATGCGATCAAATAAAAAAAAATGTTCACTTTTTCACAAATTTTTTCACAAACTTTAGGTTTCTCACTGAAATTATTTACAAACAGCTTGTGCAATTATTGCACAAATGGTTTTAAATGCTTCTCTGGGATCCCCTTTGTTCAGAAATAGCAGGCTTTTACGTTGCTTTTTGGTAATTAGAAGGCCGCTAAATGCCACTGCGCACCACACGTGTATTATGCGCAGCAGTGAAGGGGTTAATTAGGGAGCATGTAGGGAGCTTGTAGGGTTAATTTTAGCTTTAGTGTAGTGTAGTAAACAACCCCAAGTATTGATCTAGGCCCATTTTGGTATATTTCATGCCACCATTTCACCGCCAAATGTGATCAAATTAAAAAAAACTTTAAATATTTCACAATTTTAGGTTTCTCACTGAAATTATTTACAAACAGCTTGTGCAATTATGGCACAAATTGTTGTAAATGCTTCTCTGGGATCCCCTTTGTTCAGAAATAGCAGACATATATGGCTTTGGCGTTGCTTTTTGGTAGTTAGAAGGTCGCTAAATGCCGCTGCGCATCACACGTATATTATGTCTAGCAGTGAAGGAGTTAATTAGGTAGCTTGTAGGGAGCTTGCAGGGTTAATTTTAGCTTTAGTGTAGAGATCAGCCTCCCACCTGACACATCAGACCCCCTGATCCCTCCCAAACAGCTCCCTTCCCTCCCCCACCCCACAATTGTCCCCGCCATCTTAAGTACTGGCAGAAAGTCTGCCAGTACTAAAATAAAAGTTTTTTTGGGGGTTTTAGGTTTTTAAAAAAATAAAAAAAATAATAATTCTTCTGCTGTGTAGGACCCCCCTTAGCCCCCAACCTCCCTGATCCCCCCCAAACAGCTCTTTAACCCCCCCTCTGCCTTTATTGTGCACCATATTGAGTACTGTCTGCCAGTACCCAGTTTGAAAAATAATAATGTATTTAAATTTTTTTATTTTATTAAATATTTTTGTAGTGTAGCTGCCCCCCCCTCAACATTCAACCCCCTACCCTCTCCCAGATGCCTTGATTTGAAAATCCCACCCTCCCCAGTCCTCTCTCCCACCCTCCAGATCTACAGCATATTGATGCTGTTTGCATAGATCTCACGTGCACGCGCGTGCCCGTGCACGCGCATGCACGGCTCTCGTGCACACGCCCGTGCACACGCATGCACCCGCACAAGATCCCTCCCCCCTCCTCCACCAATAACTGCCCACCCGCCTCCCTGGATGAGCTCCCACCCACCAACGGTAACGGCTATCGATAGCCGATGCAGAGAGGGCCACAGAGTGGCTCTCTCTGCATCGGATGGCTAAAAACAGTTATTGCAGGATGCCTCAATATTGAGGCATCACTGCAATAACATGAAAGCAGCTGGAAGCTATCAGGATCGCTTCCACTGCTTTCAAAGACCAACGACGTATGGGGTACGTCCTTGGTCATTAACTGCATTTTTTTGCAGGACGTACCCCTATACGTCGTTGGTCGTTAAGGGGTTAAAGAAATGTTTTGTATAAGAACCCTGACATATGTATTTTTCATATGTGTTCCTTCTTAAAGTGGCAATATGGTCAGCCTAGACTTACGGCACTTTAGCATCTGACGGCGCCGTATATAGGATAGCTCGAGTTGCGAGCTGAAACTACGGGTGGCGAGGGTTCCCTCGCTTGCGCCGCAAACTACGATCTTTATCGGATCGCGCCCCTGGTGTCTGCAACATCCAGCCTGCCTTGTTTGCACGATTTCATTGTGCAAACTGGAATGTGAGTACCCATTTTGTATATTTTCTTGGAATCATTCTGTTAAAAGTTTAACCTGCACTAGGAGAAGTTCTGTGTCCTTTATATTTTTAAAGGCTACAACATCCAATCTACTGAAATCTGAGGGAAACATTGCCCCAATTAGTCAGCTGGAGACTGCAAAGCCCAGCCTGCGCATATTGCACTTCAGTGGCGTCACTAGGGGGGTGCGGGGGGTGCGGGCCGCACCTGGGTGACACCCTCCAGGGGGTGACACCAAAAAAAAAAAATTTTTTTTTTTTAATTTTATTGAAATTCAAAGAAATACAAAGTTGAGATGCATAGATTTTTTTATTAGAGGGGCTGGACATTAGTGGACTGGGGAAGTTGTAGACACACAATTTTTTTGCCCCTTGAGCCAGTGCTGCAATTTCAACAAATAGATTTCCCAGCTGCTTTTGCTTGTTTGTACTTTGCTTCTCCCCTGCCCAATTTCTCTATGAATGTTGTGGGCGTGCCGTGGGGCTTGCAAAGTTGTGCTGCTAGCCTAAACCTGCCTATCTGTGCTCACTGCTCAGTGACATGTGGAGCAGTGGAGTCACTCACTGCTGTGCTGTCTCTCAAAATGGGAACTGGGAAATCGTGAGGGGATGCCTGGCACCTGACCGCATGACTGTTTGACACTGTCTCTAAAGTGAAGGAGCCACGTATGATGCCCACCAGACCTTTACGGTTACGGTACACTAAGTGCACACTGAACAGGTAGGAGGGCGGGTGGGGGTCTGGGGGTGAGCAGAGTGCAGAGGTGATTGGCCATAAGAAGCGGTAGGCACGCCGCCCGGGGCTGTGCACTGACAGACTTGGAACAGAGTCAGAGAGCAGAATTTTCATAGGCCTAGATTTAGAGTTGGGCGGTAGCCGTCAAAACCAGCGCTAGAGGCTCCTAACGCTGGTTTTGGGCTACCGCCGGTATTTAGAGTCAGTCATTAAAGGGTCTAACGCTCACTTTCCAGCCGCGACTTTTCCATACCGCAGATCCCCTTACGTCATTTGCGTATCCTATCTTTTCAATGGGATCTTTCTAACGCCGGTATTTAGAGTCGTGGCTGAAGTGAGCATTTGAAATCTAACGACAAAACTCCAGCCGCAGAAAAAAGTCAGTAGTTAAGAGCTTTCTGGGCTAACGCCGGTTCATAAAGCTCTTAACTACTGTGCTCTAAAGTACACTAACACCCATAAACTACCTATGTACCCCTAAACCGAGGTCCCCCCACATCGCCGCCACTCTATTCAATTTTTTTAACCCCTAATCTGCCGACCGCCACCTACGTTATACTTATGTACCCCTAATCTGATGCCCCTAACACCGCCGACCCCTATATTATATTTATTAACCCCTAACCTGCCCCCCACAACGTCGCCGCCAGCTACCTACAATAATTAACCCCTAATCTGCCGACCGCAAAGCGCCGCCACCTACGTTATCCTTATGTACCCCTAATCTGCTGCCCCTAACACCGCCGACCCCTATATTATATTTATTAACCCCTAATCTGCCCCCCTCAATGTCGCCTCCACCTGCCTACACTTATTAACCCCTAATCTGCCGAGCGGACCGCACCGCTACTATAATAAAGTTATTAACCCCTAATCCGCCTCACTCCCGCCTCAATAACCCTATAATAAATAGTATTAACCCCTAATCTGCCCTCCCTAACATCGCCGACACCTAACTTCAATTATTAACCCCTAATCTGCCGACCGAATCTCGCCGCTACTGTAATAAATGGATTAACCCCTAAAGCTAAGTCTAACCCTAACACTAACACCCCCCTAAGTTAAATATAATTTAAATCTAACAAAATAAATTAACTCTTATTAAATAAATTATTCCTATTTAAAGCTAAATACTTACCTGTAAAATAAACCCTAATATAGCTACAATATAAATTATAATTATATTATAGCTATTTTAGGATTTATATTTATTTTACAGGTAATTTTGTATTTATTTTAACCAGGTACAATAGCTATTAAATAGTTAAGAACTATTTAATAGCTAAAATAGTTAAAATAATTACAAAATTACCTGTAAAATAAATCCTAACCTAAGTTACAATTAAACCTAACACTACACTATCAATAAATAAATTAAATAAAATACCTCCAATTACCTGCAATTAAACCTAACACTACACTATCAATACATTAATTAAATACAATACCTACAAATAACTACAATTAAATAAACTAACTAAAGTACAAAAAATAAAAAAGAACTAAGTTACAAAAAATAATAAAATATTTACAAACATTAGAAAAATATTACAACAATTTTAAACTAATTACACCTACTCTAAGCCCCCTAATAAAATAACAGACCCCCAAAATAAAAAAATGCCCTACCCTATTCTAAATTAAAAAAGTTCAAAGCTCTTTTACCTTACCAGCCCTTAAAAGGACCTTTTGTGGGGCATGCCCCAAAGAATTCAGCTCTTTTGCCTGTAAAAAAAAACATACAATACCCCCCAACATTACAACCCACCACCCACATACCCCTAATCTAACCCAAACCCCCCTTAAATAAACCTAACACTAAGCCCCTGAAGATCTTCCTACCTTATCTTCACCTCGCCGGGTATCACCGATCGGTCCTGGCTCCAAAATCTTCATCCAACCCAAGCGGGGGCTGGCGATCCATAATCCTGCGGCTGAAGAGGTCCAGAAGAGACTCCATCAGCCAATCAGAATTTTCCTACCTTAATTCTGATTGGCTGATAGAATCCTATCAGCCAATCTGAATTCGAGGGACGCCATCTTGGATGACGTCCCTTAAAGGAACCATCATTCTTCAGTTGGACGTTGGAGGAAAAAGATTGATCCGCGCTGGAGGTCTTCACGATGGAGCCGTTCCTCATCGGATGAAGATAGAAGATGCCGCTTGGATCAAGATGGTTGCCGGTCTGGATCGCCTCTTCTTCCCGGATAGGATGAAGACTTTGGAGCCTCTTCTGGACCTCTTCAGCCGCAGGATTATGGATCGCCAGCCCCCGCTTGGGTTGGATGTAGATTTTGGAGCCAGGACCGATCGGTGATACCCGGCGAGGTGAAGATAAGGTAGGAAGATCTTCAGGGGCTTAGTGTTAGGTTTATTTAAGGGGGGTTTGGGTTAGATTAGGGGTATGTGGGTGGTGGGTTGTAATGTTGGGGGGGGGTATTGTATGATTTTTTTTACAGGCAAAAGAGCTGAATTCTTTGGGGCATGCCCCACAAAAGGTCCTTTTAAGGGCTGGTAAGGTAAAAGAGCTTTGAACTTTTTTAATTTAGAATAAGGTAGGGCATTTTTTTATTTTGGGGGTCTTTGTTATTTTATTAGGGGGCTTAGAGTAGGTGTAATTAGTTTAAAATTGTTGTAATTTTTTTCTAATGTTTGTAAATATTTTTTTATTTTTTGTAACTTAGTTCTTTTTTATTTTTTTGTACTTTAGTTAGTTTATTTAATTGTATTTATTTGTAGGTATTGTATTTAATTAATTTATTGATAGTGTAGTGTTAGGTTTAATTGTAGGTAATTGTAGGTATTTTATTTAATTTATTTATTGATAGTGTAGTGTTAGGTTTAATTGTAACTTAGGTTAGGATTTATTTTACAGGTAATTTTGTAATTATTTTAACTATTTTAGCTATTAAATAGTTCTTAACTATTTAATAGCTATTGTACCTGGTTAAAATAAATACAAAGTTACCTGTAAAATAAATATAAATCCTAAAATAGCTATAATATAATTATAATTTATATTGTAGCTATATTAGGGTTTATTTTACAGGTAAGTATTTAGCTTTAAATAGGAATAATTTATTTAATAAGAGTTAATTTATTTCATTAGATTTAAATTATATTTAACTTAGGGGGGTGTTAGTGTTAGGGTTAGACTTAGCTTTAGGGGTTAATCCATTTATTACAGTAGCGGCGAAATTCGGTTGGCAGATTAGGGGTTAATAATTGAAGTTAGGTGTCGGTGATGTTAGGGAGGGCAGATTAGGGGTTAATACTATTTATTATAGGGTTATTGAGGCGGGAGTGAGGCGGATTAGGGGTTAATAACTTTATTATAGTAGCGGTGCGGTCCGCTCGGCAGATTAGGGGTTAATAAGTGTAGGCAGGTGGAGGCGACGTTGAGGGGGGCAGATTAGGGGTTAATAAATATAATATAGGGGTCGGCGGTGTTAGGGGCAGCAGATTAGGGGTACATAGCTATAATATAGGTGGCGGTGGTGTACGGAGCGGCAGATTAGGGGTTAATAATAATATGCAGGTGTCAGCGATAGCGGGGGCGGCAGATTAGGGGTTAATAAGTGTAAGGTTAGGGGTGTTTAGACTCGGGGTACATGTTAGAGTGTTAGGTGCAGACGTAGGAAGTGTTTCCCCATAGAAAACAATGGGGCTGCGTTAGGAGCTGAACGCGGCTTTTTTGCAGGTGTTAGGTTTTTTTTCAGCTCAAATGGCCCCATTATTTTCTATGGGGGAATCGTGCACGAGCACGTTTTTGAAGCTGTCCGGGTCCGTAAGCACCGCTGGTATCTAGAGTTGCAGTGGCGTTAAATTATTCTCTACGCTCCCTTTTTGGAGCCTAACGCACTGAAACCCCAGCCATTCTGTGAACTCTAAATACCAGCGGTATTTAAAAGGTGCGTGGGAAAAAAAGCACGTGTAGCTAACGCACCCCTTTGGCCGCAGAACTCTAAATCTAGGCGATAGTTTGCGCGCCTAAACCTTTTCTTCAGCGATTTATTTTAGAGTGCTCTGTTTTTCTTTCATTTGATGCTCTGCTGAGCCAGGGAGCAGCTCTAAAGCATGAGCTTTATAATTAATGCAGTGCAGTTTACATATTTTGTATGTGTGTGTCTGAGTTTTTGTGTGTGTGTCAGTGTTTTTGTGTGTGTCAGTGTTTTTGTGTGTGTGTGTGTCAGTGTTTTTGTGTGTGTGTCTGAGTGTGTTTCCGAGTGTTTGTGTGTGCATTTGAGTATGTTTTTAAGTGTGTCTGAGTGTTTGTATGTGTGTGTTGCCTGTGTTTCTGTGTGTGTTTCCGCTTTCTGGGGTGGGGGTGACACCTTAACTTACCGCACCGAGTGACACCAACCCTAGTGACACCACTGTTGCACTTTATTAGTGCACACACCCTTGTGAGTAGTCACTTGTTAGCAACTTTGTATCCAATCCTGCTAGAAGAAGAGAAGACTCAGGAACTTTTAAAACACGACTTCATTGTTTCTTTATTATAATTTTCATTTTTTATCATTCAATTTTTAATTTTAAATTTTAAATTTTATTTTTCACAATTATTGATGTTATAACAATTGTATTGTAAATACGTGATTGCACATAACTGCACATTTTCCCATTATTATTATCTTTTTGATTCACACATAGAAATACCAAAACTATTTAAAGGAGAACACACAAATTGAAACCTAAGTTTCATATACATCTATTTAATTTTGAGCACTTTTTTTTGTAACACAACCATTTATATTTGCGCCCTCTGAAAACCTCCTACTATAGGAATTTGCATTAGTTTTCTAACACTTGAGGCCTCATATGTTTCAGACACTGTAACTTTTTATGCAATATTTATATTTAATAATTTTTATTAGAAAGTGTTAGTAACAGTAAACCGGAGCTCTGAAGTCGCTCTAACCCAATGTGCCTTAAAGGGACAGTCTAGTCAAAATGAAACTGATTTAGCTAGGGAATGCAATTTTAAACAACTTTCCAATTTACTTTTATCAACAAATTAGCTTTGTTCCCTTGGTTATATTTTTGAAAAGCCAAACCTAGCTAGGCTCAAACTGATTTATAAACTGTTGAAAACCGCCTCTTAGCTCAGAGCATTTTGAACTTTTTTGACAGTTAGACAGTACTAGTTCATATGTGTCATAGGCTGCGTTCGTGCAGCGCTCCAAGCGAACTGGTACTCGCTTGGAGCGTTTTTCTCACACTTGCAAGTGAGATGGCTGGCGTTTTCTGAGCGCTCTGGTGACGTAAGTCCCAGCGCTTCCAGTGTGCTGGAAAAGCTGGGACTTTTCAGAGCAAGCTCAGACGCTTGGAAACATGGCAGCCTCCACACACATGTTGCTGTGGAGGCTGCCATGTTATTTATACATATATAATATGATTTTTTGTGAGCTCTAGAGAATGTAGCCCATTTCTTTTCACTTCATACGTAGCGTATGAAGTGAAAAGAAATGGGCTACATTATTTAGAGCTCACAAAAAATCATATTATATATGTATATCACAAAGACCTGACATTCAAGCATTATGTGTAATTATCTGTATTTCCCTTTTATTTTATGAGTATTTCCCGATCGTTGTGTGGGCGGGTTAAAGATGTGTTGGCGGGGTCCCGGAATTGCAGATTCTGATCCCCACCCCAGAGCCAAGAATGATTTCCCCAGTCTCTCTTCGCAAACATTGCAACTCTGACCCACCTCTATTCAGTGCAGGATAAGCTACAGGGGCTGAGCTGAGAGCAGCTGAATGGAGGTGGGTCAGAGTTCCGTTGTTTGCGAAGAGACTGGGGAACTCATTCTCGGCAGGCACTGGCAACCCAGCAACAATCAAGGGAGCTTAGTAAAAACGTTCGCATGCGCAGTCCATTATTGTGCATGCAAACGTTTTTTCAAAGCTCCCTTGCTTGTGACGTCACCTAGCGCAACGTCATCGCTGGGAGTGAAGCGCTTCCACTAGCTCCTGAGCGCTGCCCGAACGCGGCCATATAGATATCTTTGCTCACTCCCATGGAGTTATTTAGGAGTCTGCACAGATTGGCTAAACTTTATGTCTGTCAAAAGCACTGAGATAAGGGGGCAGTCTGCAGAGGCTTAGATGCAAGTGTCAAGGTATATGTAAAGATTAATACATATATATATATATATATATTATTATATATTTGGCTAGCCAGTAGCAAATGATTCATTCATTCATTCAGAAAAATTGACTTAACTCAGTTCTCCCCTATTCTGGATGCAAAAGTTAAAAGAGCATACAAGTAAGAACAATAAACATTTGGTTTGTTTAACTTTAACAGCCATTTTAGGAGAGCATATGTTTTACTACCTGGAAATGTGTGATAAACTTCCTACTCCTCACAAGAGGAGCCTATAAGTCTAGTTCAGGCGATATGTTTTGTGAGAACTTTAACCCTGTACATTTCAAATGCAAATAACCCCTGCTGTGTGACTCTGACACTTAGATATACGTAATGCAGACAATACGTCTAGGGGGGTATACAAGCACTGAACCATGGACTCAAAAATAAAAACATTTTTTTTTTATTCTCTCTGTTTTCCAGAAATCTAATAAAAATTATAAGAGCAACTAATTTAATGAGATATCTGGATGAATGAATTTATGACAATGTGTGATCTGCTGGATTTTTGTATGGTTTTGAACACTGCATAGAAATGAATATATATGTGGGAGATGGATTAAAATTTTGTAATAGATTAAATGGCAATGGCAATAAACCCATTGTTAAAAGATAGCATATAAATTAATACGTGTGTGTATATATATATATATATATATATATATATATATATATATACATATACATATATTCAGGGGCATATTATATTAAAGGGATAATTGCTGTGTTGGATATATATATGAAAAATAGATTCAAACCTGTAATAAATTGAATGGAAACTGTAATAATCCCATTGTTTAATTATATATAACATAATTTTTCTATTTTTCAGATGGGGCTAGAGGATACTGAGTGCAGGATTGCCTGCATGAGATATCTGAATCATGTCATATGATTATATACTAGATGTTTGTGAAAGTTTAAACACAGCTCTGAAAATATAACAGATGTATAAATGCTATTAATTTTGGAATAATTAGCAGTATAGTTGTTTTGATATGGTATGGTGTTGAGGGCATACTGTGTTTCATGTCAAATTGATCAGAATAAATAATGTGATGTAATACAGTACATATAAACATATAACTTATTAATATAAGGAAATTATGGCATTTATTAAACATTTTAAAGAAATATTTTCTTTAACTGTATAGAAATGGTTAAATGTATTGCTATGTTTGTTTGTCATGCTGCCCCCCGGTGTTATGATGCGAGAACTACAGCCAGAAGGCTTTTTAGGCTGTTAAAAATAAGATATTCCAGATATTCAATCAGAAGGGACAAGGTTCCTGAAAAAAGCCACCCATTATCCTCACCTATGATGGAGAAACTTTTATAAGATAATGCAAGAGAGAGAAACAGGACACAGATTGTGCTGAGCTAACTTATAACTGGTGTGTTGGGCGTGAAAAGTACCATTTTACTTTGGCAAAGCTAGTCTATCCTTTTCTCATTGATTGCAAAATATACTTATTGGTATTTCTGAGGTGAGATTAAACCTGCTGAAAGATATTGGATATCGATTGGTGGTCATCCTGGTAATGTATTAAAAGATTGGGGTAGATTGAAGAGAGAAAATT
The DNA here is from genome assembly GCF_027579735.1 of Bombina bombina. NCBI lineage: Eukaryota > Metazoa > Chordata > Amphibia > Anura > Bombinatoridae > Bombina > Bombina bombina. The sequence continues at coordinate 537,134,844 of NC_069499.1, forward strand.
GAATTTTAAAGCTAGTATTTCATAGCCTTGAATAGCTCTTAGCTTGCCTTTTTGTATGCAAACATTTAAAGTAAACATTCATTATTTCTGTATGTAGCAGATTTAAAGAAATAGTTTGTATTTCAAGTTAGTATTTCATAGCCTGTGTATTGTTAAACATATATCATTGATGCTAAGTAAATTATCTGTGAAAAATTTTAAATTTTAAAGTAGAATTGTGTTAGAGTAAAACGTGGGTAAATAGCTGAGTATTTTACTTAGAATCCCATTGTGTTAATTGAATGAAAGGCTATTTGTAAATAAGGCTGGTTTTAAAGGTAAACTTTTATGAGCTTTGTAAGAAGTATAGCATATCTTAATAGTTTTTTTTTTAACGTGTATAATATTGTTTCATAGTCTGGTAGTACAAATATATATATTCCAATATGTTCATAGATATTAACTAATAAAAAGAATTCAGATATTTATATTAATTTTATGGTTTCTAGTAGATGCATATTGATTGAGGGTTTACATTTTAAAGGATAATTATTAAATGTATTGTATTATAGCCCTGTCATAGACTGATATATTATTTGGAGAACACTACTGAAGATTCTTATAAATATACTGACACAAGGTAATCACAAAGGTAAAAAATGTATTAATATAAGTATGTTGGATATGCAAAACTGTGTAATGGGTAATAAAGGGATTATCTATCTTCTTAAACAATACCAATTCTGGTGTAGACTGTCCCTTTAAATTATATTGTGCTCAATCGAACGTGTTTACCTTCAATTAATAATACGCGTGCATTCCAAACCAACTAATACATTAAATGCTTCCAATATCCAATAAATAAGTGGCAACTTTTAACCAAAGCATAAAACACCTTTAAAATGTACACAGGATTTCTTTCCTCTGGCTGTCAACACTTACTTTCCAACAAGGTAATGCAGCAATGGCCTACTGTTGCATTACTGTCTGGCTAACTTCTCATCTCCATTCTGCTTAATTTGATTTTTTAAGAAGCTATGTACCATTGTAGTACAAATTCAAAAATAATGAGTTGCCACGTTTGATGAATACCAGCTCGAATTACTAACGGTCTTCTCTTTAATTATACAAAACTGGAACTGGCTTCTTCCTTGATGCCAACTGTTTGGTTTGATTAGGGGGAGCATTTTCCTTATACTTGGTTAGCCAGAACTTAACGTTGTCCCTGGCTAATCATCCTGTTTGTGTTTGACCCTGACTTTTCTGACTATCCTCCTAGTTTTTAGAGTCTTCTTACCTGATCTGTATATGACCCATCCTTTTCAACTTTGCTTCCTGCTGTGCAATTGCATTGTTCATATTATCACCTTGCTATTGGTGGCTGTATCAAAAGTGTTTGTGTCAGTGTACATAAAAACCCTAAGTCATTAAGTCTAACTCCTAAATTGGCATTTACTACACTACATTACAAAAGGTGTCATCTTTATGACCCAATTATAGTTCACCCAGTCATCAGCTCTCTCAGATTTAAGGATCTTAAGAAAGGAAAAGAAAGAGAAATAGTAAAAATATTCACAATCAACCTGCACAAACTCGTTACTGACTTCCTGAGATCTATTAATTTAATCCATAACCTGCCCATTTAATGAATAGATTACAAGTGGAGAAATATTTAGTGTTTACGGCAGAGCCCTAATTGCGCTTTAAGTAAACTTTTGCGCTCATTGGGTTGTGCTGGTATTATGAGTTGTAAGTAAAAAGTTTGTGCTCTTACGCTAACCTGATGAATGCAAACAGTTTACTTCTAAAGCAATTAGACTATCATGCAAATGATAACCTTTTCCCCCATAGAAGTCAATGGAGAGAAAAAAATGCGGAAAAAGCCCCATTCACGCGCTAATCCGATTGCATGTTCACATATGCGCATACCCGATCGCATATTCACTTATGTCCATACCCGATCGCATATTTACACATGCACATACCCGATTGCAAACTCACAAATGCGCATACCCTATTGCATATTCTCAAGTGCGCTAACCAAACATGAAGATATGAATATTTCACATTTCAATGTTCTGCACAGAGCAGAATATGTTCTATGTGTTTCTAAATAGATATTCCAATATATATATATATATATATATATATTATATATATATATATATATATATATATATATATATATATATATTATATATATATATATATATATATACGAGCAAGTAGAATGTTACAGGTCAGTACTCTGATCTGAAAACGAGCAGCACTAAAACAATGTGCCAGTAGGGTGGAGAATGATCAGCAGCTGTTAAGGAACAGATAAGATAGGAGGGAGTATGACTCACCACTATGCATATATGTAAAACATGTAAACAAGAGGAAAACAGCATTAAAAAATGATATTCTAAAACATATAAAAGCAGAAAGACATATACACACATATATAAGGTGCAAAAAGTAATATATGATAATACAAGTCCAATTTGTGACTCTATACAGTGGGGCAAAAAAGTATTTAGTCAGCCACCAATTGTGCAAGTTCTCCCACTTAAGAAGATGAGAGAGGCCTGTAATTTTCATCATAGGTATACCTCAACTATGAGAGACAAAATGTGGAAACAAATCCAGACAATCACATTGTCTGATTTGGAAAGAATTTATTTGCATATTATGGTGGAAAATAAGTATTTGGTCATCTACAAACAAGGAAGATTTCTGGCTCTCACAGACCTGTATCTTCTCCTTTAAGAGGCTCCTCTGTCTCCACTCCTTACCTGTATTAATGGCACCTGTTAGAACTTGTTATCAGTATAAAAGACACCTGTCCACAACCTCAAACAGTCACACTCCAAACTCCACTATGGTGAAGACCAAAGACCTGTCGGACACCAGAAACAAAATTGTAGACCTGCACCAGGCTGGGAAGACTGAATCTGCAATAGGCAAGCAGCTTGGTGTGAAGAAATCAACTGTGGGAGCAATAATTAGAAAATGGAAGACATACAAGACCACTGATAATCTCCCTCGATCTGGGGCTCCACGCAAGATCTCACTCCGTGGGGTCAAAATCATCACTAGAATGGTGAGCAAACATCCCAGAATCACATGTGGGGAGCTAGTGAATGACCTGCAGAGAGCTGGGACCAACGTAACAAAGGCTACCATCAGTAACACACTACGCCGCCAGGGACTCAGATCCTGCAGTGCCAGACGTGTCCCCTTGCTTAAGCCAGTACATGTGCGGGCCCGTCTGAAGTATGCTAGAGAGCATTTGGATGATCCAGAAGCGGATTGGGAGAATGTCATATGGTCAGATGAAACCAAAGTAGAACTGTTTGGTAGAAACACAACTCGTCGTGTTTGGAGGAGAGAGAATGCTGAGTTGCAACCAAAGAACACCATACCTACTGTGAAGCATGTGGGTGGCAACATTATGCTTTGGGGCTGTTTCTCTGCAAAGGGAACAGGACGACTGATCCGTGTACATGAAAGAATGAATGGGGCCATGTATCGTGAGATTTTGAGTGCAAACCTCCTTCCATCAGCAAGGGCATTGAAAATGAAACGTGGCTGGGTCTTTCAGCATGACAATGATCCAAACACACCACCCGGGCAATGAAGGAGTGGCTTCATAAGAAGCACTTCAAGGTCCTGGAGTGGCCTAGCCAGTCTCCAGATCTCAACCCCATAGAAAACCTTTGGAGGGAGTTGAAAGTCTGTGTTGCCCTGCGACCCCCAAAACATCACTGCGCTAGAGGAGATCTGCATTCAGGAATGGGCCAACATACCAGCAACAGTATGTGACAACCTTGTGAAGACTTACAGAAAACGTTTGACCTCTGTCATTGCCAACAAAGGATATATAACAAAGTATTGAGATGAACTTTTGATATTGACCAAATACTTATTTTCCACCATAATTTGCAAATAAATTATTTCCAAATCAGACAATGTGATTGTCTGGATTTGTTTCCACATTTTGTCTCTCATAGTTGAGATATACCTATGATGAAAATTACAGGCCTCTCTCATCTTCTTAAGTGGGAGAACTTGCACAATTGGTGGCTGACTAAATACTTTTTTGCCCCACTGTATAATGATAATCCCCTTACCAGAAGTTACCTCAATCTAATGAGGTAAGTTGTTGCACTGCAAGGGGTACTAGGATTTCAGTGGAGATGTGCCTTGATTGATGAAGGATATATTTAATATTCCATCCACCTCTTGGAGTATGTAGTTGCAAAAGGATTAGCTTCTGTTTGTCTCCTCCCAAGGTACTTTAATATTCCATCCACCTCTTGGAGTATGTAGTTGCAAAAGGGTTAGCTTCTGTTAGTCTCCTCCCAAGGTAGTTTCTAGTAGGGCTAGTGAGTAAGGCTCTTCCAGAGTGTATATCTCTCCCACTGTACTTATTTATTTAAAAGGAGAGTATGCACCTTCAAATAATAGGTCAACTGTAAGGTTAGATCGGTCATCAACTTCAGCAACTCTTAACAAACCTGGTGGGGATCCATGTTCCTGGTGTTTTTGGTCAGTTATAAACAGATGTAGGCAAGCTTGTGACATCACTGTATAACATGTTGTAAGCCAAGGTAAATATCACCAAACGGAACGTAGGTATGATAGAGATCCTCCAACTTTTAAACATGATCCTCTTCCTTCAAAGACTTGGCAGCAGGGCAGTATTCCAACATGATAACGACCCCAAACACACCACTAAGACAACCACTGCCTTGCTAAAGAAGCTGAGGGTAAAGGTGATGGACTGTCCAAGTATGTCTCCAGACCTAAACCCTATTGAGCATATGTGGGACATCCTCAAATGGAAGGTATGGGGAGCACAAGGTCTCTAACATCAACCAGCTCTGTGATGTCGTCATGGAGGAGTGGAAGAGGACTTCAGTGGCAACCTGTGAAGCTCTGGTGAACTCCATGCCCAAGAGGGTTAAGGCAGTGCTGGAAAATAATGGTGACCCCACAAAATATTGACACTTTGGGCCCAATTTGGACATTTCTACTTAGGGGTGTACTCACTTTTGCCAACGGTTTAGACATTAATGGCTGTTTGTTGAGTTATTTTGAGGGGACAGCAAATTTACACTGTTATACAGGCTGTACGCTCACTACTTTACATTGTAGAAAAGTGTAATTTCTTCAGTGTTGTCACATGAAAAGATATAATAAAATATTTACAAAAATGTGAGGGGTGTACTCACTTTTGTGAGATATTGTGTATATATTTATATATACCTATATATATATATATATATATATATATACATTGTACCAAAATAACATCAGATATATGTAAAAATATCTATTTATGACTAAATAAAACATAATCTACTATGTTCAAATATTCATAAATAAATTGTTAAAACCTTTATTAAAAATGAATATTGCATAAGTATGATTTTACATGTTTTTCAAAGGGCTCCAATGCACTTCTATATATGTCTATAAATGTATACATATGTATTTATATGTTTATTTGTGTATATATTTCTGTAAATACATATATACAAATATACACATATTAATACATAAATACATATGTACACATATATAGATATTTATATATACACACATATACATCTTTAGAGATGTACTGTATATGTATGTCTATGTTAAAGTCCTTTGCCTGCCTTTTTTTCTAACACCTGAGTCCTCAGTCCTAGATGGTGTTATTATGAGTGTAACTGTACTTAAATGTATTTTTGATGGGTTTTGAGACACTTTTATGTTTCACAAAACAGTTAACCACAGCTCTGAATTTACGGTAATCATTCTAGAGTAAATCGCGATTAAAACTACACACAAATGAATCACGAAAACCCAGAGCGCAAATGTTTGTGCTTCACTTGTACTCTGGCCCTTAATATCTGATGATTTGACAAGAAATTTCATAGTAATCCCAATGATTTCTAACAGTGTGGAGAAAAATATATAGCTGCAGTTTTACTGTACTCCCCCAGCTTAGCCCTTAACCTGGCATGGCAGACTAATGTCCACAGCACTGTGACACTAAGGTGTTTTATATACCTCACAATACTGAATTCAATCCCAACAATTCCCTTCATAAGTCAACCAGTTAGAAGGAGCCAAAGTGGTACTAATTAGTCTCACTGTAGCTATCAGAGATGGGACATTACTGTGACCATCAACTATGAAGGAAATTCCCCAAAGTAGAAGAGGATGCAGAAAGACAAAAAAAAAAAAAACAGGAAACACAAATAAACACAGGTTTATTCACAAAGCAGGGACACCAAAGTTCAGTTGTCTCTAGAATGGATAAAAGATTGAACAAAGTTACATTTGTGAAACCAAGATCATTCCGGCTCTACAGCAGCTGTTTCAATAGTTATTTACAAAGAGCAAGGCAGCGGATGTAAAAGTGTAAAAATGTACTTTTATTCGATATTAAAAAACGCAGAAACAGGAGGCCAGTGCAGCACCGTTCTTACGTGTTTCAGCTTGCGCCTTCCTCATAGACTGTGCTGCACTGACCTTACAGCCTCAATTTAAGTACAATGTCCTGGGACGCTTGGTATACTGCAGGTTTAACCCTTTACATGATAGTGAATAATATACATTGTAATATTTTTCAGTAACATAAGTTACGCTATTGGTACAGAACAGATCAGCATTTACATACATCTCATAAGTATAGTAACCATCTTTCAGTAAATCCCTATGGTGTCCTAAATATTTATTAGGCTAGTTAGATCAGTTACATAGAAAGCTAACTCTGTCTACTTTATTCCTATATCTTAGTGTGAAAAGACATATCAATGGACCGGTGCTGCACTGATCTCTTGATCCTGTTTCTGCATTTTTTAATATCGAATAAAAGTACATTTTTACACTTTTACATCCGCTGCCTCGCTCTTTGTAAATAACTTACTTTGAATTGGGACTCTAAAGCGGTTTGCAGGAGGATGTTTTTCGTTAAGGAAAGCGGGTGGAGCCTAATGTGTAGCATGCAGCGTGTTGCGTGGAAGCATTGAGACGCTGAAACTGTCAGATGTTTGGCGTTGGATTTACCGTCTTTTCCAGGTTGTGGAAAGGAAATAGTGAAGTGAGGAATGCTACAAGCCACAAACAAAGGGAAGTAAGTCTCACATGAAGTTTACCTATGTATATAACTCTGCTCTGAAGACAGATTATGACACTGGCAATATTTCATCCACTCTGGGACACTTACTGGGAAACACATAGAGCGCTGCTCATAAGGGAATGTTCTATTTTTGGTATACTCTATCCTTTGTCTCCCTTAGCGTACATGAGTTATGAATCTACTTATTTAAGGACATACACACTTACACTATTAGCTGCATACTATCCCCTTTTGGGGTATAACTAGGCATACACCTATGTTCTATTTTTGTACCTGTGTCCTCCATGGATTTTAATATTTTTGAACAATAAAAGTTTAAGTTTTATGTACTTTTGCTGTTGCTTCAACTCTCTCTTTTTGGCTGAGTAGGCATACACCTTTTCACGCTTCCTTTATAGTGATGTCGCGAACTGTTCGGCGGAGAACAGTTCCCGGGGATCTTAGCTTGTTCGCGTTCGCTGCGGCGGGCGAACATATGCGATGTTCGATCCGCCCTCTATTCGTCATCATTGAGGAAACTTTGACCCTGTATCTCACAGTCTGCAGACACATTTCAGCCAATCAGCAGCAGACACTCCCTCCCAGACCCTCCCAGCTCCTGGGCAGCAGCCATTTTAGATTCATTACGATACTGCATTCTTAGTGAGAGGAGGTTTAGTGCTGCTGCTGCTGGTGATTTTATAGGGAAATAGATAGCTAGGCTAGTGTATTCAGTGTCCACTACAGTCCTGAAGGACTCATCTAATCTCTGCTGTAAGGATAGCACCCCAAAAAGCCCTTTTTAGGGCTAGAACTTCAGGCCAAAAAGCCCTTTTTAGGGCTAGAACTTCAGTCGTTTTTTTTTTGTTGTAATTTTATTTGCATTTGCCTGCCTGTCAGCCTGTGTGTGAGGCTCACAGCATATACTCGGCTAGATTTAGAGTTCTGCGGCCAAAGGGGTGCTTTAGCTACACATGCTTTTTCCCCCCCGCACCTTTTAAATACCGCTGGTATTTAGAGTTCACAGAATGGCTGCGTTAGGCTCCAAAAAAGGGAGCGTAGAGCATATTTACTGCCACTGCAACTCTCGATACCAGCGTTGCTTACGGACGCGGCCAGCTTCAAAAACGTGCTCGTGCACGATTCCCCCATAGAAAACAATGGGGCAGTTTGAGCTGAAAAAAAACCTGCAAAAAAGCAGCGTTAAGCTCCTAACGCAGCCCCATTGTTTCCTATGGTGAAACACTATCTAACTCTGCACCTAACACCATAACATGTACCCCGAGTCTAAACACCCCTAACCTTACACTTATTAACCTCTAATCTGCCGCCCCCGCTATCGCTGACCCCTGCATATTATTATTAATCCCTAATCTGCCGCTCCGTACACCGCCGCAACCTACATTATAAATATGTACCCCTAATCTGCTGCCCCTAACACCGCCGACCCCTATATTATATTTATTAACCCCTAATCTGCCGCCCCCGCTATCGCTGACCCCTGCATATTATTATTAACCCCTAATCTGCCGCTCCGTACACCGCCGCAACCTACGTTATCCCTATGTACCCCTAATCTGCTGCCCCTAACACCGCCGACCCCTATATTATATTTATTAACCCCTAATGTCGCCTCCACCTACCTACAATAATTAACCGTTATCCCTATGTACCCCTAATCTGCTGCCCCTAACACCGCCGACCCCTATATTATATTTATTATCCCCAACGTCGCCTCCACCTACCTACAATAATTAACCCCTAATCTGCCGACCGGATCTCACCGCTATTCTAATAAATGTATTAACCCCTAAAGCTAAGTCTAACCCTAACACTAACACCCCCCTAAGTTAAATATAATTTAAATCTAACGAAATAAATTAACTCTTATTAAATAAATTATTCCTATTTAAAGCTAAATACTTACCTGTAAAATAAACCCTAATATAGCTACAATATAAATTATAATTATATTGTAGCTATTTTAGGATTAATATTTATTTTACAGGCAACTTTGTAATTATTTTAACCAGGTACAATAGCTATTAAATAGTTAATAACTATTTAATAGCTACCTAGTTAAAATAATTACAAACTTACCTGTAAAATAAATCCTAGCCTAAGTTACAATTAAACCTAACACTACACTATCAATAAATAAATTAAATAAACTACCTACAATTATCTACAATTAAACCTAACACTACACTATCAATAAATTAATTAAATACAATACCTACAAATAAATACAATGAAATAAACTAACTAAAGTACAAAAAATAAAAAAGAACTAAGTTACAAAAAATAAAAAAATATTTACAAACATTAGAAAAATATTACAACAATTTTAAACTAATTACACCTACTCTAAACCCCCTAATAAAATAACAAAGACCCCCAAAATAAAAAAATGCCCTACCCTATTCTAAAATTAAAATAGAAAAGCTCTTTTACCTTACCAGCCCTGAAAAGGGCCCTTTGCAGGGCATGCCCAAAAGAATTCAGCTCTTTTGCCTGTAAAAAAAAACATACAATACCCCCCCCAACATTACAACCCACCACCCACATACCCCTAATCTAACCCAAACCCCCCTTAAATAAACCTAACACTAAGCCCCTGAAGATCTCCCTACCTTGTCTTCACCACGCCGGGTTCACCGATCGATCCAGAAGAGCCTCTGATGTCTTGATCCAAGCCCAAGCGGGGGGCTGAAGACATCCATCCTCCGGCTGAAGTCTTGATCCAAGCGGGCAGAAGAGGACATCCGGACCGGCAAACATCTTCGTCCAAGCCGCATCTTCTATGTTCTTCCATCCGATGACAACCGGCTGATCTTCAAGACCTCCACCGCGGATCCATCCTCTTCTTCCAACGACTAGACGACGAATGAAGGTTCCTTTAAGGGACGTCATCCAAGATGGCGTCCCTCGAATTCCGATTGGCTGATAGGATTCTATCAGCCAATCAGAATTAAGGTAGGAAAATTCTGATTGGCTGATGGAATCAGCCAATCAGATTCAAGTTCAATCCAATTGGCTGATCCGATCAGCCAATCAGATTGAGCTTGCATTCTATTGGCTGATCGGAATAGCCAATAGAATACGATCTCAATCTGATTGGCTGCCCAGCCACTACACTAGCCTAGCTATCTATTTCCCTATAAAATCACCAGCAGCAGCACTAAACCTCCTCTCACTAAGAATGCAGGATCGTAATGAATCTAAAATGGCTGCTGCCATATTTTTTTATTTTTTGTAACTTAGTTCTTTTTTATTTTTTGTACTTTAGTTAGTTTATTTCATTGTATTTAATTGTAGGTATTGTATTTAATTAATTTATTGATAGTGTAGTGTTAGGTTTAATTGTAGATAATTGTAGGTATTGTATTTAATTTATTTAATGATAGTGTAATAGTGTAGTGTTAGGTTTAATTGTAACTTAGATTAGGATTTATTTTACAGGTAATTTTGTAATTATTTTAACTTTGGGGCATGCCCCGCAAAAGGCCCTTTTAAGGGCTGGTAAGGTAAAAGAGCTTTACAATTTTTATTGTAGAATAGGGTAGGGCATTTTTTTTATTTTGGGGGGCTTTGTTATTTTATTAGGGGGCTTAGAGTAGGTGTAATTAGCTTAAAATTGTTGTAATCTTTTTATAATCTTTGTAAATTATTTTTTTATTTTTTGTAACTTAGTTCTTTTTTATTTTTTGTACTTTAGTTAGTGTATTTATTTGTATTTATTTGTAGGTATTTGTATTTAATTTATTGATAGTGTAGTGTTATGTTTAATTGTAACTTAGGTTAGGATTTATTTTACAGGTAATTTGGTAATTATTTGAACTAGGTAGCTATTAAATAGTTATTAACTATTTAATAGCTATTGTACCTAGTTAATATAATTACAAAGTTGCCTGAAAATAAATATTAATCTTAAAATAGCTACAATATAATTATAATTTATATTGTAGCTATATTAGGGTTTATTTTACAGGTAAGTATTTAGATTTAAATAGGAATAATTTATTTAATAAGAGTTAATTTATTTCGTTAGATTTAAATTATATTTAACTTAGGGGGGTGTTAGTGTTAGGGTTAGACTTAGCTTTAGGGGTTAATACATTTATTAGAGTAGCGGTGAGATCCGGTCGGCAGATTAAGGGTTAATTATTGTAGGTAGGTGGAGACGACGTTGGGGGCGGCAGATTAGGGGTTAATAAATATAATATAGGGGTCGGCGGTGTTAGGGGAAGCAGATTAGGGGTACATAGGGATAACGTAGGTTGTGGCGGTGTATGGAGCGGCAGATTAGGGGTTAATAATAATATGCAGGGGTCAGCGATAGCGGGGGCGGCAGATTAGGGGTTAATAAATATAATATAGGGGTCGGCGGTATTAGGGGCAGCAGATTAGGGGTACATAGGGATGACGTAGGTGGCGGCGGTGTGCGGTCGGCAGATTAGGGGTTAAAAAACTTTAATAGAGTGGCAGCGATGTGGGGGGACCTCGGTTTAGGGGTACATAGGTAGTTTATGGGTGTTAGTGTACTTTAGAGCACAGTAGTTAAGAGCTTTATAAACCGGCGTTAGCCCAGAAAGCTCTTAACTACTGACTTTTTTCTGCGGCTGGAGTTTTGTCGTTAGATTTCTAACGCTCACTTCAGCCAAGACTCTAAATACCAGCGTTAGAAAGATCCCATTGAAAAGATAGGATACGCAAATGGCGTAGGGGGATCTGCGGTATGGAAAAGTCGCGGCTGCAAAGTGAGTGTTAGACCCTTTCCTGACTGACTCTAAATACCAGCGGTAGCCCAAAACCAGCGTTAGGAGCCTCTAACGCTGGTTTTGACGGCTACCGCCAAACTCTAAATCTAGCCGACTGTGATGAATTCTTCTGTGCCACCACTGATATCTGGTTAACATTAGTGTAAACTTTTACATCATTTTGCTAGTGTAATCTAATTTCATTTTCCATCAGGCCTGTGTGTCAGGCCCACATCATATACTGTGATTAATAGCTCTGTTTTCCACCACTTATATCTGGTGTAACATTAGTGTAATTTTTTTTTTAAAAAAAACCTTTTACATCAGTCTGCTATTGTTATTTAATTTTAGTTGCCAGGCCAGCGTGCCACTAGTGCCAGCCTGTGTAAGGGCCTAAGGGAACATTAGTGTAAATTTAAAAAAAAAACCTTTTACATCAGTCTGCTATTGTTATTTAATTTTAGTTGCCAGGCCAGCGTGCCACTAGTGCCAGCCTGTGTAAGGGCCTAAGGGAACATTAGTGTAAATTTTAAAAAAAACAAAACTTTTACATCAGTCTGCTATTGTTATTTAATTTTAGTTGCCAGGCCAGCGTGCCACTAGTGCCAGCCTGTGTAAGGGCCTAAGGGAACATTAGTGTAAATTTTAAAAAAACAAACAACTTTTACATCAGTCTGCTATTGTTATTTAATTTTAGTTGCCAGGACAGCGTGCCACTAGTGCCAGCCTGTGTAAGGGCCTAAGGGAACATTAATGTAAA